>NC_140592.1:353313935-353913935 GCF_964204655.1 Triturus cristatus | reverse complement strand
TGATTTGAAGTATGAAAATTTGATGGATGGGATACTTGAATTAATCTCAGCCACTGGTAAATACTCTGGCCACTTCCCAGTCCATCATATGCCCAAACGTGGGTCCCATGCTCACTGTGCCACTAGAACCAAGCTACATCTGACTTAGGCACCCCAATCAGGGCAAAACCACCCTTAGTTTGTTTGTGTCCTGTTCAGACATGACCTGGCCTGGCAATTCAGGCTGGACTGTTCCTATTGGAGCTGGGTCAAAACCAGTTTTCATATGGCTGGGTCCAAACTGAGGTGCCATGGTGAGCAAAAGAAAGTTGGGTTGGAATGCTACTCAAAGCGTTTGCCAGTGGTTAGACTTATTGCAAGCTTTCCTCCCATCAACTTTTATGTGTTTGGTGGTAACTGATTTGCAAAGGGGAATATCAAAGGTGTGGTTTGTGGACACCTTCCCTTAGTAAATCATGGTTAGTGACAACTGCCAACTCTTCCCGATGTTTTCCCCAACAGGAAGCTTTTTTTAAGGCCATACTGGTTTCTTTAAGGAACATGTGCTGCTTTAACAAAATCCTGATTAGAAATGCAACTGACAGGAGTTACCGTCCCTGTATTTCTTTGGAGCCTGGCACAGGGGGTTGCAAAAAGGAACCTGTATAATTAATATTAATTTGTTGCATCTGGCCCTAGCAACTACTCATCACTAATACTCTTTGAGACTATCGAAAACTTTATTTGTCTGTGAGACTTCAATATGGGCAGAGCTACAAATTCCTGTGTAGGTTTGTGAAACTAAAAAAAGTCTCCTCCCAGCTATCTGATATTTCTGTTCAAACTCAAGTGCTGCACAGAATCAATAGAGTGGACAGCACAAGCGACCGTTCCCTAAGCATATAACTTAAATAGATGGTATTAATGCTTTACGCGGTGAGGGCTTGTAGTATTCTACTGCATATTAAGTTGATGAACAGTTAAGCATATTTCACAAAAAGACATATTTATAAAAGTAACAGAATAGACTGACTGACATAGGAATCACGGTCCCTGCTGGGTTTTGGCTGAAATCATTTCACATGGATCTTTGCAGTCAACCTTCTATAATTCAATTAAGAAAGACCCTAAACATTTTTTTCTTCAATCAATAAATCTTTGATTCAATAAGTGTATCTTTCTAGCACCAAGAAACATATT
The DNA here is from genome assembly GCF_964204655.1 of Triturus cristatus. NCBI lineage: Eukaryota > Metazoa > Chordata > Amphibia > Caudata > Salamandridae > Triturus > Triturus cristatus. The sequence continues at coordinate 353,912,756 of NC_140592.1, read as the reverse complement.
AGGGTGAATATTATGCTACACAAATATACTTGATTGAGGAAACATTAGGCCACAGTGCTTAAGTGATTGTACTGTATTGTTTCCTACAAACACCATCCTTGCATTGCATTACATTTGTATGACAATTCTTGCATTCTGTCTCACAAAGATTTCTTATTACTATCTACAAGACACGTTTTCTAGAGTTCGCGATTCTTGTATCGCAGTACAAACCAATGATGGCACAGTCTTTCAATATTTGCACGACTCATTCTCTGCAGGATTACTAGTTATGTACTATATATCTTGAAACTTCCTGTTTAATTCTCCATTACATCAGTCATCACCGGTTAATTCAAATACAGCCACCTCACCCACCACTCAAGGAGGTCCACAACCTCCGCTTCCAAGAAGAACCCTGCTTCCAAGCATGTAGAACAATCAAGCCATTCTACATCTCCCTCAAAGCCATCCACACCAACGATCTAGACTATCCGACAGAAGAACCGTCCTATGGCTACACACCGGTCACGTATCAAAAAAAAGACAAAGGTACTGGAGATCCACAGAGGAAGGAAAGGGAAGACAAAAAGACAGCTGTTTTATTCTTTTGAGTCCATTCTCTGGAGTGGTATCTCTCTTTACTTTAGGCAGGCCCCTTCCTTATTTAGCAGATCTCTCCTCTTGCTCCATACAAATCATCAGTGAAGAGCTACTGGTATGTAGACCTGCAGTGGAAGGAAAGTGAATACAAGAAGACAGCCTTTTTCCTCTTTTGATTCCACCCTGCGCCGGAAACTGATCTCCTAACTCCTGACTTTCTGACAAAACTCAAAACCCTTGTTTTATCCACCCAGTTTCCTTTCTCCACCAGACTTAAACCATTTGAACCAGTTTGGGTCACACCAGAACATGGGCTTCTATTGGAATTATCAAGGGCTTATTATCAACCCCATTATCGCCGCTTTAGCGCCAGTTTCCTGCTGCTAAAGCAGCGATAATTTGAACCCCGTTCTTGATAATATGCCCCCATGTCTCATCTTCATTGTACTGTGCTCATTTGCCACAAGGGCTAAGCAATCATTGCAAACATTGCAATATAAATTTTATGAAAAAGAAAACACGAGCCTGAAGCCTCATTAATGCAAGACCACAACTCCTTACATCATCATTAAATTTTATCACATCCAAAGATTCCCGGAATTCGTGAATTCTTATACAAATACATAATACTCAGAAGATTCAAAATGCAGATAAAGTTTACTTTTATCCATTTAACTCCCACCAGTAGCACACACTGTTCAGTAAAACTGAAAGCAATAAAGGCAGTGTAAATGTGATGCCCTGTCAAAATACAACTGCATGCCTTGCCTCCTCATCTCACACTGTACCTATTTGCCAAGTACATTTGATGCTTTGCCTATTTGTGAGTCACTAAAAACGTATTTTATCAAAGCACCTCCACAAATGTAAAGCTTAAACAGTGGCGGATTAAATCATGTGGAGGTACCTAGGCAGCTGAAATTTCGGCCCCCCTCAATGCAAATGAACTCCTAATACGTTTTTAATTTTACCAACCAATAATTTTAATAAATCAATTTTATTAACCAATTTTATTAAACAAAACTCAACATTAACAATTATTAATCTTATGAACTAAAAATTAATTGTAAACAATTTAAGAAAGGTTGATTGTAAGTTTCCTTCAAGATCAAATCAATATTATTTTGATCCGTTGTTACGGGGCCCCTAAAAGGAGTGGGGCCCCTTAGGCCGGTGCCTACTTTGCCTATTTGGTAATCTGGAACTGAACTGAAAGGGACCATTAAGGTCACTTAAACTACGTATTCCGTACAATGCTGTGTTGATCAGATTACATGAAATGTTGAAAATGTCGCCAGTGTCAAATCTTGTAATTGGTTTTTTTATTTTTATTTTTTTGCTGCTGAGTAGGGGTTCTAGCAGGAAATCTTTTACAAGACATTTTCCTTCTAACCCAGTCCCCTAGCTGGTAGCTTGAGTGACTTTTGAATGGAGATATGTCCTTATGTTAAACCTTCACTCAAGAATCTCTAAAGTTGATTTCTCATAATTTACACCCAATTTTTCATAACGTTCCTGATATTTTGCATAATTTTGGTGGAATAATTAGAAGATTTTTCTCACCCTTAGTTCTGAGACACATATAACCGGCAGTGCACTAGCACATCAGTGGCTAACTTGAGCCGGTGGTTGCCGGAGTGTCCCACGGCACTCATTTTTGGGGACTGGCATTTGTTTTTTCTCATCTAACATTTCCGAGAGCAAGAGAGCGAAAAATAACGAAAGGGGAAAGAAGAAGAAAGAAAAAGATGGAAAACCGTCTCAAAGGGAGGAAACAGTTAAAAGCAAGAATGAGGTAAAGGGACAGGGGGTGTCTGATAGCCGATTACAGAGGATTCAGGTGGATTCCAGACTACACCGCCTTGGTATGCGGTGCGCTGACCTGTAGTAGCACCAGCAGTGTGCTTCTGAGCAGAACTTCGGTCACAGGTCCTCATTCTTTTACAAATCAAGCACTGTAGCAAACCCTAAGCCCTAAACAACAATACCCTAATAATTGCCTACAGCAAACCTGTACAGAGCTGTCCAGTTATTAAAAGTTAAGTGTACTGACTTTATATATAGTATTCGCAGTATTAAAGGCAGAGCTACAACCTATGACAATAAGTGCAAAATGTGATACCATGAGCCTGTGGCGTTGACCACACCCATTATATATTTTCTTCTTTATCAAAAAGCCAGACCTATTGGCTTTAACACTCTTTCAACGTCACGGAAAAATGAGCAGTTGAACAACAATGAACATTTCAGAAAATTGAATGTTTCTTGTTCTTGTTCAGGACCAAAAACCCAAAGGATGAACATTCTCAGAGCAACACACAATCTCAACACCTAAAATATGGCACACTTTTCCGAGGCCATCAATTCTTCTCGCTGCAAGATGTATCGCATCACTAGTCTCTCTCTACTAGGGGTCTTGTGGGTGTGAATCCAGGTGACTCCCGGAACGCTTCTGAACACTTATTGGGTGCTCTCCTCCCTCAGGGGCACCTGCAATAGCAAATGTGCAAATTCCAGAGCCCTTGCTGGGGCTAATAGGGTACTCCTTTGCAGTGAGGCCTTTCTTTTCTAGGTCTTTTATGTAGCAGGGACTACTCCCTGGAAATCTTTACCTTTCCATTTTGTTTTCTTTTTTTAGTTTCAACCACTTTGTGGGTCTTCAACTTCAGTGCGTCCGGCCCTTTGGGGGCACCAGTGCATCTTTTTTTTCAGACCCACACGTGCTTGATCCTGTGGTTCTCCTCTCCTCCCAACACACTGCCACAAGGTGGCAGATGGGAAAGACTTGCAGCTGTGCCTATGCTTCTTTATTCATCGTGTGTGGAGCATGAGCAGGCAGTGAGTGCAGGCTGCACACTAGGTGCCTTGGGAGTCTCGTCTTCCACATGGGCCACACAGTTTAGGGTGAGATTTCCCATTCAGAGGATGAGGTGTCAGTAGACCCCACCTGTAAAAAGGGCCAGTTGTTGAATCTAGCATGGCTGCGCTCCTGTCCCCTGGAGGGACATCCCACATCAGCTGCCCTGAGAATAAGTTTAGCACTGATGTAAGCTTCTGGGGCCTCCTGACCACCCAAATTTGAGTGGAGGATTCTTTTTTATGTTTCTTCAGCCTCTATCAGTGCTGCATTCACTTCTGCAGCAGCAGCTTGGCTTTAGTAGCCTGGACCTACTCTCCTATCCAATCCTTGCAGACTTCTGACCCAAGATCTTCCAGGCATCAGCACCCCAAGTCTTTTTACAGCTGGCCCCTCTCCCTATCTGCACTCCCCAAACACCCAGGACTTCAGTCACTTGCAGGGTGCGTGTGTCTTCAGCAGGAGACTGTAGTGCCCAATCACAGGCACCTATAACAGGACCAGAGACAGTGTCCAGAGCAGTCTAGGAATACAAGTCCAAAGATGGCACTCTGTTGTAATTTGCTTTACCTGTGTGTTTGTTTACCATGCCTTTAAAGGATGCCAGCTCGAGCATGGAATGTCATGATCTCCATGGGAATGTCAGAAATGGGCTATTCCATGGCTGGCTGGCAAGCTGAGTAGTCGGTGGCTCTGTCTACGAATAAACAAGCTTGAAAACCTACACAGAGTCCGCAACCTAATACACTCCACACTTCAGACGGGTTCATGAGCAGCGATGGCTGATCTCCAATCTCATATTACTTTTGTTCTCTGTTGTTTTTCCCTATGCAGTGTTTTAAAATGAAAGTGGAGAGTTCTAGAACATGATAGTCACCTACTCAAGCCATGGATGCCACTTCACCCTTCCACCTCCAACTGGCACTTCCAGGAATAAGCCCACCCACTGTCCAATCACTTTTATAGTCTTTTGGGAACAATTTAAAATAGCAACTGACTTCAAAATTATAGCACATCTGTCCCTTTCGCCCACTCAGACCTGTTAACTGCCCACTCAGTCCTCAAAGAAACTCCCTCTGATGAACAAGCCGGAGGCCTGCCTGCTCTCCTTGTAGGAACAGCCTGCAGATTACATGCCATAGAGAAGCTGCTAACAGCTATGGACATTTCACCCGTTCCTCTTCCAGAATAAGCGTATTCTCCCTAGGAAGGGCCCATTATGTTCTGTCGGTTTTGATAAAAAGCAAAAAGAACATTTTGATGTTACATTTGCATTTTAAGTTCTAAATGGAAAGTTTTCATTTCCTCTGCAAATTGTGATAGTGCACATAGGTGTAAACACTCAGGGTCAATTTACAAATATTTTCTGTTTGCAGTTTTCTTTTATTCCTGTCTCATTTTTCTACACCTTCTGCACTAATCCTAACCTATAAGCAGTTTCGATTCATATCACGATTAGTTGTGAGTGGAGGGAGTGCATACACATAAACAATGTTTTGTGTTTCATCAATTTTTTTTCTTGAGTCTACAAATCATTTATTCCTCTTCCCTTGCCACAAAGGAACTGTTCGAAGTGAGTCTCTTTGAATCACAAAACAGAAGCTCTTAGTGGTCCCTCGAACAGGTGCATCGGACTCATTGGATGCCATCCAGTCCAGTGCACTAGTCCATGCTGTACATCCACATTCTTATTCCATGCTTCTACCTCCTCCCTCCATGTTCTACTACTGACTTCTTAATACATGCTCTAATGCCATCTACCTAATCAATGCTCCTCTTCCAATTTTGTGATCAGTGCTCCACTGCTGATGTCTTAATTCATGGGATCTTTAAAAAATATATTAATTATGACCATCAACCAGAAAAGGCATGAAAAGGCTTTTCAGCAGAGTTAGATTCTGTTCAGTCCCATGATGTAGCTAATATAATTAATAACGTATTATTAAGGGAGAAATTCCCAATGAGCAGAACATAGCAGTATGAGTTAGTGAGAACCTGCAAAAGAAGATAGCTTGAACTTCAAATTGAGTGTGTTAGTTCAATAGAAGCTTGCACTCTTTAGCATTCCTTCTCCCTCTTGGAGCATCAATCAAGCTGGTGATGTTGTTTTAACTTCTGTCCTTAGTGACAGCCATGCTCGTATCATGTTAAGGAAGGCAGTGAAACACAAGGGGCACCATCCTGTGAGAACTTGACGTCTGTCAGTATTTTGGTCACATAAAGTGGATTGCTTATGGACCCCAGGGACACAGAGGATGGACTCTATATAGCTATCTCTAAACATGTATCAGAAGGAACTTGGAATCAATCTTTCCAGACACCAAGCAGTTTATTGTTGAGTTCACTTAAGCAACCCGAACATTCTTCACACACACAATATACGCATATTTCTGCTAGAGCTGTTTATTATACGTAAGCCCATTACAAAAAATAAGTTGCAAAATGGTAGCAAAGTCACTAGTAAATAGCAACATCAAACATGAAGAAAATTTACAGAATGAACAAAAATCCTGATACTTGTATATTTATTCCCTACACAGCCTAATTAATATCAGCTAATGATCTTGCTTAATAAGAAGTGAGTTATGAGAGCTACATACTTATGCTAAAGGCAGAATATAGCCAGAGTTAACTCAATTACAGATGATCCTTGGGTAAGCCTAAGGAATATACCATATGGACTGTAAATACAGCTCTGTGGATGGCTCGGTCTTCTCTTCCCATTATATTGAGCATTATCCTATTTTGTAGCAGTTGTCGCAAAGTGAAAATGTTTGAGAAGCAATATTTGTTCTCATGATGTGTGAGAGAAGAGTAGTGTGAGAATTTGTGGTTAAAGAGAACTCACATGAAGGGTCTACTGGCTTACTTTATATTTGTAATGTACCATGAATAGATCCCCCCTACTGTGATCTCACCTCTTTCCCCCTCCCATCAAACTCTTTCATTTATGACAACCTCCCCCCTTTTCTTTGCATAGATAACCATCTTCCACCGTCTTCTCCCTTACCCCTCACCCTCCTCAGCAGCCCTACACTTTCTGTCCCTCCCCCTCCCATCCACTAACTTACCTTAGCTTTCTTCCACTTCTACTATCTGCGATATGGTCTTAGACTTATAGTTTCTTTGTTAATTTTACCTCATTTAATATGAACATTGTTTGCCTTGTTTTATTACTTCAATGTATAAAAGTTATACTGCAATTCTGTATTACCAAATCCTGTAAAGTGCTTTGATACTCTTGGGTCCAACCAGCACTATATAAAACCTTTAAATAAATAAATAAATACATAAATACCTTATAATAAAGAGTTATGCGCTGATAATAAGAAAATATATCCATATGCATTATACATGTAACATAGGCACACTCTTGTAAAGATCATAAAACAGTAACACAGCTTAAAAATACCATTGTAGCATGATATGTCCCATTATACAGAATAATATGGATTGCAGCCGAGAGGTTATAGGTCAGAGGTCATATATGATCAGAGCAAATAGTGCTTGAAATACGTGGCCCTTGTCTTTCTGTACACACAACGATTTGCCACCTGAACTCCATTTTGCAATGCTACAGATGTACTAATCAGTTTAATTGCAAAATGCACATTCAAATGAGGTCAAACATTCTGGTTCATTATGATTTGTGAGGCACAAGATATTTTACGTCTCCTTGTATATAAATGAAAATGCAGGTAGGGAGTCCGACGAGGGACAGCAGACATCCAACACTGAATTTAAATTCCATGCATGTGAACATTTCTTTCTTAAAAGTAAAAAGTAGCCCTTCTCCTTAAATGGCTCCTAAAAATATTTTCAGCTGAGGGGAATGACATCAGGGTAGCATGCAGTAGTGCCAGATTCACTCGTGTTCCCGCGTTTCAGTCCAGCTTCCATGCTGAGATTGAACAGAGTTTGGCAGAGTAATCTCAAGATTCTCTCTGTTTTAACATCATACATAGCAGAATATTAAACTTATTCCTTTCCTCCTATTGGATGAACCTTTTTTCAGGGGTCCTCTACATTAACTATCTACTATTTTCAGTCCTGAGGACGGTCTCACATATTTGTACAACAGGAGACTGAAACGTCGACATACATTCCACTATTTTCACATAGATTTTTCATCTTTGGGGCATTTCCTACAGCACAGAGATATGCTCTTCAGGGGATGTACCTTGTATTAAGCGTGAATTTCACACTCCTATCTCAGTGAAATGCAATATGGAAATATGTGCAACCAATATGCTGGATAGATGTGCATATTTTGTTTTGTTGTTAAAAGAACACTTTAAAACCTCTTGCTCAAATACATACCAACTGAATGTCATCCTATTGCTTGTACACCTGCTTCATCAATTAGTGCTTTTTTACATTAATCTGTAATATCAGATATGTGATTATTTCATGTAAATTCCATCCAGTGTCATATGTTTCTAAACTCATAAATATTTATTTACCGTATTTCTATGTTTTTGTAATTGATCCCCTTGTTTGACATTTACTTTAGTTTAATCATTTATGCATTGCATTTCAAATTGCACAAAGGAAGGGGAACCCTGTCCTCCCTCTTTCATGATTCAGAATGAGTTGTAAAAGCAACTTTTTTGGTTGGAGGGATTTTCTGTCTCTTAAAGTATCCCTTTTGCTTACTATTCAGTTGCAATCCTTTGTTTATTGGAATCACAGACTTTGCAACTATAAAATCAATTTGTACTCTGGGTCCATTGTGTAGATATAAAAGTCTGAGCATGCCAGTGCATTGATGGACACCCAGAAGTATTACATACCTTTGTGAAGAAAAGAAGCAGGAGGGCTATGCCTATTAGTAGCTTAAGTGCACAGAAGAATACCTGTATCACAGTCTTTTCAAGCTGCACATATGTGGCAGACCACATGGTAGAGTGGATAAAAGAATGATAAAGAGAGGAGCTGAGCATGAATTAAAGGGGGGGGAGGGGGTTATGACCTAAGATTCTAGAAGAAACGTGTTTTCAGAATGTCACTGTGTAAAACAATCTTTACAAATTTCCAGTGCTTCATTCTGTAGCAGTTAATGACAAATTAAATTTTTTTGGTCCGAATCCTATTGAGTCCCTCTCTGGAACTGATTCCCACAATGATGATCAGAACATTGACATATGTATGATAGATTATTTTTTGAAACCTTCACCAAGCCATCCTTTTGTTTAGCCCACATAAATATTTATTGTAGTGGCATCACTCCTGATCAGTGCATATTTTCCATTTGTTTCTTTGCTTTTGCTAGGGAGCAGACCCATTTCTCTGATGAGACTATATTTAGTTGATGAGCAGGACCTTTTCTGTATGTTTAATTATTCAATTACGCTGTCATTCCCTCTCTTTTTTAGGAATGCATCAGCTTGGGTTCTGGGGAGCCGAACAGAAGCCAATTCCACTCCTTCGTGCTATACCATAGCAACAGCCCACGATGGGGAGAAATAATCAAACTTCCTATTCCTATTGACCGGTTTCGTGGGTCCCACCTGCGCTTTGAGTTCAGACATTGCTCCAGTAAGTGCCTCATTGTACCATCAGGGGACAGAGATGACTTCCACATCTCATTCTCTTGGGGTGAATTAATTGTACAATCGTATTTACTCACTGCTACAATCATTTAGGTCATGCTTGTACCCCAATTCCTCTGTAGCTCTTATATCGGTACAGTAATGGTTGCAGATGTAGGAGCATTGTGAAGCTGACCTCACATCCTATTGGAACCTTTAAATATTCCCCAAATCTCAGGCTTCAGTACATATCGCAGAGGTGTTCGTGTTTAGTGAATTTACATAGATGCCAGCACAAGCATGTCTTCCGAAACTGGTATCAGAATTTGAGATGGACACAATAGCTAATTGTTTTGTGGATAAAACCATTTTAAAATCCTATGTGAATTCCTCTATCATCATGCTCCTAACTATTTAAACAGGGATTTTTTTATGTGTCCAAAGCAAACTTGGCTCCATTGATATGTGTTACTTAGAGATGAATAGACTCATTGTGGTTCACTGCATGGATCAGGTCAGGAGATCTGTAGAGAGCTCGGGACTTGGGTTGAGCATTTCAGTGAAAATGGGAAGCTTGTAAAATCATTTCTTTTGAAATTGTGGAATGCCTATTGCACCTTTGTAATGAGTGCTGTGCAAACTCAAACTTAAATCCTTATTGTGGTGGAATACTATAGTATTATTTCATGACTTGTGCAGTTATTGTACAATCCTTGCTTGCCTTTCGGTATGTGGCATTTCAAAAATGTCCATACCAGAGAAATCCTAGCAGAAAACATTGCAATACCCCTTGGCTCATGTAAAAAAGAACCACTGGTAGTGCTGCACATGCTTGTTATATTGATTTGTATAGCGCACTAATCACCAGAGGGGTATCCAGGCTCTTGGCCAGGTGTGTAGTGGGAGGTCCCCAAGGTGCTCGTATGAATAGCTAGGTTTTCAGCTTCTTCCAGAACTCAAGTAGTGAGGAGGAGGCTCTGATGTGTTGAGGAAGGTCGTTCCATGTCTTGGATGTGATGAAGGAGATCGAGCAACCTCCAGTTTTGCTTTTGCAGATGCTGGTAATAAGTGAGAGTGAGCCATAGTGTAGATGTTTGGTTGGTTTGGTAAAAGTGTATGCGGCTATTCAGGTATTCTGATCCTGTGTTGTGCAGGACTTTGCTTGTGTGTGTGTAAAATTTGAATTAGTGACTTGTGAATGGGGAGGCAGTGAAGCTTTTTGAGGCGCGGTGTGATGCGTGTGCGGCATGGAAGGTTGAGTATGAGCCTTGCAGCAGTCTTCTGGATGGTCTGGAGTCTGTATAGGAGTTGTTTGGAGATTCCAGCATAGAGTGTTTCTGTACTCCAGCCTGCTGATGATGAGTGCTTGCGTGACGGTCCTTCTGGTGTTCTCACGCAACCATTTGAAGCTCTTTTATAGCAAGATAGGATGGGGAAGCAGTAGGTGCACACTGCGTTGACTTTTGCCATCATGTAGAGTGTGTCATCTAGAATAATCCCTAGACTTCTTGCATGTTAAGTGGGTGTTGGTCCTAGCTCCACCAGCCACCAGGTGAAGTTCCATGGGGAGGTCTTGTTGTCAAAGACTGGTACTTCTGTCTTGTCGTAGTTGAGCTGCAGGCAGCTAGTTAGCATCCAGTCTACCACCATGATCATGCAGTTGTGAAGTTGGTCCTGGTGGTGGTTGAATGTCCGTCAGGGAGAGGATGAGTTGGGTGTCATCAGCGTAGGAGATAACGGTGATGTCTTTTGATCAGATGATGTTGGTGAGCGTTGTCATGTATATGTTGAAAAGGGTGGGACCGAGGTACAATCACTGCGGGACTCCGGATATCAATCACTTGGTCACTGATGTGAAGGGTGACCGCCTGACCCTTTGGTTTCTTCCTGTGAGGAAGAAACAGCAACATTTGAGAGCAGATCCTTGTATGCCAATGTCATAGAGTCGTCTGATGATGGTGTTATGGGAGATAGTGTTAAAGGCTGTAGAGAGGTTGAGCAGGACGAGGGCCACTGTTTCTCCACTATCCAGCATGATTCAAATGTCGTCAGTGGCCAAGATGATTGATGTTTTGGTGCTGCGGTTCTTTCTGAATCCTGATTGAGTGTTGTCTAGAAGATGTTGAAGTTCGAGATGGGTTGTAAATTGCTTGTTTATGGCCTTCTTAATCACTTTGGCTGGATAGGTGATGGGTCAGAAGTTGCTCAGTTGATTCGGGTCAGCTGTGGGCTTCATGAGGATGGCGTTGATTTCTCCAAGTTTTTATTCATCTGCAAAAGTGGTGGATGTGATGGAAGTGTTGATGATGTGGGTCAAGGTGGTACTGATTGATGATGTTCCCAGGTTGTTGATGTTGATGTTGGGGGGGCATGGGTGCATTGGAGGCCATGGGTGGATGGTCCCCATGATTGCCGCTGTATTGTTTCTGGTGAGGTTTGGCTTTTCAGTCAGTTGGCTATCTTGGTTGGTTGTGAGACGGTTATCAGCAAGTTCTCTGGCGTTGGGTTGGTGTGCAAAGTTGCTGTGGATGTTTGTGGTTTTGCTGTGGAAGACGTTTGATAGGTTGTCACAGAGTTGCTGGGAGGCACCGATGCTTTTGACAGTGGCTTAGGGCAAAGTGTAATCCTTAACAATCGAGAACATCTCCTATCTCCTTGGAGCTGTTGGAGCTTTCTTTGATGCGGTCCCTGAGTGATTTTATTTTGGTGTCTATTATTTGCTGGTGATACCATCTGAGTGCAGCATTGTAAGTAGTTCTGTATGTGGTGTCTTGGCTTGCTCTCCATTTCTTTTCTAGCTGTTTACAGTGTCATTTAGTGTCTCAGAGGTCTTCTGTGTACCAGCTGGCCTGCTTGCTTGATCTACTACGATTGTTGTGTTTTATGTGTGCTAAGGAGTCTGCAAAGTTCTTGATCCACTTGTTGAAGTTGTTGATGTCTTTGTCAAAGTTGTCTGTGGAGCTAGGTTGATGTTGAGGGCGCTGAGCCAGTCTGCTTCTGCGATTTTGCCCCAGCTGCAGCTTGGATTGCTGAACCTGGGCGAGGTGTTGACTTGAAGTGTGTTGATTTGGAATTGGATGTTGGAGTGGTAGGTCCATGTGAGTGGTGTGGTGGAGTTGTATCCGATTCTGTCTCTTCTGGTAAAGTTGGGGGTCTAGTGTGTGTCCTGTGGTGTATTGATTCTGGGATGAGTTGGGTGATTCTGATGTTGATCAAGGTTTTAAGGAGTGCTGTGGAGCAGGGGTTGTCACGGTCTTTCAGGTGAAAGTTGAGGTCACCGAGGAGAATGTAGGTTTGGAGTCGTTGGTGAGAGGAGCACTGAAGTTGGTGATGAGGTTGGTAAAGGTGGCCTGTGGTCTGGGTGGTTGGTAGGGGAGGGTTCCATACAGGGTGAAGTTTTCATAGATTTGCAGCTTAAAGTGCACGTGTTCCATGAATGGAGTGGTGTTTTCTGTGGATGTTGTGTATTTGATGGATTCCTTGTAGATAATAGCAAGTCTTCATCCTGGCTTGTAAAGGCAGTCCTGTGGAGCGATTGTGTAGCCCGCTTTCATTTATATGGCGATGTCAGGAGTCAATGAGGGGTTGAGCCAGGTCTCTGTGATAAAGAGGTTGTTGGGTGAGTCGCTACTCAGCAGGTCCCATATTTTTATTTTTGTGTACATTTGTTATTGAGCAGAGCAAAAAGGCATAACATACATATAGGTCACAGTAATCATCAGGAATAGAAACAAACATTTTACGATCATTAGTTCTTGTTCATTTTTAAAATGAAATCAACGTAGATTAACTACCAAAACAATAAAAGCAGATATAAAAAACAACAGGAGTCTGGCTGAGTCTTGCATTATTTGAGAATAACCGATCTTACCCATTAAATTTCTAAAGTGCGTAAGTGCTTGAGTTCTGGGGTGACAGGAAGATGGGTATACTGATATTATTCAAGGGCCTTTACGTTTATCTAGAACCAACGCAAAAACTGAAATAATTAAACTCATAATTACCAATACCCTTGATTATCGAATACTTTTAAAAACAAACCCGTATTACATCCAATCAACAATATGCAAACATTTTACCTGCTGAGAAGCCGCATTATAAAACTGTTAACATGCCTTACTAAAGTGCATCTCAGACGCACCAGAAAAAGTGCAAAGTCCTAAAATGCTCCCCGATACTACAATGCAAAAGTCTATAACATTTATATTTCTACCAGGTTTCAAAATTTTCAAAATACTTCCAGACAGTTCTAAATTTTCTTTCGCCAACCCTCTTAGGATAAGCTTCTTTAAACCTCATAGTTCGTTTCATTTTGTTCAGCCATTTTGAGTAAGAAGGTACATCTCCAGACCTCCAAGTTTTTGAGATTTAGAGAGAGAGCAAGTAAAGAGCTGATCGCCGTATAGGTCTCTTCTGTTTTTGTCAAGTTAGACCTTACTCTAGAAATGCCAAAGAGAGCTACCTCAACTTCTGGGTCAAGTCTCTTCTAAATTGCCTTATAGCCGAGAAGATCTTGACCCAGAATACCTCATGTTTTGGGCACATGAAGAATATGTGGAGCCAATCTCCTTCGCCTTCTGCCTGACATCGGAAACATCTGTTTTCCACTTCCGGATGTCTTTTACTCAGGGTTTTAGGGTGTAGTATGCCAACCACAGAGATGGAAAAGCCATCCTTTTAAAATTGGCTGCTCTTAGTGCCTTACTCCCTAACTCGGCTATAGCCTGCCATTCCTGGCGAGAGAAAGAGCAGTTGGTTTCCCGTGTTACTTTTCCCAGGAATTCTTCCACAAGGGGGAGCTCATTACACTTTCGCAGCTGAGAATACCAATTTCCAACCCCCTTTAATTTGGCTCTATATAGAGCATTTACCTGCTTTGTTGGAGCACCGCCTAATTATAGATTATACCTATTTATAAAATTTACAATCTGCAGCTACTCCAGGAAACCAGGCTTGGTTCAGTCGCCATATCTATTTTGAACCTCTTGCCAGGAGATTACTTTCTTGTTAATTAAAAAGTGCCCCAATTCCTCGAAACCACAGTCCTTCCATCTTTTAAGACGACTAGAGTGTAGTTGGAGGCCGAGAGTTTTGCATTCCTCTAGCTTTAGAAAGTAAAATCCTGAGGAGCCAGCTTGTTTAAAAAGGATTGTAGTCTAGAGGAAAAATCTCGTACCGTCTTGTATCGGGTCTTTTTCGGTAATTTGGATGTTTTTAAAAATATCGGAATTTGCGAGCCAGACTCCTTAACCATTCTGTCAAAAAAAATTGTCTAGTTGGCCGTTTGATTCTATTAAGCGTGCTGTAAGATCCAGAATTGCTGTCTCATAGTAAGTTCGTATTTTTGGTAATGCTACTCCACACGAAATCCCTGAACATAGACTCCAGCTCTTTGAAATAATTGGAATCTTCAAGGGTACATTTATAAAAAGGAATATTAAAAGGGGAAGGATCAACATTTTTATAAGAGCTACGCTGCCTATTAGAGTTAGAGGTAATACAGACCACTTATCAAGCAAAGCCTTAATTTTTCTCTGCATTGCTGAGTAGTTTAGGCTGAGCAGCTGTTCATAGTAATTAGAGACAAATATACTCAAATATCTTATTAGTTCTCCTTTCGAAGCCTGATATAGAAAATTGGAGGGTAGAAAACTACAGTCGACATTCAATGTTAGGATCTCGGTTTTGTTTTGATTAATTTTATACCCCCCTATTAATTCAAATTGACTAAACTCTTTTAATGCCTGGTCCATATTTAGACTATCTGGGCTTAAATATAAAATAATGTCATCAGCGAAGAGTTTCAATTTCGCCACCCCCTTCATTGGAGCTTTAATTTCTGGATTTCCGTGAATTCTGATGGCCAGAGGCTCAATAAAAAAGGTAAACAGTAGGGGGGACATCGGGCACCCTTGCCTGGTCCCACGATTTATATTGACTGTCCCTATTTGATTGGCATTTATCACCACCTGGGTCCCCTGATAGATGTTCCTCAAAATATTTGTAATTTGGACGGGTACACCAAATTTGTAAAGTCCGATAAAAAGTGCGTCCCAATTAACCAGGTCGAACGCCTTTTCGGCGTCCACCACCATAATAAGCGTTGGAGTTTTATTGTTCATAAAATAATCAAGAGCCTGAATTAAGAACCCAGTATTGGAGGACATGGACCTCCCTGCAACAAACCCGGACTGATCACTATGAATCAGTTCCTGGGCTATGGGGGTGAAGCGTTTTGCCCACACTTTCATTAGAATTTTAAAATCAGCATTGAGGAGACTAATCGGTCTGTATGAATTGACAGCCATATGGTTTTTTCCCTTCTTCACAAAGCTGACTATTATAGATTCTTTGAAACTTGAGGGAACACTGCCTTCCGACCTAATGGTGTTGAACAGTTTCACCAAGAAGGGGGTCAATTCCTTGGAAAAGGTTTTATAAAATTCGATTGGCAGGCCATCAGTTCCACAGGCCTTTGCCCCTGCAATTGATTTCTCTACATTTAATACTTCTATTTCAGATATGTCGAGAAGGATTTGTTCCACTCGCAACTCTGACAAACTGGGAAGACTATCCCCCTCATAATATTCCTGAATTTAGTCAAATCCTGCCTTGTATCTGGTGGCGTATAAGTGCGAATAGTGTTCCATAAAGACTTTGGCTATGCCGTCTTTATCCGTTATCGTATTACTGGTCTTTGGATCAATAATTCTGGAAATCAGGGCTGCTTCCTGTCTAGTTTTTGTTAGCCCTGCTAGCAGTTTACCAAACATTTGGCTGTCCTCATACACTCGTTGCTGGTATGTTCTAGAGCTATTTATTTCTTCCATTGGAAAAAATTCCCTCAATGCCTGTTTCACCCTTTCAAGCTGGCCTCCAGCTCTCCCCGACCCCTGTACCGAGGCGTTTCCCAGGCACAGAGCATTATCCACAGCCTGCTGAAGTTTGGCAATTTTATCACGCCGTTGTTTTGACTGAGCGGCTGAAAAAGCAATCATCTGCCCACGTAAAGCAGCTTTAAACCCCCCCAAACTGAAAAAGCATCTACCGTGTTTTCATTTATCCTGAAGTATTCTAGTATCCATTCTTTTGTGTCGGCTACCCATTGAGGATCCTGAAGGAGAAGACGATTCATCTGCCACCTGGATCTTATCCTCCTTCCCTCCCCAATTTCCAACTCAAGCTTAACAAAGGGGTGGTCAGAAAATTAATTTGCCCCTATTTCCGTACCTGTATGCGTCAGGGATCGTGATATTAAAAAAAAATCAATGCGGGAAGCCATATGAAATTGGTGAGAATAACATGTATATTTACAATCAGTTGGATTAGTTAGGCGCCAGGGATCTAGGAAGAGATGCTCCTGTCTTAAAGCATCTAAGACTTTTTTGATTTTGGGCTTTAACTCTTTCTTGTTTTTATTGGAGGTGTCCTTCTTTAAATCTTGAATAAAATTAAAATCCCCACCCAAGATTATCTTTCCTGGAACCCCCCCTGAGTAACTCACTGATTTTGAGTAAAACTATGGTATCGTCCACTACAGGGCCATAGTAATTTACAAAATGTAATATTGTACCGCTTAATTTGGCCTCAACCCAGATCCACCTTTCCAAGGGGTCTCTCTGGACTTGACCAAATTCCCACGGAAGACCTCTACAAAAATAGATAGCTACACCTCTTTTGGCCAGCCCGCTGAAGCCAAAAAACATGAGAAAATACTCTTGGGAGAAATAGCTTTGGGGAGTTATATTTTAGGTGAGTTTCTTGAAGAAATAGTACCTGGGGGAAAAAGAAAGCAAGCCACCTTATAAGTCCTCCATAGTTTTGTTTGTTTAGAATCCCATTAACATTAACTGAAATAATACAGCATTTATTTGTCATTTCAAAAAGTTTCAAATAGCAAACGAAAAATCTAGCAATCCTGAGGAGCTTTCCACAACTGCCCTTGCTACTGCTCTTTTTACTGCTTTTAACCCACCCATCTCCCCCCGAGACCCACCCACCAGACATGTGGAAAACCCCCGCCAGCCACATCTCTCCCTCCCCTGAAACATTGTGGGATGCCTTATTGCTGCACCCTGGGTGACCCTCTCTCCCCCCGACCCTGCATATCCTTAGCATTTACATTCAATACTGAATCATTTTCCAGATGAGATCTCTTTCAACAGATTCTGAGCTTCATCTATTGAAGAAAAAAATGACATTTTCCTTTAATAAGGACTCGAAATTTTGATTGCTGTGCTATAGAAGCCTGTGCCCCCTGAGCTTTAAAAAGGTACAGAAGTTTAACAAACTCTTTCCGCCTACGGGCTGCTACCACAAACATGTCTGAAAAAATAAGACATTTAGAAACCTCATTAACCGGAAATTGTCTCTGCTGAAATAGCTTTGTTCAAGATCCTCTCTTTAATCCAATAGTCGGCAAAGTTCACCGCAATTGTTTGTGGATCAATTAATTTGGTAGGGGATGTGATGGAACTCGGTGCGCCCTCGTGATCGTGAGATCACCAGAAAACTCTGGCAAGACCGTCTGCTTAATAAATGACTCGACCCACTGGAGAGCTTGAGCGCCCTCACTTCCCTCAGGTACTCCCACAAAACACAAGTTCAATCAGCGAGAATGATTTTCTAATTCCTCTACTTTGTTCTCTAAAGCAATTTTATCCTTTGCCGCATCCTTGGCTTTCAGAATCATTAAGTTCATTTGATCCTCCAGTACGGAAATTCTGGATTCGGCTTCTTGGATTCTAGCCGGGAGACAGGCCACAGCCTCTTCAATTTTCCCTAGACGGAGATGGAGGGAAGCTATCTCACTTTCTTGTGATTTCTTCATATTTCTGATTTCATCGAAAATCATGTTTAGCATGGCTTTAATTTCCATTTGGAGAGTATTCGCTTCTGTGGTCGATGACTGTATACCGCTCTGCTGCGGTTTCCCACCTAGCTCCATAATCCCAACTGACTGATCTGGGAAGTCTAGTACAGGTTGACAGTCCATCTGACAATGTAGCTGAGGCTGTACCTGTGCATCTACCGACTCCATGGCTGCATCTGTTGCATCTTCTAAGAGTAACTGGGTCAATTCTGAGGCTTGAGTTGGAGGTTTGTTAAAACTGGCTGAGTGTCCAGTAAAAGAGCTTTTTGTGGTTGTAGAGTGGCAGAGAGGGAACCGGTTCAGACCCTGATATCTGAATCGGAGACAGCGAGCGTGGAGTCTGTCCTGGGGGATTTATTGATCTACACCCTGGCGACCCTCCCTCCATCCGTTGTACCAGATCAACTGCACATTTAGCCGGGGCTGAGGCTGCCTGTACAGCTTTTTTGGAAAATAGCGGAAAATCCTTTTGGTTTCTTATCACCTCTCTGGTGGGGCTGGCTGTGGGCTCAACTGTTAGTTCCTTTCCCATGCCTGAAGAGCCCTCTGTTGGCCTCTGAGCGGCAGACTCCGCCTCTGCTTGACGAGGTTCTTGAAGCTCTTCCTCTGAGCTCTCCAGACTAGAATTTGAACCTGCTTGGCTTGGATTATTCTCAGCTCTAGCTGTTGTTGCCGTTACCTTTGCTTGGGCAAGTCGAGTTTAAGCCTTAAGCCCCGCTACAGTCAACCTTTGTAATGGCGTTAGCCTGTTTGATATGTTTACCCATCTTTACCCCTTGAGTGCCCAGCACCTACTCGCCGAGAAGTTAAAGCCCGAATCAATAAGCAGCAGTCCGATTTTATACTCTAACTTAGAGGAAATGAAATAGCCGCCTTTGTCACCATCTGCCTCTTACAATACGAATTTTGTTTGTACAAGTTTTGTCAAAAGCCTGGTATCTCCAGGCCGCCCCTCTAGCACTCTAGCAACTCCAGTGACTAGCAGTTAACAGAAGAGTCTCAAAGCCAGTCTCACTTACAGATACTCTTGGCCACGCACTTTGGCTTTCTGTTTGTGCTGACGCTCGGTGTCAGGATCGTTTCCCAGCTCAGGCCAATCTAGTTCAAGCCCCGTAAATGTCTTATTGCTGGGCACCAACAGCCATCGATTTCCAACAGTAATCTAACATGCCCAGCGTCGAAGAATAAAGGAAAAAAAACGCCACAGCTTACTTTCCTCTGAGCTGCAGCGCCATCTGTCCTCCCCTCAATATTCTGTCGGCATATCACACTTACTACAGAGTCCTCCAAAATGCCCTGCAGCCTTGGATAATAGCCGCCGCCGCCGTGGACCGGGGCCGCCCGAATTTTGCACTGAAGTGAGCCGCCGGGGGACCACACTGCTCCACACTGCACCACACGGCTCTGCCGGGTGAGAAAGACCAGCCCGTGTTCAGCCCTCGTTCCTTTCGCATACGGATTTCTGATCGACACCTCGAAGCTCAGGCACAGAACCCGCAGAACGCTGTTGCTCTCCATTACGGGGGGAGGAGTCACCTGGAGTCACCTGGGATTACGGAAAGGCGGGTCTCTCCGCAATCATCTCCGCCGGCCGCCTCAATCTCCGCTCGTTAGTGAATCTTACAGAGATTGTGTAATGAAAACATTTTCACATGGGATTTGACACCAGTTGACACCTTTAACCCGTTTCAGTTTTGCAAGCATTTCAAGGGAAACACAAGATTTCCAGTTCTCTTAGAATGTTCCTTTAGTTTACAAGCGTGACCATCCTGAAGGAGTCCTTATCCCAAGGCCAGGTTGACTGCATCTGGGCACAGTGTCTGACCTGGATAGGTGGGTGCACTGCCTGCTCACACGCGGTCAGTGTGCGTCAGGAACTGCGCTGAGAACATGAGTGCACAGAAGAGACGCAGCAGGTCCTATATTTCAGTTGTGTGTTTGCGGAGTGATCGTGTGTTGAGAAACATGATGCGAGTAGGTATTAATGTGCGGGTTTGTAGGGTGGGCATGTAGGCATTGTTAGTGCTTGTGTATTGAGAGGGGGTGTTGAGGGCGTTGTTAATATATGCATGGGGGCTGTGGGTGGGTTGCTGCTTGAGAAACGGCAGTGGGTGCATGTGAATGCTCCTTCCATGGTGTAAGGTGCGGCACAGCAGTAGTTGGGGGAACGATGGATGGGATCTAGCATCATAAGGAGTGCTGCACAGTATCTCTCGGCGGTGATCAGACCAGCGTTCCTGGTGCTGGGCATGGTTCAGGTGCAGATGGGCACAGGGGGACTTGCTTTTGGCACTCCTTTGGCATGCGATTGCCACACCCGCTGAACGTTCGTCTTGCAGCTACCATTAAGTAGGTTCTGTGAGCAGGGGAGGAGTGCAGGGTGCCATGATGTTATTTCCTGTGCTTATGGGTGATGGGAAAAGAAGTCCTCTTGCTTGGCTTCTTCTTTTAAAGATGGTTTTGGCTGGAAAACCAGTAGGGTCACTTCCGGGCCAGATGGATGGTGGGACATTCAGTGATGTCACTTCCTGTGTAGGTGAATGATGGGATATCCGGTGGTATCACTTCCTGTGATGATGGGTGATTGAAAATTAAGTGCTCTTGCTTGGCTTCTTTTAAAGATGGTTTTGACGGGAAAACCAGCAAGGTCACTTCCTGTCCAGATGGATGATGAGAAATTTAGTGATGCCACTTTCTATGTAGGTTGATGATGGGAGACCCAATTATGTCACTTCCTGTTCTGATGGGTGATGGTATTACTCTAGCCAGTCCTTTGCCCACATCATGCTTGCTTGAGCCCTGGCTAGAAAAACAGTAACTAAACCACGTGTTATCTTTTACTAGAAGGCAGTCAGAAATGTGAATTGAATTGTAGCCTAATTACTTATGAAATATGGGATTTGTTTCTGAATCAATCAATCCAAAAATGTTTACTCGAATGGGAGTCACACAAATAAAAGTTCAGCACAGCAAAACCTTAAACTCCGACAGTGTACAATTTAAAACCAATATAAGCAGTTAAAAATATAAAACAGTTCAAATCATTGCATGAATAAACTGCACATTTGAATAAGGCACTCACTCTAAGACAAGCCGCTTATTTTTGGAGTAGGTCAAGATGCAGGTAAGCTGTTCTAGGAATTCAAAAAGTGTTAGTAAATAGGATATATTACTGATAGACATTCATAAAATTTAAAAAGAAGTAGGTAGACTTCCCGTCACATGGAAAGGTTCTGGACGACACGGAGCATGTTGAAAGCGGAAAGCATAACAAATAGACAATAGACCCAGGCCGGAACCTAAATAAAAGCAACATTTCCTATTTACCCAACTTGAGCTTTTGATAAAGCGCCACACCACCGTCTAATCTTAAAATAGAAAATTCAAATCACAGTGGGTTTCAGCAATTCATAATCTTCCATCTTTATATGTGAACCTCTTAGGAACTGGGCATTCACAGCTTTCCTATCTTGAGGTCGCATTAAAGAGGGATTAAGAAATAGCTGAAAAAAGCCCAGTCGTACACCAGCCACGTGGTTCTGGAAGCCTTGTCTGAATCATATCGCACTTATTTTCTTCTACTTGCTAAACTGTTCCAAACAAGTTCGAAATATGAGGCATTTGTCTATAATGAAAAAGATCAATTAAGCCTCCACTGTAATGTAGGCAATTTATTCAAAATGATATTCTGATTTAGGAACACTGCCCTTAAAATCCCAGCTCTGCTCCATAAACCAATTTACAGTAGGTCGCGATTGCAGTTCCAAAGACTGCTGGTTCAGTTTACCTCAGTGTTACGTATTTGGTGATAAATTGCACTGGAATGGTAGATCCAGATCACATGCAAGCAGGGCCGGCGCTAATTCTGATTGACCGGGATAGCGCCCTGGGCGGAACAAAAAAAATTGGTGTTTGTTTTTTGTGGGTGTGGGGGGGGTCTACTATCGCTCAGTTATCCCAGGGGTATGTTTGCGGCAGATATCTCTGTCCGTTTCTTACATGCTACAGGCTTAATCTTCAGCAAGTATGATATGCTTTACAGCTTGTCATCATTTTTTAATTAACAGAGTTTACGTAGCGCGAACTTGAACCGAATCGGGTATCAGAGCACTTTACATAGCACCAGTTGCATTACATGAGGCCGCATTCATTTTTGTTAGGTACAGGGAGATTAAGTGATTTGCCCAGAATCACTGGATGTTCAGCGTCATTGCCGAAACTCGAACTCAATTCCCCAGATTGGAGGTCAACCGCCCTAGCCGTTAGGCCAACTCCTCTCCTATAAAAGTGACTTTATTATAAACTATTCTTCTGCTAACTTCTTCATTTGTGCATTAGATTCTGTCAAATTTTGACTTAAAACAGGGAACCTATAATCTTGATCTCATACATGCAAAACAGTATCATAAAGTAGACACCAAAGAAACAAGCATAAAAGGCATTGTCAGTCTGTAATACTTTATTAAAACAACCATTAAAGCATACAATTAAGACAGTAAAAACATCTAATTAATTAATTACACAGACACAGCTGCATGAAAATCCATCATAAAATATGTATTCAGTTAAAATGCTACAATACAAAGTTAAGATAATCACATCAAAAAGGGTTCCAAACTAAATTTAAAACAATTTAAGACAGTTGGCACTGATACAGCTCATCATTATTTCCCCACTCATTTTCTAAATGTAATAACATGGGTAAGAAATCTAAAAACCATAATACACACTTGATCTGTCTGTAACAATTATAAATGCTCTAAGCTTCCTCAAATTTATGGATATTAGAAATTCTTTAAAATGGCTTTAGAAACCAATTTCTTTGTACTTTATAAAGATTACAGAAGAAAAACAGATGCGATTCGGATTGGGGGGTAGTTGGATTGCATGGGCATTATTCCAAATCCTTCTCAGAAACAAACGTTGGAAGGATAGGGCACCAACAAATATGCCCGGCCGAGTCTAAACCTCAGCAAAAGAAATCTTTAATGGTGAGGTAGTCTCAGAAGATATGGTTCAACATCAGGTGTAGTACATAATGATTCACCACCCTACTCTTCTTCCGCTCACCCTCTCAAATGTGCTCCATCTTATTCTCCAGTAATACATTTTTGAGGAAAAGCCTGGTCTGGCCATCAATAGGTATTGGATTACTGAACAACTCCGTTCTACCAATTAACTGGAGTTGATTTTTGACATAGGTCAGCCACCTAGTCATATGGTCCTGGGAAAGCTGTAAACAGATATTTAGACTGCGATAGTACAACCTCAGGTCTTGACCGGATTGAGAGCCAAAGTAAAACAGGAGCAAGTTTGATGGAATCTCCAATATACTGAATTTGATTTTCACTATTTTGTAAAGCAGTATGATCAGAATAGGCCCATACACCAGCACCATAGGTAGCTATAGGAATAGGTCTACCTTTGTAAATATTAAGAGCAGCAGTCAACGGGAGGGACGCTAATTTGCAACCAAATTTAAAAATGGCCCCAATAGCCTGCCCCAGCGGGGTATCCCTTACAGTTGTCAAATGTACCCATGTATTACAATGATCAAATGGGATCCCTAAATATGTGAAAGTGGCAACAGTTGTAAGGGCAGTGTCGCCAATGTGAAATATAGGGGTTCTGTTGCGTGGGTGACCGCAGATCATAGTGTATGTCTTAGTTTTGTTAGTTGTAAGACCTAGGTCAGACTTGAATACCACAAGGCGATTCAGTAGCTTTTGTAGTCCTCTTTCTGTCTGAGCCACAAGTACACAATCATCTGTGTACATTAGGACCAGTATCTTAGGAGTCCCTATCCTAGGAAGATCTATATCCGTAGATAACAAATCATTTTGCAACTCATGTATATGAAAACTAAAAAGAAAAGGGGCCAGAACACAGCCTTGGCTGACCCCTTTTTTGATCTTGATAAAAGGGGTCCATCCCCGTGTGGCCCAAACCTAATCTTAGCTTCCACATCAGAATAAAGTTGAGAGAGGAGAAGAACAATTTGTGGATTAGCCCCCTTAGGCAATAGCATTGACCACAGCTTCGCTCTCAGAACGTTATCAAATGCGGCAATTAAGTCCATGAACGCCAGAAAGAAAAAATCTTTCCTGGAGGTAATGTACTTTCTTACAACTAGATGTAGATTTAGGCACTGATCTACAGTACCTAATGCATGTCTTTACCCATATTGAACAGATGACAAATCTGATGTTCACTTGCCCAAGTCTCTAGATGGTCCAAAAGGATCCTACTTAATAACTTTGCGGTCAAATCTAGCAAAGATATTGGGCAATAACAACTACTGTCACTCCTATCTACCTTTTTAAAGATGGGGACAATTGTTGCCTGTGGCCACGATTTAAGGGGGGATTCTCAATTGCACTCAATTGAATTCATGAACCTACACATGTCGCAGGACACACCCTGGACACCATTTCTCGAACATAAATTTATCAGTAGAACCTCCGTTGGCACTAGCTTGGACCGATCACTTGGCACTGAAATTCTCCTTTAGCAGACCAGTAATAGAAGCCAGCTCCAAGGTAGAGATAATCTTCGTAGAGCTTGGAGGAAAATCACTCCTGCAGCATTTAGTCGGGCATTTAGAACCTCCTAATTCGAAAGATGAGAGGCAAGTGAGAGAGCCTTAGAGAGATGGGAGGCCTCTATTAGGGACACCTTAAATAGCATTGCTCCCCTGAAAAGATTGAGCTCTCAAGAAAGGGCTGTTTCAGCCCCCTGGTACTCAGAATGCCTTAAAAAGGAAAAGGCCCTGTGTAGAGGTAGAGAAAGAAAATGGAGGAAAACTAAGCGACCGGAGGATAAGCAGGCTTATAAACTGTTACATAAAGCCTTTTTAAAAAGCTGTAATGCAGCAAGAAGAGACCAGTTAGGCACGTGAATACGGGAGGCAAAAAACTCCTTTAAGGAGCTCTTTAAGATTCTCAAGTTCACAAACCCTAACGTAAACATTCCCTCTATTCCCCCTACGCAAAAGCATTGTGATGTCTTAGCAAATTATTTCAAGGAGAAGATTGATAAAATGTATAGCTCCCTGGCGGTAGGAGAGGTGTCGAAGGGGATGGTCTCGCCCCAGAGGGATACATCACTACCTAGGTTATAACGATCACTACAGAGCAAGTGGAATCTGTACTTGCGCGGACGAAATCTGGCTCGCCAACAGATCCGGCTGTGTCGTTTATTATGTCAGAACTAGCACCGATCTTATTCTCCTCGCTCTCGGAGGTTTGTAACATTTCTATGGCCACGGCCTCATTTCCTAGGAAATGGAAGAAGGCACACATAAAACCTCTGCTGAGGAAGGCGCTGACAGACCCGGCAGACATGCAAAACTATAGGCCAATCTCCCTCCTTCCATGCTGTTCTAAGGTCATGGAGATTGATCAATCAACAACTAACGGGTTATCTGAAGCAGTATAGTTTATTGGACTCCTCCCAATCGGGCTTCCGGGCAGGGCATAGTACTGAAGCTGCCTTGGCGGAAGTCACAGATACTATTAGGATGTCATTGGATAGAGGTATCCCTACTATGTTAGTGCTCCTGGACCTGTCGGCGACCTTCGACACCATCTCTCACAGTATCCTGTTGGCTAGGCTGCGAGAGATTGGTGTCGGAGGTATGGCCTGGGCCTGGCTACAAAGCTGTTTGAACAACAGAACACAATGTGTCCAATTAGACACATTTGTATCTCAGACCACTGTATTGGACAAGGGGCTCCCTTAGGGATCCATTTTAAACCCTACCTTGTTCAATATCTATGTGGCTCCGCTGGCTGCCATTATTAGATCTTGCGGTTTTGAGACAATCTCATATGTGGATGACACTCAGGTGATAATCCCCATCGAGACGGATCCCGCGGCAACCAGAGCAAAGTTTAAGTCCTGCATATTGAAAAGAGCCAGGTGGATGAGCAAGAATCTCCTTCAACTAAACTCCAATAAAACGGAGATTCTCCTGTTTGGGAAGGCTGTGAAGTTATGGTCAGCGGACTGGTGGCCTGTGGAACTTGGGGAGGCACCTAGTCCAATAAAGCAGGCCAGGAACCTGGGAATCATGATCGATAATAAGCTTTCTATGGAGGAGCATGTGAAATCGGTCTCGGGCACATGCTTTGGAATAATGTGGATGTTGAGGAAGATTTTTCCGTGGATCCCCCTGGAGGCCAGAAATACTTTAATACAGGTACTACTAGTTGGTGGACTAGATTACGGTAATTTACTACTTGTAGGAAATAGGGGGGATCTTGCATCAAGGCTACAAGTTGTGCAAAACACAGCAGCGCGGCTGGCCCTCAACAAACCAGTTCGCACCCCGTCATTACCTCCATTGCAACTACTGCACTGGCTGCCTATTAGGAAGAGAGCAGTGTTTAAGCTCTTGACGATAGTGTTTAAAGCACTGCAGGGGACTGACCCAGCGTACTTAAGGAAGAAGTTAATCCTTTATGTCCCTGTACGCCAACTCAGATTGAGCAATCGGAAGTTACTCTGTCCCTGTAAAATTAGTAAAATCAAAATGGGTGGGCGTACATTCTCTCATCTTGCCTCCTTCCATTGGAACAGACTACCGGATGAGATACAAGCCTGCTCTACCCTGGTGCAGTTTAAGAAGCAGCTAAAAACATGGTTGTTCTAATTACTATATTGTCATAAGCCCGGTACTGTGCAGCCAAGGACGACGAGAGATCCCTTTGGGGATGATTTGTTGCGCATTACAAATCTTAATAATAATCATAATATTATGCATGTTCAGAAGGATTGGAGCTCATAGTGCCAGGGCCAGACTGGCTGTAGTGGGCACCGGGCAATTCCCCGGTGGGCCGCACGGGTGGGGGCTGGTTTTGGGCCCTGGGGCCGTTTTTATTACAGGACCGTTTTTGCAGCATAGCTGCAAAATCGTCCCTGTAAGAAAATCGGCCGAAAACCGGCCCTGGCAAAGAGCTCGGTGGCACCCCAACCCCCCGGGGAGGGGTGGTCAGCCGAGCACTTTGCCAGGGCCGGTTTGGGTTCCCAGTCCGGCCCTGCATAGTGCCAAATTATCCTTGAAAAGATCAGCTGGGATTTCATCAGGGCCTGGCGCTTTGTGATTTTGTGATCTTTTCAGTGCTGAAATAACATCCCCCGAGGAAATTATGAGAGCTTCAGGACTAAATAGCGTCCCTTCCTCTAATGGTATGCTTCCTTCACCATGTACGTCCTCATTAGAGTCATACAGTTTATGAAATAAACAACCCAATCATGTTCAGAGATAGTTAACTCAGTCCCAACTCTAGGACTAGATGAAAAGTAGGGAGTGGTTGCTATCTTCCAAAATTGTACAGCATCTTTCCTGGAAAAGGCACTAAACAGCTCCTGTCAAGCTTCCTCTTTAATCTAATTTTCCTGTGCATGAGGGCTGCTTTATACGTTGTCCTACAATTCCTAATAAGTGATGGATTCCTGGGGGTTAGCTTCCAAAGCTTTTAGTAGAACTCCATGTGTTCTTGTACATGGCTTAGCAAACCACCTAGTTTTGTTCTGAGAAATGGGGCGGTTTGGTGTCACTAGTTGAACCTTGGCGCAGATCTCAGAGAAAGACCCCAATATTGCCTCAGGGTCAAAAGTCTTGCTTAGACATGTCTCAAACTGGTTTATGCAACTAGTCAGCAGATGTGCCAAAAACAATGTCCTTCCATTTCCGCAGAACCCCCCTATTCCTAGGATACTTAATAGGGCTGATCAGGATTAGCGGGTTGTGATCACTTAAGGCACAGCTCTGGATATGAAAATTGCACACCCTAGGTGACCATATTTGAGATAATTTAATACAATCATTTAGTGAGCCCTTGCAAATTCGCCGGGGCACACTTGACTCCGTAGCAGAGAGTAAGGTTAAGGATTTCCTTACAGCACCTAATCTCCCCTCCACAGATTCGATCTCCAAATTAATCGCAGACATGGCGGTGGTTAGATATCTAGGGATTGTGCCAGCCCTCCGTCCGTCCTTCTGGCCAGTGATTGTAACATTAGCCTTCCAATTACCCATAATTTAGAAAGTTCAGTGCTCAGGTGTAAAGTCTGTGAGCCAAGAGGGGTGGCCCAGCCCAGCCTCCTCTGGGTGCTGATGGACGCGCCCTTCGTCGGGCTTTGCCCGGGCACGGTCTGGGCGTGCCCGCACACGTCCTCCTCTGCAGTGATCTCTCTGTGTTTGAATAGACCTAGTAGAGGGGGTCAAGGTTCACCACCTGGCTGCCTCTGGCCGGAGAATGTGGTGAAGGCTTCTGGGGTCTATAGTCCCGGGACAGAGTTTTTTTTTTTTGTTTAAATTTGTTTATTTACTTTTTGATTTAATAACAAACATGTGCATACAACAGTGAAGAATACTATCAGATCATGTATGCATTTTAGTTTAAGATACATTTGAACAGTAATACATATCCTAATCTCTATTAATGGCTGGCTTCAGTGTTTGTCAAAGAGTCCCTGGACAGAGTTAATGCAGAAAAAAACAGTTTTTTCAGCAGATCCCATGCTGCGGTAATCCCTCTGCGTTGGAATTTTCCTCATAGAGGGTGTTAAGGTTCACTGCCTGGTTGCCTCCTGGTGGGAGAATGCGAAGTGTCCCTCTCTGTTGAAATAGACCTTGTAGAGAGGTGTCAAGGTTCAGTGCCTGGCTGTCACCTCGTGGGATGATGCAGTGAAGGCTTCTGGGGTGTGTAGTACCTGGGTAGAGTTAACGCAGAAAAACGCCAGGTTTTCAGCACGTCCCACGCTGCAGTGATCCCTCTGCGTTGAAACACCCCTCGTAGAGGCAGGTCAAGGCTCACCGACTGGCTGCCTCCTGGCGGCATAATGCGGTGAAGACTTCTGGGGTCTGTAGTCCCTGGGGTGAGTTAATACAGAAAAACACAGATTTCCAGGCATTGGTAGTCAGATAGATAATGTCCTGCATCACATTCTGTTGCAAAATCTCTGGTGGAATTCATGCATATTCTGCTGGTGCAGGGACTGTGACTTACCAACAGCTGGGATTCCCAAATCAGCAAACTCTGCACGGCAGACATATGGAAAACTGAACCTACTTTCAGTAAGCATTTCTCTTAGAAACTTTGCCCTATAATGATGTACCGTCAGGTCAAGCCAATCTTTGCAGCATCTTCGATTAAAACATCATGGGCCATATGTAGGTAACATACTATTTACCGATTCATAAATACCGAATTTTACCGATTCGGTATTTATGAATCGGTAAATAGTATGTAGGTAAACAATCGGTAATTATTACCGATTCGGTAAATATCGGTATTTATGAATCGGTATTTACCGAATCGGTAATAATGCATCCCTTCCCATTCATTCCTATGGGCCTGGAGGCCCATAGGAATGAATGGGAAGCCATTAGCTATTACCGATTCGGTAAATACCGAATCGGTAATAGGGGAAGCATAATCATGGGTGGTAGGGTGTCACATTGACACCCTGTTGCACCCCTGATTCGTGCATGTGTGCACATGTGGCGCACATACATGCCCTAAGGGCATGTATGTCTGCCACATGGCACTTTTAAAGCAGCCAAATTTAGCTTTTTGAAAGGTATTCGTTATTTAACATCAACCTGTAGTTGGTGTTAAATACCGAATCCTTACTACTGAAATTCACTCACTTGAGTGCTCACTACATATGATTTAAGGATTCGGTAATTTACCGAATCTGTATTTTACCAATTCGGTATTTTACCGACCCCTTACCGATTTGGTAAATTACCGAATCCTTAAATCATGCCTCCTACATCTCAAATGCCTAAATACCGGTCGATAACGGGATATTTACCGAATTTCGGCCGTTACCGACCGGTATTTAGCTACCTACATGAGGGCCCATTCAGTTCTCTCTTAATAGATCTGACTCCTTGGTATTCCGTGCACTCTAATGGAAGGTAGGGAATAGGAGGAGCTACGCATCAAAAATACTATGTTCATCATCTCCAAGCATATATCAGTGTCTTTTTTTTGTATTTCAATTCATTCTTTATTGACATAGTTTTTTTGTATCAACCAACAATACAACAGAAATTACACCGACAGTCAGTTCTTCAAAGTAACAATCCAAGAATTGCGGTAACAGTAAAAGAAAAAAAGGGAGAGAAGGGGTTGCCATCTGTGGGACAGCAAATCAGATTTGTCCAGGTATCAACAGCAAAGAAGCTGCTGCTTCATCTGAAGCATGTATGGTTTTATAAAACTCCTGAAGCATATCCATTGGACTGGTTAAATGTCGTTCTTGCTCATTTCGTGGCATCAGGAATTATCCTGCCAGAGACGATCTGCTTCAGTTGGGCCAACAGCCAACCAGTCTTCTCCCCGTGTTCATAGTGGTGCTGTTCTAAACGGAATAGTGTTGACTTGACCTGGGAGGTATATAACTCATTTAGGGCCTGCTTGGCCTTAATGAGGTCCCTATGGTGGTTCAGGTTGGACAGGCATTTTATTCCAGAGTAAGTTGCCACACCATACTGTCCAGACTATGTTTCTCTGAGTCCAGGCATCTCTTGTGGGTTGCTGAGACCCTAATCATATCACCTCGAAGACACACCTTTCTAGCCACCCATTGCATGTGTGTGGAGGATACGGTCTGATTATTTTCCTCCAGTTAGTGTTGGAAGTATGAGCACAATCTTGTCTTATCTTCTGTTTTTTTTATCTTATTGATTTGTGGTGCTATTTTTCATGATGGAGACCAGTAAATGGCAAATCAGTGAGGCTGTACAAAGGAAATAGTCAATCCGCTAATTAGTGCAGAGAGCAGATGATGTAAAGATCTTGGGCCTCATTTACAACAAAATGCAGCAGCATGGCGCCGCAAGCCATTTTGCTGCACCGAGCTGCGTCATTTTAAATGCACAGGGATGCGTCATATTTACAACAATATGATGCATGCCTGTGCTTTCCCCTGCACTGGCAAGCGTTTGGCTGCCATGTGCCAGTACAAGCACCCTTGCGCCACGGTGCAAGGGTGCCTGCTTTTTAGGGATGATTGTTTTTGTGCAGGAAGGGACACCTTACTGTCCAATGAGCCCATTAAGAGTGATGACCATTATATCCAGTGCCAGAAGCTATTGCAAATGTCTCTATGATGGAGCCATGATCGTAAATCCAATAAGTTTCTTCCTTTTAACATTGGTGCGTATGAAAAGTCTACCACATGTAAGTCTTGTGGCCCTCATACATATACAGTCCATGTTGTTTCACTGAATTGATGACTTGGCAGGCCTTCTGATTGTGTAAGAAGCATGTGAGGATAGCGCAAAGCCTGTTGGAGTTCGCGGAGGAATGCGTTTTCATCTTGTGTGCCCCCTGAAGTTTGAAAAGTTGGTTACAGGATTGGTTCAAGAGATTGAAGAGAATCTGGCAGAGAAAAACTGAGACACCATCTCCCTCTTATTTTCCGTAAAGTCCAGTACTACGATGTTGTCCCTATGGCCCTTATTCTCCAACTCGATCAGTTTTTTTTTCATGTGCCGTATGTCCAGGTCCCCATCCTGCAGACCATCTATTCGGGTTTCCACCTCCTAGAGTCTGGAATCAGTGGCAATCATCCACTTGTTTAAAGTGGCAATGTATACCCATTTTGGCGGTTGTATTATCCCTAGGGCATTGCCTAAAGCTATAGAGGATTTTGTGCAAGCCAATTCATGCATCAGGGTGTTCAGTGTGGCAGTTGGGTAGAATCCAACATGTCCGGTAACTGAGAAACTGTAGATTTAGAATTACCTACTTCTTTAAAAAAAAGTTGTTGCTGGGTCGTTTTGGATTTTGACATTGGATAAAGTGATGAGTAGAGGCCAGAATAGACGACTATGGGACCCCTGTGGGTAATACCTCCATTGTGTACTTCTTCCATTCACCAGTGTTGTTGGGTAAGCACTCCGACAATCCAAGGGTGATGCGTGTGAATGGGTGAAAGTCTGGTTTTAAATTGCAAAAGAGAGGGTGCCGATGCCCAAAACTCTGCTCAGAATGCCGCTGCCAGTTCAATTAAATGTTAGCGCACTGAATATCAAGGCTGGTGGTCTTAAATCTACTGTGTACCCCTTTAATCCACTTCCAGACACTCCCTGTTCATTTATCTCACACTTGCAGTTTCCTGCTTTCTCCCTTTGTGACTGCTCTGTCTTTCTGACCAGTATGTTTTTCCTTCCCTTGCACTCCGAAAATATCTGTTGCCAAAAATAAGTGCCGGTCCACAAAAATAATTGCTGGTGCACCACCCACCGGCTCAAATAGAGCACTAGGATAAGTTGTCCCAGGTTAAGGGTATGCCCCCTCACCAGGTGCGGCAGTTGGGCCAATGCCAATATTCCAGCTGTGGAACCTGACATGCGCGGTTCACAGAGCAAACATGCGTTAGGGCACAATCAAAAAGACAGATGGCACTGCCTAAGTAGACTGCAGGTCTGCTGTGGCGAGGGAACCTCCAGTGTTTACAGAAAAACTGTAGACATTGCCCTGGTCAGAAAGAGTGTCTCCACCATGAAAGAGGATTCTTTGGGTAATCGCATGTGGGACGTATCCATCCCCTGACCTCAAGTCATAGGGTACATAAGAGAAGGCACTGAGACAGCCAGAAAGAGCAGTGTTCATTGCTGCAGGGTCACTAGTGAACGAGTATGGAAGGAGAAAAGTAAGGATTGTGGGCCAATGGGGTTGTACACCAGTCTGTCTCACCTCTGAAAATTCATGTCTCCCTTCGCCGGGAGAGATGGACACTGCTTGGGTAGCAGTAACATCTAAGTAATAAAATATGGTGGTAGACAGAGCCCAACTCCTCCAAACCGCGTCAGGGTATACAGTGACAAGGCCGCGAGAGGTCTTGCCAATGCTGGGTGTGGCTCTATCTCCAGCAGCAAGAACTGGCAATTGAGGCCCGGCTCCAAATGCATCTGCAAGCCACGCCCACCAACAATGGTTGCCGGCAGAGAAAAATTGCCTAACGTCTCAGAACCATTCCGGTTGGTGAGGCGATTGGTGTCTGCAGTATCAAAAACATGTCACCACGGTCCTATCTGTTATTCTGTGGTGGCGACACAGTGGGAGGACAGCTTAGGCCTGGTTAGGGCCATTCAGGCCCACAGGCTCCATCTATGAGAAGCCATGCTAGCTGAGACAAGGCTCTGCCCCTATATGTCAATGCCTCAATACAAGTAAAACTATTCAAACTGAGTTTCAAACAAAGTAAAGCAATAGAGGGACCTGGGAAACTGTGCAGAGGAAGGTTTGGGCAAGTTCTCCAATTTTGTTCAAATGTGATAACATCTGTAATCCTCCTACTTGATTATACAAGTTTTCAAGAGATAGTAATCGGCGAAGGCCTTACGGCTGAGAACGGCTGACTTTTCCATTCTTATTGCTAATGTGTTACTTAAGCTGTTAATGCTTTTTTGCATGGACTTTGAAAAGGACATCATTCAAGGCCAACCTGTCAGTATCGGGTACCATCTGATGGTAAGCTACCATGAATAAACATGTCAGGCGTGCTTCAAAATGTATAAATAGATCTTGCAGCATGAGCATGGGGCCTTCAGAATGCAGTCTTGGTAGTCATGCCCCCTCTGACTTCCTTCTTATGACTGCCCTGCAACCAATTGTTTCATTGTAAGACTAGTACTTAGTTCCATATCCGCCATTGGTATTCATTTTTACCACAAATGTGCAAAATATTCCATCCCGCTGGCTGAATTGGCAGAATTTTGGAGACTCCAAAATAATTTGTAACACAGAGTTCCGACTAAATTCCGCCAATCGCCGTGTTGCTGTTTTTTTTCTTACATTTATTACATTTGGGCATGTTTGCAATATCGAAAAAAGCACCCCTGTTCCCTGATTTCCAGACGAAATGAAACTGCTGTATCTGATGCATATTTTGATTCAGCTCAGCTGCTAAATATTTTATTTATGTGGAGATCCAAACAGCATCAAGTAACAACTGTTTGTGTTTTTACCGACAGTCTGATCATGTAAACGTGAGCCCCTTGCGGGCTGAACAGGTTCCTTTTAGATGCTACAAGGTCCAGAGGGAGTGGAACCCTGACACATTTTGGGAACTGTATACTTGTTAAGTTAGTTTTTGATGATACTAGGGATCAGGTGGTTAGAGCATTATCAAGTGCATTGGATGACATCCTTAAGGATTCCAATGTAATCTTCGATTTGTTCATGGCAGGGGACTTTAACACCACTACCTGCCCACTCTCAGATGTCAATGTATGTGGGGTGGTGGACTGTCATGGAGATGGAGTCCCCCATTTTCAACATAACTATTATGGAGATGCCTTAAACAGTCTCCTTGACTCACATAACATGTATATTATGGTTAACGAGAAAAATGAACAGGAGGAGATTTGCCCAACTTTCACAGGCCGGGAAGCGAATTCTGTTATTGATTTTATTTGTATCTCCTCGAGTCTTGAGGCCTGGACTATGGCACCTAAAGTTATAGACATCCAGCTTAGTGACCACAATTGCCTGATAGTAGAGGCCATGCTATGGGAAAACAAAGGGACCCGCATCCCGCGGTGTATTGTTAACAACATTGAGGCTGTGCACCCTAATGGTAGACTCAGATGGAAGGGGGATAAGGCTAAAATCATGTCTGATTCAATCATTACTAGTTGCCTGGCAGGTATTACAGGGATCTTAGAAGACAATCAAGGTACCACTGGCTCTATTGAGTATTTTATTGGTATTAATGCGGTCATTGACTCTAAGCTTACTAGTACACTCAAGTACAAGGAGGAACGCCTGCGGAACTCCAACAGGAGGCATGGGACAACTTGACCATGGCTGCTGAATTGAATAATTGTACCCTGTTCTGGAAAACAGTTAATTCCCCATTCCTTAAAGATGATAAAATCCCTGAATTAACTTCCAACGTTATGAAGGAAGAGTGGGTTTCTCATTTTTCTAAAATCTTTGATTCGGACAGTGCATCCAGGGATATAGGGGATAGGTGGCCGCATACGCCACTGAATATCACAGTCCAAGAGGTTTTAGATAGCATAAGGGTCAGTAAAGGAGGAAAAGCACAGGGTCCAGACGGGGTACCAATCGATGTTTATAAATTGGTCCCTGAAGTATGGGGGCCTTTGTTAACTAATATTTTCAACGCAGCAGTCCGTAATGAGGTGCCCCCTACCTGGGAAGAATCCATCCTAATCCC
This sequence comes from Triturus cristatus, assembly GCF_964204655.1. NCBI lineage: Eukaryota > Metazoa > Chordata > Amphibia > Caudata > Salamandridae > Triturus > Triturus cristatus. The sequence goes on along the minus strand of NC_140592.1, from coordinate 353,877,703 downwards.
AATATTTAAGAAAGGAAATCGAGGGGACGTTAAGAACTATCGTCCAATCTCCTTGTTGGATTCTTCCGTAAAAGTAATGAGTAGAGTGCTTCTAGTAAGGCTGGAAGAATGGGCGGAGGATAATGGCATTCTAGCAGAGAGCCAGTTTGGGTTCAGGAAGGGTCGTGGTACGATTGAGCAGTGTCTAAATTTAGACCTGCTCATCGGTAAATATACCTTGGCAAAGACCGGCACTATTTATCTCTGCTTTGCGGATTTGAGTAGTGCCTTTGTCCTGGTGGACCATGGCATTCTCTGGGCAAAGCTAATTGAAATTGGGGCACCCGAGGGCTTTGTGTTCTTTCTAGCACGTCTTTATGCCAAACTACGTGCTTGTGTCCGTTACGGTTCCAACGGGGAATGTACAACTAAGTTTGAGATCGGGTGTGGAATTAGACAGGGATGTGTGTTGGCCCCACTGCTTTTTACCCTTTTCATCAATGAGATTGATTCTTTTCTCAAATCTCTGGCAGTGGATGCTCCCAAAATTAACGAGGACAACGTCCCTGTGTTACTGTACGCGGATGACGCGGTCCTAATTTCACGCACCCCAAACGGCCTTCAACGGCTGATGGACGGCTTTTCGCAATTCATTAAAAGCAGAAAGTTAGTGTTATAAATCTAAAACCTATGTTATGGAATGCGGGCGAAGGAACAGAAAGAAACAGTTCTCATTTTTTATAGAGGGACAGAAGGTCCAGGCTGTTGACAATTTTTCGTACTTGGGGGTCACTTTTTCAAATAAAAACATTTGGGCCAATGAACATAAGAATGTCCGGGCTAAGATAGCGAGGAGTGCTCATGGAATTTTCACAATGGCTACGAAACTGGGAGACAGGCGGGTCCATGACATGCTTAAAATTTTTCAGTCCCGTTGTGTCTCGATTGCCTTGTACGGAGCGGGCATTTGGGGCTATGCCCCGCCAGGGTCTCTTCAGGTTGAGGAGAATGTATTCTTGAAGAGACTTTTGTGCCTGCCAAGCTCTGTTTCTAATACTTTAGTGCACAATGAACTGGGTATTCACCATCTTGCCGACTTGATTCTCCTTAGGCCACTGATGCTATGGCGTTCCATTTGGACAAAAGTAGAGACCTCATTGTGCAGAGCCATTATTTCTGATTGCCTCTCTTTGGACCATCATTTAAAGATCCCATGGTTAAAGTATATTGTGGATAATTTTCGTGAGATCTTTAACATTAACATCATTGCGGATCGATGAGGGGCTACTGAGCTGTCTAAAATCGAACTTAAGCCCTGTTTTTTACAACAGCTTTCCACCAGGAGGCATCAAAATAGCTCTGAACTCTCATCCTGTGTTCTTTATTATGATTTAAATGAATTTGTGGGTTTCCAACCGTATTTGTCACAAGTGACCTGGAAGACACATCGGTTTGTGTTGGCTAGACTTAGAACCGGAGTAGTCCACAACCTTGTTGCTTTCCCCTCTCAGCATTTACATCCCGCTGGCCCTTGTCCGTGTGACAATACAACCTCCCAAAGCACTGTGCACTTTCTTTTGCTCTGTCAGCTGTACAAATACCAGCGGATTGCTTATTTGAAACCCCTGTTTACTAAATTTGGAGTCAGGACAATACGAGACTGCATGAGCTTGCTTTTTAACTTACATCACCCTGACGTTTGTTTTTATACGGCTACTTTTCTACTTAAATCAATTAATGCAAGGAAAAGTATGCTTTTTTAACCTTTTTAAACTGTTGTATCGCCTATTTTTGAGTGTTGTTTTATACGGTTGTCTTTTTAAATGCTGTGCTTTTATGGACTTGTTTTTTTTGTTCCGAATAAAGCCTTATGAAATGAAATGAAGTTAGTTGTCTTACATGGATTTTACTTATGTCTCATCCTTAAGTTTTTTATGTACTTTGAAGGTTGTTTATTGTGTACAAACATTTTCTCACATATTTATGATCTAACCACAGCAAAGGACAAAGGAGAGAAGAAACTATTTGGCTTTGCCTTCACACCACTGATGAGAGATGATGGCACAACTTTATCGGATGATGTCCATGAGCTCTACGTCTACAAGGTATTTTGGATACTCTGCACATGACCATTTATCAATTCTTCAGTACCTTCATCCAACACACTTCTTGAGAACACAATTTCAGTGTTGTTCATTTTACCAGAACGTTTCTTCCCAAACTTGTGTGTACACAATATAGGAACTCTGTTCCCACAGTCATATAAAAGCTGTATATTACAATACTCTTCAATAACCTTCATCAACAAGACATAGGGCTTGATTTAGAGTTTGGTGGAAGGGCCGCACAGTCATAAACGTGATGGCTATCTCGAAAAGAGCCATAGGATATAATGCACTTGGATTAAGGTGAACAAGATATGTCACGTTTGTGACGGAGTAACCCATCTGCCAAACTCTAAAACAGGCCCGCTGTATTTTATTTTAATACCTGGACCACTGAGTGCTTTCTTGCTTCCAAGGCAATGAGGCCAGTGCCTTTATTTATGGGCTTACATCATGTGAACCATTTCTGACTGATCTAGCACGGTCATTGAGGGAGGAAGAACACATTTCTTCTGTGTTCCCTCATTTCCTCCTTGAACATCTTGATGAACATGGTCAGGTTTTTCAGGATTTTATTTACATTCGGCTTGCTGGCCATTTGACTCAAAGGAGGAAAAAAAGAGCAAGGAGGAGGGCAGAAAAGGAAAAGGGAATGAACAATAAAACATTGAAATAACAGGCAGAATAGTGGCTTCAGCGTTCAGATGTTTCTGACCAAGCGCGAGGCAAATAAGATGGCTGTCCTCTTAAATTTCCCTGATGCTTGCAGCCAATTATTTTCATTTCGGTTCAGATAAAAATCAGCCCATTAGAGGAATTTTATCTATTTTTAGAATCATTTCAATGTTCTTCTACCACTGGTAAACCACGATTGTGATATTGGCAGACATAAACCGTCAATAAAACTATACTTTCCTGCTTCCTTTTCTCTATATTCTCAGTGTGATGAGAACAGCACTTTCAACAACCATGCACTTTACCTGGGCCTGCCCTGCTGCAAGGAGGACTTCAACGGTTGCCCCAACATCCCATCCAGCCTAATTTTTCAGCGCAGTACCAAAGAATCCTTTTGTATCTCCACGCAGCTCTCCTCTACCAAGCTCACACAGAATGGTATGACAACTGATTCTCAATAGAGCCTCAATATGATGAATACCTTACAAATGCAATTTTCTAAGCGACCTGCAATAAGAAGATGTATGTTTTTCCACATCTTTCCTCCTTTTTTGTTTTTCAATTGACGTCCTACCTTTTGATATCTCATAAAGCTCCCTTTTTATATTTTAAACTATTTCCATCCTCTTGCTACTCTGCCTTCTGTCTTCCTTATGTTTTCCTCAGATTTACTCCCTATCATATTTTATATCTACATCTCTTTCCTGTGCTCCTTTATCTATTTTAGCCACCTATCACCTTTAATGCCTATATTGCAATAGCTATATACTTACCTTTACCTATATACTTACTTACGCACGTCCTCTCCTTCTCACAACCTATCCCATCCCACTGGCTTCTATTTCTATATTACTATTATTGCCTTTAATCTTCTGTATGCTCCTTTACTGACCTATTTGCAGGGCCACTGGAATGATGCAATTGTGCGGCAATTTTCGCATAATTATAGATTTGCCGCATTTGCCACACAATCCATTATCTGCTGTATAATCTGCAGATTTTAACAAAAACAAAAGATGGTTTCCAGATCAAATAATTCAAAAGTTTCTAAAAATGCAGCAACACCTGTTACCGCACAGTGGAAGGCCTTTTGCAAAGGTTGACTGGTCACCTTTCTGTGTCTTATTTTTGGGAATTAAACCGGTTCTTAATGAGGTGTACACAATGCCCAGACAGTGTAAACAAGTGTAAAAAGTTCAAAATAATGAGTACTATTAAAAAATGTGCTGCACTTTGGCCCTCTCCTGACACATAATTCCAGTGGCCCTGCCTATTTATCACTTACTCTCCTACTTTTGTTTGGTTTCTCCATTTCTGTCTTCAGTTGGACCACTCTTGCATCCCCATCTCTTGTTCATTATTCTGTGTCTTCTGATGTACTCTCCCTCTTCTTTCTATTGGATACATTGGTGTTTAAAACATGCTATCTCCTGCTGTCTTATAGTGGATCTTCTTGCTCTTCTGAAGTGGAAAGCATATCCAGATCGGATAATGGATATTTTGGGGAGGTTGCGGCTCGTCAGTGGAGAGGAGATAGTGAAGGTATGAAGCCCTTCAGGCAGATAAGTAGACACTATAGTGTGAGAACCCCGTCAACCACTGCACGTCGAGGTTTATGTGATAATATTTATTCAGTTCCAAGCATTCCTCACTATGAGTAAACACTACGAGCAACAGCATGTAAAGAATTACTTGAAACAAATGCATTTATTGGGCCTGGATGAGATTTAAATTACACCGGTTTAATTTGCATAATTTTGGGAATTTCCCTTTATGCTTGTTATCACAAATTTCCAAAATTATGCCACTTTCTGTAATTACGTGCCATTCATGGTAAATATTTACTGTGAACGCGCCATATCAAACAAGATTAACAGAATGAAATTGGCTTTTGCCTTTTGCACTATTTTTTTAACGCAAAATGTGTCCTCATGTCAAAAATTGACCTGAGGCCACGTTTAACGCTAAAATATAGCACTGGTAGACAGGTATAGCAGTGCATAGTATCAGTTACAGGGTGGAAACTAGCATTGTCAATGCTAGTAGGTCTTGGCTTTAATATAGCCTTAGAGCCCGCTGTAGCAGGCTCTACCAGCCATTAAAAGCCCCCACCAGCGTTTTGGCTCAGGCCTTTAAGAAGGGAGTGGGCCTTTAATAGTCAGTAGAACCCGCAATGGAGGGCTCTAAGTCAATTAGAACATTCCGCCTATAGAGGGCAGAATGTTCTAATTACTAAAAAAAAATTGCCTTGCAGAGCCCGAGGGGGTTTGAATCCCCTCGGCTTCGAGAGGCCTTAGTTCACAGCAATAGCTGTGAACAAAGGCACACATTGGAAACATTGGAGCTCCGGTCTTCTACCAGCCATTAGAAGCCCAGTGCACAACATTGTTTTCAGTGGAGCTCCTAACATTCCAATTTTCAAATGAGCTAAAGCACACAAACTTTGCAAACTTTGCATGTATGGGTGTGTGTTGGCATGCATTAATATATTCAAGTCAGATGCATAACAATGTTGCCACTATCAACATTTTAAAAGACACAGACCAAAGGGAAATACTTAGTGCTAATGTGCATCCTTGATAAGCGTAATCCATCTAAAATTTGCAAGCTTCACTATACTTGGAGTTTGGTGACAAACAGAATGAAAGCATCTGAAATGGTGGCAAACAGTGATCCATTACTTGTCTTACAAATTAAACCAGACCCTTGCACCTATGCAAATAGAACAAAAACAACATTATTATTAAAAACAAATAGAAAAACAAAATTCATATGGCAGAATGTCTGATAAGATTCACCTTTTCAGCACTTATCTGAGACCCATAACATGGCTGCTCCTATCTAATTATAATCGACATGGCAGCAGAACACGCCTAACCAAAAAATCTCAGTAGCGCCTATATGCTGTATGTCTTTATTGGATGACAAACAGCATGAGGGCCCCCATTCTGTTGTTAAACAATATGGCGTCTGGTGATCAACAGAGTGGAAGTGTCTCAATGATGACAAACAGCTGACAGCATCAGTCTGATTAGAAAATAGGTACAGATACTTGCCAGGTGACAAATGGCATGTGTCTGATGATAAAAAGTGCTGCAGCACCTGTCTGATGGAAGACATCATGGTTGAATTGTTTGGTAACATTCAGCTCTTATCTTAAAAGTACATGTTCTGTTGTCAAGCAGCACAACGATACCAGATAAAAGTCAAACAAGATGGAAGCAGCCATCTGAAGATAACTAGCACAGAAGCACGTGCAAAATAATGTGGATTTGTAAAGGGCACGCTCACCCTGAACGGCAGCTTGGCACTGAGTGGCCGGCACTTTTTGGCATCCAACTCACTGGTACTCATTGTTTCACCCTGAGAAGGCTGAAAGACTGAATAAATCCCCCGGATACGAACATGTAACAATTTGGTGATACACAGATTAACTGAACCGCTAGACCCAACTCATCGCAACACAAACAGCACAGCAATGCTTTGCTATTGACAAGCACTAAAAGAACAAATGATGGACAAAATGCAGAACAATGTCATACATTCACCCCAGTACTGAGATTTGAACCTAAATCCATCGTTTTTTTTTTTTATCCCCATGCCATTCCAGTTTGAACCCAGCCATATGCAAATCAGTCTTGACCCTGCGCCCAGTGGGAACAGTCCAGCCCGAACTGCCAGGCGAGGTCCTCCCTGGACTGGAAACAAGCATCTGCCAGGATAGCTTGACTCCAGTGGCACAGCAGCTATACCTGCTTGATGATAAATGCCCAAGAAGCACCTGTTTGATGTCAAACAGTACAGCATCATCAGGCTGTGTAGTGTAGTTCCTATTTCCCTTATAGGCTCTGCGCATTGGAATAATATGCACTATCGTTTTTGCATAGGACTAAGGCCAGTATGCTCCTATCGAGTAAATTAAACTTAATTACTTTGTATGCCAGCTAACTCGGAGGTCACTAGAAACTTCTTGAATAAACAAGAAGAGATTAGTTTCTGACAACCGCGTAAACATGACAACTTTGTTTCCCTTAGAATCGGAACGTGTCTCAGAATCGTGGAAACAATAGATAACAGTTTCACTCAGTCAATCGTGCATGCTTAGTTTCTTCAGAGTTACACATAAATAGATAGACGGGTGTTTTTTAATAAAAAAGGATTTATTGAACAGTCTTGTTTCTTGTGTAAGAGATATGAGCTGTTACAATCATTAGACAGTAAGCAAGATATAATACGCACAGTGTAAGCAGTAAGAAGAAATAATACCATAATAGCATTGTCTTTTAGCTATGACATATATTCATATATACATGCATAAATAACACAGGCTAAAAAGTCAATACTCGTCTGATGCTTCTAAATAGTTCTACCCCAGTGTACCTAACCTAGGTGTAGTGTGAGGTATGAAGTAGGTGCTGTTTTGTATAGTATGGCATATACTAAGTTAGTATGCCAAGAGTCCCTCTAGGTTCTACCCAGCTCCATACCTTTAGAATGAGAGAGGTGGCAATCTCTTTCCGGTTCTCAAACTCTAACACCCCGCAAAGGGAGTCAGAACACTGGAAGCTGGATTGTCTGCGAGCAGGGATGACAGCGTCTGGTCAGTGCGTCAGGCCGGGATATGGTCTCTTCCGAACTTGCCGTGGCGAACCGTGCAGTCAAGTTGTGTCGAGCCGTGACGTGGTTACCCACGGTAAGGGAAGGCATATTTATACCTGGAAGGTGTTTAGGAATGCTAGCATTGATGTAAAGTCGGGCAGAGGAAGACGTCATGAATGAACCCCTAAGAAATAGTAGTTCATGCATAATAGATGAGTTCTTGTAGAAATCAATAATCCTGGCTAGGGAAAGTCCAGTCGGTTTAAGGTCTGTTTTCTAAGAACTTGTTGTGATGTGGGATGGACAGATGTAGGTGACCATGCCTGTATTTGGATTGCATGGCTAATGCCTAAATAAGGACTGGGATTCTATGCCTAAATAAGGGCAATGCAAATTATGCCTATATAAGGACATGATTCAGGGAAACCTATGTACGGGCATCTAAATCGAAACACAACAGCTGGGGATGAACAGCGTGACAGCATCTTCCGGGCAGTAAAAAACAATGAAGGTCTCACTGATGATAAACAGCACATTGATCCATGTCTGATGACAAAAGACTTGTGTGCATCTTTTAGATAACAGATAGGACCGTGTGACCTGACTGTGGCAAACAACACGTCCACACTGGACTGGAGGTGTACAACATGGAATCACATATCTGATGACATACAGCACCATAGAATGTCTGACAGTGCAGGGCATGACAGCGCCTCTCTTTTACCCAGCACCATTGAAGTGCCAGTGTGACAACAAGCAGCACAAAAAAGACACTCGGGAATGGAATGACAACATCTGTCTGGGGATTACGTCCCTGCAGCAGCTGCATGATTGCTAACACCTCTGAAGCGCATGTCTGATTATAAAGTGCACGGTAGTGCCCTTCTGGTGCCATGTAGGATTATAAACACCTAAACATCAGGACATGAGAGACACGTTCTCTAGAAACATTATAAATAATAGACTTCGTTTCTTCCAAAATTGTTTATCCTGGGAGAGTCACAACATCAGCAGATGTTGCATTTCGCTGGCTGAAGATTGGCTTCACATCGTGGACACTTTTTTAAATCAGGTTTTACATTATGTTGTTAGCACTCCATTTTAGCTTTGTAGCCAGATGTTCGAAACGTTGCCCGTTTATACGGTTCATTAGTGTGTCAGTTAGTCAAATATTAGCTTATTTAGATACTTGTATTTCAAACAAAACATCTATACAACAAATACGATATCTAAATATACCTTCTACTAGGATAAAAATACAGCTTTGATTTATATCTATATAAATGCTCTAAAGGTTCTGATTACTCTCGTCTTTTAACAGCTATTAAAAATGTACCCATAGCCCAAAATACATCGAAGAGCTCCACCTTACACAATAAATCAATTACTCCATAACGAGTCCTTATTCCAAGTGTATGACACTTTCGTTCCAGTGTCCGTGTAAAAAAGCTAGGGTTTCCAGTGAATTTATATATTCCTTCTTTGAAACCGAAGAGATTGCCTTCCCGACCCTTCACTTCCGTCTTGGACCCTGGCTCTTTTCACAACCCTAATACCCAGGCAGTGTATCCTTGGGCGCCTCCTCCCCATGAACAGAACTATTGCATTGCAGCTAAGTAATTACTATAGCTGGACACTGGTGTGAAGAGAAGCTACCACAGTCCACTTCTGTTGGTTCATATTGATTTTTAACCCTCTCCAACAAATTAGTCCGTTCTAAAGAGGATTAGTTTAATTTTTGGATGCAATGGTGCGAGAGAAAACTGACAATAATCAAAGTTTCAGTCCAAGCATTGGCCTATTTGAAAGGTTGCTCGGAAAAAATGCATGATCAATAAATAACTTTAGAGTAGGAGTAGCTTAATGACATCCTTTTGGGGTCCCATTGTTAAGCAAGAACAGCAAAGGTTTACTCCATCCATAGAAATTCCACTCCTAGCCCATTTTCCCAGCAACTGCACAGCAAACATTTTCAACTAGTAATACTATTCCAGGTCTCCCATAGGTTTTCAGTGCCCTGGAGAAATTTCAGTCCCAACAGTGTAATTTGCCTAATTTTAGAGATTTCACACTTTGCTTGTTAATGCGAAATCCCTCAAATGGATGCTTCGTGATTACACCAAAAAAATTGTAGTGCAGGAGGCTGTTAGTCATGTAAATTGAATGTTTGACGCCATTTTTTTTTAACTGAAAAATGCATCCAAAATAGAGATGAGGATGCCTTTTTTTTGCCAAAATATAGAAATATCGTAATTGCATTTCACATAATTAGGTGTATTTTCACTTAATTGTCCTGAAATTGTGTGTAATTACATCAAATCAAATGATATGAATTTCCCACACTGCCATTGTTTCCATTAGTGTCCAGGACAAGATTTACTATGTGTTTGTGTGGATTTTTGCATGAGGAATGGCAACGCTTCACCCTGCTTTGCAGTGTAAAAGCAATGCTAGTTAACTTTGTTTGGGTGAGAAAAAATATTTTGGTGCTGAGAGTTGAACCTAGCATCTGCAAAATAATCGCTTTGTGGTGTGCACTGCTGCAAAAGGAGAATACGGCTATAGGTTCACAATGCTGTGGAAATGTCGCAAAAACCAACATGTTTTCATGCAAAGCTTTAAATACCAAAATAGCTTAACTTTCCTTTGTGTAAAGTCCTAATGCCAAATGAAACAATGCGCGAACAAAGGGCAAACAAAATATCACTTGATATTCTTATATGTAATATGTGTAATTACCATGAAATTCCACATTTTACATGGCTTGTATTGCTATCCTCACATAAAAATGGGTACCCGAAGGTTGACCCTCAAATGCAGCTCTCAATCATGCACCGATGGGTCACCTTTGGGCTATAACCCAACCCCTAGCTAGCATCACACTGAAAAAGCTTTTTTAACATTAGCATTTTCAGTGACATCTCAAATTGAAACACAGGAAAGGTCCGCCACTAATAGTAACAATATAAATAAATTTCCAAATATAGTTCCAAAATATATGCAATTCTCCTTTTTTATTCTTGTAAAAAATGTATATGTTGTCAATTTTACAACAGAAATAGCGACATTGTTGGCCTGCAACTCTTGATAAATCTAGTGTTTTTTCCATTTTGAATCATGCAGCGCTTCTCATTTTCATGCAATGCATGAATGTTTATTTATCTAAGGCCGAATCAGGAGGGAACTTCTATACCCGTCAAATGATATATTTACAAAATTGTTGCAATCATTCCTTGGATTATTGTGTCTTCTATAGAAAAATATGTAACCTGCAGGCCATAGCTTCCAAATGTGGCAACGTTTAGCAAGCCATTCTGCCTTTCAACCTTTGTCTCAAGCCTCCTCTGTCTGACTCATCCCAAACCTTTCTGACTACTAGGAACACCCAAACATCCTTCCCAAACATTCCCCTTGTTTTTTTTAACCCATGCCACCCAGCTAACAGGCACACACGGCCTCTACTTACAAAAAACAATTGACTACTTCTCCTTTCAAATTCACTCCCATCGTTCTATCCCTACTTCGAACTCTACTAAACACACAGAAAATCAAGAGCACAAGCAAACACAACTAATCCACAAAGGAGAAAAAAAATATGTATATTTTACTAGTCTACTAACTATTAACCTCTAATCCATGGCTCCAGGGTAGCATGCTACTCACCTTAAAGTGCTTTAACAACTTGTAAGGAGTAATAAACGCTATATAAATACAATTTACAATTAAATATACAATTCTACACTGACAAATTGAGTGGCAGTGCTTCTGTTAACATTGCATAGCTATGAAGCCTCAAGGCTGGCATCAAGGTATTAATGAAAGTCAAGGAATACCTATGCTGCTAATTATTACTATCATTAATATTAGTAGTAAGCAGAGTAGTAGGTAGTTGTAGTAACAGTATACTATTACCAATATTATACTTCTTGTAGATAATACACTATAATTGTTGAAGTTGTATATCAGTGTTCACAAATTGTGGCCAGCCTAGGTAAAATGTTTCTCCAAGCATTCAGTGTGTGACACACATTACACTAGCCTAGGTAAGAAGCTGGCTATTCCATTCTTCTTAATTGTCTGTTTTCTTTCTCCATCTCAGTTCCTTCAGGACATCTTAGACACACTCTTTGTTATTCTTGATGACAACACAGACAAGTATGGACTTCTGGTTTTCCAGTCACTGGTAAGTGATCTCACACAGATTATGCTAAACTATTTGACTATGAACTATTTTTACTTAGTAATATTTACTTTTAGTGATGCCCGAGGAAGGAGAGTTGCTTAGTAGTACAAATGCATTGTTTGTACCTATTGGGAATGGCAGGGGAACAATAACATGCAATGCTTTTCTGTCCTGAAGAGATAAACCCTTTCATTTGTTTTAACATGTAACCTTAGGAATGGGTTCAAAACCGATTCTTCCATGCGTATTAATGATGCACACGTGGAAAACGTCATACCTTAAACAAATTGTAATTAACAATGACAATTGAAGTTATAGTGGTATTCATCTTATTCACAGTGCATCACAGATATTTATATAAATGCGTTTCACATACAGATGCGTACATTATTATTCATGCATAAACTACAGTGATGTCATATTCAAGTTACTGCACACCAGGGGGGTTGTGTCAAAGTAATGGTCAGTGTTGTTTTATGCTACTGTGACAAATACTTACTGACCCGTGAATTTAGTGAATTTCTCAAACATTTGAGCAGATCTAATGTATACTTGAATGATTCAGGTCTAAGTGCTGTAAGAGTAGAGTTTTGCTGGCTGTCCGGCAAGAACCGCAGAGCTAGTTTGGGAATATTTGTCATTCCATAGGATTTCCTGTGACTGTTGTCACGGAGTGATGATTCCTAGGGTTGTATAACAGAGGCACACATGGATAAACCACGCGTGCCTTTACAACGCTGCCTGAACAACAAATGGGTCTTAACAACCCATTCCTTCACCATGCATTCCTTTACCACGCATGTCTTTATCATGCAATTACATACTAAAGGCATGACTGGCAAAGGAATATGTGTGGTAAAGATCACATCCCAGCCCCCACCCGAGCCCTAAACACAATGCCCCGGAACGCTAAAAACAATCTCGACCCCCTCTGAACCCTAAAAACAAACCTAACCCGAGCCCTAAAAACATCTCTGGGCCCTAAAAACAACCCAACCCCCAAGCCCTAAAAATAAGCCCGACCCCCTGAGCCCTAAAAACAACCCTGACCCCTGAGCCCTGAAACAACCCTGTCCCCAACCCTCAAAACTACCCCACCCCTAAAACTCCCCCCCCAAAACCCGACCCCAGATGAACTTACCACGTCCCAGAGCTCCCTCTCCCGATCCTTCCTCTTCCTGTGCCTGCTCATCCGCACATTTAGACCGCACACTGCCTTAACCACGCATATGCGTGGTTAAGGCAAGGCTGGTTGCGCTTGCAGGGAAACACCACGCGTGGCACAGCTCACATTGTAAAACCAGTTTTCCCATTCCTAGACTTAGACAGCTTAGGAGCACATTATGTGGCCAGTGGTTCAACAACTTTGCAGTGCTGGAGCAGTCTCCACTTCTTAATTTTCCATCCTACTGAAAGGTGGATCACTCTGTCGTACCTCTCCCATTTCAGGTGATAGATGCGTGTAACATTGAGGTCTACGCAGGTGGCTCCTCTTCTCCAGGGAATGGAAACCTGTACGTTCTATTTCATTCCTAATAGTGCATGGAGACAGTCCAAATGTTGTTAGTTCCTCCAGTTCATGTCCAGAACCCTGGTCTTCTTTTGTTTTTAAGAGTGTGCCAATATTTTGTATTCTGCTCAGCAAACGAGGTGTTCAGGTTTACTCAACCAGAAATATAGGGTCAGTAGAAAAGTGTCAATACTAGATCTGTGGGGACTCTCCTTTCGCGATCTCTAATGCAGAGAATCTCACTTGAGCATCTCATCATTATTGTACCCACCTTCAGTAACTCCGAAGACACTTCACTGTGTTTTTTCAAATTCATTGTCAAGTGGGTTTTCTGCTTTGAGGAAAATTCACAAGTGAGCTCATGCATAAAATGCACGGGTAACGCATTATTCCTGTGTGGAATCTTATTTCCTCAGACCTCAATCAAATATGAATGCATACTCTTTCTTGTCTACCGCATACAGAAATTTACTCTCGCCTTTTATAGGAGTATGTTTACCTGGATTTCTTTTGTAGTTAGTTGCAAAAGGTTAGCATGTATTCACTTCATTTCGCATTGCCATCACTCCTATAATTCCTACTTTCTTACCCCTGCCCATTCATAACACCAGCCACTTCACGAAACTGGCAGATTGTCAGTGAATTTTAGGCTGCAGAGGTTCAGTGTTCCTAATTCTGGGGATAAGGCTAATGAGATTGACACACACAGATAAGTTTTTAGCACACATAAGTTCCACTTACATGTGCTTAAACTTTGTGAATCAGGCCCAAATGGTTTTGCACATCCTTTTCAACTCTACCAACTGAACATACACCTAAGACTGGCATTCTACAAAAGTATAGTTAACAACTTGGTCACACTATTTGTTAGGTGGGAGATATCTTTATCTACAAGGTTATACCCTGTAGTGACCTTTACCTCTGCACCTAAGACTTTAAACTGATTTCCTGAAGTTGCCTAGATGGCTGGGTTTGGTAGGGCCTTTTGACCATAAGAGAGAGAGATCTTTTACCTCTTGTTCACCCAATCCAAAAGTGTAGTGCTTTAAAAATCTTCATAATAATATGAACATACATTATTTCTAAAGGATCTTTTCATTTACCTTCTGTTTTTGAGATTTTGGATGCAACTTTGCTTGCTTCAATGCATTATCTCTTCCATGGAGGTCTTTTATCAGTAGCCTTATAGCGTAATGGAAAGTAAAGTTTGTTTCCTTGATTCCTTTGTCATTACAAGTCCTCATTATGGCACAGAATAACTATGTTTTTTCTAGAAAGGTTCACTGTCCTTTTAATTCTCCTAAGTGTATCCCATCTTGTTTCCTGTAGGTCTTTATTATTAATCTGCTGCGGGACAGCAAATATTTTCACTTTCGCCCAGTGATGGACACCTACATTCAGAGGCACTTTGCTGGAGCCCTGGCTTACAAGTAAGTTTTTGCCCTATATACACTACACCTTTTTGAGGCACTTGATATGCAATGATGTTAATAATAATATTGTAGTTGTTCTAAAGCTCTCAAATTAGAAATTGACATTTCAGAGTACAGGGAGGGGATAGCAGAGAAAATTGAAGACACGTAGCTGTCACATAAGCAAATTTGCTGTAGAGGTCCGGAATAGATACAGAATGAAGTGAATTCTTATATGTAAGGCAAAATATTAATAATGTCTCCAGTGATGGAAAGGCCTACACATTGTATAGTTGATGGGTCAGTTTTAGGAATTTAACTGGATGCCTAATGGTTTCCCATTTTATGTCAATATTTTATCACAATTTGGTTGTTCCACAAAGTTGAAGGTTTAACTTGTATTTGCTACTGTAGTGCAGATTATCAGACAACACAGACAACATGAAAAATCTTGAATGCGTTGCATGTTTTAGATCTTCAATTTCCTCTCAGTATTCACAGTCTGCTGTACTGCTGCCAAAACTGAAGCATCAGAAAGGAGGGTTAACGCATGAGTACATGTGAAAAAATTGATTTTAATTAGCACAGAGAAAAGAATCCCCCTTTATTATTCTTGCTTTCATAGGGTATTTCAGTTTCAAAAGATTTCACAATAGTTCTCCACCACGAAAGTTTAACTTGACCTAAAAATCCTTGCGGTGATTATTCCAGAATATGTCAATAAGCTTTTTGGGAGGTTTCCACCATTTTGTTACCTAAAACTTCAATGTTCTTGTATGAACTGTTCAAAACAAAAAAGTAGATGGATAAAATTAATTGTAGAAGAGATTAGTCACCATAATCTTACCTATTTATGGATACATCTGTGTTGCACGACAGTCTGAGGCCTCAAACAGTTGAGTTATGTCTAGATGGCACAACGTTTTTGGTTGATATTGAAAATCATTTTTGGAACCCAAGTTATTCCTGATCAGTGTGGATAGTCTGAAAATTTTGGAAAGAAAACACACATACCAGTGGTCATAAAGTGTTGACACCAACTTTGGTAAAACATTGTTCTCTATATTAAAGAATAAGTTGCATTTTAAATATTAAGACACTTGACAGAGAGAACATTAAACTTTCAAGCTCCAATTACTTTCCTTCTGTGTATAATTCAACAACACGTCCAAAGTTAATAGATTGGTATTGTAAATAGACGTGTGGTGTGGCTGGTAGCAGTGCGAGTTGCGAGGTATCCAAGCAAACCCCAAAGCTTCAAATACTTGAATCTCCATCAAGCTTTAAAGAGGTAGTTGAGTGTTGCTAAATGGAGCTGTAGAGAATGAGTGGTTAATTCCAAGGATTCAGCAGAATGTGTAGACATCATTTAAAGACTTCAATTGCTCCATAACAAATGCCTGAAGCCAAGTGATGATTAGTTAAAGATGATCTCTTATGATATAAAAACCTATGCTTTCTCTCAGTAAATTGGTCTCTGAAACTGTCTTCTAATGATCCTTTTCAATCTGACAAGTGTTGACAGCCTGGTCCTTCCATTTTCTGCTATATTATTTCCTTTGTAAGTCAAAGCCTCATTAAACATTTCTGCAGGACTAGTATGTCATATACATATTTAAAAACATAGACAAAAAAACACATTGCTTACGTTTTCCAAACACACAAGCAGAGGCTCATACTGGGATGCTGTCCTCTTTGAGGATCGGAGACAGAGATAACTTGTAATGACCTGTAGCCTGGCAGCCATTTCAATTCTAATTAAAGTGAATGAGTTGTTTATCACCATTTCGATGGACATAGGGGAGGCAGAGCAGGTCGGGTTATTCATAGATATGATTAACTTAGCCATGATGGAGATGGTTGTTTGCAAATAAATACGTTTTTCCTCGTCCATCTGGGATTCATAACCTCATAAAAATGATCAGCAAGATGAACCTGAGAAGCCAAAGTTAAAGTATCACAATAGGAGTATTACAAATACTTAAATAGATTCCTCAGTCTGAATTATTCCACCTGAGAATATGCTGAATGGGAAACTCTGCAATGAAGATGTTGCCTTCAAGCAACAGTACACTAGAACAGATGGTCAAACATGTTTCTGGTGGTCATCCACATTTAGCTCCTTTGGATTCATGGTGACGGGCAGTCCATGATTAGCAGCTGGGTTTTGATTAGTTGGTTTTGAATATTAGTAGACTCAAGTTTTCACATCTCCCTCAGACCTCAGGATGTAATGAATAAATATGGTCGAAACGCGTCAACCTTGTTCTGGAGGAGTGTCATGGTTTTTCATGGCATGGCATAATTCCAGTCCAGAGAGCAAACAAAAGAGGTGATTTTCCCCGGACTCATGAGACGGGTGGATTGAACCTTTTACTTACCTCACAACCACTTAACAGAAGGAGATGAACAATGAGTCTTATTTCCCCCAGAGAGGCATTATATTATATTGAGATTGTTTGAATTGTTTATGTTCATGATCTTTTCCTTCTAAATTTGCTTTTAGAGACTCATTGATAACATGTGTGGAGGGGTGTTTTGCAATTACAGTGGCAGGCTGTATATAATAAATATAAGAAATTGTATAAATAATTAGATTTCCGGTGAAAATGAAGTGTTTCATTGTGCCTATCAGGCATTTGAATTTATCACTACATTACTCTGTTATTTTGGCTTGGTTAAAATGGATTGAGGCATTTGGAAAATTAGAGTTCTCCTATGCCACTTTGGTATTGAGATCGACCAGTGCAGTCTCTCTTTTGGTTGCTACATGCATGTTGTTTGGGACATGGCCAGAAAAATCATAGCTGTATTTCTGGAAGACCATGGGGCCTCTCTGGCTCAAACAATTTGTGATGGCCTGGTTGTGGTCATTTGATTTGTGCTGAACATGATATTACTGATTGCCTGGGAAGGGTGGTTGGCACTAGAGTTGTGCTGTACCCCCTTGTGTGAATGTGGATCACAGGATTTTCTGTATATGTAAAAGCCTCTGTCATGGATATTGCCTTTTGTGTTTTTAGAGAAAGAGCTGATTCTGCTCTAGAACTTTTAAGGTCAATAGAGCCACGGTATGATCCCTAGGTCTCTTGAGCCCTGCTACAAAGTTTGCATATCAGTTCAGAAAATTCAAGGGCTCCACCAGGGGCCTGCCGTGTAGACAGTGACAGTTGTGTCAATCACTGGAACAGTCATCTCAGGTCTTGTGAGACCAGGGACATGGGTCTGCCAAACAACACACACACCATCATTGTCACCAGACTTCTCAGTTCCCTTCCCCTGCGGCAACAGTCACCAAGTTGCTTTAGTTGGCTTTAGTATCATGCACCCACCCCATGGGAGACTGTATTCCCCTCCCTGGGTGGCGATCAATCTTGTCTGACAGATGGGTCATACAAATCATTCAGCATGGCTAAGCTTTAGCCTTTCTTTTTGCTCTGCCAGATTTTCCCGCCCCCAAATCCAAAGTTTTTCAGAGGAGCACTTCTACATTCTAGTACAGGAGATGCAAGTGTTGCTATCCAAAGGTGCTGTTGCGAGTTTCAGACTTGGAAGGAGAGGAGGTGCGGGTACTATTGTTACTCCTTGTGCCGACAAAGGACAGAGGCCACCAGCCCATGTGCACCTTTGACCATTGAATGCTTCTTGTGGAAAAATAAAATCACAATTCTCATACTTGCACAGATCCTGGCTGTAGTGGACTTGGGGAACTGAATGATGTCCTTGGATCTGCTGGATACTTATTTTTATATAGTTTTCCTTTGGTCCCACAGATGTTTCCTCTGGTTCAGTTCAGCAATGAGCACTTTCACTTTGCAGTGCTTCCCTTTGGCCTCACCAGTGCCACTCAGGTGTTCACAAAAGTGATGTCAGTGATTGCAGCACACCTTCGGAAAATGGGAATTACAGTTTTTCCCTACCTTAATGACTGGCTGTCAACAGCGTGCCCACCACAGTCAGTCATAGACTACCTCCAGACGATGACAAATCTTGTGACATCATTAGGTCCACGATCAGTTAGCTCAAGTCACACCTGACTCCTTAGCACAGGTTGCCGTTCATTGGATCTTTTGTTGATACAGTGCAGCTCAAGGTCTTCTATCCATTGCAATGAGTGCAGAGCATTTGGGCTATGACCCCGATGCTCAGCCTCAGTCCTGGATCTTGGTGATAGTAGTTCTGCGATTTCCCGCCTTCTTACACTGCTGTATCTTCCTGGTCGAGCATGCCTGCTAGGTACATGCTGACTCCGCAATGGAATCTGAAGTTCCAGTCAGCCCAGCACCGAGGAAATTTAACTGTTGTCATCCAAATTTCAGTGCTGTATTACCACACAACTGCAAACCAGACCTGGAATATTCAGAGAACAAAAAGGTGTCTCTGTGTTATAAAGTTTCTCTTACATTTTTGGTTGAAAGCAGAACAATGTAATGCAGCTTCCAAGCTCAAACTCAAATTAGAGACCATATGACTATATAATGTTAAAGGATATTAGGGGATCTTTATTACTTCTAAATGTAAGAAATGTTCCAAGTTTGAACATATATTGAAGCTAGTATGGCGTTACACAATTATGCTATGGTTGTCTAAGAAATATGAAATTGAAAATCCATATGTTTGGAATTTGTCAGATGAGCAAATATAAGTATCCCTGTACAGTTGAAATGGAGAGGTTTTGGGCCAGGATTTGCTGCATTATTTCTAGCCAGATTTCTTTACCAAAATCTTCAAAAGCATTCTACTTTTGAGACTAGTTATCACACTTTCTTGATGGTATTGTCTATTGTTATTCAGATGGTACTGCTTTCTCTTTCGCGCAGGGAACTGATCCGATGTTTGAAGTGGTACATGGACCGATCAGCTGAACTTGTGCGGCAGGACCATATTCAGGAGGCCATGAGGGTAAGTGTTTTGGTTGCATACCTATGGTGCTACCAATAATGGCTCTATAGATGCTTGTCAGCTCCAAACTTGTCAATTCTTCATACATAGAGAAACATCATTGCCCTTGTGAATAGCCTGTTTCTTAGGCCTACACATTTTATAAAGCATTGAGTGTTGGAATCTTTGGCATAACCACACTCTTGCTTGTTAATTTTCAGTAATGACAGTCTTCATCTCAAACATATGAGAGGAGGAATTAACTTTATATGTAATATAGTACACACTGCCGTGCTTTATAAAGATCTTACAAGTTGTTGGTATGTCCATAAGTACAAAAAAAATTAACAAAATATTGGTATACTGTTCTGATGATGACAGCCGCAGATAAACTATCCCCAGCTGTGTGCATGTCCCCAAAGAAGCATGGGCTTGTAAGCACAGTTGCCCTCACTCCCCTGAAGGTGACATGCTTCATCATAGGGCAGTGCTCCTCTCCAGGCTGGTGCACAATGCCTGGCGGGCCCTGCGAGGGGGCGCTTCGTTAGAGATCTTTTAATCAAAGCCGATGGAGCACAGTGGGGTCAAGGTGGAACTCCCCACATCAGTGAGAAGATTGGTGAGTGGTGTAGAATAAAATCAGTTACCACCCAGGTGTCACCAAACTATTTAATGAAGAATCACTGGGTGGTGTTGAGTTAAAAAGAATAGCAGGAAACCGCAGTATATAATGGTCCCGGTCCCTGCAAGTGAGCAGTAAATCGGTCACTCATAGGACAGCTATTTGGCTATGGTCTATGCAATGGGTCAACATGGTTCATGCCACAAGCAGCCGTGAAGCGGGCTATTGGCATTTCATCAAGACCAAGTAATGTGTTCTGTGACCTAATCTTCTCGATAGAGCTAGTGGTGCTAAAATATTAACCTCACTCTGGATTTGCGAGGCAAGGTGTGAACTAACATCTTACCCTTACTTTGGAGCGCTCTGCTACTAACGCGCTCCGTTATGAGTCACCTTCCAGAGATATTAGGGCAGGCCAAGGGCCGGGATGTGAGGTCTCCAGACACAGGAGGCTACTAGTCTCCATGTGTGTGTGCTCTTCTGCACCTACCCTCTGCCTCGCCATCTGCATTATTAGCAGAGCTCTCCAAAGTAAGGGTAAGGGCCACCTTTGGGTGAGTGAGAGCAACTTACTACTTACTCATGCTTCTTTCGGGAACTGCACACAGCTGGGCTTAGTTTCTCTGCGGCTGTCGCGCATCGGAACAGTATACTGATATTTTGTTACGTTTATTGGGGGAGATCGTATACTGGACCGTTATCCTCCCCGTCCCTTTCTTTGATCTGCATAAGTACATAGAGTCATTAGACTGCAGGCCAAGTGCCTTTATAAGGTCATGGAACTCTGTGGTAACTTGTAGTACCCTCATTTGTGTAAAGTTAGGTGGTATTTTATTACTTATAGTGTGTGAAATGCTACTTTTTTCAATCCCTGACAAAATTCCTTAATTTGTGAATGTATGTATGCTTGTGGATCCTCCGGAAAAGGTACTCTATATACGGTGCCCGCGTGTGAATTTGTCAGCCGCGTTTCACTACTCGTCATCCACATTTCAGATACATTTTTCCCCACTCGTGATTGCTGCTATTTTATTTTTTTGACAGCACTCGTGCTTCGGAAACATATGTCACCCCTCAGAACCATTCAGTCGCTGTAGACCTGGGTTACAGTTGGTTGGTGATGCCCAATAGGCAGTCTCTGTAGGAAAACGAATTTCCCAGACTTTCTTCGCCATAGGGAGAGCATGGTGGAGTTATTTCCCCCGTGAATTGTCCTCTGTGTTTAGCAACTTCTAGAAATGAGAGGATTTCCAGTTGACTCCTCAGTCTAAATCAGGCCCATAAATCTAAAATTCGAAACCTCTCCGCATCCCCTTTATTCATTCTGTCCAAGAGGAAACTATTTACAAAAATGCAATACATGGACAGTCAAAATAGTTCACCTGCGGGATATTTGGTAGCATGCAGCTTCTTCAATACACTACTGCAGATCTTTGTATTTATTTTCAATATTCAGGCTCCCCAAATCATGCTTGACCCTTCAGCTTCATCCCTCTAAAGCCGTGTTTTTCGACTCGTGTACACTATGCTTGCTTTGTTTTGTCATTTTTAAAATAAATCTTTATTGTTGGGAGAGCTGCTAGGCACACGCCCATAAAAACAAAGGGGCAGATTTATGAGCCCCTTGCGCCTCATTTACGCCGCCGTTGCGTCACTTTTGTGACGCAGCGGCGGCGCAAATCCTGCGCCATGCTGCAGGGTATTTACAACGTGACGCATCTGGCAGATGCGTCACGTTGTAAAGCCCTGTGCCACATGTAGGCGTTCTGGAGCAGGGGGGGGGCGTTCCGGCACAGGAACGCCTCCTAAAAGTGGCTGAGTGAAATCTACAAGATTTCACTCAGTCACTTTTAAGGCCATGCTGCGTCAAAACCCTGCGCCTGCTTGAAGCAGGCGTAAGGATTGACGTAGCATGTAAGGGATAAGGCACCCCCGAGCCTTGCTGGAGCTGCGTCGCGCTTGCGATGCAACTCCAGCAATGCGCCGCCTTTCCGACAGGAGATGTGTCACGCATCTGCCCATCCGAGTGCCACGGTGCGCCGCATTGTAAATGCGGCGCATCAATGGTGGCGCACGGGTGGGCAGATGCGTCGCAACTCTTCTGGCGCATCTCTGCTGATTAGCAGAGATGCGCCAGACGTCATAAATCTGCCCCAAAAACTTTGGCTAAAAGAATAAAAATGGGTTCTAAAAAACACACATTGCCATAGAAGGCACAGAAGGAAACTACTTTGGGGGTTATTTACAAGCCCCTTGCGCCATCCGTACATCGCTTTTCCCATGTTAAAACTTTTGCAAAAGTGGCGCAAGAGGCTTGTAAATAAGCCCCCTTGTGTGCAGAAGTACTCCTTGTGAAAGCGCAGAATATCTCTACTCACGGTGAAGGTATCAATGGCTAAAATGCCATTGCACCATTCTGTAGTCTGTGGTAGACGGAAGAATAATGTGAATGACACAACAACAGACCAGTGGACAAAGAGGGCTGGCTGTATGTCCATCTAAGGGGCATATAAACAAGGGCTTTATCTCTGCTTTTTTGGTATTAAAAGCCAAAAAAGCAGAGATAAAACTAGCACCCTATCAACAACAGGGTGCTAACATGCAAATGTGCATGTTGGCACCCTTTTACTCTACGCTTTCCCTTGCATCTCTAATGAGATGCAAAGGGGGCGTTCCAGAGTAAAATAATAGGAGAAATGTCGCTAAGCGACATTTCTCCTATTATCAAGAATATCGCTAACCCTGTTAGAGACAAAAAAAGCAGCGCTAACCACGGTTAACGCTGCTTTTTTACGCCTGGTATTTTTCTGACTTAGCCATGATATCCTATGGAAGGAGGATATTATGGCTAAGTTTGTCTGTCCCTATCAACAAGCTAACGTGAGATTATCGCTGGGTTTCCCGCGATAATCTCACGTTAGCCACTTAGCACCAGGATTTTTATCGCTATTGAGATAAGCGTTGCTAATAGCACGCTATCTCAGCGATAAAAATCGGCGCTAGCCGGCGATAATTATCCGAGCGCTAAGTGCACTCAGCGATAATTATCGCCGGTTGTTGTTGATATGCCCCTAAGTAAGTATACTATATATAATGTTAGTAGATTCCAAACGGGTTGGCTAACTCCTTACTTAAAAATAAATAAAAACTTCTACACATGGCAAAGCTACGACATCCATTGTCATTGAGTGAATTGTTACTGGCATTCAACTTTGTAATCGCTATTATATTTAAAAGAAAAGGAAGGTGCACTGCTGAGTGAAAGCAAAATATTTAATTTGAAAGTCAGCATGTTTGGGAAACGTATATGAAGTCAGCTTGATAATGTTCACTAATTACATTAAGTGAATTCTAGTGGGCATGCATCTTTCCCTTTATAAGAGAACCAACAAGATTGACAGCATGAAATAAATTACATATCTAAAGCTAAAACTGTGTTTTTTCATAAAAATACAAATTTCTGTTTATTTGTCAACAGTTAAAAGTGCAAACCTTTTTATGCCCTGAAGAAAGCTTTGTATGTAAGCAAAAGGTCAAAGCAGATTTTCGGAGTTTATTGGAAACATGACCTTTTCGAGGAACTAGGGGAACTTTTTGAATTGTATTGTCTGACCTGGATTCAAGATTTTGAAAGAACACTAGGCAGCCAAATGAAAGAACCCAGTGCGCCACTTCTTTGCATGTCTAAATGTCAATGCACATGATTATTTCTGGTTTATATGATGCAGCTCAATTTCAACGTTTGCTTTTCGTCCTATACCGATGTTAGGTAAGAGCGTAGCCCTTGGTATTTGCAAATTTCAAGCAGGATCAACTTATCATTACAAATTTCTGGACCAAATTCCTAAATCTAATTTGAATAAAGCAATAGAAATTCAACTTACGTTGAATGTATTGCTTCTGCCCCATATATTATTGGTATTTAATTAAGTTTGACCTTCATAATAATTCATTTTGCTAAATGTGGTGAGTTAGCGTGCCAGCTCCAGGTGCTGACGCACGCAGCGTAAATGTCCGGCCCCAGCGCTTGCGTCGGAAGGAGGAGCGCATAGATAAATAAACGGGGCGTGGCCGTGCTTGGCAGTCTGCCGCAGACCCGAGCAGTGTGTGGGTGTCTAGTTATTCCCGCAGCGCATCTGCAAAGCGCGCCAGGCCCCACGCGGCCCCCGGCTCCACATATCACACTGGCGACGAGGAGCGGAATGGCCCACGCTCCAGGGCCCCCTGTAAAGGGTAGCTGCAACACGTTCCCACAAGGTGCAGTCCACACAGAGGACCGCCATTAAAGCAGGCGTTACGTCACAGATGGCACCACAAGGCAGGAGGCCTCTCGCCTGTCCTCAGAGAGTACCAGGCAGTGGCACAGCAGGACACGCCCACAACAACATTGGTGAGTTGCGCACGACGTGCAGTGGAGCACCCAGGCATTTTCCCGCATGGCAGAGAATACCCACGTGCCACAAGGCTGCGCTCAGGGGCGCTGACCTCGAAGATCCCAGCAGTGCCAGTCCCACTGGCCAACATGCCGGATCCATTCCTTTGGGCACTGCACCCTCGCTAAGACATACAGGCTTCCCATTAGCCAGCATCATGGGAGACCAGGGAGAAGGGGCGCCACACCCAGCAAGAGCCCGAACACAACACCCTCCCTCAGGAGTTCTACCTCCTTTTAGTGAATCGGCAGACCCCTCTACGGCCTCGCCGAGGTGGCAGGTCTGGCTCGGCCACCTGGAGAATGACTTCATCGCCACCAGGGAGACGGATGGTGACATCAAACGCTCACTACTTCTCCACTATGCGGGATAGGAAATATATCTGCTCTTCAAACACCTTCCCGCCACCGGACCCCCCGAGGACTGTGCAGCAGCAGTGGCTGCATTGAACGCACTATTTGACCCGCAACTGAATCCTGATTTCAAACATTTTAAGTTGAGGCAAGAAAGGCAAAGGGAAGGAGAATCAGTGGACTCGTTACACGCAAGGCTGAGGGAGCTTGCTAGCACTCACCTCGCAGGGGACAGAGCCGCAGAAGAAATCAGGGCACAACTGATTCTGGGGATCCGCAGTAAAGTCCTGCGAGGCCTCATCCTAAGGCAGCTGAACATACCAATGAACGACATACTGGTGTTGGTACGGTCCCATGATCTTTCAGCCGAGCGTGCAGAAGAAATGGACCTTGCGCTCATGTGCAATACAGAAAAGGGTGTCGCCGTCAAGACTGAACGTGTCGATGCCGTCAGGATGCGGGACAGGACCAACAAACCAAGAGATCGCCCACCGCCAACCCCAAAAGGCCTATGTGGGTACTGTTGTTACGAGGAACATCCCCCGCAGTCATGTCCAGAACAAGGGAAGACATGTACCAACTGCGGGATTGCGAACCATTTCGCCTCGGTGTGCAGAAACAAAGCACCACGAAAAGAAGGCAAGCAACCCAAGCCAATGCGGAGACTGGTCTGTCAACTATCGAGCATCTCGCTATCATCCTCGCCAGGAAGAAAGACGATGGGCACAACCGTCTACCAAGCAGACGACACTTCGTCAGATGAGGAAGGAGAGACGTACCTAGTCTCTTTCACCCAAGCCCTGAAAAGACGGAAACGTCCCCAACCCCATTGCACGGTGCAGATAGCAGGGTCAGAAGTTAGTGCAGTGATAGACACGGGAGCGTCTGTCACCGTCATGGGAATCCAACAATACAACAAGTTGAAGCCCAAGCCAGAGCTGCGACCCTCGAAGACAAAGATCTTCGCCTATGGAAGTGCTTCGCCATTACCACTCCGAGGCAAAATGACCCTGCCTGTGTGGTCAGAAGACACCGAAATCACGTTTGCCATCCGTGTCATCAACCAAGAGGCAGACACACTGCTGAGCAGCCACGCAGCAGAAGACCTGGGACTAGTGAAGTGCCAGAAGCGTGCAAGACAACCAGACCAAATAACTACTCAGTCAATTTAAGGATCTGTTCGAGGGGCTGGGATGTATATAAAAAGCTCCAATCAAACTGCACATAGACACAACCGTCATGCCGATGGCACTGAGGCACCGGAGGATTCCCTTCCACCTCTGACTGCTCGTGGAAGAAGAGCTGCCGAAGCTGGAACACCAAGGGGTCATAGAGAAGGTCTCAGGACCCACACCATGGGTGTCCCCCATGGTGATCGCTGAAAAGCCTCGCCAACCAAGGAAAATAAGACCCTGCATTGACAAGCGCTTTCCCAACAAGGCCATTCGGCGCAAACTCCACATTACGCCGAACATGGATGACATTGTGGCCGACCTGAATGGGTCCAGGTGGTTTTTGAAATTGGACCTAAATGCGGGCTATCACCAGCTGGCGCTTGTGAAAGAAAGCCGGTACATAACCACCTTCAGCATGCAGTCAAAGAGATCCTGGTCGTGCTGCCGGGCGTACTAAATATGAGTGACGACATCCTCATCCACTCACAGACAGTCGAGGAACACTACCGGCACCTGAGAGCCACGCTGCAAAGGCTCCAGGACCATGGGGTCACATTACATCGGGAGAAGTGCCTGTTGTTCGAACAACAAATAGAATTCTTCTGCTACACGTTCATGCAGGATGGAATCCAGGTCGACCACCGGAAATCCCAGACCATCAAAAGTGCAGCTGCACCCCTCACAGTAGCTGAAGTTTGCAGCTTCCTTGGGATGGCCACATACTGTGGCCGCTTCATCCCATACCTAGCCACCATCGCGGAGCCACTCCGCAATCTCATGCGAACCGATACCATGTGGCAGTGGGGCCCAGCCAAAGAAGCAGCATTTCAAGCAGTCAAGAGCGCTCTCTATTTCAACCCCACCAAATGGACTGAAATACTAGTAGACGCCAGCCCCGTAGGCCATGGGGCCGTCCTTACCCAGGAGCAAGGGCCGGGACGGTGGACTGCCCTGTCATATGCTAGCAAAGTTCTCTCCCTGACCGAGAAATGATATGGCCAGATTGAGAGGGAAGCCCTAGCCATCTGCTGGGGGTGCTGGCATTTTCATTTGTACATATGTGGGCACCCATTCAAGATCATTACAGACCATCAACCCCTAGTACCTTTGTTTAAAGGATCGGCGCCTCACCCCCGCCACGCATCTAACGATGGGTAGGGGTGGGCGGAATTTGCGAAATTCACTTTCGCAAACTATCGCGAATATGTTGAAAATCTCCGCAAACACGTCGGAAATATCGCGAAGACGCAGAAGTTTTTTCCCGCCTGTTCGAGGTAATTTTTGCGTGATCGTGGCTCGCCAACTTACCCATGCGGTTGCTCACGGGCGCGGCCATCTTGTTTTCACTTATCCCGCCCGCTCGCGTTCGATATGACGGGCTCGCGTCCTCACGCTCTCGCTCGCGGTGGAGAATGACGTGTTCGAGATCTCAATCATCTCATACTCTCGCGGTGCATGATCGCAAGAAGAAAGACGTGATCGCGTGACAAATGACGTTAATGCGGGCGCGAACTGTCGCGAGACAGCGCAAATGGCTACCAACAATCCAACATCTCGTGGAGAACGCGACCGGATACGGAAAAGTTGGCGGCGAATGCGGGGATTCAGGTAAGGCGATCGCGCGCATGCAAGAATGTATTTTTTTACAGCACGAGCAAGAAAAAAATTACCGGTAAGATGTGAATTGCGGAAATTTTGACATTTTTGCGCATTCCGCGGAACGCGAAAATGTCAAATTATCGCAATTTCTGCGAGCGGAACGGAATTTTAGCCCAGGCCTAACGATGGGCCATTGGACTCCAGCAGTACGAGATGGACGTGGCATACCGGCCGGGCGCCAAAAACCTTGCCAATTTTCTCTTGAGACACCCCGGGCTAGCGGAAGATGGATGTGAAGAACTGGTCACTGACCCCACGGAGGCCCACTTGAATATGATCTCGGCACTGACGTGCCCTCGAGCGCTGACCATTGAGGAGGTGGCAGCTGCAGCGTAAGCAGACCCATTCATTGCCAAGGTCCGAACAGCCGTCCAAGGAGGGCACTGGCATCAGTACCTACAATCAGCCAACTCATGGGCGGGCCCAGAGAAGCAGAATCTAATACACATGTGGAGGGTCAGAAAATGAACTGAGCGTTACCCAACAGGGAATCCTGCTGAGAGGCTCTCGGATTGTGATCCCAGCGTCACTCCAGTCGCGAGCGACGCAACTCGCCCACGAAGGACACCAAGGGGTAGAGAAGATGAAGGCCCGCATGCGGGAGAAAGTCTGGTTCCCGGGTATAGATGCCCGTGTCGACGAGACAGTTCGGAGGTGTCCCTCCTGTCAGGTGACAAGTCGCCCCAAAAGAACCGCGCCCATCCACACCGACGATCACAGGAAGAATCCATCGGAGAAGCTGAGCGTGGACTTCGGGAGCTTCCCAGATGGCAGAGTTACTCTGGCTCTGATCGACAGATACTCAAAGTACCCAATCCTAGAGGTTGTCCCCTCAATGGCCTTCTCCCACGTTGGCCCCATGCTGGAAAAGATATTCGCCATGTTTGGATGCCCAGAAGAATCCGAAGTGATAACGGACCCCCATTCCAAGGGCATGAGTTCAGGAGTTCATGCAACACCATGGCATCCGGCCCAGACGCATCACCCCACAATGGCCCCAAGCTAACGGCGAGATCGAACGATTTATGAGGACAATCAACAAAGCCCTATACATCGCCGTGGCCGAGCATGCCGATCCAGAACAGCACCTACAGAAGTTCCTACGGGAATATGGAGCACCCCTCAAAGCTCCACGCGTCAGGCACCATGGGCGCTAATGTTCAATGGGTCCCGCCCGATGGCCTCCCTATCGCCCCAGAGTGGACACCCCCTCCCTTTGATGAAGAAGGCACCCTCCAGAGGAGGAAACAACGCAACATCACGGCCAGCCAAACCAGAAGAGCCATGTCTCATCAGCTACAACAAGGGGATACCGTCATAATGAGGGAGCGGAGGCCCAGGGGGAAGTTCCGAACTCGATATGAACAGGGCTACTGGACTGTGACCGACGTGAAAGGAACCATGGTGACAGTCGACAAGGAAGGAGAAGTCGTAACCCACAACATCTCATGGTTCAAACAGGTGGTCAAGCCCGAACACTGTGCTGAAGCAACCAGCGATCCTGGAGAGCCGAGGGCGACACCATCAGAGCCGGGAGAGGCAGAGGACTACACTCCAGAGTCTGCCTCCACATCAGGAGCCCCAGAAGCAACCCAAAGGCCCCCAGAGACACCACCCCAGCCCGGCAAATCAGCCGCGGAACCCAGGTCCAGCTGTGGCCAGCACAGGTATGCTCTGAGGAGCAACCCCCAGCCACGCACTCGCCTGAGGGACTTTGCCTGCCAAGTAAGTGAGCTATGAGACACTTGGATCCAGTTAAGGACTGAGTTGAGATGGGATGTGGTGAGTTAGCGTGCCAGCTCCTGGTGCTGACGCACACGCCGGAAATGTCCGGCCCCAGCACTCACGCTGGAAGGCGGAAAACGTAGATAAATAAACGGGGCGTGGCAATGCTAGGCAGTCCGCCACAGACCCGAGCTGTGTGTGGGTGCTAGTTATTTCCAAAGCGCATCTGCAATGCTCACCAGGCCCCACGCGGCCCCTGGCTCCACATATGACACTAAACAAACGTTTATAACGCTTAGGAGCCCAGGAGATCCTTCTGAAGATCAGTAGTAATAAATGTTTGTAGTTGCCCCAGTTTTGAGGGCAAACTCTCCTGATCTGTGTGAGTGGGATGTGAAGTTGTCACAAAACAATAAAGTCACAGCATAAGTCCATTATTCAGCATTTATATACCAAGACAACCGTTCCCCATAAGCAAATATAAATAACATCTTCACTTAAGCACATCAGTAAAGCTCTCCATAAGGACCTGGTTGTTTAAACAAAAGCAGGAAAGCATAAAGAGCAAATTGGGTTTTATTGCCCATGAAGTGAATAGTTTGATTTATACCATATGAGATTGTAAAATGTCAATAAAATAATGTACCGCCTTTGGATTGCTCAGCGATCCAAATAAATCAATTGAACTGTTTAGAGAGCAGAACAACTAGTGCAATCAAATGCCTTGCAGCTGATATGAAAGACAAATGCTAAAAAACAGGGGCCTTTGCACCCTGAATAACAACACCTAGATAGATAAATAGG
Organism: Triturus cristatus; assembly: GCF_964204655.1. NCBI lineage: Eukaryota > Metazoa > Chordata > Amphibia > Caudata > Salamandridae > Triturus > Triturus cristatus. The sequence goes on along the minus strand of NC_140592.1, from coordinate 353,847,588 downwards.
GACATCATCATTTAGCATATGATAGTACTTCAAAGGTTGTTTCAAACTGGCCTACTTGTTAATACACAGTGTTCTTCCATGATGAGTTCCTGGAGGGATTGTAGAAGAGAATATTGAATCAGAAAAATGTGTGGGTCACAATATTATGACCACAATATTGAGGGACAAAATATTGAACAGGTAAGGATTTACTACTCTTAACTCCACATCTACATACCTTGAAGATATGCATATCACCATGGTACGTATATATATCTGGAGTTAGGTATAGAAAATGTATACACACTCACCTTTCAATTATTACGTCTCTCAATAATGTGGTCACAATATTGTGACCCGTATATATTTTGCATTCAGTATTCCCAGCCTACACCTCCTGGAGGTTATGGAACGGAGGAAGGTGTTGAACATATATTCTGAATCATGTTCTTAACCTAGAGAAGTGGATTAATGGTTCTCTTCTACAAAGCAACATCAGTGTAACTTCAGAGGAAGATGTGTTTTTTACCATTGATTAGGAAAATTGCTTTGTACTTCATAGATCTCCAACTGTGAATTAAGTTCACCTGTTGGAAACTATCTGCTATCTCTCACTTCCAAAAACATATTGGCTGTTGGATGTGTCAGTCAGGAATATGCTCAGACAGAGGACTAAAGGTAACACTGTTTTTTCAAAGCAGAATTTCACAGAAATCAAATATATAATTCAGTTTTTATGCCAGAGGCCCAGGTTCACTTTGCTATCTGGAGTCCAGCTTGTAGTAATTTTAGCTTAATCTTTGGCTTGTGAGCAGTGTAAATTGTACCCGCCTTTGTATCTGACAGTATTTGTTTTTCCGCATCCTATTGAGGGAACTCAGAAATGTGTGTGTCATGTTTAGTTCTTTACAGTTTTTGCAAAGATTCAATGTGTTTCTGTATGGTGGAAAAAGAGGTAACTTAACGTTGGGCAGTCCAGAGACACATTGTTGTATTGCAGTCATGACAAGACTGCAAGGTTCAAGGTTGTTTCTGGAATGTTGTTAAAAATGGGAGGACCACTTGTTTCAATACAAGACTGACAGTCCTTTGTGATTAATTCATTCACTTTAAGCATACAATAGGAGTCCTCATCTAAGAGGCCTCATCTAACAACACTCCGAAGGTTCAGGCTTTTGTATTAGCTGCAGGAGAGGGTTTGAAAGTATTTGGACAGCAGAAGGGGAATGGGCCCTTGTAAAGGAGTTCAGTTTTGCACGATTAACTTAGTGCAAGTTCTGATACATTAAGTGCTGTAAATAGGCTCATTGCATCTTGGTGCTAGTCTCTAGACCCAGACTGAAAAATTAGATAGGCTTATTTATTATTTGTACACACATGATAAGTGATTATGGATAGAGTTTGTCTCAGTGATGCAGGCCTGTAATGCCAAGTAGTATCTACTGCCAGGTGGAAACAGATGAGATCCCTGTGGTTCCTCCTACATAGGATTTTGAAGGTTTTGAGCTGAAACCTATTTTAGTCCTCTTTAAACCCTGCAAATGGTTTTATAACAGATGTCTTTAAAAAATGTCCAGATTCACACGAGCCCCAGGGATGGAATCTGTGCACAAGATGTAGGAAAGTTAAGGGTACCCCCAAGATTCAAGCAAGTATTTCCCTCCATTTTTCTAGAAGTTGAGTGCCTCTTTTAGCCATGTACTACTTAATAGCCCAGTCACATGCAAGTTAAGGTCTCTGGCTAAAATAATCTGTGTGAATAGTCTTACTTTTTTCCTAATGTATTATCTCACCCTTGGAAGAACATTATAGTTGCGTGATAAGCACACAGGAGAACTGCTTCCCTGTGGTGACATTATGTTCTCAGTCCTCCCTGCTTGTTAATGTACTAAATTGGAATTGATTACATAGAATGACAGGTTCAGGAGATTTTTCTGAAAGGAGAAAAGCTTCAAGCCTAGGAATCATGTGTAGGTTGACTCAACCTGTTCTGTAATTCCTCATTTGGTACGGAATTAGGGGAATTCAATCCCGCAAAGTGCAACCTGCACCCTGTGAAGGGTGCTAAAATTGTTGACTGATGCACCACCAATCAGATTATCCTGGACATCGGATTCAATCTCATGGGTTCAAGGTGGCCAATCTGATAGAGACTACTAGGGTAGATTCCTTAAAGTAGAATTATCCCCAGTTGTGAGACTGGACCCGGAAAACTTTCTTGCCCAGCATCTCTGTGCGCCGGAGGGCGGTACCCCGAGACTCCACCCCGACGTCCTCCACGGTCGTGCCATCAGCGAGGTCACATAAGCCCCACACCGGTGCGCTGACGTCACTTTTCTTCTATTCCGCGTGCAACGCGGACCCGGATCGTGTTCCTGGCCTGTTTCAGACCTTCTTTTTACGCTTAGCGTTTCTTGGGTACAGTGTGCGAATGCCTTCGGGCTTCAAGATGTTCTCGTCTTGCGCGTGCCAGATGTTGGCGATGGATCCTCACCCCATCTGTATGAGGTGTTTGGGGGAGCACCACAACTCAACGGGCTGCGAGGCGTGTCAGCAAATGAAGCCGAAGTCCTGGCGGGAGCGCCGGATGAAATTCCTTTCGGCACGCATGTCCAGGTCGGTGTCGTCGCCGCGTCCGTCCCCCGCGGACGGCTTCAAGAACCGCCGCTTCCGTCTCCGACATCGTCCTTCTCCCAGGCTGCAAGGGCGTCTCTCACCTGTTGGTAAGTGTCGCAGTTTGTGCCCAAGGCCCGGTCCCCGGCCTGTTGGGGGCGTGGGATCTCCGTGAGTGGTGCGGCCCTGTGCGTCGCCACCCTATCCACCGTTCCCCAGCACGGGGGCGACCAGAGCCCAGATGGAGGCCTATACGGCGGCCTTGCAGGCCTCTTTGGCTCTTCCTTCTTCTCCTTCTCTTCCTGGGATGTCTGCGGATCCCTTGCTGCGTGCGGGGACTCCTGCGGCGTCGCCGATGGCTCCGACGCCAACAGGTTTGGATCCAGGTTCGGAGGATGTGTTGCCATCAGGGTGAGGCCCTTCGGGGTACCCTCCTTTGGACCACGGCACCTCTGCCTCGCCGCAAACCCCCGCGGGGTCCCTGTGGTGTCGCGGGAGGTTGCCGGGGCTCGGGCGTGTCCTCGAGTCCCCCACGGTCCTCTGGGCAGGCGGCAGCCTTGTCCGATGCTGAGGTGGCGCCGCTCAGGTGCCGGTGGCTGCTGGCCCTGGCGGCGCGGCAGGGGTCGGCTAGGGGTCGGGGCATGTCCCCGGGCCCCCCTCGTCCCTCCACGCAGGCGGCTGCCTCATCGGAGGTCGAGTCGATGCCTTTTCGGCACTGTTCCTTAGCTGTCCTGGCTCTGACCCAGCCCCCGTCTCCCGCGCCGCGCGTTGTGGCAGATGTCGTTCCGGCGTCCCCTTCGGTGCCGGTTGACGTTGCCCTGATGCCGGTGGCGGACTCTACGGCGCCGGGCCGACATCGGGTCGTTGATTTGTGTGCGCTCCACAATTCTCTTTTGGGGGCTTGGGGGCTGGGGCACCGGGGGACCCGGTGTCCCAGCCTCTTCTGCACCGCCACAGTCCTGCTCCGCATGATCCTGTCTGTCTTTCCCTCTTTTACAGACTGCCTTTACCTCCTTGCCATCATGTTGTCTCCCCCGTCACGGAAGGCCCGCTGGTTATATTCCTGGGGGTGCAACATCTTCGCCTCCTCCTTTGCGGGCCCTTAACACTCTTTGTGTGTTGGCCAGAGCCACTTCTTGCTTATAGGATTCGGTGGAGTCCCTTATGCCTTCCGCTTCTCAGGAGGGTGCCTGGGTTGATCTGCGGCACCATGTGCTGGATGGCCGGGAGCTGGCGGCGTTTGTTCTTCGCTCGACTCTGGACGTTTCGGAGGTGCTTGGTCGTACCATGGCTACTTCGGTAGCCCTTCGTCGCCATGCCTGGCTACGGGATAGTGTTTTCCCTAAGAAGGTTAGAGAACGGCTGGTTGACCTCTCCTTTGATGGCGCTCTGTTGTTTCATGCCCCTGCGGATTCTGCCATTCAGAGGTTTCTTGCGGGGCTTCGCCCTCCTCCTCCTCCTCCTCCCCCTCAGTGACTTGACTGTCGGTCTGTATTTTGGGAGGTGTTCTTCCATTGTTTTCCTGGGGCCTTGTAAGGGGTAGCCCAGGTTGTGTGTTCTATATGGTTGATGTGCCTTTGAGGTCCTTTTGTTGGGCCCTTGGTGCTGTTGGCTGCTGGTCCGGCCCTTTGTTGACTTGTTTTCGCTGTTGGTAACCCAGTAGGCCCTGAGATTAGGCCTTCGGCGTCTTCTTTATTGGCTGCTTGGTAAGCCGTCTGCGGGTTTTTTCTGCAGGTCTTTCTGTTTTGTCCTCTACTGCGGAATATGTTTCCTAAGAGGAGTTCCCATAGTTCTTAGGACATAACTTACCCTATGTGGGGTACTGGTAGCTATTATATAGCTCTGTCCTGTGCTGGGGAGGTGTGGTCCCCTTTTTGGGCTCCTTGCTCTCCGTGGTTTCATGTTATGTCGCAGGTGCGATCTTCTTGCCACTTGTCTTGGTGCAGCTTGTGCTGGGTCCGTCCTTCTCCTTGTCACAGTGTCGCTCGGCCGGTCTGGCCTGTGGTCTGCGGCATCGTGTTATGGCGGTTCTGCGTTTTTGTTATGTGGTTTGGCTTGCTCCTTGGCTTCTGTGTTCTGGTGGCCGGCTTGGGCCCGTCCTCTTTCTCTCTCTTTCATTCTTTCTTTTCTGCCGGTTTCCTCCGCTTCTTTGCGGGTCAGTGGGTTTCTGGGCCAGCCCCTTCCTTTGGGTGTGTCCTGGCCCTTCCTGGCCTCTGCTTTCGGCTGCCGTCTGACTTGTTCTGGGTGCGCTGTTCCGTGGTGTTGCTGCTGCTGCTGGCGGCGCTTGCACTTGCTTGCTTTACTTCATCGCTGTGATCTTTGATGTGTTCCCTTGCGTCCCTGCCTCTGGTTCCGCTGGGGCTTTGTGCAACGGTGCTTTTCTTCTTCCGCCTGTGCTGTTGGCAGTGGAGCCATTCCGGCCTTGCTCGCTGCTTGTGGACAAGGTGTATTCAGCTCTTTTCTATCTCTGGGGTTCGAGGTGGCCCTTGTGCTCCTGGAGGCTTTTTGGGCACTGTCTGCCCCTGCGGGGTGTTGGGCGCTCTCCCTTGGTTGGGCTTAGGATCTCCTGGCCTTTTCCTTCTTGTCCTTGTGACAATTCCCCTTCCGGGGCCCTGGGTCTCTCCTGGTGGGGAGGCTCTCTCGCAGCCCCTCCTCCCTTCTGGGTATGGCTAGGGTATCTATTCTACGTCAAGGAATCTGCGGCTAGAAGTCTCTATCAGATGTACAAGTTACTTACCTTCAGTAACGATGTATCTGTTCGAGACGATTCTAACTGCAGATTCCTTCACGACCCGCCCTTCCTCCCCGTTCTGCGAGGACCCTCAGCTTGGTTTTCTGTGCACGCCTCCCTCTGGGTGGCTTGTCTTCTGTGGGGGTCCTTTTCAGGTTCCCGCCAGCTGGTTACTCTCCAGTGTAGGGGCCTGCTTTTGCTCTTTTTTCCCTTTGTTGTTACAGTTTCTGATCCCCTTGCGGTCTGCTACGTTGGGGGTTCTTTGGCCTGTCCTTGGTCACCTGCTCCTTTCAGGGGCTATGGCCCTCCTTGACTGTGTAGTCTGGGGGTGGATGGCTGCTGCTCCTCTGTTCCGGGCTTGTGGCCCTTTGCTGTGTGGTCTGTGGTTGCAGTCTCTCTCTCTTTCTCTTATGGCGCTTCCAATGCTTTTGACTCCAGACTGGCTATCACCTTGGTTTGTGTGGTGATTTCACGGGGTGGTGCTTTACACCTTCCCTGCTGTGACCTTCTGATACTTTGGTAACTGCCTGGTGCTCTCACCTTGGCTTGCACATTTGTTCCTCAGAGGTGCTCTGCTCCTTCCCTGCTTTGGCTTTCCTGTTGTAGCCTCCTGGCGCCTTGGTGCCACCGGGTGCAGTTCCTCACATTTTGTCTCTCTCTTCTTGTTCTCTGTTTTTTTCACACACTGTTCCCATGTTCTCCTCAGTTTTGTTGTGATGGCTCTGCGTTGTGGCGCGGAAAAGTTCTCTAAAGCAAACTGACGTCAGGGCGCCGGGGTGGGGCTTATGTGACCTTGCTGACGTCACACCTGCGGAGGACGTTGGGGCAGAGTCGCGGGGTACTGCCCCCCGGCGCGCAGAGATGCTGGGCAAGAAAGTTTTCCGGGGCCAGTCTCACGCCTGGGGATAATTCTACGTGAAGGAATCTTCGGCTAGAATCGTCTCTACCAGATACATCGTTACCGAAGGTAAGTAACTTGTACTTCAGGCCCTGAGTAGCTGAAACTTCAGTAATGTAATCAGTATCGCAGAGAACTCGAATTATCACCCTGTGATCAACCATATTTGCCTCTGCATTCAGGCTAATCTAACTGGTCAGTTTGTCGAAAATAGGACCGCCGACCCTTCCCACTGCTATCCAAGCTAAAGTTACTTCTGCAAAGTAGACCACTGTCTAAATGTTTGTAAAAGTGACATACCCTGAGAAATCATCCACACTCAGTGCCTCTGAGAAGACATTGACGAAGGCGAATGGCAGGATTTTAATAATAAAAGTAGTCTTTGCACCTGTTATTCCTATCACTCCCTCATAATATTGCTTCACAACAGTGTAATATTACACGGGGAGTATATCCCATTCCATGTTCCACCTTGCAAGTTTGTGAAGGCATATAAATTCATTCGTGATGTGTCTCAAAATGTTCTGTCACTCTTCTCCAAATGATTGGAAATGTACCCCTGAGAAAGGAGAAGTTAATCTCTTTCCTGGGGAGGAATGGCAGAGATACATCTCCAGAGTTTAAGTGAGTTTAGATCGAGTGATTTCACCACAGAAATACTACTTTCTCCATGGAGAGAGAAAAAGAACAACAAAATTGTTCCATTCAATTGATATTTCAACAAGCGTAATTGATAAGGTGTCACATATTACAATGTAAATTATTTGAATCATGCACATGGGTGATACCCTCTGGTAAATCATTCTAGTAAACAGTATTTAATTCATAAAGGATTGATGAAAGTATTCAACTCAGTTTGGTTAATTATGAAGAAAATGTTTGCTGTGCACATTCATGCATAGTTTATTATATTGATTTATTTTCGTAAAACTATGTTGTATAGCTGTATGCAGAGCTTGTTATTTATGAGCCTTTTGCTTCTTGTTTTGTCTTTGTAGCGCTCTCTACAAGACCATTTTTGGCACTAAATCCAAAATTACTTCCTTAATTGATTGTAATTAATGAATTGAAAGAAGAAAACAGCGACCTCCCATTATGGTGTTGTGGTTGGGAATCTCTTTGTATGTTCAGGCTAGATGGGCCTATGTTAGATAGAGACCTATTCTGCATGAATAGGCTGGTGTTCAATTCTTGCCAGCTTTGCTGCACATTTGGGTTTGCACCTAAACAGTTTGAAATTATATATCTGTGTTAGATTTTTATGTTCCTGGGGATTATTTATGGGCTACAGTAATGTTTGCCAGTTACAAAATCTATCCTGTTGCCTTGTCTACTTTACTACTATACTGATATCCCTCATCTATAAATGTATTTTTAAAGAGAAGCTCGGATTCCATTAAATCCAGATGTTCTAGAAATTGCAGAAGACCCTCAAAACCTGTCAGGAAAGAATATTATTCCTTTGGTTTCCAGGTTTCTGGCCATTAAAAGCAAGAGTTTCTGCAGTGGGATTCAGGAAAGCTGACATCTATATATGTTTAGGTTCAAGCCTTATTTTGAATTTAAGACAAAATGTTTACATGGTGTTGAATTCCATGGTGACTTCAAGCCATCGTTTAATTAAGTCGCTCAAGCAAACATTTAAAGGCATCTTGAGATTAGGAAGATATTGTATGTGCATGTGCCTTTGACATATATTTTTTAGAACCCCTATAGTAGACAAAGGTACAAACGCAGAAATATCTAGATCTTTCATGGACCTCTTCCCACAGGCTAATGTAATAAACCTAGGGCTCCATGGGAAAGAGTTAAACCAACCTGGACATAACCCACACGGAGACTTACCATGACCAGTCGAATGGGTAGGAGTTAATCAGTTAGTGAGTTACCTTACACAGATAACCCAGAAAGCAAAAGAATACTAAAACGTTCCTCTTGTTTTCGATTATGTTTTCAAGTCTTGCTGCATTTTAGAGCTTTGCCATAATTCATTGAATCTGTTGTAAGTGTAATTCAACAACAGAGATTCCCCGTAGTATTGCTTCTTGGAATTTAGAGGCTTGTAGCAAATTGACTCTAAAACTCTAAGTTAAGTTTAAAGGGTTTCTGTAAAATAATCAATTTATGTATTAATTCCTGATGATTCTTAATAAGTCCTGCCATCTACTGTAATTTGTTTGATGCTGTTATTTTTCTCTTTGGCATTCTTTTGTTACAACAGCACACTGAACAATTCCTCTTCACATTATGTTAATTTTCCCAAAGCTTTAATTAGAATACATTCATTAAAAAGTAGTTGTTTTACCTACCTTTTTGCAAGGTGAGCAGAAGTTCAGTGAGTAGAAACTCTGATCTGTATGTGATATTGCTTGTCTTTCCTTTTCCAGTTAATTTTGTTAATGCATAGATGATCATCATCCCTCTCATAAAAGCCTTATATGAGTCTTATTGTAAGAAACCTTTTTTGTGGAGTCAGGTTATTTTTTTTAAAAGTCAATAATATGCATTTGACTATGTTGAGCAAAATCAGCGTTCCGCAATAGGGAACGATCCAAGGTCCAGTACTTATTTTGGAATTCCCTTAATAGTAGTCTTATAAAAGATCAATATAGCATGGCATGGCTGATATTTGTCTTTGATATACTTCCACCTGAAGGGTATCTTGAAAAAATGTCTTAGAGATGGGGAACAAATATATAAATGAAGAGGATTTATGGGGCAATGAGTTATAAGCAAGTCCTGGATCATCTCTGGATTTGTTATGTCATATACCATACACATCACAATCTCAGATGAGATATTTTTCTGCTTCTAATGTTACTGGTTTTAGAAATCCCAATGTTTTACTCGAATGGTATTCAGATGTCACTACTATGTTAACATTTTTGGAGGAGGGGTAGCTGGTTAATTCAAGACCCAGTTTTATTACAGGGATTGAATCATTTGTATTAGGTCCATGTACACCTATTGCCAAAAATGGTAGTGCATCCGATCTTAAGATCAGTGTTACCTGTCTCCCAGTAAGATCTTCTGACAATGTCTCAAAATCACAGTATCTCAGGTCATGAATTCTTTGCTAGAAGTTACAGCTGCAAACACCCAAAGTGTATTTAACACATATGCTTTCTATTCATAAAATGAGTCTTTGCATAAGAACAACATCCACTTTTGAATATTGAATTATATGGAACATGGCTTTTCTCCGATGAACATTATTTTAGTATACCATTAACATTCCAGGTGTTGACTTGCAGTTTTATCCCTTGATTCACCTCCCACCTCTCTAGCAGTAAACAGCTCATCAGCAATCTTGAGTATGATGCTTGTGTAAATGAAAGAATATCAGTGTTGCTTTTTTTGGTAGCCCTTGCTGCCCCATCTAAACCTCCTAAGTCTTTTTCAACCCGTACCCATCCTAATGGAGGCTGAACCATTCTATGACTAGGCACCTCTAGCTCTCCATGGAAAGCCCATTGGAGGATCTTAAACTGTTTTTGGAGCAAAACAATTTCCAATTCAAAGACTACACCGTAAACAATCATCTATGACCAGAAAGGATCCCTCTAAATCTTGTAAAATCCTGGGTACTTTTCTGACCTGTAAGGTAGTTGATAAGATACTACAATCTGCCTGAAAATCGGTTCTCTGGAAAAAGAATATCGCATTGATTCACCCAAAAATTTAAATCCATGGGGATAGAGGTTTACCTACAATTCCTTTCCAAACTGAAAGCTATGGTGAAGGTTACATTGAAGTTTGTTTTTCCTTGCGGTCAAGCATAGAAACTGTTGTTTGAATTGACTAATTTTTAATCACTGTTGGCATAAGCTGAAGCAGAATTTGGGGTGTTGAATTTTTTTTTCACATCGTTCTCATTTTGATATGATTTTTAAAGCATTAAGGTTTGTATAAATCAGATGATTTTCAGAGCCAACAACTACAGTGCATTCCAAATCAAGGACAAATTAAGCCAATATCGCTGACTCATTAATCTGGAGGTCAACCATTTCCTAAAAATAAGCGGATTTCAGCTAGACCTAATTTATCATCCACAATCAGGGGAAACAACCTTTGCAACGCGGTTGTTACACCACGTTACCTTTACAACACGGTTGTTACAACTATCGTGTTGTTACAACGCGATGCCATTACAACGCAAGTCATTAGATCGACTTGCTCTAGATGGCGCTCCAACCTCAGGAATAGTATGGTTTACTATTCCAACACCTTCCCTACTGTTGCGTAGGGTGGAGTTGGAATAGTAAATTATAATATTCCTAAAGTTGGACCACCATCTAGTGCAAGTCGATCTAATGACTTGCGTTGTAAAGGTATTGTATTCTAACAATGCGGTCATTGTAACGACCGCGTAGTAATGGAACGCAATGTAAAAGCATGCATTGTAGCATACTATATTCTTAATCAGCCTTAAAGAACCTGGATGAAGAAACGGGGAACCCCGTGGCAATCTTTCTCTGTTCTTATATCTCAATAGCGCAAGAGAACCCAATGCCATTTTTTCAAAGTTCTGAAGCAGCCCCCCTAAAAAATCGAACTTTTTGATTCATAACCATTTTTTAAATATTCTCAAGTCCAGATGTACATAGCTTTGTGTTTGCGATTACCTAATATTGCGGAATGTTGGCGATTCGCTATTAGGTAATCACAAACAGCGATATACAAATGTGTGTTTCACACATTTAGAGATTCTCAGTGGGTCGCAAGTAGACCTACCTTATTATTATTCATGAGGTAGGTCTCAGTTTGCGACCCATTGGAATTCGCAAAAATCTGGGCTCAGCAGATTACCATGACTGTGATTGCTTTTAAATAAAGCAATGTTGTTATTTTTTAATGCAACCAGTTTTCCCGAAAGATAAATGGGATGTGTTTCACAAAGAAAAATGAAAAGTTTTCTTTTAATTTCTTAAGAGTAGGCAGTTGTCCTTGGGGCCACTGCCAGCTCTAAAACTATTTTTACCTACATTCACAAAGAGTAACGGGTCCCTTGGGGACCCCTTCCCGTTTGTGAATGAGTTACCACTACTTGAAGTAGGTGGGAAAATGCATTCGGTCGCAAAACATTCACACATACCACTACGCGCTGCTATTAGAATGGGACGCCCTTCCTAATACCGGATCACAAACCTATCACAAAATAGGGCTTTGTACATAGAAAAATACCTTTTTCCAGTCGGAAACGATCAAATTCTGCAAATCAGACCATTTGCGTCCTAAAAAAAGCATCGCACAACTAGCCCTATGTCATTATTACGAGCTACAAGATTTTTTATAGTGCAATTTCAGTTTTCATATCATGATATCACGTCAGTCTTCTTATTCACTATTATTTAAATGCAATAAGCAAATATGTTTATTTCCAAGGCAGAGCATGGTGTCTACTTTTCCAGGGGGGTTATTCTCCCTTCCAAGAAAATAATTTCTACTCCTAAAATGAATTGGTAAACTTTACATATATACTATCTTGGAATAGGAGCCCCTTCTTCAAAACTATATTTTCGTACTTTGTCACACTGCATAACCTAGAAAAACTTTTACTACGTGTAGCAAACAGGTTACTCATAAGAGTATATGCAAAACAGGAACTTGGGCTTCTTTGCTTAGCTACTCCATGCCGAACAGTGTGAATTGCATGACAACGATTCAAACTAGTTTTGACTGCACTAGTCTCAAGAATCTCCTCTGCGATTAGGAGTTTCTCATGTTTTACAATGGTAACAGTAGTATATTCATGTACTGGGGGCCATCAGATAGAATAACATCACCAGTAAAGGAAACGCTAAAATGATAGCCATGAGTCCAGCTTCTATGAAGGTGTTACCTATTTGACCTTTAATAGTATGTGTTTACCTCTTTCCTGTGCCAATCTCACAATATCATACACTTTTCTTTCTTCTGCTAGGCCCTGGAGTACCTCTTCAAATTCATCGTCCAGTCACGGATCCTTTATGCACGAGCGACATGCGGCATGGAAGAAGAGATGTTCCGGGCAAGCATACAGGAACTCTTTCAATCAATCCGATTTGTGCTTAGCCTGGACAGCAGAAGCTCTGATACTCTCATCTTCACACAGGTGAGGATTCTTTGTGATCAGCACAGGTATAAGGAGCAAATATTCTCTTATAAATAGGGTGTCTTCTTTCCAGATCTTGACCCCTATCAGTGACTCTTAAGTGCTCAACATGATGTCAGGAAAGCCAGTGACAGCCTTTTGTTTAAGAAACCTTTGTTTGAAATCAAAAGGTTGCCTTCTAAGTGATGTGTGAAGGTCATTTAAACAACTGCTTATTTAAAGCCTCTGATAAAATGGAGATTTCTGTAACACAGCATTAAAGGTTTCATCTTTTTACAGAGTTGACTTGTAATAACTGTTTTGGTACTGGCACGATGCAACAGGATTCAGTGTTGTGCATACATTTTTTAACTTAGGTACTACACACTGTACAAACACCGCTTGGAGGTGTATAAAGTTTGCGTCCACCATAGATGTATGGACAATCATATTTATAGGGCTCTATGTGTTTCATAGACTCCTGTATAATATATGACTATGTTCCAAACGGACGCAATTTAATTGGTCCCTCAGATGACTTCTGTGCAACACTATCTTCCTTTTAAGCTTTTTTTTGTTTTTCCATTTTCCTTCCTTCTTTTTCTTTTTTCTTCCTCTATTTTCCTTTCAACCAATTGATTATTGCCTGTACCTCTACCAGTTGTTCATCTTAAAGCATTGTACTTCCTTCTCTCTGTATTTGCTGCCCATTCAGTGATTCTTCACCTTTCGCTCAGTTTTTTGTCAGTTCCACCTTATCTTCTTTGTTTCTTTCAGTCTCCCTTCAAAATGTCCTGTCTTTCTCCAGCCTTAGATCCAAATGTGTCAATCTTCCAACTCAGCGCTCTGGACTGAGTTCCTATTAGAATGAACAGACCTTTCCAAAGGGAGAGTACTTCCTCTCTCCTTTTAGAAAGGTCTGTCCATTTACATCACTCATTCAACTACAGCTCCTCTCCCCGTTTGAGGTTTTCTTTCTCTTTAATGAATATTTTCATTTAATTATCACCATATTTTCCTGCTTTAATTCTAGCCTTCCTCCCTTAAAATGGAGGTAGTAGACACGGTGGTGCTCGATTTTGCCTTTGTTTCCAACCACCAGCTCTTCTGAGAAAGGCCCAACAGTGATGATTCAGCTTTCAAATAAGGATGAATAACCTTTGAGAACAAAGTACAAATCCTGGATCAACACTAGGGATCATTCAACAATGAGTAATGTGAGGATTCTGGACCCCTCAAAGGTGATTCAGAGAGAGTGTGTGTGAATCAGAACCTTGTGACTGTGACCTTTCTGGAACTGGTTCATTAATAGTTCCTTTTAGCTGAAAGAAATGCAACTATACTTTTCTTCCCTAACTGTTAATAGCCTTATATAAGAGATAAAGGAATGCAGAGAAGTTCAACAAGTCCCGTAATATGTTTGAGAACTAGATATATCATTATACCCAAGAACATTATGCTCCCACCCTCTATGGGGCTTTACAGTAGCATATAAATGCATGGATCCTGCTGTTGTAGTTTTGCTTCTCTCACCTTTTTCTACTGTATTTTTACCAAAGGCAGATGAAAAGCACAAGGATCCCTCGCTAACATTCAATGAAGATAACAAAGTAGTCAGCAAATTCTCTCACGTTGCAAATTTACATGGCCATAACTCAGGCACCTAACTAAGTTATAATTGCTTTTGTATAGTGAATTCCCATCATATTCATGGTTTGGAGAGCTCTGAGAATGTGGGTGGATATACAATTCTTTGGGTCTCCTTAAAGGTAGTCTGCTGTTGTATTTTGTTGAGTTTCTTTATATTTAGGTGGGCCGTGTTGGATGGTAGCTTGCGAGGGTGGAGCAGAGTAATGTATTGCTTACTGACAGGTGATACTAGATAGTACCTAGCTAAATCCTGTTATGGATTTGTAGGAGGCTTTATGAACATGAGTGGTTGTACCAAAGGACACTATCGTTCGGTTGCTCTGTTTCAGGTAGTTGTTTTATTTCAGAGAATCTTCGCTCCATTCTTTGTGAGGATCTGGCACGTTTAATTTAACTTCTTTAACATGGTTGATAAGTAGGTTGCTGCAATGCTATAGATGTGTTTAAATAACTTGAGTGTGTGTATTGTTGTGGTAATTAAAAGTGGAGCCAACTAAATCACTTGGAGTCATTTTATGCAGGTGACCATGCAAGAGGTTTTAGTCTAATGAGTACTGCTCTTGAAGGGCATTGTTTAGTATAGAGTACTATCGATATGTTTTTGAGGTTGCAAATGTCTAACTAACAATATACTTGTGAGATTCATCGATAGTCATGAAAGTGATAAATCTAATCATGCTTTTTAAACTAAAAGCATTGCCAGATGGAGGCTGGGTTGCAGCACAGTGCTAAAGAAAGTGTGCTCCTAGTATATGGTTCTCAGTGAATGCAGTGTTTATGGATGTTTTAAATAGATCTCTAGGAAAGCTTTTATTGTTCCTTTGATGCCATTTGTAGAATGTTTGCTTTTGGACTGAAGTTCTGTTACAAGTCAAATACACAGCAGCATGAAGCATGGATCCCACTTAGCTCCTGAAGTGTATTATAAAGTAATATTAAGACTGTTCTCTGGTGGTTCTTGGCAATGTTCACCATTCCTTCTTGGGTAATTTTAGTCTCTTGTGTCTTGTGTGTTCTTGCCCATGGCCGTCTCTGTGGCACCATGTCAGTGTGGAGTGTGATGGTGCATGAGTATTGATTGAGTGCTCAGTAAGCAGGGATAGCTTCTGCTCCCTCCTGATAAGGTGTCTATGAATCTGCATTGAGATTAGACAAAACCCACTTGTAACTTATAGGACTCCCTGCTTCTTCTTCCTGGTAATAGGTCCCTTTACAACATTACACTACAATACTCTTTGTAGTATGGGAAAGCTATGCAGATATTGTAAAGAAAGTGCTGACAGGCACAACAAAGACAGTAACCAAAGACTGCTTGGCAAATCTTTCATAACCCAGCAGTCTTGGGTTGTGTCTCAAAATGATAAGCCAATTCCCACTTTATTGTATCATTGTCTTACAGCATGGGCCATGCTCAGGGTTAAATGTGATGGAAATGTTGGATAGTAAAATAAAAAAAAGCAATACAATAAGAATAATAAATAATGTAATGTCTAGATGCTACACAAATGTTTTTTAAAAAAGCAATAGACAAAAAGGGGATAAAGGACCAGAGAGTGTAGAACGTTTTCTTTCTTCACTAGGGCAGTTGAGACAACACTACTACATATAGAGGGTCCAGTCAGTGTAATAGACGTTTTAGCAGCATTTGGCTATGTCGACCACCAGTTAAGTCGATTGATAGTGAAGAAGTTTGCTCAAAGTCCACAAATGCCCATCTTTTCCAGTGAAATTTCAGAACAGGGGGCATTACCAATGTACACATGTGTACCCTCCTTAACATTCTAGGAAGGGTTGTCTTATCACATATTCAGGACACTATTTTTATCTTACAAAGAAAGTATGCTAACCTTTCTTTCACTGTCTTCTATTGAAAAAACGCTACCAGACAGTGTGGCTGGTCATCCACTTTAGATTAGGCGATCGATCAGCTGTTATTGCTAGCCTTGGTGGATTTATCATTATCACTCTCCCATAAACAAGGCTGTCAATATGTCTATGGAACTCTTCAGTGGGACCGGGACAACATGGAATCTGACTTACATGGACAATAGGGTTGAAAGGTGATTAAACCTACCCTCAGGCAGTGATATATAGCTGACCATTATTAAGTTAGGTAACAGTGACACATGCCATTTACAGCATTTCAACAAGTTATTATTGAGAAAGTGGTAAATCCTTTATTGCCCTTAACATTGCTGGTGGAGAATCATCAGGTGGGATCACAAGGTAGGGTTGTTGGAAACAACTGATCAGTAGACTTCTGCTTGGGAAGAATCCTTCAAAGAAGGAATAATTACTTCCTGCATGATTATATGCTACCATCAAACTCTAACACAACCACAAAGTCTCCTTCATGGTGCCTAACTTTATCCATAGGATGGGTCTGTGGGTCTCATTAACTAAGGGCTATGCAAGCTTGAATTGTCTCTCTGGGTGATTGTAAATAACTACATAAAGAAAAGCTAAAATCGCTAGGGGATGTAGATTGACACTCTATGGCCAATGTGTAATGCAGTTTATTTGCTTGAGCCGGCAGCCTGGCACCCTGTGGTTGAGCAGAAAACCAGAACCTCAGTTAGGACTAGTGGTGGAAAGGTTCATGGTGATTCAAAAAAGCTCTGATTGCTACTTGGTTTTAGGAGGACCAATAAATGCATTTGTAATATAAACAGGATCCATAGCTACAACCATTTAGGCCTCATCTTTGTTAATCCTTAATCTTTTTAATTTTAGCAACTAAATGAATTATGAAAAAGGGAAGGATCTGTGTTTTTCAATCAATCTTGTCTTTATTTCGCCATAAAAGAAGAAAAAAAAAAAATAGATAAAATATAGGTACAATACAAAACATCAATTACAGAGACAGTCAATTCATTTCATAGGATTATAAAATTCTTTGAATAGTCCCATGTAATCAGAGGACTATTTTCCTTTGGTATAATTCCCATCGCTCCTACCTCTTGTAAAAGGGTGCGTCACTCTATTTAAAACGCATATAAAAAATATCTAAAAAAGGTAAGACATCTAGAATTCATTGTTCCTATGTTATGCAATCAACCATAAATGTGTGGAATAAAACGACAAAAATTGGAACCATTAGAACCTGGGTAATCAGTCTAAAAATCAATTAATTAATTAGTATTATTAAAAAAACATCGTAGACTGAGCAGGAAGAGAGGTACATCTAAACTGAAGGCAACTCAATCGTTAGCAATTTCCTTCTCTTGGTCCACATTGCTAGCAGGAATTTTGCAACAGTGAATACAATTGGTCTATTCACATCAGTTTTGAGTATCCTATATGCCGGCAAACAACCTACAAACCCCAGGTTCCTACACAGTGGGACAAGCCAATATCTCCGGATATTGCGATAAGCCGGGCAGAAGAATAGAACGTGCAAGTCATTCTCTAGATTGCAGGAGCAGCCAGGGCATTTTAGAATGGAGTTGGTTGACCAACCACATGTGAATGCCCTTAGTGGTAATGTACTGTATCTCCATTGCAAGAACAGTTTCCTGGCAAGCACGGGAAATATATCGTCCAGGAAAGGTTCTTGAAAATAAACACACTTGCTAGAGAGAAAAACATCTATTAGGGAACCCGCCTCTACTTTGAGTATGGTCTGCTCAAGCTTGCTCTCATAGAACAGTGTGGAAAGTTGGTTTTTAGAAATTGCAATGCAGTGCGTGGCAGGATCATCCCAAATGCCCGGCAGTCCTATCCGCCTGCTTTCGGACTTGACGTACATGAGCCAGGGTATCTTCTTGATCATTTGAGAGTCTAGAATCTCGATCAGCTCCTGCCTATAATTGATTAATTCTCGAGTTACCCAAAGCCTTCTCCAGAATCTAATGGGTTTAATACCCAGTTCCTGGGCAATTGGTCGCAAGCCTAGGTCTAATCTCAGTGGGAGTAATGGAGTGCTAGGGGGAAGGGCCAGCATTTGTCTTAACAGCTTGTTTTCAGCTAGTGTGATTTTCGCATGGCAAGCGTGGCCCCATAATTCTCCCCCATACATTACTGCTCTCCTGGCTTGGGATTTATAGATTTCAAGGGGTGGTCCAATCGGCCTAATGGTCGACTTGTTCGCGAGTTTCAAGATTCCCCCAGTCATCTGCACCAATCTTAGCTGAGACTTGATTTGCTGGGGATACCACGCCAAGTCCTCACCCAGGGCTACCCCTAGATAGTCAAAGGTGTGGACTCTCTCAAGTGTGGTAGAGCCTATGCAGGGATTTGGGCGAGTGGTCTTCGGAGTGTTGAAGATCATGAACCTGGTTTTCAGTGCATTGATCTCCAACCCTCGACTAATACAAAAGGACACAAAGCCGGAGAGAACATGTTGGATGCCCATAGGTGATTTTGAGAGGAGAAGAGTGTCGTCAGCAAACATAATTGCCGGCACTCTCCTCCCCCCAAGCCTAGGGGCATCCGTGTCCTTGACCTTATTCAGATATTCAATCATCCCATTGATATAGAGGCAAAACAGGGTCGGTGCCAAAACACAGCCCTGTCTTACCCCCCTACCAACGGGGAATTGCTTCGTTAGAGCCCCATGCTTCCCAAACCTAACCTGAGCATAGTTCGAGTCATGGAGCCTGGTCAGAATGTGCAACAGGTGGTGTGGCAGGCCCAATTCATCCAACACACTCCATAACTTGTGCTGTGGAACCAGGTCGAAGGCCGCACGGAGGTCCACGAACACTGTATAAAGACGTCCACCCTCTATGGTGACTGTCTTCCAGTATATAAGGCATAAGCGGAAGATCTGGTCAACAGTTGATGTATTTTTCCTGAACCCCGCTTTGAAGGGGCTCAGCACTGAGTGCTCCTCCAACCAGTCCTGAAGATGATCTAATATCAGCCTGGCAAATATTTTCTGAGGAACATCTATCAGGCTGATTGGCCTGTAGTTGGCTGGGAGAAGAGCAGAACCCTTTTTGAAGATAGGGACTATCTCTGCTCCCAGCCAAGTACTGGGCAGCCCCATCCCTCTTAAGATTGCGTTGTACAGGATGGTCAAGTACGGGGCCCATATCTTTGGCTCATGCCTAAAAAGGTCTCCCGGCAGTTTGTCCAGACCCGGCGCCTTCCCTGGCGTAACCTTCACAATCGCTGCACATACCTCCTCGTGAGTGAACTCCAGCTGGTCTTGTTTCACAGACCACACAATAGGGGAGCTGGCTGGGTCAGTAACTGAGCTGTACAAATTGCGAAAGTGCTCCTCCCATACCTCCGTCGCAATGTTAGGCTCGATAGCTGTCATCGCCTCCCCAGATCCGGTATTGACAATTGCCCAAAACTCGCGATGGTTCTTGGATGCCAGGGCAGAGGTCAATTTGGACCATTTGTCGTGGTCCCACTCCGTTTTGGCAAGGTCGAGCATTCTCCTGTACTCAACCCTCCTTGCCTTGACTAGCTGTTTGTTGTTCATTTTTAGTGCCTGTATTAACCTGGTGTTTGCTTGCCTACAGGCAGCATTATACCATGAGGGCGATCGAATTTTCAAGGGGCGAGCAGGTTTCTCTGGGTTTAGTACTTCAGCCAGGGAGCCGACCAACTCCTCATGCAAGGCCAAAAGTTTGGAGTCAGATCCATTGGGGCTCGGGTGGACAATTACAGCATTCAACTTTTCGAAAACGGGGACTGCTCTAGAGTACAGTTTTTGTAGATCTTCCGGATGATCAACTAGTTTGTTCCACCTCACCCTGCGCCTATTATTAGTCACCGTCAATCTCAGATCAGGGTCCCCAGGGCTTGGTTCCTTAATGAAAGAGAACCCGGCCAAACTGAGCTCCAGGATTAGAGCATTGTGGTCACTCTCCGGTCTTGGCACCACTACGAAGTCGATAACCCTAGGCCATAACCTGGTTTCTACCATAATATAATCCAGGTGAGATTCTGATCCTGGTCTGTTAAATGTTTGTTTCGCAGGTATGTCCGATGGGAATCGGCCATTACAGGCCCGAATTGAACATTTTAGGGTTAGGGAGGTTATTTGAATGGCCAGGGGGGACCACGACCCCGATTTCATTCCCATCACGGGAGGAATTGCCCAGGCTTCGTCCTCTGTCAGCGGAATGCCGTCTCTCAAACCATTGAGAGGCTCGTAGTGGCAGTTCAAATCCCCGCCAACCACGAGATATACACCACTCGGTATGGTTTGCAAGAAAGCAGCCAGTTCCGTGATTGTTGTTGATTTTTTATTTCAGCCAATCGGGCGGGCATATACATTGACCAATGCGAGTTTACTTGAATTTGGCCATTCAAGGACCACACATTGGACATCTTGGGAGCTAGTGCCCATCGCAGTTGCGCTGCACCCCAAGTGTGATCCAACCCATATGGTCAACCCCCCTGATGGACGGCCCCTTCCGCCCCAGCTCGCCGGAATACTGAATGAGTCAAATCCCCTACGTAGGGTTTCTTCGCAGGCCCATGTCTCCTGCAAGAGGCATACATCACACTCATCAATGAATGATCCCCAATCAGGACACGCCATTTTTTTGGACAAACCCGCCACATTCCAGGCAAGTATTTGAAGCAGGGGGTGCTCTATTACCTCCCTTGGGGACACACTAAGTGCCCCCGCTCCAGGACACTTGGCGGATATGGGCTCGCTAGCCCTTTCCATGTGCTGGTTGCACGATATGGGGGCTTTATGTATCCCTTTGTCCTGGACAGCCATGGGTTTTTAACAGACGCATGGATGGCTCACAGCAAATACACACACTAAAGACCTCAATGGAAGTCTAACAAGGTGCAACAGAAGCGAAATAATTAAGGGTTCATCATAGTAGGGAAGATTGTGTACTGCCACTGGAACATTCTAATTAGTATTGGGAGAAAAACATAAAGAGGCTTCGATATCCAAGTTACTGGTACATTCACATGTATTTAGGGATTTGTAAACTGAGTCTCTGAAGGTTCAAATTTGTAAAAGACTTAGAGTTGTAAGGTTTGAGAGTTTAAACATTTGAAAGTAAGAGTAACATAAATGTTTGGCAAAATGATAACCATGGATTGGGGTTTCAAAACACCATGAGGAAGATCTCTTAAAGTAACTTGCATAAGTGTGTATAGATACCATGCAAACACAAAGGTGATGTTTAGAGGTTTGTTGAATTAAAAAAAATATTTCTTTCAACATTTTAATAAATGGAAAGTGTTTCTGTGTGTGTGTGTGTGTGCATATGCATGTGTGTGCCCACACACACACTTGTTTTAAGTGCAACCATTCGTGTGACTTAAGCTATTAGAAACGTAACCAAGTAGATACTCTCTTAAAAACATTGATGAAATAGGCTATTGCCCTGTGTCTGCTGGAGATAAGTTCACTCTTTGCTGACTATGCCTGTTGGGATAGTCTGATTGTGAGCTTCCATGCCACATATTTTATTACCACTCCTCCCAATTTTTAATTCATGAAACACAATGACATTCTAAAAGTGCAGATTTTGTATTACACATTCATTCTGGTCATAGCTGGTCTCTTTTGTTTCCCTTAGTGCAGTGTTCGGAGGCCTTTGCCCTAGCAACAATAAAAATGTGCACTGAATAGCCAAAAAATGATGTGGGGAGGAAAGTTATTCTGGAAAAACAGTGATTCAAGTACATAAGCTTTTTTATAATTTTGTCCTATAGTTAAACCTTTCACGCATATCGCTCCTTCTCTCTCTCTCCTCCCTCATGCCCCCTCACTTCTCACCCAACTACTCTTTTCTTCTTTCTGCTTGGTGGTTCCTCTTTACCTTTGCTTCAGTAATTGGACTGTTCTATTGTTAATATGTTTAGTTGTTGTAAGTATGTTATTTTTCTTTCTCACCTTGCCATTGTTTTGCCCTGTGGCCACTAATTTACATCATAGGCCCCTCTGCCGGAAGGGGAGGTGAGCGGAACTGAGACATGTGCCCCACAAAAGAGCGGGGGCACATCAAGGCCAGCAGTATTCTCTCCTGTAAGTACTGGTACTTTTCTCACACCCCTGCCCTTTCCAGGTGTCTTTCCATGGATTGTGCCCTGTGACTCAACCCACACTCATTAACCAGACAACCCCTTTGAACTCTGCTTCTCTGGAATACACAATTTTGCCTGTGCGGGAAATCTGGAGTATTCAGACGCACCATCAAAGATGGTCTGCTTCATATGAGGCTGCAAAGTTCGGTAACACCTACAGCAATACCTCTTCCCAAGGGAGTCAGAAATGTTCTGCGTCAGTCGGTGGTGGTATGGCTACAAGATCCTACTAGATACAGCAGGTGATTTCACATTAGAGACCAGATTTAATGAAAATTTGTGCAGCATGGAAATTGTGGATTTGCCTTCATCCTTCTGCACAGGAAGTAACATCACTGGATTTCTTATATTCCATCTGCACAGAAAGTGACATCACTGGTTTTCCATCTATGGAGCCCTGCGCTCCTCCCCCCTTCCAAGACCTATTTAATGGTGGTTGCAGCGTATATGCGGCGCTGGCATGCTGAACGCTTTCCAAAGGCAAAGCCCTCTGTGCCCGTCTGCGTCTGGCCGTGCCCATTGCCAGGAACCCTGGTTCTCCTCTTACCCACCGATACCCTGCTGGACTCCTCCATGTTCTTAACCCTGGATGCCATGCACTGCTGCAACACCTCCCCATACAACACAGAAGGAACGTAGACATGCACCTCTGGCATGTTCTCAGTCACTCTCCCAAACCCTTCACCCATCAGCCCCTCATACTGACACAGACCAAACAACATGCCAAACTTACATGCATGCTCCCCAGCACTCGTTTGCTCCCCAAACATGCCACTGAGATATGGCTAAAGACCTGCTCTTTCTCACTGAAATATGGCTAATCACTCTCGGCACCAGACATTGCTAATGCCATCCCTGCTGGCTTCAAGATTGTTAGGCAAAACTACCAGCACAAACCCGGAGGTGGAGTTGACACCTTATATGCAAAGATACCAACAGTTGAACCACCTACATGGACACCCTTATCAGCTACATGGAACACTTCATGTTCAAGATATGCATCACAGATAGCTTCTCCCTTGGCTAAACCATTGTGTTGACAAGCCAACAACTATGACCTGGACAGACAACACTCTCATCTGCTCTAGCATAACTATCCTTCACCATCCCAGACCTAACATCACCAGAATTGCCCACTGCAGCTGAAAATGCATTCCAAAAGAGGAGTGGGATTCTGGCCGGTCCTAGCACTGGTCCGAGCACACTAACGACTTGATGAATGCATCAAAAGTCTCAGCAGCTGGATCATTACATGCGCCAACACCCTGGCTCCCCTCCAGTGCCAACCAACAGTTTGGCCAACCACAGGCCAACTGGTATCAGAGGAACTCTAGCTGATAAACGCCAGTGCAAGCAACTGGAGCGCAAAGTGGAGAACTAGCCGAAACCCCGCAGATAAAGACATCTTCAAATCAGATCTAAGACGCTACAACCAGCACATACAGAACACAAAGTTCAGGGCTCTTCCAGATCTCATTGACACCAGCACGAACAGCACTCAAGGAAATCTTCATTATTTCCAAAGATTTCACCATGCCTCCAGCAACATCACCCCATCACAAGACATTTGCGACAAGCTCTTGGAATTCTTCTGTAAAAATATCACCTCCATATACAGCAACTTTGACCCTTAACTGGACCCCAACACCTTTGCAACTCAATTTCCCATCAAGGCCAATGAGCAGACCCCGACCTCGTGGACTGCCATCCCTACTATTGGAATCGCTTCTACCATGATGACCATCCGCTTGGAGGCTCCAGCTGATGCTTGACTCCAACACACCTTTACTAAAGAACTCCTACCAGTCAGTGAAGCACTAACACCAATCCTCAATGCCTCCATAGGCTCAACCACATTCCTGGACAAGATGCCACCTTCATGCCCCTGTTCCAGAAATCATCCGATGACCCAGCCACTTTTTTCAAGTACAAACCCATCTCCCTCCTACCATACCCAGGAAAGGTCTTAGAGAAACAAATCAACCGATATCTCTCCAAGCACCTCAGCAACCACCAGTTCGTCAACAACATGCAGTCTGGATTGAGGCCCAACATCAGTGCAGAAACAGCAGTGATCACCACCTCAGGTAACATCCACATGATCCTTGACAGAGGGGACACAGCAGCCCTCATTCTACTGGACTTCGCTGCAGCATTTGACTTGTTCTCACACCTATACTCATCAGGCGCCTGCACAGATTGGCTTCCAAGGACCTGCTCTCCACGTGGTCAGCTCCTTCTTAACAGATAGAACACAAGTTGTGAGCCTGGCGCCTTACTCCTCAGAAGCCCGCATACTCATCCGCAGAGTTTCTCAATGCTCATTATTCAGCCACACCCTCTTCAATGCATACATGATCCTTCTGGCCAATGTCATTCACACACATGACATCAACATAATCTCCTACGCAGAAGACACAATTAACTTATATTCTCCCTCTTGGTCAATACCCCAACACAATAAACAAGTTCACTGCCTTGCTAACTGGATGAAAGCTAACTGTTTTAAGCTTAACACCCACAATTCAGAAGTGGTGATCTTCGGTAAGAACACCTCACTATGGAACTTCAACTGGTGGCCGGCCAAACTCAGATCCTCACCCGGAACACACGCAAGGAATCTCAGAATAATCATCGACAGCAAACTAGACATGTCCGGACAAGTCAACACCATCACTGCATCCTGCTTCCAAACCCTGAAGATGCTGAAGATCTCAAATGGATCCCAAGCAGCACTAGAAAAACTGTCACTCACACTCTATTCCCCAGCAAGTTGGTCTAGGGGAACACCCTCTATGCCGGGGGTCACCAAGCAACTCACTAGAAGACTACAAACCATCCTGAACTTGACAGCCAGACTCATCCTCAACCTCCCACACAGAACTCACTCCATACCTCAGGGAACCACACTAACTCTTGATACACAGACACGCTCAATTCATACTCCTCACACGCACCTCACAACTCAGGCCCCACCTACCCGAACAGTCGCATCTCTTTCCACCGACCACCAGACAACTCCGTCCCATAGGACTTCTACACAAACACATCCCATGCATACACAGAACCAGATCAGAATGACAGCCATTCGCTAACATTGCTGCTAAAGCATACAACGACTTCCCATTCCTGTTCAGAGTCTCGCCCTCTCTTTTTGAATTCCGCAAGAAATGGAAGCTGTGACTTTTCTATTATCCAGCCTATCTTATCCAGTTTTAGGGACACATACCTACTCAGCACCAGGATACCCTTGTGGGTGATAATACAATTCACAAATAAACAGAATATAATATAACAATACACATCCTGAATGACAAATATGCTTTAGCAAGAAGTGTAATGTTGTGCTAAAGAGCAAAGGGGGGGGGGCAGCAATGCCCTGTGTGAGACAGGCCCACCCTCCAGTACAAAGTTTGACTTGAAAACAATCTCCCAAGGGTGAGTAAAATGAGTAATCATGTTGAAATTACACATGTAATGAATAGGAATATCATGTGATATTCTGCTTGTTCCTTAATTTTGTTTCATTTTTTTTGATGCTCAGATGTCACATAAAGCCAGGAAAAATCTGGCTTTGTCCTCAATCTAAGGGTTTGTGAATTAAAGTGGATTGCTCCTAATGTTTGCGCCACAAAGTATTGCAATGCATGTGCTTGTGCAAACGTTAAGAAATTCTTGGCTTATTAAACTACAGATATTCACTAGCAGAGGAGCTGTAGTCCAGAGTGAACAACAGAGGTGCTGGACAGAGGGAGACACCAAAAGAGCTGCTGCTAGAATAAAGCAGCAGGAACTATGCCGCCCATGGAGACCCTAGCATGTGTGCTTTTGAGGCAAGAGGGCAAATGTGTACTCCTGCAAGTAGAAACAAAGAAATATGTTTATGCAAAAAGCAGCTGACGTTTTACAAAAAGGCACAAGACAGTTCGCTTAGCTAAGCGGCTGCATAGATACCGCAATAGGAGCTAATGTTCGACAACAATAGCAGTAGTGATGATGCAAGTGTGGAAGATGTTTGAGACTTACACCAATAGGGTGTGATGAAATAAAACCCTGAACATGCTTTTCTAGTGCTTCAAGAAAGTGAATGCTGTTCAGATGCACATAAGCAGGAATAGTTGCAGGAAGGAAGGGGCATGACCTGATCTAGCAGCACACCAGTGGGAGCTGCTGTCGAGTTATACCCTGAGAACTTGCTCTAGACAGGCATAAGCCAGAGCTGCTGACATCTGTGAAGAAGCTTGAGTTATTAAGACAAAATAATGCACAAAGTTTATGCAGCAGGAAAATTCCAATGGCAGGTGCTCCAGCTAGGGAATGCCCCGCTTGACAAATTGTATGGTACCATGAACAGGAAGCAATGTAGTGTTAAAAATGAATGAGGTGCCATATGAAAAAATAATAGCTAGGAGTTGGATATAATCTCTGAAGGTGGTATAGAAGAAAACAACACCAAATGGCATAAGTAGACCCAGTGACAAGGTTTGTCAGAGATACACATGAAAGATATGCCACTATGAAATACTGGCAAGAAGTGCAACTTCAAGACATGGGTAAAATGTGCATTGGAAAGACACCAACATGCTTTATCACCAGGGAAAACTACCACACACTACTTTTAACAAAGGGCAACCAATGCTGTCTCAGAGTGTTAAGAATCTGGGGAGTGAGCTTAACTGCACCAGTTCAAGAATTCTTCCCATCTTCTCATAGTCATCTGACCATTTCTCAAGACCATCTGAAAAAAATCACATCATTCATAGTTTACCTAGCATTCAACCTTCCATATGTTTCCTCATCACTAACATTTTATCTGGAAATGCCCTCCTTCCTTTCTCCATTTTGCACAGCTTTCCTAAGTAAACTCACTGTAGATTGGGAAGTTGCTCTTGCTTAGCGAATACATTTGAAGGTATAAGTAGCAAAGTGTGGATCCTTTTTCCCTACGTTTTTGATGTCATCAGCCAGTCAGAAAACATTAATGTTGAAATAGAAGGGTATGGATCCATAAGTAAGGGAGGATGCAGGTTCTTAATGTATTAGAAGGGCAACAGCAGTGTGTAAGTGGAGGTCTGAAGCAATACAAATACTCATGCATTGGTGCACAGACAATGTGTGACATGATAGCAGGAATGAAGGCCTGGAATCTGCATTGTCTCTTAAAACACACAAAAGATGCAAATACAGGCAGGGTGGGGATGCTGGGGTAGAAATCCTAAAGCTATAAGGCAGTAGCAATGCTAGCAACCCATGGTTCCAGGATTTAAACCTCTCTGGGCATAGAACCCCTCAGATAATGGGGTATCAAACGCAAACTCATGAGACATAGGTCCCACTACCAGAGTGAGATGGATGGATGAGGATCATCTGGGGGGTATAGTTTAATAGACCAGGACATAAGTACTATAGACCCTAAAACAGTACTAGTGGAATCTGGGGTCTAGGGAATATATAGGGTATTTGAGTAGAGAGAAGTGCAGGGTAGCAAAAACCGAAAGGAAGATACTTGGGAGTGTTTGAAGTAAAGTGACTGATATAGGACTTAAGGCAGATTAGAGGAGTGAAAGGTAGCTGTTGTGAAAATGAATGGATCCTTGGAAATTGTGACCTCAAACCCAGTTTTTATTTTGGCGGGGAGTAGGGCATTGCAGGGTTATGGATCACCTGTCATACCCTATTTGCTGCTGTTGAAGGTGAATGGGCTGCTATTCCAGATATTTCATCTCACCACCTGACTTAACCTGAACCAATTCAGTGATCACTCGGAAACAACCGAAGAGATCCTCTGCAAATCAATCATTGTCACTGAGCAATGTTGATTCTTAACGTCAACCCCGGTATCGTTATACCCGCATGAGGCTGTGTATCGATCTGTATTTGTAGTACGAGTATGTTAAATTCTGCCTACGTAAGACTATCCATGTGTGTATCTCTTTTCTGCTATTGACGAATTATACATGTTGGATAGTGTGTTTTCATGAGACCGCACAGAAGGCCCAATTGTAAAGTCTTTGAATAAGGCCTTAAACTTTGAATGAAACCAAAAGTATGAATGACATGGCATATATATCTTTCTGAAATCTGTATGAGAAACAGTATGATGCAAGACTGTGTGAATGTGTGTTAGCGTGTGCAAGTCTTATAAATGTGTTTATCTGCATGTGTGTATTTGTGTGGGATTCTGTGCATCAACATGAGACAATGTTTGTATGAGAAGCCTGCATTTACTGCATCAGTGTTTAGGATTGGTGATACTGCCAAATTTACCAGTTTTCTACCCTGAGAACTGCTTTTTGTCCATGACAGGCAGCTTTATTGAATTCATTTCCTGCGATCTTTGATGAGTTGCTGCAGATGTTTACTGTGCAGGAGGTGGCAGAGTTTGTACGCGGAACTCTGGGGAGCATGCCAAGCACAGTGCATATTGGGCAGTCCATGGATGTGGTGAAGCTGCAGTCCATCGCCCGCACCGTGGACAGCCGCCTTTTCTCCTTCCCCGGTAAGGATGGCATGTTTGCATACAGAACACAGTTTAGTGTGTCAACTAAACTACTTGTGGTAACAGAGATTAACAGAATCCATACAGACAATGATGAGTTGTGGAAAGGAAGGTTGATAGTATTTTGAAGATTTTAGAAAATAGCTAATTAAAGTTGAACAGATAAGGCAACATATGTTTTGGGATGGGGCAGTCCTCTTCATGGTGTATGGGTATGTTTCCCTGCTCTGAATGCCTGACTAATTCTGTATCTGATATCCTGACTTTTATTTTGTCTAATAAAGCATGTGTGCAGAAGCATTGGACTGTCCCAGACTCTGTTAGATTCTGGTCCTTTAGCCTGGACAGGCACACCAAGCATTCCCTCTTAGTGGGAATAGGACTACTGTCACTGTCCTGGGTATAGCACATAAACATTGGTGGCAACCTTCTATGTTTTTGGAACTGATTATGTGACCATACCTTCTTATCAGTATCACTGAAACTGTGGTCTACAGACCCCCTCTTGTGTGAAATTCTGCTGTTATGTGAATGCCCAGAAATGACATCTGGTGTATGTCGAGTTTGTATGAGTGTGTAAAGTGTATGTAGCACATGTAGAGTAGTATCACTCTGTGTAAAAATAAATCTGAGCACTAGCTAGTGCGATACATTTTCCATGCCTTTGATTTGGCATGGCTCAATATGGGGAAAGGTAGCAGCTTCCCCAGACAGTGGAAGTGTATTATGTGCATTCGTGTGGCTGGAGATTGGCGATCCAGATGCTGAAGTGAGGAAGACAGAGACAGAACTGCCTTTCGAAATTCCATGAGGACTTCTGATAGCAAGTGGAGACTGATTAATTTTTCCGGGGCCATGACATTCAGTTGATGGTAGTGCTAAGGGACTGCAGTTTCTGTTGTGCAAGGTAAGGGAGTTTTTAGAGCTGGCCTGCTCTTTTGCCTATCCCTGATTACTGCTTCAGAGAGGCTGAAGACAGCCAGGTGCAGAAACCTCACACTTCATAGTGTCTATGTTGTGGGGGCTAAAGTTTGAAGACAGCCCCAGTGCTGCCTGCTGTGAGAGGCATCACGGTACACAAAGGCTGTGCATAGAGAGCAGTCTGAGAAGGACACTGGAAATAAGAAACACCCCAAACTAGTTTATGACAGTGGATCCATATCCCCTTTCAAGAAAATGAGTATAAAAGTTAGACCCAAAGCACCCCTCTTTGTTCCAGTTCCTTCATTACCAAGGAAGAGAGTGCTCTTCAAAGTCCTCAAGGAACTGCTGTTGGGCCAGGGCTATTATTTGCCTAACAGCCAGTCTCCCCGAGATGAGGGGACATCATTTGAAGGCTGCACTTTCCTCTGGAGGAGCTGAGGGCCTGCCTAGTGGCTGAAAGCCTGCCAGCCTGCCTGCTGAGTGAGGGAAGGAGCCTGATTACCCTTGCTGGAGAAGCCCAGCATTCCCCAGGGACTGAGAAGCCCCCAAAGAAAGCAGACTGCGTGAGAGTGAAACCAAGAGCGATGCGTGCTGTAGAGGGTCCTATGGCCTCCCAGAAAGGTTCCAAGGCCTGCAGCTACAGTGTTAAGTGTACTGACTCCATCAGGACTGTAACTGCATTGGCCTGATTGTGGCTGCAACTGCTGTGGTGACTTCGTTGGTCCAATCGGGCTGCAGCTACTGTAACGACTGTGACTGCTGGGTAACCTTCCTTGGTGCTCACCGAATAGCCCATTCAGAACTCACTCGATAATTGTGGCTGGGTGGGCCACAGCAGGTGTGTCTGCACCTGCTCATACATCCTGTAGCTGCCGATCACAGCTGAACTATGTCTGCGCCACAACCCGCAGACGAGGGCCGTACTGGGCCTCTTTAGTGGCACCTAAGATAGCAGCAGCTCCTCCAGAGGAGTGTCGCCCACTGCTCTTAGAGCAGTGGAAAAAGGAAAAATAAAATGATAATAACACAACGTTATTATCATTTTATTTTTCGTAGCTATGGGGCTAGGATAGGGCGGGGCAGGGCTGGGATCACAAGGAGGAGGAGTGGTTTGTGCACCATAAGTATGCATGTTAATTTGGCCAGCCGTCTTGGGCTGGCCAAAGAGTCATGCACACTTAGCATGTTCTCCACCCGGCTGTATTGGCAGGCTGGGTGGAGAACATACACAGGCTCCAACTCCCTGTCTGAGTGCCAAACCACATCGCTCAGACCATTCATGAGGTTGCTGTCATGCTCGTGACAGCTGCATGGTGATTGGCTTGGCGGGGGGAAGTGTGCTTGTTTTCGAGACGATGGAGAAAACATGGCGGCTGTGATAAGGTGTTTTTCTTTTGTATTTTGTTTTTTTCAACACCCCTCCGCCACCCCTGTTCTGTACCAGTCCTCACTGACCTAAGACTTACTTTAATCACCGTGGGCCCCCTTCTGAGGGTGGACAGAGAGTCCTCCAAATACATGCTGGATGAGCCCAAGAGACGAAGGGCCTGATTATGAGTATGGTGATTCGACGGACCAAGACCAGTAAAGCTGGCTATACATTGTTCTACTTAGCCAGAAGAATTTGGCCTTTTTCCAAACAGCTGCTAAAAACAGATAGCCCCTTGAACAGGTTATAAAATCGAAGAGTTGCTGTGCGTGCTTGTGTAGTGAAAATATATTTTTCTCAAATGTGTGCCAGTGATAATATGTCAGTGGGTGTCTTCCTCATTTGTAGCTCTGGCACTTGAATTATTTAGTTTTATAGTTGAACAACTTGTTTTTCTTCCCTAGAATCACGACGGATCCTGCTCCCTGTGGTGCTTCATCACATTCATCTCCATCTGCGCCAGCAAAAGGAGCTTCTCATTTGCTCAGGAATCCTCAGCAGCATATTCTCCATTATGAAAACAAGCTCCTTGGTGAGGCCTCTGTCTACACATTTTATACACATCAGTGTCTTGCCCTCAGAAGCAGTCACATATTCATGAAAAATATTCCACAGCTGCAGTTTACATTTATTTCCTTGTAAACCTCTGTTCTTGTCCTCATCACGCCTCCTATTTCCTACCACATATATGCAGCTGATTCTCTTTTTACAGCTCACACATCCCCAATCCATCCTCTTACAACATCCAAATACACCTCTCTTTTGTTATCACTTTTTTGATTGATTGATTGATTGAAAATGCATAAAGCACCATGGTTACCAGCAAAGGGTGTCTTGGCTCTTAGACTATATGGATATCTGTAAGCAGATCAAAGCCCAATTACTTATAATTATTTTGTAGACAGATAGGGTTTTAATCTTCCTGAATAGGGGGTGAGAGTCTGTTTGATGAAGATAGAGAGGTATTCAATTCCATGTCTTCATGGAGAGATAACTGAAGGAACGCCCTCCAATTATTGTACAGCGAGATACTGAGACTCAAACAAGAGTGGCTGTACTGTATCACAAATAATGAGTGGGCTGATGCTGTGTAAATCATTGCTGGATGTATTTCAGTCCCATCCCATTCATGTCTCGGTGACAATCATATTTTTGAACAGACATCTATTCTTAATCATAATCCAAAGTAGGGCAAGCAGGTCCTTTGATATAAAACCAAAAAAGTCAATCCAATTAAAAATCAGGCTGCAGTATTTTGATTAGTCTGTAGGGGAAACAACTATTCTTTAGAAGTCCAAAGTCCCCTGGGATAAAAGGGATGATCTTTCTAACAGTCTTCAGCAAAAGGAAACATGTGGACTATGTTTTTGAGATATGCTCTTGATAAGATAGGCTTGCATCAAATATTACACCAAGTTTTCTAGGAGATGAGATTAGTGGAGGAGATGAAGGCAGTTCGGCTGGCCACTACATAGAATTCCATCTCCTGAGATTACAAGTGGTTAGAATTACAGTTTTTGAAGTATTTAATCTAAGAAAATTGATCTTCATTAGTTGGACAATGTATTACATGCAACACTGGAAATTCAACTTCATTGTGGCATTATTGCAATCTAGTCTTGATAACAGATGGGCATCTTCAGCATAAGAGAAGGCAAAGCCAGAAGAGCAATCTAGCCAATGGAACAACACACAGATTAAAGTGTTTTGAGCTGAGAGCTGTGCCCTAAGGGACACCGGAGATGTTTCTTGAAAGGCTAGATCGAAATGCAGGTAAAGTAACTGCTTCAGAGTAATCACACAGGACAGACTTAACGCTGTCTAAGGCACAGAACCTCACTCTGGGCATTTTCATGTGGGACTGTGGAATATTGAATGACTGTGTCAAATACTGCCAAAAACCAGTAATATTAAGACAGAAGCATTGCCAAGACACATGTTCCGAAGATCTAGGATTCCTATAAGGACTATTTAGGTACTGTAACCTTGCCAAACTCTGAATTGCTGTTGATCAAAGAAGTATATGGTTTCAAGATGTGAGAAGGTGATCCCGTTTACATAGGCTCGAATAATTTTAGCTCTTCTTGTAACTAGGGAAATTGTCTTAATACATTGTAAAATCCTGGGGATCAAAGTAGTTTTTTTAACATAGGAAGTACCACACTGGCTTTCAGCAATAGGGGACTGAGAACAGTTCAAGCAAAATATTGAACAGTTTTGAGAAGAAAGGGGCTGGCGTAGAAGCCGAAAGCATAAGACACTTTGCTAGGCAACGGTCAAGCGGGAACCCAAGCTGAAAGAGGTTGTGGCTAATATGTTTGTGGGAATATAGTGTGGTATTTTAATTATATTAATAATATGTGTGTTAATTGATAATAATTATAAAAAATTGTATTATTTATGTTATTTTAAAAAAATTGTTCAAATTAAGACATTTATTTTTTATATTTTTAATTTTATATGTTTGGGTATTTAATAGAGTTGTTAAAATATGTCATTTGTTTGAAGTGAAGTATTCTCTCTGTACTGTACCAGTGAATGGCGTGAGAACAGTAAAATTCACCCCTTCAATCAATCAATCAATCAATCAGGGGTTGGTAAAGTGTGCGCTACTCACCCGTGAGGGTCTGAAGGCGCTGAGGGGAAAGATAGAAAAGGGGGTGGTGATGGACGGAGCATCAGTACCAATCAAACACTCACACCCAGTCAACAGATCTGGGTTTGATCCATCACCATTCTTTAGCCCACTCTGCCACCCCAGTTCAGACATGGCCATATGCAAATCAGTCTGACCCTGTGCCTCATGGGAACAGTCCAGCCCGAACTGCCAAGCCATGTCTTCCCTGGACCGGAAACAAGCTTCCTAGGACCGGTTTCTGGCATTTCAGCTGTCTTCAGCCAGGCTTGCTTGAATCCAGTGGCAAAGTGAGCAAGGGACTCAACGTCTGAGCATACCCTGCCAACTTATGGCGAACAAAGAGGTACAAAAGGGGGTGGTGATGGACGGAGCATCAGTACCAATCAAACACTCACACCCAGTCAACAGATCTGGGTTTGATCCATCACCATTCTTTAGCCCACTCTGCCACCCCAGTTCAGACATGGCCATATGCAAATCAGTCTGACCCTGTGCCTCATGGGAACAGTCCAGCCCGAACTGCCAAGCCATGTCTTCCCTGGACCGGAAACAAGCTTCCTAGGACCGGTTTCTGGCATTTCAGCTGTCTTCAGCCAGGCTTGCTTGAATCCAGTGGCAAAGTGAGCAAGGGACTCAACGTCTGAGCATACGCTGCCAACTTATGGCGAACAAAGAGGTACAAAAGGGGGTGGTGATGGACGGAGCATCAGTACCAATCAAACACTCACACCCAGTCAACAGATCTGGGTTTGATCCATCACCATTCTTTAGCCCACTCTGCCACCCCAGTTCAGACATGGCCATATGCAAATCAGTCTGACCCTGTGCCTCATGGGAACAGTCCAGCCCGAACTGCCAAGCCATGTCTTCCCTGGACCGGAAACAAGCTTCCTAGGACCGGTTTCTGGCATTTCAGCTGTCTTCAGCAGGCTTGCTTGAATCCAGTGGCAAAGTGAGCAAGGGACTCAACGTCTGAGCATACCCTGCCAACTTATGGCGAACAAAGAGGTACAAAAGGGGGTGGTGATGGACGGAGCATCAGTACCAATCAAACACTCACACCCAGTCAACAGATCTGGGTTTGATCCATCACCATTCTTTAGCCCACTCTGCCACCCCAGTTCAGACATGGCCATATGCAAATCAGTCTGACCCTGTGCCTCATGGGAACAGTCCAGCCCGAACTGCCAAGCCATGTCTTCCCTGGACCGGAAACAAGCTTCCTAGGACCGGTTTCTGGCATTTCAGCTGTCTTCAGCCAGGCTTGCTTGAATCCAGTGGCAAAGTGAGCAAGGGACTCAACGTCTGAGCATACCCTGCCAACTTATGGCGAACAAAGAGGTACAAAAGGGGGTGGTGATGGACGGAGCATCAGTACCAATCAAACACTCACACCCAGTCAACAGATCTGGGTTTGATCCATCACCATTCTTTAGCCCACTCTGCCACCCCAGTTCAGACATGGCCATATGCAAATCAGTCTGACCCTGTGCCTCATGGGAACAGTCCAGCCCGAACTGCCAAGCCATGTCTTCCCTGGACCGGAAACAAGCTTCCTAGGACCGGTTTCTGGCATTTCAGCTGTCTTCAGCCAGGCTTGCTTGAATCCAGTGGCAAAGTGAGCAAGGGACTCAACGTCTGAGCATACCCTGCCAACTTATGGCAAACAAAGAGGTACAAAAGGGGGTGGTGATGGACGGAGCATCAGTACCAATCAAACACTCACACCCAGTCAACAGATCTGGGTTTGATCCATCACCATTCTTTAGCCCACTCTGCCACCCCAGTTCAGACATGGCCATATGCAAATCAGTCTGACCCTGTGCCTCATGGGAACAGTCCAGCCCGAACTGCCAAGCCATGTCTTCCCTGGACCGGAAACAAGCTTCCTAGGACCGGTTTCTGGCATTTCAGCTGTCTTCAGCCAGGCTTGCTTGAATCCAGTGGCAAAGTGAGCAAGGGACTCAACGTCTGAGCATACCCTGCCATTGTTCTGCATTCTGTCCATCAATTGTTATTTTTGCATTTGTCACCCCGAGTGGGAAGGGTATGCTCAGACGTGAGTCCCTTGCTCTCCATGCCACTGGAATCAGGCTATCCTGGCTGATGAGGGCTGAAAGCCCGAAACCGGTCCTAGGATGCTTGTTTCCAGTCCAGGGAGGACCTGGCTTGGCAGTTCGGGCTGGACTGTTCCCATGGGGCACAGGGTCAAGACTGATTTGCATATGGCTGGGTTCAAACTGGAATGGCATGGTGAGCAAAAAAACGATGGATTTAGGCCCAGATCTCTGTACTGGGGTGAATGTATGACATTGTTCTGCATTCCGTCCATCAATTGTTATTTTTGCATTTGTCGCCCCGAGTGGGAAGGGTATGCTCAGACGTGAGTCCCTTGCTCTCCATGCCACTGGAATCAGGCTATCCTGGCTGATGAGGGCTGAAAGCCCGAAACCGGTCCTAGGATGCTTGTTTCCAGTCCAGGGAGGACCTGGCTTGGCAGTTCGGGCTGGACTGTTCCCATGGGGCACAGGGTCAAGACTGATTTGCATATGGCTGGGTTCAAACTGGAATGGCATGGTGAGCAAAAAAACGATGGATTTAGGCCCAGATCTCTGTACTGGGGTGAATGTATGACATTGTTCTGCATTCTGTCCATCAATTGTTATTTTTGTTTTTTTTTGCGAGGGGAAAGATAGGGCAGCTCCGGTCAGTCGAAGAGCCAGGTCTTGAGAGCCAGTCTGAAGGAGTGCAGGGTTGGTGAGCGTCTTATTTCTACTGGGAGACCCCTTCTGAGTCTAACGCTTTTCCTACTGCTGCACCGACTGGAGTGGGAATAGTACATTTTACATCTCCTGAGTCCTACGCTTTCCCTACTGTTACACATATTGGAGTGGGAATAGTAAATCCAACCCCTCCTGTGGCCTACGCTTTCCCTACTGTTGCACCTACTGGAGTGGGAATAGTGAATGTAAGTTCTCCTGAGTCCAACTCTTTCGCTACTGTTGCACCTTTTTGTGTGGGAATAGTACATTTAACCACTCCTGAGTCTAACTATTTCCCTACTGTTACGTCCACTGGAGTGGGAATAGTAAATTCTTGCCCCCCCCATCCCCGAGTCCAGTGCTTTCTCTGGAGTGGGAATAGTACATTTTACCCCTTCTGAGTCCTCCACTTTCTCTACTGTCTACTGTTGCACACACTGGAGTGGAATAGTGAATGTTACCCCTTCGGTGTCTAACGCTTTCCCTACTATTGGTATGGTACTAATGGTATTATTATATTTATTATTCTCGGAGTTTAATCGATTTTTTAGTATTGTTTACAAATGTATTTTTATTATGTGTTTATGTATTTAATTTTATATTTTTATAAATATAAATGTAAGTAATTTTTAACATATTTTTAGTGAAACGTATTTTATATATTGTTTAGTGTTTTATGGATAGTTAAATATTAAATATTTTACTTTATTCCAGTTTTCTTGATACATTTATTAATGATTTTGTGTATGTAAAATATATATATTTGTTAAAATTGAACACAGCACTCCACCCATTGCTTTTAAAACAAGCTGATGTCCTGGTAAACTACATTTCTCAGCCTGCTCCAGGCGTGCTGTAAGTATTGCAGTCTATTGGCACATCACGCTCTCGGTTGTTACTGGCAGCAAAAAGTCCTCCATTCCAGTTCTCTTGCGAATGGCCTCTCTCCCTCACCTTCACTGTCTTTGCAGTGCCCTGTTCCGAAGTCCTCCGCACAGCAACAAGACACACCCAGCAAAAAATATATATATATATATTTATATATATATATATATATTACCTACTGGCGGTCGCCAGTAGGTAGTTATAGTTAGGACCACGTTTCCATAGGAAAACCTCAACATTCTATTTTGAATAACTTTGGCGCCGGTCGACGAATCCTCGCGAATTTCTCAAAATAGGTGGGGCGCTACACTCCGCTCCTACCCTGAAAGTCTCGGGGGGATCCGTCAAGCGGGGGCTGAGATAAAAGGGGGGTCCCAAAACGCGTTTTTCCCATGCATTTTTCCATAGGACCTTTAGAACGAGCTACAGCCTGAACGGCTGAACAGAATTACTCAAAATTTGGCAGAGAGGTAGTCCCTAGGTCAAGGAAGTGCCTTTTGTAGGTTTGGTGTAAATCTGTTCAGTAGATTCTGAGAAAATAGCCTTTAAATCAATATATATATCTGAGCCAGCTTACGGTACGCTTACCGTACGCTTACGGTAAGCGTACGGTGGCGTGCGCGAGCGCGATTCTGATTGGCTCTTAGATCTTAGTAAACATTCGAATCGGCCGAAACCAGGAAGCGGCGGCCGCCATTTTGTGTATTTCACTCTGAAAAAAAAGAGTGAAAACAAGGAAAGGGGGCAATGAGGAGAGTTACAGACCCCCTAACAATTGTAAGGGGGTCAAAGAAGGACAGAAAAGTACAAAGAAAACATTTATTGATTTTAAAAAATATCACGGGGTACGCGTACGGTAAGCTTACGGTAAGCGTACGGTAAAAAAAATAAAAATAAATAAATGAAAAGCAGATTTAAGAGTTTAGAAATTAGGGAGCTCTAAAAAGAGCTGTTGTGTTTATGGAGTCATTTTTTTAGTGGTACCTACAAGTAAGTACCGATGCAGAGTCTAAGGTTCAAGAGGAAGACTCTGTTCCCTTCATCATTGAAGTGCACACCATCTCCTCTATAAATGTCTTGCATGTCGTAACGCAAGTTGTTGTGGTAAATGGCACCCATACCATAGTCACGGAGGAAAGCAGAAACAGATTTGTTGACGTGCTTTCTTGCTTTGTCAATCTGTGGACAGAAATGATTGGACCAGTTCCATTTTTGCCTTTGGCATATGTTGGAAAACACAAAGGCAGTTTTAGGGAAAAGTGTAAACAGTTGTGCAAAGGTGTCCTTCATAAGCATTTCCAGACCTACCCCAGTCAAAGTGCCTAGGTCATTGCCACCACAGTGCACTATTATGAGGTCAGGGTGTTGGATTTGAATGAAGGATTTCACCAATGGCATCAATTGGTGCCACTTTAACCCTCTCTGACCAATCCATTTAATGTCTACATTTGGCAAAGCAAGGTCTCTCACCATATCTGTTTTCTCTGCAAACTTTTCACTCCAGAAGACATAGCTGTGCCCTACAATCCACACTGTGAACATCTTCAAAGGAGAACTGGATGCACTCAGGAGGTGTCTTTCAGTAGAATGGCAATATGAAAAGAAAGACAGTTTGGAAATGGAGGCATACATATTTTTTACAAAACAAAAAGAACTGATTGGCTGTTTCATACCATTCTAGAAAAAAAACTAGGCTGTATGTGAAAATTAATACAAGCATGTTTTGTATTGGTACAAAAAAATGTGTAACCAAAGAACAGTACTATGGATTTGCTGTTAGGTTTGAAAAGTCAAGCACTCTTGCTCTGTGGAATTGAAACATTGTGTGTCGAACTTCTGACCTAACTGCACACAGCAGTGTTCCATGAGCTGTTGCTATGGTAGCAGGCAGAAGTCAAGTTGGGGGAAGGGTACTAGGCAGAAGTCAAGTTGGGGGCAGGGTACTTTTGGAAAAGGGTTGGTTTTCAACCAATAGAAATGTGTCATTACATTTGAAAAAAAGGGGGAAGCACTGAGATTTGAAACTTACATGTATATGTGTGGAAAAATAGAGGGAAAGTTTGCCATTATCTGGTTCTGCTGAGAGGAGAGAGGTGAACACAACAGAGATCCTGGCTCTGATATTCTGCTGTTTGAGTGTCACATTTCTTTCACAACTAACTAATTATAAAGGTGAGTTTACAGTTTGAGAGGGGATGTATGTGGTAACTTAAGAAATGAATAATAGAAATGGGAATTGTTTTTGTTGTAGTTACACATGGTGGTTTCATAATGTGTCAGTCTGTAAAAGTGATTTTCACTTGGCCCGAAAAAAAAAGAGCAGTAAGTGTGCTTTCAAATTGGCAAAGAAATTTCGTTTTGGCACTAATGTGAAAACATGACTCTGTGTGCATAGAAGAATTATAGGCAGAGATTTATTGCGTCTTGCTCTGGTGATTTCACAGTTGCAGTAGATGGAAAAGAGGAGCGAATTTTTGAGGGAAGAAGCAGAGGCTTAGCACACACCCATGTGCTTGCCATGTATAGTCATGCACAGTAATTAGAAGCGAGTGGGGTTTTCAGGTTTAAGTCTGTAATGCAAATACATTCAGCATCACTAAGGCTGGTTGCCCCTGCTGGAGTGTAGGCAGTCACAGAGAATACACACGGTGGTGGTCTGAAAAAAAAAACAGCTTGGACATGTGCATTTAAATAAAATTAAAAAAAAGGTTTAAGAATGTGTCAGTCTGTAAAAGTGATTTCAAATTGTAAAAAGAGATTTTCACTTGGCCCGAAAAAAAAGAGAGCAGTAAGTGTGCTTTCAAATTGGCAAAGAAATTTCGTTTTGGCACTAATGTGAAAACATGACTCTGTGTGCATGGAAGAATTATAGGCAGAGATTTATTGCGTCTTGCTCTGGTGATTTCACAGTTGCAGTAGATGGAAAGGGGGAGCGAATTTTTGGGGGAAGAAGCAGAGGCTTAGCACACACCCATGTGCTTGCCATGTATAGTCATGCACAGTAATTAGAAGCGAGTGGGGTTTTCAGGTTTAAGTCTGTAATGCAAATACATTCAGCATCACTAAGGCTGGTTGCCCCTGCTGGAGTGTAGGCAGTCACAGAGAATACACACGGTGGTGGTCTGAAAAAAAAACAGCTTGGACATGTGCATTTAAATAAATTTAAAAAAAAGGTTTCAGAATGTGTCAGTCTGTAAAAGTGATTTCAAATTGTAAAAAGAGATTTTCACTTGGCCCGAAAAAAAAAGAGCAGTAAGTGTGCTTTCAAATTGGCAAAGAAATTTCGTTTTGGCACTAATGTGAAAACATGACTCTGTGTGCATAGAAGAAATATAGGCAGAGATTTATTGCGTCTTGCTCTGGTGATTTCACAGTTGCAGTAGATGGAAAAGAGGAGCGAATTTTTGAGGGAAGAAGCAGAGGCTTAGCACACACCCATGTGCTTGCCATGTATAGTCATGCACAGTAATTAGAAGCGAGTGGGGTTTTCAGGTTTAAGTCTGTAATGCAAATACATTCAGCATCACTAAGGCTGGTTGCCCCTGCTGGAGTGTAGGCAGTCACAGAGAATACACACGGTGGTGGTCTGAAAAAAAAACAGCTTG
The DNA here is from genome assembly GCF_964204655.1 of Triturus cristatus. NCBI lineage: Eukaryota > Metazoa > Chordata > Amphibia > Caudata > Salamandridae > Triturus > Triturus cristatus. The sequence continues at coordinate 353,806,886 of NC_140592.1, read as the reverse complement.
GAAATGTGCATTTAAATAAATTTAAAAAAAAGGTTTCAGAATGTGTCAGTCTGTAAAAGTGATTTCAAATTGTAAAAAGAGATTTTCACTTGGCCCGAAAAAAAAAGAGCAGTAAGTGTGCTTTCAAATTGGCAAAGAAATTTCGTTTTGGCACTAATGTGAAAACATGACTCTGTGTGCATAGAAGAATTATAGGCAGAGATTTATTGCGTCTTGCTCTGGTGATTTCACAGTTGCAGTAGATGGAAAAGAGGAGCGAATTTTTGAGGGAAGAAGCAGAGGCTTAGCACACACCCATGTGCTTGCCATGTATAGTCATGCACAGTAATTAGAAGCGAGTGGGGTTTTCAGGTTTAAGTCTGTAATGCAAATACATTCAGCATCACTAAGGCTGGTTGCCCCTGCTGGAGTGTAGGCAGTCACAGAGAATACACACGGTGGTGGTCTGAAAAAAAAAACAGCTTGGACATGTGCATTTAAATAAAATTAAAAAAAAGGTTTAAGAATGTGTCAGTCTGTAAAAGTGATTTCAAATTGTAAAAAGAGATTTTCACTTGGCCCGAAAAAAAAAGAGCAGTAAGTGTGCTTTCAAATTGGCAAAGAAATTTCGTTTTGGCACTAATGTGAAAACATGACTCTGTGTGCATGGAAGAATTATAGGCAGAGATTTATTGCGTCTTGCTCTGGTGATTTCACAGTTGCAGTAGATGGAAAGGGGGAGCGAATTTTTGGGGAAAGAAGCAGAGGCTTAGCACACACCCATGTGCTTGCCATGTATAGTCATGCACAGTAATTAGAAGCGAGTGGGGTTTTCAGGTTTAAGTCTGTAATGCAAATACATTCAGCATCACTAAGGCTGGTTGCCCCTGCTGGAGTGTAGGCAGTCACAGAGAATACACACGGTGGTGGTCTGAAAAAAAACCAGCTTGGACATGTGCATTTAAATAAATTTAAAAAAAAGGTTTCAGAATGTGTCAGTCTGTAAAAGTGATTTCAAATTGTAAAAAGAGATTTTCACTTGGCCCGAAAAAAAAAGAGCAGTAAGTGTGCTTTCAAATTGGCAAAGAAATTTCGTTTTGGCACTAATGTGAAAACATGACTCTGTGTGCATAGAAGAATTATAGGCAGAGATTTATTGCGTCTTGCTCTGGTGATTTCACAGTTGCAGTAGATGGAAAAGAGGAGCGAATTTTTGAGGGAAGAAGCAGAGGCTTAGCACACACCCATGTGCTTGCCATGTATAGTCATGCACAGTAATTAGAAGCGAGTGGGGTTTTCAGGTTTAAGTCTGTAATGCAAATACATTCAGCATCACTAAGGCTGGTTGCCCCTGCTGGAGTGTAGGCAGTCACAGAGAATACACACGGTGGTGGTCTGAAAAAAAAACAGCTTGGAAATGTGCATTTAAATAAATTTAAAAAAAAGGTTTCAGAATGTGTCAGTCTGTAAAAGTGATTTCAAATTGTAAAAAGAGATTTTCACTTGGCCCGAAAAAAAAAGAGCAGTAAGTGTGCTTTCAAATTGGCAAAGAAATTTCGTTTTGGCACTAATGTGAAAACATGACTCTGTGTGCATAGAAGAATTATAGGCAGAGATTTATTGCGTCTTGCTCTGGTGATTTCACAGTTGCAGTAGATGGAAAGGGGGAGCGAATTTTTGGGGGAAGAAGCAGAGGCTTAGCACACACGCATGTCTTTGCCGTGTATAGTCATGCACAGTATTTACAAGCCAGTGGGGTTTTCAGGTTTAAGTCTGTAATGCAAATACATTCAGCATCACTAAGGCTGGTTGCCCCTGCTGGAGTGTAGGCAGTCACAGAGAATACACACGGTGGTGGTCTGAAAAAAAAACAGCTTGGAAATGTGCATTTAAATAAAATTAAAAAAAAGGTTTCAGAATGTGTCAGTCTGTAAAAGTGATTTCAAATTGTAAAAAGAGATTTTCACTTGGCCCGAAAAAAAAAGAGCAGTAAGTGTGCTTTCAAATTGGCAAAGAAATTTCGTTTTGGCACTAATGTGAAAACATGACTCTGTGTGCATAGAAGAATTATAGGCAGAGATTTATTGCGTCTTGCTCTGGTGATTTCACAGTTGCAGTAGATGGAAAAGAGGAGCGAATTTTTGGGGGAAGAAGCAGAGGCTTAGCACACACCCATGTCCTTGCCGTGTATAGTCATGCACAGTATTTACAAGCCAGTGGGGTTTTCAGGTTTAAGTCTGTAATGCAAATACATTCAGCATCACTAAGGCTGGTTGCCCCTGCTGGAGTGTAGGCAGTCACAGAGAATACACACGGTGGTGGTCTGAAAAAAAAACAGCTTGGAAATGTGCATTTAAATAAATTTAAAAAAAAGGTTTCAGAATGTGTCAGTCTGTAAAAGTGATTTCAAATTGTAAAAAGAGATTTTCACTTGGCCCGAAAAAAAAAGAGCAGTAAGTGTGCTTTCCAATTGGCAAAGAAATTTCGTTTTGGCACTAATGTGAAAACATGACTCTGTGTGCATAGAAGAATTATAGGCAGAGATTTATTGCGTCTTGCTCTGGTGATTTCACAGTTGCAGTAGATGGAAAGGGGGAGCGAATTTTTGGGGGAAGAAGCAGAGGCTTAGCACACACCCATGTGCTTGCCATGTATAGTCATGCACAGTAATTAGAAGCGAGTGGGGTTTTCAGGTTTAAGTCTGTAATGCAAATACATTCAGCATCACTAAGGCTGGTTGCCCCTGCTGGAGTGTAGGCAGTCACAGAGAATACACACGGTGGTGGTCTGGAAAAAAAACAGCTTGGACATGTGCATTTAAATAAATTTAAAAAAAAGGTTTCAGAATGTGTCAGTCTGTAAAAGTGATTTCAAATTGTAAAAAGAGATTTTCACTTGGCCCGAAAAAAAAAGAGCAGTAAGTGTGCTTTCAAATTGGCAAAGAAATTTCGTTTTGGCACTAATGTGAAAACATGACTCTGTGTGCATAGAAGAATTATAGGCAGAGATTTATTGCGTCTTGCTCTGGTGATTTCACAGTTGCAGTAGATGGAAAGGGGGAGCGAATTTTTGGTGGAAGAAGCAGAGGCTTAGCACACACCCATGTGCTTGCCATGTATAGTCATGCACAGTAATTAGAAGCGAGTGGGGTTTTCAGGTTTAAGTCTGTAATGCAAATACATTCAGCATCACTAAGGCTGGTTGCCCCTGCTGGAGTGTAGGCAGTCACAGAGAATACACACGGTGGTGGTCTGAAAAAAAAACAGCTTGGACATGTGCATTTAAATAAATTTAAAAAAAAGGTTTCAGAATGTGTCAGTCTGTAAAAGTGATTTCAAATTGTAAAAAGAGATTTTCACTTGGCCCGAAAAAAAAAGAGCAGTAAGTGTGCTTTCAAATTGGCAAAGAAATTTCGTTTTGGCACTAATGTGAAAACATGACTCTGTGTGCATAGAAGAATTATAGGCAGAGATTTATTGCGTCTTGCTCTGGTGATTTCACAGTTGCAGTAGATGGAAAGGGGGAGCGAATTTTTGGTGGAAGAAGCAGAGGCTTAGCACACACCCATGTGCTTGCCATGTATAGTCATGCACAGTAATTAGAAGCGAGTGGGGTTTTCAGGTTTAAGTCTGTAATGCAAATACATTCAGCATCACTAAGGCTGGTTGCCCCTGCTGGAGTGTAGGCAGTCACAGAGAATACACACGGTGGTGGTCTGAAAAAAAAACAGCTTGGACATGTGCATTTAAATAAATTTAAAAAAAAGGTTTCAGAATGTGTCAGTCTGTAAAAGTGATTTCAAATTGTAAAAAGAGATTTTCACTTGGCCCGAAAAAAAAAGAGCAGTAAGTGTGCTTTCAAATTGGCAAAGAAATTTCGTTTTGGCACTAATGTGAAAACATGACTCTGTGTGCATAGAAGAATTATAGGCAGAGATTTATTGCGTCTTGCTCTGGTGATTTCACAGTTGCAGTAGATGGAAAGGGGGAGCGAATTTTTGGGGGAAGAAGCAGAGGCTTAGCACACACCCATGTGCTTGCCATGTATAGTCATGCACAGTAATTAGAAGCGAGTGGGGTTTTCAGGTTTAAGTCTGTAATGCAAATACATTCAGCATCACTAAAGCTGGTTGCCCCTGCTGGAGTGTAGGCAGTCACAGAGAATACACACGGTGGTGGTCTGAAAAAAAAACAGCTTGGACATGTGCATTTAAATAAATTTAAAAAAAAGGTTTCAGAATGTGTCAGTCTGTAAAAGTGATTTCAAATTGTAAAAAGAGATTTTCACTTGGCCCGAAAAAAAAAGAGCAGTAAGTGTGCTTTCAAATTGGCAAAGAAATTTCGTTTTGGCACTAATGTGAAAACATGACTCTGTGTGCATAGAAGAATTATAGGCAGAGATTTATTGCGTCTTGCTCTGGTGATTTCACAGTTGCAGTAGATGGAAAGGGGGAGCGAATTTTTGGTGGAAGAAGCAGAGGCTTAGCACACACCCATGTGCTTGCCATGTATAGTCATGCACAGTAATTAGAAGCGAGTGGGGTTTTCAGGTTTAAGTCTGTAATGCAAATACATTCAGCATCACTAAGGCTGGTTGCCCCTGCTGGAGTGTAGGCAGTCACAGAGAATACACACGGTGGTGGTCTGAAAAAAAAACAGCTTGGACATGTGCATTTAAATAAATTTAAAAAAAAGGTTTCAGAATGTGTCAGTCTGTAAAAGTGATTTCAAATTGTAAAAAGAGATTTTCACTTGGCCCGAAAAAAAAAGAGCAGTAAGTGTGCTTTCAAATTGGCAAAGAAATTTCGTTTTGGCACTAATGTGAAAACATGACTCTGTGTGCATAGAAGAATTATAGGCAGAGATTTATTGCGTCTTGCTCTGGTGATTTCACAGTTGCAGTAGATGGAAAGGGGGAGCGAATTTTTGGGGGAAGAAGCAGAGGCTTAGCACACACCCATGTGCTTGCCATGTATAGTCATGCACAGTAATTAGAAGCGAGTGGGGTTTTCAGGTTTAAGTCTGTAATGCAAATACATTCAGCATCACTAAAGCTGGTTGCCCCTGCTGGAGTGTAGGCAGTCACAGAGAATACACACGGTGGTGGTCTGAAAAAAAAACAGCTTGGACATGTGCATTTAAATAAATTTAAAAAAAAGGTTTCAGAATGTGTCAGTCTGTAAAAGTGATTTCAAATTGTAAAAAGAGATTTTCACTTGGCCCGAAAAAAAAAGAGCAGTAAGTGTGCTTTCAAATTGGCAAAGAAATTTCGTTTTGGCACTAATGTGAAAACATGACTCTGTGTGCATAGAAGAATTATAGGCAGAGATTTATTGCGTCTTGCTCTGGTGATTTCACAGTTGCAGTAGATGGAAAGGGGGAGCGAATTTTTGGGGGAAGAAGCAGAGGCTTAGCACACACCCATGTGCTTGCCATGTATAGTCATGCACAGTAATTAGAAGCGAGTGGGGTTTTCAGGTTTAAGTCTGTAATGCAAATACATTCAGCATCACTAAGGCTGGTTGCCCCTGCTGGAGTGTAGGCAGTCACAGAGAATACACACGGTGGTGGTCTGAAAAAACAGCTTGGTTTCATAATGTGACAGTTTGTAAAAGAGATTTTCACTTGCCCAAAAAAAAGAGCAGTTTGTGTGCATTCAAATTGGCAAAGAAATTTCGTTTTGTGACTATTGTGAAAAGAAATGTAGTAATATATTTAAATACAATAAAGGATTTTTTTTTTAGTTTTTTTCAGGTATTACTGAAGAACAGTGAACAAAATTTAAGATGCCTACAAAATCTCGAGTTCAAAAAACGCTAAAAAAAAAACTATATTTGAAGACAACTGGAGGACCAAAGTTAGTAGAAGATGCTGATGTTGGGAAAAAGAAAAAATCTTCTGGTAAGCAAAAAAAACAATTTCTAAACAAAATATTCAAAACAAAGAAAAATGTACAAAATGTCTGTTCTCGGAAAAATGTAACAAAACATAGAGAACAGCAAAAAAATGAGAATTTAGTTAATGCAAATATACCTTCTGCAATTGAAAAGTTTAACATAAACAGAAAACCAGCATTTAAAGAGATACGTAGAAAAATGTTTCAGAGAAGAGTTATGTCCAATTTGATAAAGGATATAAAGAAATATAAGCAAAAGGCTAAATATTACAAGAGAAAAAAAGAAATTGAAGCCATTGCAGCAAAAGCATTAGAATTAAAAAGGAAACTATTCATATTAATTTTGAATAGGATGCGTACATTAGATAAAATGGTTAATGTACTGAAATCACAAAGCAAAAGCAAAAGAGTAGTGAACAGAACAAACTTTTGTAAAGTGTTTTTAGGAAAGTGGATGCATAGTTCAAGTAGTGAACCTTTTTTTAATGAAGAGAGCTATTTTCAAAGTAATAGTTTGCTGCATGCAGTTGACACCAGAGGTCGTTCATACGAAGTAAAAAATGGTTGCATAATGGAGAAGGAGATAATGGTTCCAAGAGATGAGGTACAAGTGATGGCAGATGAGGCAATGGGGAGACGTCCTAAAGCCCCAGTGTACACTTGGAATTGTAGTAGTATTTGCACTGTGCGTCAGGAATCTATTGACAGATTTCGAGAGTTTCTAAGAGAATATAGTAAAAAAAGTGTAAAACAAAAGATTAAGGTGCTTCAAAGTCTGGATCCATGCAGAGTGAGAGAGAATACTGGTTTGCAGGGTCATTCTCTTGCTTGTCTATCTAGAAAAGTGTGCAATAGTGTTTTCCATCATTTTAGGATGCTGGCTGTTCATCATACTGAAATGAGAAAGTTTGTGAGACGGTTGTATTTTGCCAAAAGTCCAGCAATAAAGTTAAATGAATTGAATAGGGCTCTGTTCCGAGGAACGGTATCAGATGTAGAGAAGGTTGTTGATGAAATTCAGTTTTGTTACTTTGGTCCTGAACAAAACAGTGCAGAGAAGGACACAGTAAATGAGGCAGAAGTGGAAGAGAATGTAGAACCTTGTGTAAGTAAGACATTTAATGATCACATAACAAAATTTGCAATAATCTCTAATGAAAGACCAAATGTTACTTGTATTTGTTGCCGCAGAACTCATTATAGAAAACAAACTAGGAATGTTGATCTCTACAGAAAGAGTGAAAATGAAGATAATTATAAGTGGATGGATTTTGCCACATATATATTTCTTGAAAATTGTTTTGAATTGGGTGAAGATCAGCGTATTTGTAAATACTGCTACAACAAGTTAGAGGAAAATAGAATGCCGACCAGAGCTGTACATAATAATTTAGAATTGGATGCTATTCCTGCTGAACTTTCTGAATTAAATACATATGAGTCTATACTCATTCAATGTGTTCATCCGTTCCAGACCATAGTACGTATGGAGCCCAAAACTGGTAAATTACCTCCTTCAGATTTACTGAGAGGTTTAAAAGGTAGAGTGGTGTATTTGCCCTTGGATTTGAAAAAAAATATGGAAACTATTGATGCGGATACTTTGGAAACTGAACCATTAATTATTCTGGTTAATGGTGTACCTACAAAGAATAAGAAGATTTGGCAGGAGCTGGTAGATGTGCGGAAAGTACAAAGAGCAAATTTGTATTTGAAAAAAAATAACAAATGGTATGAATCAATTTATATAGAAGAAGAAGAAGAAGAAGAAGATTTACAAGGAGACACAGAAACACCAACTGGACAAATTGAAAAAGTGGACAAGTCAAAGGAAGAAGAAATTTATGAACATTTTAGCATACATCCTCTCCATTCGAAAGAAGTTATGGGAGACAATATTGATCTCTTTCAGATGAAGAAAGCAAAAGGAAATCCCGTGAGTGTATGGGAGGAGAGCTTGGAAGCTCGATGTTTTCCCCAGCTGTTTCCTAAAGGAAAAGGAGGACGATACGATGAACGTCCAGAACAGATTCCAGCTTCAGAGTATTGAACTACAAGACTATATGCTGAAGATCCCAGATTTCGACAAAGTATTCCTTATTTGTTCCATCTTTTATTTGAAAGCGACTTGTCTGCACTGTCTTATGCAGTAAATCACATTTTAAAAAGTGGAGTACATTTACAAAATGTGTCTGCTAAGGATTTTATGGAGAAAGTGCAGCACCGAGATGATCATTTGGAAACACAACTGATCAATCTGATGGCTTGTCAGCGTGGGACAAATGAATATTGGTACCGACGCCATGGTGAACTAAAATGCATGTTACGCAATTTAGGAACACCAACATGGTTCCTTACCCTAAGCTGTGCCGAGTACGCTTGGGATGATTTACTGGATTTTCTACGAGAGGCCAATTCAAACATTAAAAACATCGAATACAAGACAGCAGGAGAACTGTGCTCATTGGATCCGGTTAATGTTTGCAGATATTTCAATCATAGATTTGAGGCTATGATGTCCTTCATCTGCAATAAAAAAAATCCACCTCTTGGAGAAGTAGTGGATTTCTTTTGGAGAAAAGAGTACCAGGCAAGAGGTGCTCCTCATATTCATATGCTGCTGTGGATCAAGGATGCCCCAAAGTTTGGAACTGATACTGATGAAGCAGTGTTATCTTACATTGAAGAATATGCAACATGTGCTATACCTAAAAGCACAGAAGAGAACAAGTTAAAGGAGCAAGTTCTACGTTTCCAAAGTCATCGGTGTGGAAAATACTGTCGACGGAAATACAAGAGCAAAGAAAAATACTACACTAAATGTCGATTTGGATTTCCTAGACCTGTTCTTACAAATGGAAGAGTCAACAGTTTTATGTCAGCTGTGAGACATACTATCACAAGAAAATCACCTAAGAATACCTACAACCTTAAAAGAAAAGAAGAATCAAAAAATATAAATGACTACAACCCAGTCATTTTATCCATGTGGAACGCTAACATGGATATACAGTATGTTGCTGACAATTCCATTGCTGTTGCTCGATATGTAACGTCTTACATTACGAAATCAGAAAAAACAGAATTGAAGGAAATGTGGGAAGAGATTTCTCACGAGAAGACTGTCAGTAAGAAGCTGTACAGTTTCAGTTTGAAGATGTTATCGCATCGAGAAATTGGATCCTACGAATGTTCAGATAGGTTATCTTCTGCAAGTCTCTACTCGAAGTCAAGAAGAATAATTTGGGCAAGTTTAGGCCTTGCAGCAATGAGAAATCGGGTACTGAAATCTGTTGGAGAAATTGAATATTTGGCTGAGAATGACCCAGAAAGTACAGACATATTGAAAACAAACATGTTGGACACATATTATCCCAAAAGAAGTCATCATCTGGAGAACATGTGTCTCTATGAAGTGTTACAGAACTACATTTATTCACGGAAAGCTGCAGAAGACATCAACAGTGGAAAATATAAAGTTGTTGGTGAAGAAGGATGTTTGGTGAAGCAAACCAAAGGAAGTTTGATAAATCACCGGAAGCTGAGTTGCGACACTACCGACAAGAAAGAATTTTACTACTTGGCTCTTTTACAGTTGTTTAAACCATGGCGTACAGAGGATGAACTACTGGGAGAATTCCAGAGCTATGAAGATTCTTTTAATGCTTGCAAAGACAGCATACAATGCAGTACATTCTCAACTTATCTGCAAATGTTAAATGAAGAAATTGAACAGGAAACTACAATTGCAGCAGAAATAGCTAGAGACAGTTCTCAGGACAGCCAAAGTTCAGGAACACACAGTCAAGATCCCCTAGGACAACCAATCGTTGAAAATGAAGCATCAATAGCCATGAATGAAGTGGAAACGGCTATGAATCAAGCTCAAGAAGAATTTATAGACTTAGAAAATTTGGAAAGACAACTGAATCAAGAGCAGCAACAAATTTATGAAGAGATCAAAAACAAAATTGATCACGGATTTCTACATATAAAAAAAGAGTGCTCATGCACATCATTTCATCCAATCAGGATGTATGTAAGCGGACAAGCTGGCACTGGAAAAAGTTTCCTAATTAAAGTCATCAGAAGCTACCTAAAGCAAAAAACGGATTCTACTTTGTCTTGTGTGGTTACTGCTCCAACTGGGTTAGCAGCATATAACATAAAAGGAATCACCTTACATCGTTTGCTAATGTTACCAGTGGAGCATGAGAACAAAATACAATTCAACAAGCTAACTGGAGAAGCATCCTTGGAAGTTTCACGAGTATTGAAGAAGATGCAAGTTCTCATTATTGATGAGGTGAGCATGGTATCAAACTTAATGCTTGCCTTTGTGCATTTAAGAATGCAGCAAATTTTGAAGACAGACTATGACGTGTTATTTGGTGGAAAACACGTCATAGTTTTTGGGGATCTTTTGCAACTTACTCCAGTTAAAGGACAACCAGTGTTTAATACTGTGACACATGAAGACACGAAGAAGTCATTGGGAAGCATTGGAAATACAAATATTTGGTCCTTCTTTGAGTACAAGGAACTTACAACTAATATGAGGCAAGCAAACGATGAAGAATATGGAAGTATTCTGAAAGATATCAGGATTGGACTACTCACAGAAGTTGGGAAAAAAGCATTACAGAGTCGGCTGCTACATAATTTATTTCCAAAGGAAGAAATAGTTGCAGAGAAAATATACAAGAATATTGCAGAAAACAAAAGTGTCATCTGTTTAATGCCAACTCTACGTGAATGCTCAATATTTAATGAGGAGCTTTTGAAATTGGAAAAGGAAGACATCAGGAAATTGGAAGCAGTGGACAAAATTGAGGATGGAAGAATTACTGTCACAGTAACAGGCAAACTGAAAAATAAATTGGACTCACTAGAGAAGAACATCTCCAAAACAGCAGGATTAGAAAAAAATCTATATGTTTGCATGAACTGTAGAGTGTTTTTAAGGAGAAATTTGGATGTTGAGAAAGGCTTAGTGAATGGAGCGATGGGAAGAGTTGTGGGTTTTATTAATTATCAGAAAAAAGATGGAATTGAATGTTTAAAAATAAAATTTGATCAGATAGAGGAAGTTAAAGACATTTGTCGTTGTTCAGTTCGTTTCATGCTTGTGAAAGACTTATATGTACGTAGGAAGCAGTTTCCGTTTTCACTAGCATATGCTGTAACTATCCACAAGTCTCAAGGATTGACTGTAGATTGTGCTTTTGTGAACATTGGTTCAACTGTGTTCAAAGAAGGTATGGCATATGTAGCTTTGTCACGAGTCAAAACATTATCAGGTTTATTCATGATAGACTTTGATGACTCAAAAGTTAGTGCTGATACAAACTGTGTAAAGGAGTATAATAGATTAAGAAGAAGCTATGCTCCTCATTTAGGTCAGTATCCTGTGTTGGAGAAACGTGTAGTTTCTCGTAAAAGGAGAAATGAGAATATCTGTAATGAGGATGTAGAGAAGAGGAAAAAAAAGAGGAGTGATGTAATTGCAAACAAAAAGAAAAAGGACAATGAAGAACAGGTTGTAGGATGTCATTTTGAAAATAGCTCTGGTGTCAACTGCTACGCTAATGTAGTGCTGAATGTTGCATTTTATCTGGAAAGTTTGCAAGAGCAGATAATAGTAAATCAGGGAAAAAGATTCTGTTCAGAGCTCAGTCTCCTTTTTCAAAAGCTGAGTAAAGATAAAACTCAAATAGAAAGTGCTACTGATATTAGAAAACTTTTAGATGTATGTTCAGGACGAACACAGTTTTCTCAAAATGAACAGCAAGATGCACACGAATTTTTGATGTATTTTCTTCAGGTAGTGGAAGAAGAAGGAGTTCCCATTGACATTTTTTTTGGTCTCTCTTATAAATGGGAACATAGTTGTGATAATTGTTATAATATATGTGGCTCTATTGTTGATAATGAAAGGTTTATTTATTTGTCATTGCCAGAGAGTAAAACAGTCACTTTTGCAAAATTAGTTAAAGATGCTAATCATAGCATGAAATGTGGTGAGTGTAATTCTGACATGTTATCAACATTAATTTTAAGGGAATACGGACAGTATGTAATTTTAATGATGCAACGATGTAGAGCTGATGGATCAAAATTGGATACTTTAATAAAGAAGTTTACAGGACAGCAATTATCAATTTCAGGAAAAACTTTTGTAACTGTTGCAATAATTTTCCATGATGGACCTACTGTTACTTCTGGACATTACACAGTTTATCTAAAATGTGAAAATGGCTGGACACTGTGTAATGATTCCCAATTGATTTTCAAACAACGTTTGCCTTTTGATTTAGCAAATTCCTATCTAATCTTCCTGAAACCTAAATTTTAGAGAGATTTGGCAAGATCTGGACAAAATAATTTTACCATTTTACTGGATTACCATTGCAATTTTGTAGAAAAAAGATTTTTAAAATTATCATTTGGCCTAAAGGAAAGATAACCAATTGTAATGTGGACTTTTTTAATTTTTAATGCAATTTTGAAAAACCAATAATTTAGAGATAATCGGTAACTTCTGCACATTTTAAATTTTGGAATGCTATTGGACTGCCATTGGAAATTTTTTCAAAAATGATTTAAAAAATTACTATTTGGCCATGTGGAAAAGTAAGCAATTCTATTGTGGACTAAATAAATTATTCAAAAAATTTTCGTGAACCAAAATGTTACAGAGAATTGGTGAGATCTGGACAGATTAAACTTTAGAATTTTAATGGTTTTCCCTTGGAAATTTATTCCAGGAAAAAAAAAAAAATACTATTTGGCCTAAAGGAAATGAAATCAGATGTATTTTGGAGTTATTTGAGATATAATATTGTGATTATACTTCTGAAACAAACATATCAGACGGTATTTTAAAGAAATAAGTATTGTTTTTAGATGATATTTTTTTAGAATAATATGCATTTCTGTAATGATAAGTTTAAGTGAGAAGAGATTCTGGGCTTTTTTAATACAATCTTTGAGATTGTTATTTTTTTTTGCCCGCTGTAAAATGATGAATGCAATTGCTTTCACAATTTATAGTGAAATGCAATATATTCTGAAAACAGCAAAAATAAGGCAAAAATATTTTTTGGTAAAAAATTTAAATATGTGTACTGTATTATAAAATGGTTTAAAAATATTAATACTTTTTTCTTTTTTTTCAGATCGATATAGAAAATTTTCGGAAACTACAACCATTTTAAAAACTATTTTTTAAAAAAACAAATGAATAAATATTTTTTTGAGTGAGTATGGTAAGTCAATAATAATAATTGTAGTCTCTCAAGGACCTTCTAATGTGATAAATGATTTTTAGTGTTTTTTTTTAAAAATAAAAAAAAAGGTACGCTTACCGTACGCGTACGGTAAAAAAAAAAAAAAAAAAGTTTTTAAAAACATATGTAAAAAAAAGATGAAAGATAAGGTTGGCTCTTAAAAGAACCGTTGTGTTCATGCAGGGACAGAGGAAAGAAAGATTGGGAATATTAGACGGTACGACAAGTGTGCTGATCTATTTTACTGTTCACCAGGGAAACACTGGTCTCCCTATAAGTAATTAGATCGTAACAAGTGGCGCACCGTACTTCAACCCTCGCAAACCGAGGGTTAATTTCCAGAGGGCCAGCAAAAGGAGATTCTCCCCCCACAGATGAAGGGCTCACCTGACCTGCAGAAGAAGGAGTCTGCCCTGCAGGTGATGGTCCAGGCTGAGCTGCTGTGGATGTACTGGCTCGTCTTTCTGAAGAGTTACCTCCAAAAAGATGACCATGTGTCCTTTTGTGTACATCCTTGAGGTGTCTGATCATGGTATGATTCCCAAAGGAATACTTCCTGTCAGGATTACCTCTAGAAAGTACACGCTGACACAGCCTGCAAGTAACTAAGGGTGCATTCACCTTTTGCTGGCCTTCTGGAAAAGTAAAATAATCCCAAACATAAGAAGGCTTTACTTTCCTCGCTCTCTGCCTCAAGACAGTGCTGCTGGTGCTAGCCTCACTCTCAGAAGGGCTCTGCTGTTCTGCCATCGTATCCCAAAGACAAACCAGCTCCTTCTTCCAAGGGATCACAAGCAGAAATGAGGGGAATGGGTGTGGTGTAGGAGAGTTCTAGAACTGAAAGTAGTTTCCACCAATCAAAAGTTGTGTTTCATGATCACATGACCTACCGTACGCTTACGGTACGCTTACGGTGCGCTTACGGCAAAAAGTACGCGTGCGCGTAAAAAAGACACGCGCTTGCGCGCATGCGCATAACAGTCACTCCCCGGCACTTCCGCGTAACGTGCGCGTGTTGCGTAAGCGCGCACGCGTCCCACGCGCAGTACGCGCGGCTACGCAAAGTACGTAACTATACACAAGCAGCGTAGATAGATTACGGACGTTGCGTAAACCGTACGCTTACCGTGAGCTTACGGTACGCGTACTATAAAAAAAAAAAAAAAAAAAAAATCTGGAAATAAATTTTACATGTTTATTTTAAAAAATATATATAAAAAAAATATTTAAGGATTTTAAAAATTTAAGCATAGTCTTTATAAAAGATAAGAAAATTAAATTAAAAATATGTTTGAAAAAAATGAAGAATAAAAAAAAAAAATAGCATTTAAAAAACCTTGCAAATTCACTGAAAAAACCATGGGTTTCACACACGTTATAGTTAGGAATTAGCATTTAAAAAACCTTGCAAATTCACTGAAAAAACCATGGGTTTCACACACGTTATAGTTAGGAATTAGCATTTAAAAAACCTTAGAAATTCACTGAAAAAACCATAGGTTTCACACACGTTATAGTTAGGAATTAGCATTTAAAAAACCTTAGAAATTCAGTGAAAAAACCATAGGTTTCACACATGTTATAGTTAGCTGGACATTTTACTCGTAAAAAACCAATGAAATTGCCCCGTTATAGTTAGTTCAGCTAACTATAACTCGCGCGCCCGCAATGCACTGCTGATGACGTCACATATTACATCACTCATGACATGGTCAGTGACATCACTCATGACATCACTGATGACATCTCAAATGACATCACTGATGACATCACTGATGACATCATCCTTGTGATAGAGTGGCAGACCTCCTCTCACCTTAATATAAGCTTTGATACACACATTCAAAAATAGAGACTAAAAATTTCAAAAAAATGGACATACCAATACCAGTTACAACAACCTCTTCAGTAATTCTAAGATCCACATACACATCCACTCATTCACCAACAGTCCTATACAGTCACTCATACATGTACTCACTCATCATATGTACTCATACATCTATACATCCTGTTACACAATGCCACTCATCCATAGAGTTACTCACACACATAGTCACTCATGCTAATAAAGAATAAAACATACATTTACTTGCATATACAGTAATACACACACCACCATACTTACTTCTACGGAAACTTACACATACTTAGTCTTTTAAACAATCACTTACAGAAACACATACTTATTCATACAGGAACTCTTTCAATCTCTCCCTCTCACATATACTCACATATATACACCAATAGTCACATATACTAGTTTAAAACATATGTAGTTACTCCTGAAGACACTATTGAGACAGTCATTCACTCACTAACACACCCATACACACACTCATCCACCCATACAGTCCTGCACACATACTGTCTTCAACACATACAAACAGTGAGTCACTCATTCACGCATCTATGCACTACGTAATACCCCCCACCGTACCATACAGACACTCAGACTGATACTCAAAAAAACAACTAATAACCTATATAGACACCCATGTAGCTACTCACCAACCCATGCAGCCACTTATACACAAAGTGAGAGATACACTTAATCAGTCAGTTACACAATCAATTTTTCAAAAACAAATCATCCATTTAGACACTTATATACCCATTTATTCTTCCATCGACCTTGAGATATACATATATAAAACATATTTAATTTTCAGAAAAACACACATTCACTGGATGATGTCATCAGTGATGTCATCAGTGATGTCATTTGAGATGTCATCAGTGATGTCATGAGTGATGTCACTGACCATGTCATGAGTGATGTAATATGTGACGTCATCAGCAGTGCATTGCGGGCGCGCGAGTTATAGTTAGCTGAACTAACTATAACGGGGCAATTTCATTGGTTTTTTACGAGTAAAATGTCCAGCTAACTATAACATGTGTGAAACCTATGGTTTTTTCACTGAATTTCTAAGGTTTTTTAAATGCTAATTCCTAACTATAACGTGTGTGAAACCCATGGTTTTTTCAGTGAATATACATATACGTATATATAGTTGTTATATTGGTATATATATAAACATTAGAATTTGAAATATAGAGTATGATTTATATGTTTTAAATAGTTTTGTATTATATATGTGCATAGAAATATACACACATTCATATATATGTCAATGTATTCTTAAATTTGTTGTAAATTTAGGGTCTTATTACGAGTTAGGAGGTACGAGCGCCGTAGGACCGCAACTTCTAGAAGACCACAGTGCCTGTGGCCTTCCCACCACCGTATTACAAGTTTCCCGATGGGCCAGCGGTGTGAATGCAGCGGTCTTGTGACCTGTGTGTACATTCCAACTGAAAATGTTTTGAATGCACACATATACATGATATATGTGGAAAAATACCACCTACCTATTGCCAGAGTCCGACCCATATGTGGGCAGTCCCGGTAATGGATATATAGTAAAAAAACACTTACCTGTATTTCGCCTCGGGGTGAAGATGCTCCTGTGTATGGAGGAGTTGGAGAAAGAGATCCAGATCGAAATCTGTTAGGAGGAACTGGCAAGGGGTGAGTATGCACCCCAAATCCTTTGTTTCTGCTGACCTTTAGGCGGCGGTCCGACCGCTGCGGTCAGCTCATCGAGAAGTCAACTCGTAATACTGACGCTATGTTGCACCTCTGCACCTCTGTACCTCCCAATGGAGGCTGCCTTCCCCTGACAATGACCCTGGCAGTCAGATGTGTGTTGGTGGTGCCGGCAGTCTTCCCAAAGCCAATCTGCCCTACTTGTAATACGGTGGACAGCTCACCGCCATCAGGCCCCCACCGCATGGACCGATAAACTTGTAATAAGGCACTTAGTACTTTTGGCAAGTCACCAGTTCTGGCCATTTCTGAGTGCAGCTTTACTACAAAGTGTAGACTTACATGCCCCCATCTCCTGAACCCAGTACCTACATCTAAATTTATGAGTGTAAAATTACAACTAATACATTTTTACTGATAGGCTAATGTCTCCACCACCGAGTCTGAGATCTACCTATTGTATTGTATAGGAAAATTTCCAACATTTTATTCAACTTTAAAGAAAATTATTAAAAAGATTTTATGTTGAAGATCAATGATCTAAATTAATTTTTTTATATTTATTTCATATGTAGAACAAAGTAACACAAATGCTACAGCACTAGTAATGTACAAATAAATATTTAATACATTCGAATATATTACATTTACATTATTTTTTAAATATAAAGTTTTTTAAAAATTCAAACTAAATTTAAATGTTTATATTTATCTATCATGTACAAAAATATTACAAGTTGTGTGCAAAATTTATTTAAATGCATCTAATTATTTCCTAAAAACTAATTAGTAATTAAAACAAAAATCTGTTACATATATTTTTTAATTAGAAATGGTTAATAAACTATTTTGTATTAAAATAATATGTATTTTTTAGTTCTATATAACTTTTAACATTACATTATTATATATAATTTTTCAAAGTCATAATACATTCATTTATTGTGACATTATTTCATATGGTTGATTGTCTCCATTATTTTCTGTTGGAGGGTGTGGCAGTACCTGTAGTTGGTAATGTAAGATGCTGCTACATTTCCAAGTGTTTTGGGACATTTTTGGCAGTAGTAAGTGCAGTTTGTAAATTACAATGGGTTGTTTCTTGTGCTGCTGAGTTCTGAGTCTCTGCTAACAACACCTAGCATGAGTAATCATTTGACTGCTCTGTTCCCAGACTAGAGGTCAGCAGTACAGGGGTTCTGGGACACCAGAAGTGAAAGACCCCGGTTGTTACATTTGTGGCACTGTGCTTTCTGACTGTCCTAGAACCCTCCAACACAGATTTCTAATAGCTAGCATCAAAACCTTCAGCTGAGGCTGGTTACTATAATGTACTTCTGTATTTTGTTAGGAGTTTGCAGAAGGAGAGGAATGTGGGTATTCTTAAAACAGTAAAACATTCGACAGCTGCGTGCAAGTAAAAGAAGCAAGTAAAAGAAGCATAAACAACTTCCAGTTTAAAAAGGAAACATGGACTTCTCAAAGGATTATGTAAAGAGAGTGCATTCATGTTCTAGGTTAGGTGAGCACATTTTTTAAGGAGGAAGGACATTTTACCACCCACCCTATTTAGAAGGAACCCCACACCCTGGAAGAGAACTCTCAAGGCATGGGGGTGATTCGGTTTTTGTGTTTATTAAGCAAGTTCCGGCTTGGGAGTTTGTTTTTTAAAAAGAAAATGAAAACGTTTGGTGGATAGCCATCAAAACAGATGGTGGCCATCCACCAAACGTTTTATACATTGAAAGGGACCGATGTGATGGTAGTCCATCAGGGTAGCTGAGGTAATGTCCTCTGCTTCACTGATGGACTCTACTCCATCCATCAAACCTTAAATCATGCCCATAGACTTCTTCTGGAAATATTCCAGTACAGATTAGGAACATTTACATGGCTCTTCCTGACTTACTGTTTGTAGAGAGAGCACCCAGAGAGGGTGGAGCTGGATTTAGCAATGATGACAAATGGAAAAGTAGCTTCTACCTAGTAAAGGATGAGAAGGCCCCAAGGTGAGAGGAGAGAGCAAATGCATGCACGGAATGACCTGAGAGAAGTGAGCATAAGTGAGCATAGAAGATAGTGAGGGAGGGAAGCAGAGGTGAGCTCAGCAGACAGTGACAGAAGAGAGCACAGGTGAGCACAGACGATGGTTTTATAAGAGAATTCAGATGAGACACTGAACAGAGTGAGATGAAAGTACAGAAGATGGTGAATGAAGAAACCAGTGGAAATTTGCTGAAGGAGAGTGTTCTCTAAGATGGCAGTGTTTATCCTGAGTGAGTTTTTTGTAGTATGTAATAGGCTGATTTCTGTCTCTTTCTAGGAGGTGGATGTTGGGGAGGAGGTGGAGATGATGGTGGAGAGCCTCCTGGATGTGCTGCTGCAAACCCTCCTCACCATCCTGAGTAAATCTCAATCGCAGGAGGCGGTAAGAGGACAGCGGTGCCCGCAGTGCACAGCCGAAATCACTGTTAGTAGTAACTAACATCAGGTTCTATTTCCTGCTTTCTAACCCCTAAACCCTATTTCCATCACCATTACTACATACACCATATTATGCATGAAAAGTAGGGCAGCCTGCCTGCCTCATCTTCTATATCGTCCTTGTTAGGAATTCATTAATATTGCTGGAACATAGCAGAAAGGTACCAACCCCTACATCTCAGGTGGAGATCGCAGGTGTAGGAGCATTTGGAAAACAAGCTATCTAATAACAGTGTTGGTTATTTCTTTTGATAAATGAGGCAGCCTGATTGAATGGTGTTTGTAACATGCTGAAGCTGTGGAACTTGAGCCCACTTGCGTGACATTGCTTGTTTTTGAAGTTGAACACAGTCATAACCTTGCAAGAGTGACCCTCAGAAGTATGAGAGGAACTTGTATAAATGTTTTAAGTTATTGAGTTTAAAACCTGAAACAATCCAATTACTAAGTAAAATCTTAGTAAGATACATTTCACCACCATCAACAATATAACAAGACTTAGAAAGTGACATGTGTGATCCAACTCCATAAATTATGGAGAGGGAATTGTATCTGATATTGATTCATTGATAGAAGCTCAGTTTACTATAAAACATCTCCCACTGAGATCACCTTCTTAACTATCATCGCCTGGTAGAAAGTGTGTAAGTAAAGAGCTTGAATATCTCCACACCTAGATTACCTGATGTCTCCTAATCAGGGAGCTTCATTTTCTGGACAGCACCCTTGCTGTCGCCAGCCATGTCAATGAGTTGGGCATAATATTTTCCTCTGATTATGCCATCATCCAGCGTCCCAAATCAGACCTCTAGCTTGACTTTCAAATTTAGTTAAACTTAAGTAGATAGATGTAAATATGACTGCTGATATCAGGGCCTTTGTTTAGCAAATGCATGAAGAAGCTATCAGAACATGGACATAATAGAACATGGAAAGTAGCTATTGGCGAGAGTTTGCAAGATTTAAAAATCTGCCTGTGCAAGGAAGCCCAAGCAGATATCTCATAAATAAATCCTTTTGTCACATGGCCCCATTGCAGTGTTGTACTTCGAAGTAGCGCTGAAGCCAGAGTCCCATCCCTTTGTTCTCTGCATCCTATTGATGCTTGTAGGATCTGTAGCAGTGTTTGCTGCTACCGTCTGCAGGCGAGATCAGGGGTGGTGCTGGGTCAATACAGGAGGAGTGCAGTTCTGTAGTAGACTAGTGGCACCAGTTCTCTCTAGTATTTACCCCTGATGGATAAGAGACCATTGTTCTACGCTGCTGTCTTGCTACACTGATTTCTAGTTGGTCACAACTCCTAACTCATGTTAGGGGCACTTGCCAAATTCCCATATGACCGCCTCCAATAATTCCAATGGGAAGCTCCTTATTGTTCACTTCTGAAAACCGGTAAACTCCTGCTACCTTTCCATTGTTTTTCAAAAACCTGTACATTTTTCTCTAATCTTTACCCTTCAGGCATTGTCCTGTTCACTACCTTCTCTCTTGTGGGACACTTATCAACCACTCTCTCTGATTTTATGCTCATTAATTAGTATTGCCTTTGCTGTTCCCTTTCATGAATTGACCAAGTCTCTGCGTAAGTGCTTCACCCTCACTGTCCTTGCTCCCTCTCTCCATTTTTGCACCTACAGCTTTATTATCTTTCTGTTACTGTTACTCTTCGGGTCTTATAAGTTATTTGTTCCTAAAATTACCTATTTATCTATTAATGTCAACATCCTTTCATATGGATCATAATTCATTTATTTTTGCTCTTCTTGTGACGAGAAACAAAGCCTTTTGTACAAATCAAGATGTTCTACTTGCCCACCATAAGTCTTTTTTTTGATCTTCTATCACAGTGTGTGAAACTCTTTGAGGATCGAGCACTCCTTCACTTTCCACCTCTCGTCATCGATTTGTGCATTCAGTTGAATAGATGCATTAACACATATATCACATTGTAGGGACAGTGTACACATTTAATGCATGAACTCGCTGTTGATTGAATTACTTTGCGTAGTGTGTTTCACGGTATCTCATTTTCTGTATCCAACATTAATTGTCAATATAATGGGATGCTGAACCTTTACTTGCTGCAACCATTGTTTCTATAACACCACCTTGATGGTGGCAAGCAAACATGTACTTTTAGTAATTCATCAAATGTTTCTGTGGGAGTCTATGCAGAGATCTTCCAAGTGTCTGAAGACAGAACATCCAAGGGGCAATAAATGAAGGCTTGCAGGTACCTAGTCAGGGAACAATTGCTACATCTGACGTCTAAGCATGATTGTTACCATGGAGTGTCAAGGAACTCTTCAGGGTGGCTAAGACTAAAACGTTTGAAATCAGTTTTACAACATAAACAGATGTGTCTCAGTTCACAGTTCAAATAACTTTATTCTATTCATATGAATCATAAAAGTGTTCCATACACACACAAAACAATTTGATAAACTTAAAAAAAACCTCCTATACAACAATTGGAGTGTATATATGTATTAATTCTCATTTTTTTTCTCTTTTTTATAAACAGGTTTTGATAATATACAGCATTTCATCAATGTAATTTCCTATCACAGTTCATACCATTTCCTAATTCACAACGCGGTTCTAATGTAGTTGAGCACAGTGCTACAGATTGCAGTAGTGGACAAAGATCGTACATAATTAAAACCCTCTTGATACGAACAAGGGCGTCTTTCCTTCAAGAGGGGCTTAATAAAGCGTGCTCTAATGTCTTTATAAAATGTGCAAAACAGCATAAAGTGCATTGTGCTTTGTTGGGCTAAATTATTACAAGGACAGGATGTCAGTCTCTCACACCAACTTGCCTGTTTAGGAAAAGCCACAAGAAAGTGCAATGTGCAAAGACGAAACCTAGTCATAAGGAAACGTGATTGTGTATGGATAGTAAAAGACAAGTAAAATTGTGGACGGCATATCGGCCCACCAGTAAATATATCAGTGTCACGGTTAGACGTTCTTATTTCATTGTAATATGCATTTTTTATGATTAGTTTCATATTAGATTGTATACCAACGGGATTGTCGTAGTAGATTCCCAAACCAATTTTATTAAAAGTGTTTCTAACATAGCAAAGCCAGGGGATAGACATGGCCTCTTCCGAATTCATACAATCTCTAATAATCGCCCTGGAGAATGATAATTCCTCCGAGGTCCACACCTTTCCCCAAAGGATCAATAGGGCAATGTTCATTCTATCTCTGACATAGTCCAAACCCACTTCAGACTGACAACATTTTGTGGGAGAACTGATGGGAATCATGAATAATCTTTTCAAGAATTTATTTTCTAAAATTTGTATTTGGCTCCTTTTGTCCAGCACATGACAAAAAGGGGACTGGCTGACCTCCTATGCTAGGGTAATCCAACTGCTGCTCTAGTAAAAATTTCTCCACACCATTTGTGTATAAAAGAAATAAAAAAGCCCTTTCGAACACCCTCAGTTGAGGCAATAGGCCTAGTCTTCTCGCCTCCGGGGCCATAACGAATAGAGACGGTGGTTAACGCATGCAGCCTGCGTAACAGGGTAATAAGGGCTTTCTCAAATACTATTTTCTCCATTAGTGTCCACAGCTTACCCCTGCTCACTGTATCAAAAGCGCTGGATAAGTCCATGAAGGCCAGGTGGATCGAACCCCCCTTGGTCTTCATGTACTTACCCATGGTTAAAGAAAGATTAAGACACTGTTTGTTCGTTCCCATTCCCTTCCTGAAACCGTATTGTGTCGGGGATATAAGACCAGCATCATTGGCCCACGATTCCAGGCGGGCAAGGATTACCCTCTCCAGGACTTTGCATGTAGCTTCAATTAAAGAAATAGGTCTGTAGCACACATGATCGTTCCTGCTGCCTTTCTTAGATAT
Organism: Triturus cristatus; assembly: GCF_964204655.1. Classification (NCBI taxonomy): domain Eukaryota; kingdom Metazoa; phylum Chordata; class Amphibia; order Caudata; family Salamandridae; genus Triturus; species Triturus cristatus. The sequence goes on along the minus strand of NC_140592.1, from coordinate 353,783,806 downwards.
CGGTACCACCACTGCTTCTTTCCATGAGCTGGGGATGTGGTCCACTATTACTGATTTAAAAACATTTACCAACAATGGTGCCCATAATTGGAGATTACCTTTGAACAGATCCAGGGGCACCCTGTCAGGACCTGGGGCTTTTGAGGAGATGCCCTTGATCAATGCGTCTTCAACCTCACCAAGAGGGACAGATAAACTAAGTTGATTCGCAGTTTCAGAATTAATTATTATTTCATCTCTTTGATCTTGCGGTGATAAACATTATGGGTTAAATATATTTGAGAAATGCGATTCCCAAACTTCCCCTGTTATTGTCGATTCCATATTCCTTACATCATTGGAGAAAAGGGGACGATTTATAACTTCCCAAAAGCCCTTAGAGTCATTGATAGCGCTAGCTCTCTCAAGATCTTCCCAGGCAAGTCTTCTTAATTCAACTTTCCTAAAACCAATTACTTTTTTATAGGTTTGTCTCGCTATCCTAATTAGTTCCTTAACACGGGGGACTATGTGCAGGGCTTTTTAAGAGCTTTTTGTGCTCTGGAGCACTCAGCATTGAACCATCTAATTTCATGTGAATCCATTCTTATTGCTGTTCTTGTTAAATTATTGGCCACATCTTTACAGATCCCTTCAAAGCACTGTATAACAATCTCCGGGGTAGAACCATCGGAAAAACATGTCATAACTTGACTGAGATTAGATTTCACAATATCCTTCTCAAATTGTAGGGCATTTATTTTGCTCCATTTTAATCTCAGCCCCTGATTATGATTATATATGTTAATTGGCATACATCACTATTGCCCTTTGGAGCTGTAACATACAGACAAGCAACAAGAGGGTTATGATCACTAGTAGGGTTAGGTTCTACCGCAAAGCTGTCTACCAGGTGGGTAAATTTTTTAGATATCAGCATAAAATCGATAGTACTTGCCCTACCTCCTCCCAAAAAAGTAGGATATTGTATTGGTGGGGTACAAGCGAAAGTATCAACAAAACATAGTTCATCTACAACAATGATGGTATTTAACGCTTCACCTTGTGGAGAATGCTTAAAATAGGAAAGCTGTTGATTTTCGGTATCTAGAAGCCCACATACCGTTTGCGAACTATGCTGACACAAAGTACAGTGGAAATCGCCCACCCATATTATACATAAGTGAAAACATTTAACTGCAGCCTTATCAATTTCCTCTTTGAGGGTGTTAATTACCCCACAATTGTTCTGATCAAAAATATTTATAATACAAATAAATCAATAATATTTTAACATCAATCAGATTACAGATCAAAATGATCTGACACCAGGGATAGTCAACTATGTTCTCAATCTTTAAAGATCCATATTTAAGAGAGATCAGAGTCGCTAATCCTCCCTTCGCTCTCCCTGCAGTGGATGGAATTGCATGAACGTTGAATGAACGAAAACCATTTATAATAACGTCATCCCTGCTCTATGTTTACTGGGTACAAATGATATCAAATGTCTTAATATATTGTAGCCAAACCTCATCTGATAGCCTAGGACTAATACCCGCAATATTCCATGAGATAAGTCTCAGTAAGTGAGAACTTGGATGATGTCCTCCAGCCCCTTTCCCATCGGTATTAAAAATGGGCTGCGCTGCTGTCATGATGTTTGCATCCCAACTAACCCTCTCTTCACTTTCTGGACACAAATGTAATGGGCGATTTAAACTGTCCACTTGGTCAGATAAATGAGAGGAGTCCATTATACCATTTAATGAATTAGGGACTATCTCTAATTCACTGTTTGTGATATCCATTTACCCTGGATCTCTCAAATTTGGGGCCAGTCAGTCTATATCTCCCAATCCACTTAGGTCTTCATACCGGTTTGTGTGATACCAAGGAGGATACATAGAATATTGGTTATCTTATCTAGATCTTTCCTTTTCTACAACAAACCATGGAGGTCTAAGTGGCTGGTAAAAGAAACCCAGCGGTAAGAAAGAAACCCCCCTTGAACATGCGGACCAGCTGTTTGTCCTTTCTAGGATTGTCTTAACTAGGCGTGGAGATCTAAAGGTCAGTACTATACAGTCACCTGAAAATTTCTTAGTGGATTTCGCCACCCACCTAATCCGATGGACCATTTTGAATTCCACAAACAACGCTTCATCAATCCCCGTCCTTTCCCTCAGGAAGTGTAGTGACGTGTTCCTCAATGCCGACCAATGCTCTGATTCACCGGGTGGCAGTGGGGGAACATTAGCTAGTATTACGGTGTAGGGAGTTGCTTCAGGTGGTAAATGTAAGTTAGTATGAAGGACACCTGGAGTTCTTTGATCAGACAACCTACCTTCTCTAGTACTTGGGGTCAGAGGTCTCTCGCTATTAATGTGAGAGACACTTGGAACATGTGTAATCTGGGCATGCATGGGAGTTGTATCTTTTACCTGGGAAGGGTTTTCTCAATATTCAAAATTTGTCCTACTGCCCTTGAGCTTAATAGGTCAATCTGGTTTTTACTTCTATCACAGGGTTTCTGTTGGTCCATAGTCCTTTTCTTAACAGTGCACTCAGCCCCATTACTTTTTGCAGTATTTTGGCAACAGCTTACCACCGGTTTTTCAAGATTCAATCATCTAACCTCAATGTCGGTTAGCCTTTGTATCAGTGGGTCTAAAAGAGCCGCGACCGTGGTTTCCAATTTTTTCCAAAAAACAACCTCAGTTGGTGATACGCTCCCCAAGGCCATTTCAACACACGCTTGAGTAAGTGCCAGATTATGCTCTTTATCGTTGGGTTTATTCTTGCGCCCTGGGAGCTGGGGCAAAAGAAAATTTTGTTTATTCACGGTTTGTCCCTTTCTTTTCTTAAGGGGTGGTGCAAGACTATTCACATGATTAGTTTTAGCTTTAGCTGTAGCTTTTTGACCCTGTGTGACAATGTTAGGCCTGTTTGAGTTTTCGGAATTATCAAAATTATCACATATATCAGAAGCATCAATAATTTCAGAGTCTGTGGCAGTTAAATGCATTCCATTATTTCGTGATACATTCACTTCCAGGTTCGGTTGGGGAACTGGGTCAATAATGGAAATAATAGGGGCTGTTCTATTGTTGGTATTTTGAGTATTTTGAGGCTCCAAAGACAGTCTCCGCTCTGTGAGTTCGATTTCATGGATGAGTGCGGATTCAGCCCTCAATAGACAAGCATCTAAAGTCCCCACTACACCCTGCACATTTCCACACTTAGGCCTACTCATAATACCCAAACCCAAAACAAAGCAAGGCTACAGGGGGTTGTATTAATATCGCAAAGCGTTCAGCATTCATTGAGTCCAAATCCATTAATAGATGTCAATAACGTGGCCCAGCCTGGCCTCCTTCGGCCTCTGATGGGGGCAGACGGGCCCGCCCTTGGCCCGGGCCACGCTGCGGGAGCCCGCGCTGAGTTTTAAAGCGCCCCCCGGTGCTGTGATTGGCTGACGGCGGGAAAGATTCAACAAGCGGCTCCTGCTTCCGCGAAAACTGCTGCTCCTGTGGTGCGGTAATAGTGTCTCCCTTCTACAGTTAATGTTCAATTTGGGACTCATAGTGACAATAAGAATAAGATACAAATACATTAACATGGGGTTACATTGAAAGCAGTGGTCCGGGGAAAAGGCAAGACAAACACATTTCAAATAAGACCTTCTAAATGCAGTGAGTTCAACGCCCTTTTTGGCAACATCATCGGTTTCAGCAGGAAACCATGGAGGGGAAAGCTTCTTCTGTCACCTCAAAGAGAAAAAGCAAATCACAAAAGGCCGATTATAAATACCGACAAAATTAAAATTCCCTTAACGTTCAACAGTATGCCTCCAGTTTCCTTTACAAGAACAAAACAATTCCATTGAGGTTGCTTATCACAGAGGTTTAAACTACAGCAAAAGCCAAGAATTGATTTGGTCCTAAAATTAATAGATGCTATGGGGTATTATCTCACTGCTTTCTAGTTAGACGTTGAGTTGGTTAAAAGCAGTGCGGGCTTGCACTGAGTCTAAAAAGCTAAACAGGGGCGTGAGGAAGAAAAAAATCAAAAAGAGATGTTGGGTACTCTAGGAGAGTAGGATCTGCTTCACATGGGTGCCAACACTTTTTGCTGGTGTTTCACTGTTTTTCGACCTTAGTCTGGTGAAAACCCCAAACTGCTTAGGTGGTCCATTTCCCTACAGGGGATGGTTTTTACAGTGGAACATATACCTGGGAGTAACCATGCCAATGCAGATGGACTCTCTAGGTATTTCCACTTAGAACATGAAGACTCAACTGGTCAAGGTTAGTTTAATGTCCCTGCGTTTGGGGGGGGCTGTGTAGGAGAGTAGGATCTGCTTCACATGGGTACCCCCACTTTTTGCTGGTGTTTCACTGTTTTTCGACTTTAGTCTAGCTGTGGCCCTGCTAATCAGGACCACAGCCTAGCTGCTTCCTCTCTAAAATGGATTGCATGTACATTAGGTACATATCTAATTGGATTCTAGAGTGCCTTATAAGCCCCTAGTATATGGTATACTATGTACCTAGGGCATAGGTACCTCAGAGGCCTACCAGGGGCTGCAGCATGTATTATGCCACCCCTGGGAAGCACTCCAAAATGACACCACACGTTTGCTACTGCAGCCTGGGTAAGGGTATCCTTGCACCCCTTACAGTGGTATAGGTTACCTATACCCACCTATATATATATACAGGCACATATAAACCTATAAGCCACTCCTATAGCAGGCCTTGACAATCCTGAAGGCAGAGTGCTTGGTTTTGTGTGTGAGGATGCCCAAGCATGAGCTTTCGGAAATACTTCCTTATGGCTGTTCTGTGATACAGCCATACCATATACTCTTAAGTGCATTATAACCTCGCGGTAAATGCTAACTTTGGAATGCTGCATCAAAACATGTCGTGTTTGCTGTAAAATGCTTTGGAATACTACCCCCCGCCAGTTCTGGCGGTGGGGGTAGCATTCCACTCTTCTAGAGGAAGAGACATGTTCACACTGGTCAAACCCGGTAGGACTTTCCTGAGCCCTGGCATCACAAAATGGATGCCTCTGCCACAGACACGGGTCTGGCCTCCTGCTGCTGACCGAAAGTCCGGCAGGGGAGGCCTGGACAATAGGTTTCCTGTCGAAGGGAGGTGTAACCACCTCCCCAGACAGGCAGATGTGTATTGGGGCTGGGTGGGAGCACTCTATGGTGCTTTGAAGTCCTGCACTGGGGGCACACTTGGTGTCCCTGTGCATAGTCCAGTTCAAACCGGTTGCAGGGGCTACCTGCCCCTGCTCTGGCGTGAAACTGGACAAAGGAAATGGGTGTAACCACCCCTCTTTCCAAGCCCACCCATAGGTGGGGCCTTAGAGTTAGTCCATCCCCTAAACTTGGTATAAGTATAGGAGTCCAGTCCCTAGGACTTTAGATTACCCTGGACGAAACTCTGCAACATATATCCTGGACCTTCAACGTTTTATCCTGACTAGAAGACTGAAGAAATCTCCCTTGGGGTCAAGGAGTGACTCCCCTGCTTGGCAGGCACCAAAGAAGCAACTGACCGGTCTACATCGCTGAAGCTCCCGCCGGACGCCGAAGTCTTTGCATCACCAGAGGTGGATTTCCAGACTTCCCCGAGGCTATCCTGAGTCCACAGCAAAGCTAAGGCCCGTGACTATCGTGGGTGATGTGGAACTGTGACCCCTGGACACCATGAACTTTTGCAGCAACACTATCTTTCTAGACCTCCTCGAAGTTGTGCTTTGGGCTCCGAGTAGCCCCAGCCTTGAGCACCTTCTGCACCGAAGATTGTAGGCCTCCACTCCACGAGTGACCCGTGGGCCAGCTTCAAGTGCGACCGCTCGAGGCTCCTTCGCGATCAGTAGCTCATTGGCTATCAGGTCCCCACGAAGGCAACTCCTTTTCTAATTGGGCTTTCCTGGTTGCTCCAGATGTGCCCTGACTTACCCTCGCTGGGTGAGTTCCTCAGACCTTGCTGGTCTGCACTGCAGTCCTTTCTCTGAATTCCAGTGACTTGCGGTTGCCAAGGCTTGTTGGGTCCAATCTGGTCGCCAATGCCGCAGCACTTGACAGACTTCGTGGGACAGCTCGCATCCAGCTCGTGGACTTCGTCGACGCCTCCTGGACCTCGTGGCTGAAGAGTGAAAACACCCATCAACTCACCTGAGGCACCCGACATCTGTGGGCATTGGTCCATCCTGCCCTTGGTCACTGGCTAGTGACCCAGACTCTGTCCCCTCTGCTTTCAGGTTCCTTCCATCCTAGATCCAGGCTTGGATCGCTTCGGACACTTCTCCTCTTCACGGCAGCAGCAGTTCCTTGCAGGCTTCCATTGCAATCGACGACACGACCTGACACCAAAAGACACCTATGCACCCGGCTTCCCTGGGTGAGGTAAATCGAGTACTCCGGTGCTCCCGTGGTTGCTTGCCCTAGAACTTCTTAAGTCCAAAAGGGTTTGGTCCTGACTCGATTAGAAGTGTCCCTAATCTTTAAATTTTCAACTGCGACATTGCCCGTAGAAGATAACGGGAACCCGCGGTTGTGTTTACACACTGCATACAGTCTCCGTGGGTCCCCTGTGTCACTACCTTGGGTGGTTCCTTGGGGTCCCAGCGATTCTACATGCTCTAGGCCTTGTGTCTATTCCAGTCGTGGTTCTTATACCAATTTTTGGTATATGGTTTGGTACGCCCCTAGGGCCCAAACGTGTATTTTTGCTATTACTGATAATTGCTAACTTGTAAACAAAGTACTTCGAACTCCAGTCTCATAAAGAGACTAGAGGGGTGTGTTTTAACCTAAATACAGATATTTTGAATATATACCTGGTGTGGTTGTCCTTTCATTTGATCATTCAAGAGACTATAGACTGGTAAAACAAGCTGCTTTACATTCCTTCAAGACTTAGCCTGAAGGCTGCTCTCCATAGCTACCACTAGGATAGCTTTCAATAAAGGTTGTCTTTAACCATTCACCATAAGGGGTTGTTTGGACTGATACAAGGTGCCCACTAGAACTAGTGGACAGCATATATCAGGCCACCTTCTCACAGGTACATTTTATGTATTTGTCTAGGTATTAAATAAACGCGGCACACTTAAATGAAATGAAACTATTTACCCAAACGTTTCTTGACACTTTGGGCATGTGCCATTAGACTGAGAGTCACTCTCTGTCTATTAGCGCTTCCGCTGGGTCATTCTCTCACTAGTTTTTAAGCTCCTTTAGGTCCTCCCTGAGTATCCTCTACAGTTGTTTCACCATAGCGTGCCACCTTCTCCATTTAATTGTTATCTGCAGCACCTCCCTGAGTGTTTTGTACAGTTACCCTCTCCATGTGAGTATTATCTGCAGCACCTCACAGCGTGTCCTGTACAGTTGTCGTCTCCATGTGCGTATTATCTGCAGCATCTCCCTGAGTGTCCATGTAAATATTATCTGTAGCACCCTATCTGTCTCCGATTAGTCCCTGGCATTTCCACATGTTTGACCTACTGCATTGTGCAAGGCTGCATGTGTCAAGAATGGTTCTTTTGTTATTTCATATTCTTTCCTGAGTTCTGCAAATGACCAGTAGGTTTTCCACCCATATAACTGGCCTACTCTAGTGATCATTGGCCTTGTCAGTGCTTTGCGATTTGTCAGAGTTTTAGCATTTTTAAATCTTAGTACGCTCCATAAAGGCCGTGCCAATGAGGTTTTTTGACTTTTCTAAATAGCTAGTCCTGCTCTCTGTACTAGCACTGAATATGGCTTTGTCTGAGGGATTCTACCAAATAAAACGTCAGGTAGTGAAATGTTGCCTAATTGTGTTTGTGTGTATTTCACTTCTAATTTAGCCATAGGGCTCTGGAATTCTGCTGTGCTTACAAGTAGTAGGCTTCAAATTTAAGTACGCCTAGGCCCCCGATCAGTGGCAGCAAGAGTTTTACTAGTGCCACCTTGCGCCTTCCAGGCTCCATATCAAATTGATCGATGCAGTGTTTAGGTCTTGGAAAAAGTACCTGGTTAATGTCAGCGGTATATTTGCAAAGATGTACAGCATGTAGTTAGAAGCACAATTTTCATGCAAGGAATACTCCACACACAGAGCTCTGGATTGTACTTTTTTAATCCTCAGCCTACAATCACACACTGCGCTTTCATTATGTTATAACCATTAATAACCACACCTTAACTCCTCACAGCAGATTATGTAATTCCTTGTTGAGTCCGCCCAGAACCAGAAGGGTCCTAGATCACATCGTCTCATGACACTACATCTCCCCGCTTGTTAAACAACATGAACACACAATAGTCATATCATATTTCATCAATAAGGCGTTGAGGCGCTTGCACCAGATCGAGTGGAATGAGATGGTTGAAATGCACTCTGAGGTTCTGATGATTGATCAGGACTGACAGGCAGGGTTGTCCCATTCATGATTTCAGGAGCTGGCGATCATCAAGGTAGGTGTTTAAAGACTGACTAGTCCGGTGTGAGGGACTTTCTGGGACGATGCGCTGTCACAATATGTCCTTTACACATCACAACCCTCAAATAATCGGCATGTTTTCCGCTTTTGTTTCTGCTTGACCAGGACCCAAGCACCTCCATCGAAGGCTGTTTCCTGAGCTCGTCGAAAATAATCAGCATATGTTTTCATCTGGCACTTCTGAGGAGTGTCCATGACATGAACATTATTAGCATTCAAGCATCAGTCTGCTGTTCACTTTGGCAGTTTGGTTCTGATGACTGTCCCAAATAGCAAAGTGGCAGGACTCTCACCAGTTGTGGAGTGAGGAGTTGAATAATAGGTACCAAGGACTTGACACAGGAACGGGCTTAACTTGATTCCCTCTATCGATGCTCATTGAATTAGCCGTTTCAGGGTACTCATGAATCGTTCCACAATACTATTAGCTTAGGGCCACAGAGTTGTGCTGTTTTGAGGCTTGACATTTAGTCTGACCAGAAAGTCCTTGAATTCTTTGCTATTGATCAGTCGAACATTGTCAGATTTGAGAATGACAGGGACATCCCGTTCTGCAAAGATGTCATCCAGCCATTCGATGACCTTGTCATGGGTAGTTGACATTAATTTCTCTATACTAAAGGAAAACATGAATACTTATCAATGACTACCATGAGATGATGTCCATTTTCAAAAAGCCCAAAGAAATCAACTGCAATTATTTCCTATGCATGTGCAGGAAGTCAGACATTGTCAATGGGTGTTGCATCACTTTGGGATACAGGCATTTGCAAAGATGGCACTCTTTTAGTTCCCTCTCCAGTCGCTAATCTAGACGCTGGAACTACACTCGGTCTTCTAAGGGATTTTTTAGTGGCTACAATGCCACGATATCCTTCATGGGCTAGTTCAGTGATTTGCTGTCTTAGGCTCTCAGGTATGACGATTTGTGAGCCTCTTAATACAACACCTTAATTTCTAACGGACAGTTCATCCAATAAATTTTTGAATTTTTGAATTCAGCTTCATCATCAAAAGGTTGAGCATGCTTCTTTCACGATCAAGTTGAAATGAGGATAAGATAAACATGTTCCTATCACCATTAGTAGCAGCAATGGCCTGCTTGATTGATAGGGCTGCTCGCTTGCTGGACCTCTCAATGAAGCTAATGTACTCCTCTAGTGTTTTTGATGGTGAACTGTGCTGTTGTAACTGTACTCGTGAAAAGTAACTGTACTTGTGAAAAGTAATCAGCCGGGTTCTGATCTTTACCCAGCTTGTGTATATTTGTATAGCAATACTCTTGCAGTTGCAATCCTCTCAATGCGAGGGGGCATCTTGGCTTTCATGTTGACTTTCGCATTTCCCCAAAAATTGAGAGCAGCACTTTGTGATCTATAATGATAGTGAAACGCCTTCCATATAGAAACACATAAAATATTTTCAGGCCAACAATACATCCAGATTCTGGTTCAGAATAGGCATGTTCTGTGGCAGACAGACTTCCTCTGGTATAGGCCACAATGTGTCTACTTGAGCATTCGGCTACCATTGTGATCAGCAAGGATTGCCCCCACCATCACCGGGCTCGCATCAACTGTAATCTCAGCATGAAACTTGGGGTCAGAATAGGCCATCTCAGTTGCATTTTCAATTTCATATTTTATTCTTTTGAATCTTTGATCACACTCAGCAGACATCTCATTTTGTCAAGTCTCTCAATGGGGCATTCAGAGTAGCAAAGTCACAAATGTACCTTGAGCAATAACTGCCCATGCCTAAGAAGGATTGCAGCATGGTGACGTATTTGGGGGGGGGGGGGCAGGGTATCTGCCAGTGCTCACACTTTGTCTGGGTCAGAAGCCATTCCACCATTGGAGAATATGTGGCCAAAAGGTTTAGCTTGGTCTTATAAAACTCACACTTTTCTACATTTAGAGTGAGACCTGCATCAGCAAATATCTGGCTCACTTGCGTAAGAGCCTTGTCATGCTCCTTTTTTTGTCCCAAATACCAGTATGTAATCACTGTAATTAAAAGCATGTGACAGGTTGAATTATTTGTTGCATAACATCCTGAAGTATTTCTGCAGCTGACGACACTCCAAAACGTAACCTCCTGTATCTGAACCAACCAACATGAGTTGGAAAAATAGTAATGTAGTTGCAGGTTTCTTCCAACACAAGTTGATAGCATCCCTTGTTCAGGTCAACACAGGAAAAGACTTTGACCCCATTCAGTTGCATGATCATGTCTGCCATGTGTGGACCAGAATGTCTTTCTCTCTCTTGATTGCTCTGCTGGCCTGCAACATATCAACACAGATGCGCACTGCACCACCACTGTCCATTTTGGGTACCATCACTCTGGGCAAACATGGTGGAGAACTGGTGGAGCACTCAATGATGTCATGCTTCAACAGAGTTGCTAGTTCTTTCTTAACATCTCCTTTCAAGTGGAAAGCAACTCAGCTTTGTCACTGGGTAACAGGGCAAATGTCCTCATTGATGTGAAGTCGCACCTTCATTGTCTTGAGCCTGCCTAGGACATGAAATATGACAGAAACTGACCCAGAACCTCAGATTGAGTGTGGAGGTTGTAATCAATAGATATCAGTCCCATGTCAGCAGCGGTGCAAACCTGAGTAGGCATGCACTGGACAAGGTTCCAACATGAATTGGCGCTTGTACGGATACTGTTTTGTCTTTCACTGTCACCATGAATGATCCAAAGGTTTAGATGCAGCCCACATGTATACTTTCATGTTTGACTAGTTGAGGCATGGCACGGTGATAGGCTGTTAACTCTTCAACCGGCATGATGTTAATTGACGCACCACTGTCTATGATAAAGTTTATGGGACAACCATTGTCCTTTATTGTAATCTTGGGGCAATGTACTAATGAAGTCTGTTGTTCATGTGGTGGTTTGCCTTTGTCTTTTGTTCTTCCTTGCAAGCAGCCAAATCTACATGTGCCTGACACTACATCAATGTACCTGCCTGTCTTCTTCAATGGAAATGTGCTGTCTAGCGCCAACGCTATGCATGGGTGCCTTAATTGTGAGCAGGATGGTTTCTGTGCAGGAAGGCACATCTTCTTGCATAAAAACAATCCTATGAGGCAATTTCCACTTTGTAAGTGTCCTGCAGAATGCAGCACACATAGAAAGAGGGAAAAACGAGGACTAATAAATCCGGTAGCGGGGCGTACAATTCTGAGGCATTCCCAGGTCTACTACTCTTGGAAATCTGGGAATTCGTCAGAAAACATGGGTGGATGAGTGGGAACACACACGTTGAGTTACACTAAAATTACTAATCCACGCAGGGTGGCCTTGCATGGCTTGATAATCTCATTTTAGATTTTGTGCTGCCCTGCATCGCCTTGCGTGGCGCAGGGCAGGGGAACAACCTTTACATCGCGGTCATTAGACTGCGATACCTTTACAACGAGGTTGTTACAACGGCTGCATTGTTACAACGTGATGCCATTACTACGCAAGTCATTACATTGACTTGCAGTAGATGGCGCTCTAACATAAGGAATAGCATAATTTACTATTCCAACACCTTCCCTACTGATGCGTAGGCTGGAGTTGGAATAGTAAATTATACATTCCTAATGTTACAGCGCCATCTACTGCAAGTCGATGTAATGACTTGCGTAGTAATGGCATCGCGTTGTAACAACGCGGTCATTGTAACGAACGCGTTGTTACCTACCACGTAGTAAAAGCATGCGTTGTAACATGCTATATTTGCATGGCAGCGCAAAACCTATAAAAAATATGCCCCTAAATGTTTGTCTTCTAACAGTAGGCCAGCCTTCGCCTCCACACCTCATAAATACCATATCAAGTAGAGGCAAAAGAACCTGAGGCCCTGATTATAATGACCTGAGTTGGTTGCCATAATTATCGCATATGATAAAAGTCCAGCAGTGAGGTTTTTGGAATTTATTGCATTTATTAATTATCACAAATGTTTGGGGAATAACATGCAGACTTTGGTGTGCACCCTGAATATCAACCCCAAAATATTGATGCAACATAGTATTGAGGATAAAATGTTGAGAAAAAAAATATTGAGATGTAAATAAGTGTAGATTTTCTATACCAAACTCCACATATATGTACCTACACAGTACATACATCTTTAAGGTACATAGATGAGGAGTTAAGAATAGTAAATCTATATTTTCCCATATGCACTTTCAATATGCTGTCTCGATATTCTGCCCTCTGTATTCTTGTACCACAATATTCTTGGGATCAATATTCATTAGTACAGTTTAAGACGTTGATGCTTACTGTATCTTAATCTGCATGTTACATTCAGCACCAAAGTTTCCCTTTTTAAATTCTGGTTTGACCTGCTGAAATTTAACAAAGGGTGATTTAATTAGCATACAACTCGGAATTCCGACTAATGCACAAAGAGGTTTATGCAAGGGTCTGAAAACTCCACCATCTCTTAATCTGGGCCTAAATTTGATCCATATTGCACCACCAGTTACTGCTGTCTTTGTTTCTCCTATTGAAATCCATTTCCAGATCCATTGCTGTTTTCTACTCACCTGGTTTTTATTCAATTACAGCACAAGCACTTTTCAAATGTAGCTCGGCTTTGCTTAAATCAGTTTTATTCGATGAACTTGAATATTATGCTGCAATTTATTACTCTAATTTGACTTTTTTAATCAACCAGTTAAAAATCCTTAAAGCTGTATTGTACTTACCCCAGTAAAACTACTATGTCATGATCCTGTAATCCACTGGTTTCAGCGTTGGACTGGCCTGTAGAGCAATCAGGCAGTGCCTGGTAGGCTGGGCTGACAGATCAGTGCGTGGGCTTTTTTTTAGCAGTTCTAGCCAGTCTTATGACCAGTTGGGGTGTTTTTTTCCTGTTGATTTCAGTGATATTATCACTTATTAGGTCTCTGCTCTAGACAGCACATGCGCTGTCTTGAAGAGATATGTTGTATATATTTTGTGGGCTTGAACCCGTCCACAGGCTTCCCATTTGCTTGCTCCATTGTCTCTCTCCTATTCTTTCTCTCCATTTGTCTATCGCATGCATGCGTCATACCTCGTTCTGTGTTTAGCCCTCTACGAGAGCATGGACCAATTACTACTATCCATTCACAGCTCCCATTTCAGCAACTGTTTTGCAGACTACCCCTTTCTTTGTTAAAGAGCACTTAACATGAGTACTTTTGTTTTCACTCGCTCCAAGCTCTGTTTCTGTAAACAGGCCTGTAAATTTTCTTCTTATCCCGCCACATTTGCTATGCATTCAAATACTGAGGACAAATGTCAGACGCTGTTTTCCGAGGGCGCCTGCTTACTTTTCTTTCTCTGACTTCAAAGTGAGAGGATTTGCGGCCCTTCGAAGTTGTTTTCTATTATTTGTTTTGTTTAATCTGGCATTTTAAAGCGGTCCCACCGTCTTTCACCATTTACGTTTTACTTACATGGTTGAATATGCTTAAATGCTCTTATAAATGACGGGTACTGCCGTATAACAAGACTTTGAAAGTAGACTCACCAGCCTCATTTTCTTGCATTTACACTTCAAAATGAAATATGGGTCCTGTTGGTGAATTTTTTGAGACACTCTTTTGAGATTGTCTTATACGCTTACATTCTTTGATGAATGATGAAAACTGTTGCGGACTCGCCGGTCTTGTTTCCATGAGTTTATATATGCTTAAACTGAAACCTGCGTCCTATGAAATTTGATCACGGTATATACTTATTAGAGACCAATTAATTTTTCAGTTTCTTTTAACCAGTTATGTGTACCCGTACTTAGTTGTGTTTTAGCTTCACATGTCACTACATTTCTCTATATTTTGGTAATATGTTCACGGACTGACTCATATCGGCGCAAGTTGTGTTGCTTGACCTGCTCATGCTGTCTTGCTTGTCCCAGCCTTGCTGCCAGAAACACATGCACTAGGACATGGCTTTGCTGCTATACAACATGGTTAAAAGACATTGACAACACCAACAATTCTGCCACTGCTGAGACCTACTGGCTTTGCCAATGCTTGTTTAGCTCTTTGCTTCCCTAATGGGGACCACTTCTTTTTTGGTACCCGGGCCTATTTTTTGTCCCAGTCCAGCCCTGGCTGGTTTCAATATATTTTATAATCTTCCTCCTTCAACATGAAACATTTACCGCTGCTCGTAAATGGATGCTCAGATATTTATTGCTTTCACTGAAGCTCAAAACTTTATTAGAAATTGTCTACATCTATCTTTCTTCAGTAGTAAGAAAACCCTTCCATGTCTATTTAATAATTTGATTACTATTTGTAATGGGAAAACAGGGTTGATCTCATGTTATTCCTTGGAAATATATATCATCTGCATTTTTTCACCATTTCGACCTTGAGGCACACATTCTTCTATAAATGGCCTATTTTGTTGTTTTATCCAGCAGCCTTTCGCTTTCACCATCATCTTCTGTTGGGACTTCTTGGCAAGATCTAGATGAACAATTTGGCTCTCCAGTCTCATCGCTGCAACACAGATTTCACCATCAGCTTCACAATTCCAACCCTGTTCTTCCTTCCTTTGTTTGCTGGCATACCTACAAATATTTGGTATTTTTTCTATAGCAATTGAACCATTCCTTTACTGTGGCTGTTCTCGTAAATTAAGCTTTTTTCAAATAAGCTCTGTGTTGTCCTGCTGCTCTAATTACTGGTGAATTAAAAATACTTACTTCACGTGCTCTAAATCTCTGTTGCTTTTTTCCGAAATTACTTAAATTTAGCTGCCTTGCGTGCAGGAATAAAGGTCCCGTTTGGCATCTCTGTTTTTTGGCCATGCATATTTTTGTCACTGTCAGATAGTCATGCTTTTAGAAACTGGAGCCTCAACAGGACAGATGCTAAAGATATTTCCTAAGAGTAGTTTTTGGTGTTTGATGAGCCTAGGAAATAAATCATCGATGCAGAGTTGATTTTTCTTGGTAGAATATCATGGTTGTGTGATACGTTGATATGACTTAGCATGGAAATCATTGAGCTATGGCAAGTGATAACCATTGTGATGCCCATGTTGCTGCTTGCTATCACTTTGGACTGAAAATAAAGGGGTTTAGCCAATCGCACTACTGAAATGCTAAAAGTAATTTTAGTAGCTGGGGTTACTCCCCACAAGAAATTGATGCATGACACCAGTCCAAGATTCATATGAAAGTACCTAGACACATGAATAAGACAGATAGAACCAGCTAAGCAGACTATATCATATGAAATACCATAAAAGGACCTGCACAGCTGTTCAAAGCTACTAATGTACTGAAAACCATAAAACTGTCCATCGGTCTTCCTATACTTCATCATTCTACGTGTTGCATCCCATAACACGATAACGCAACTTGGTGGTCATCACGCATGACATGAAAACTCTTTCCACATAGGATCAAAACAAAGACACTTTCCTTCCAATCAAAAACCCTACATGGTTTAGCATGCAACTCATGTAGGCAATTGCTTAAACGCCCCTGGGGTAGTAAGCTCCATATAAATGCTGCAATACAATGCAATACAGAATATGTATCCTTACTAAAGTGTGAGACTCAAGTGTGCATGTGCAGCTGTGCGGTATATAACGTGCTTAAGTGAAGGATGAGCTACGGTCTTTCTCGTTGAAGAAGATTATATGTGAGTTAAGCATAGACTATTAAGAAATTGTTAGTTTATGCATGGTAATGACTCCTCATTAAACACTAAGCCATTTCAGACGCATTGATTTCCCAAATACCAATTGTTATTTAGTGTTCTCTTTATAGCTGAGCAGTCTGGACACTATTCTTCCTTTTTTGTTTCAGGGGGAGTATGTATCATGCCTCCTGTCATTGCTCCGCCTGATGGCAGACACTCATTTTCAACATTTACTGGAAAACTTCCAGAGCAAGGAAGAACTAAAGGTAGGATGGAGCGCATTTATGGAGGTATATATTTCTGCTGATAATCCTGTGATCATTCGAAAGCCAATTTGTAATTATTGTGTTGATTCAACAGACAGTGCCTTTTGATATTGTACATTCAAAGTGGTTAGTAAGTTTATCCACTTTAGCAAGGGGGCTGGCAACTCTGTATACAACATTTAAAATATTCTAAGGTTAGGGGAGAAAGCATACAGGGCCCCTGAATAAAGTTTTGCCAATAATTGGTGATTGAAACTTCCGTTTCAATTCAAATTTGAATTGCATTAACATCTGAGACTATTTCTTTTTTTGGGTTGTTTCCATTTTTATCTTATTTTTAAACGTTTCAGATAGTGTATTCTGAGTCAAATCGTCCCAACTTCAAGATTTAATTTGTGAGAGGCAGCCCCGTTCTGATAAACCTAACAAAGTATGCCCGAGTCAATTAGCTCCCTTCAATAGTTGTGGTGATGTATGAACATACATTTTAAGGCCAGTTGAAGCAATTGAATGACATTGGTCCAACTCCTCAAGATATCAAGATTGTCTATTTTTAAAGTCCATCTTGAACAAGAGTCACCTAGTGTTAGGTATGCTTTTTTACTCATAACAGCTAAATGTCACAGTGACAGGACCGGTTCTCCATCAAGCTACTATTTATCTGCTGACTTTATCCTTAGTAGAATTTGTATGGCCCAGGCTTCAAGATCAAAAGACTTGACCTGAGATACCAGGAAAAAGATTAACACTTTTTGAGGTTTGTGATATCTGGAAGTAAGTACAAGTATCATACTGGAGATGCATATTATTCAGTGTTAAGACAAATTCCTCAAAAACGTTGTTCGCATTTCAGACAAATCCATTCATCATCACAAAGCCAAGTAGTTGATTAGTTTGTAGTAAGGGTGTTAGGTCCATGCTGAATTTGCTTAAAGAATTGAGTAATATTAACATGTGGGGCCGTATTACACATCCTGAACGTTTTCCTGGTTAGTGCTGGGAGCACCTTTTCAAAAGGTGCACCCAGCGCTAACCAGGAAAATGCGCTGCATTATAGTGAATGCTTTGATCCCAGGGAAGCCGCTAACTTGCAGCACATTCAGGTGAAAAATGGAGCGGCTGCTTTGTAGCCGATCCATGTTTCACTGTGCAGACGGCAACCTGCCTGCGCTTTGAAGGGGAATTAGGGATCCCCTTGCTGGCAAGTGAGAGACTGCACCCGCCTGCAAAACGGGATATCTGGGGGGGGGGGGTCCATGGAACCCCATTTCCCCCTCCAGAGGGCTGCCTGCCATCAGGGGGTGCACTGACAGTGCCTGGCAGCTTCTTTGCCTCTGCGCCCACGTCTGTAAAGTGGCATGGGTGCAGAGGCAAAGGGCTAGTCGTACCGGAGTCTCCTGTATTTAAGTAGGATGGCTCAGCGGACGCAAAGCGGTAGTGCAGGCAAGTAGCATCGGTACTTGCCAGACCTGACTTAACACTAATTTTAGCTGCTATTTTAATCTTATTCCAAGGTGTGTGTTATACTTTTAAAACCTTTCTGTTTTATTGTTCCTGATCTTTTTTTAATACTTTACTGTTTGCTCAGACCCACCTAGTCAGCGCTTCTTTCGGCCACCTTCCGCTCGCTCTCCGTTCCACTGCGGCTTTTCTCCCATTTGAGTGGAGAGAGCGAGTGAGTCAACTGCAGCCCTTCCTGCTTCTGTTTGAGGTGGGTTGTCGGGCTAGTCGTCCTGAAGACTCCTGTATTTAAGTAGGATGACTACCCAGATGCGCAGCGGGTGTGCCAAAGGCAAACCTGTCTGCGCCCGTCCGCACCCAACCGTCGCCAGGAACAAGGACCCCTGCCCCTTGTGCCCCAACCTCCCCTCAGCTACTATAAAAAAGGGTTACACAGCCTGCTTATGCCGCCAATACATGCTACAGAGCCATTCCCTTCCTAAATCTTGAGGGACCGTTCACATGCATACATTGCCACTTTCAAAGCCTTAAAGAGGATCAGGTGCCCATGAACGAATGTGCTCATCACAATGTCCTCGACAAGGCCTGGTCAGCAGTAGCCACTCCCTTAGCTCCTGCAACCCATAGCTCCACTCATAATTGGAGAGGTGTGTTAGCCAACGTTAGATCATTGCCTAAACATGCCACTGATCTATGGAATCTAATGAACCCTGAATACCCGGATTTAGGTTTCCTCACAGAGAAAATTATCGTATTTTAAAATTGGACAGGAAGAGTAAAGTGGGTGGAGGCATTGCCATCGTGTACAAGAAGTGTTAAATGTCTCCATCATTGACTCTGCCTTAGATGATAATATAGAAATGTGTATTTCTAAAATTAAAAGCAGTTCACGGGATTGTTGGAAGGGTGTGCTTATTTACCGTCCTCCAGGCCCACTCAAGGACTTTACTATAAAGATGATGGGAAAAAATGCTCCTCATACTATCTCTTCTAAGGAATTATTGGTGCTTTTGGACTTTAATATTCACAGTGAAGATAGCGCAAATATCAATTGTGCTCACTTCCTTGCAGACATGGCCTCCTTAGGATTGATAAACATCAATGATGGCCCTACTCATTCAGCCGGGCATACCCTGGACATTATTTTTCTCAACTCACCCCCTATTTTTGCAGAACCCCCCTGCCCAGTGATCTGGTTGGATCATTCTTTGGTTAGTTTTCGGATTACAGGCACCCAACCCACCTGCACCCCTACTAATCCTACTTGTAATCCTAGAAGACAAAGGCACAACATTACGCAAGACTCTTTTATGGAAAATGTTATACCCCCCACATTCGAAGCACCTGGGGATACTAACACAAAGTTAAATATATTTCAAGAGGCCATAAAATCCGTCACAGACATTCTCCCACCGTTAAAACTACAGCACGTCATTCCCCAAAGAAAGTTTGCAGCTTGGTACACTTCTGAGCTTCGTAGGGAAAAGGCTAACTGCAAAAAATTGGAAAAGACATGGCTTAAATCGCAAACTGTAAGGAGAAAATAATTTATAAATCTGCCTTAGCACTATACCACAAGAGCACGGAAAGCCCATATTACCTCTAGGTTAAACCAAGCAGGCAACTCTACTAAATAAATCTATGAAGTCCTCAATTCCCTCACCAATCCCATTGCCTGTATCAGTCAGATCCCCCCTCTTAAGTATTATGTGATAACATTGGCAATCATTTTGAGGACAAAATTGACAAAATATGATACATTTCCTAGAGACTCTGAATCATCAGACATTACTGCCCTATTGTCCACATCTCTGAGGGAGAATGGAAGCATGCTTCGAGAGTTTCCCTGCTTTGCAGGTATCAAAAGTGGAAGAGATGTTGAAAACAACCAAATCCGGTTCACCCCTCGATGTCATGCCAGCCAATTTGTTTGCCTTATTAGCTACGCAGCTAGCCCCCTCCATTTCTACCGTACTAAATGCTTCTTTGAGTGAAGGGAAGCTTCCTCACGTATGGAAAATGGCACAAGTGCTTCCAATCTGTAAGAAAGCACATGTACCCGCAACGGACCTGGCAAACTACCGCCCTGTTTAATTTCTTCCACTTATGAGTAAACATTTGGAAGGATATATCAATAGTAAGCTCATGGAGTACATAGAATCCCAAGGCTGCCTCGAACCCTCACAATATAGTTTCAGACCTAATCACTCTACTAAAACCACCATTATAGGTGTTACAGACTACATTACATTTGCCTTGGACAACAATAAGGCTGTGCTGTTAGTGCTTCTGGACTTTTCCGCAGCTTTTGATACTGTCTCTCACCACAAGCTGCTCCAAAGATTGAATGAGAATGGAATCCATGGACTGGCGCTAAAATGGATTGCGAGCTTTCTGGACCAGCGCACTCACGCGGTTAACCTGGGTCCTTTCCGCTCCCGCATTATGAAGCTCACGAAGGGGGTACCACAGGGCTCTTGTCTCATCCCTACCCTTTTTAATGTGTTTATGACCCCTCTTACAAAGATCATTAGCGATCATGGGTTCACTCCATTCTATTATGCAGATAACACACAACTTATTTTATCATTTGATAACAATGCGGCTCCAACCAAATCTCTCTTTGCTGATGGTATGCTGGCAATTTCTAGCTGGATGACAGAAAACTTCCTCCAGCTAAACGCTGATAAAACTGAAATTTTATTATTCAGCGATGCTCAAACTTTATGGTGCCCCAAAAATAATGGCAAAAAACCTGGGGGTCCGTCTGGACCATGCTCTCACTATGAGAGACCAAGTAATGGCTACTGCAGGTACTTGCTTCTACATGTTGAGCCTCCTTCGTAGGGTGTTCCATTTTCTTCCTTTATCTGTCCACAGGACCCTGATTCAAGCCTTGGTAATCAGTTGCCACGACTAATGTAATGCCCTTCTTGCAGCTGCAAGTGCATCCTTACTGAATAGACTGCAGGTGGTTCAGAACACGGCTGCCCACCTGGCACCTAATATGCTGCCTAGAACATCCTCCCTCTCTTTGCTCAGAAATCTTCTCTGGCTTGCCATCCGCCAAAGAATCAAATTCAAAATGTATTGTCTAGTCCATAAAACTCTCAATGGCAAAGGCCCTGCCTATCTTGCGGACAAATTTAAGCATTATCAGCCTGGCAGATCTCTTCGCTCAAGGGAAAAAGCTCTTCTTGTGATTCCACGTTACATAAAACTTAGCGCTGGGGGCAAAGCTTTCTCATACCTCACCCCAAGGTACTGGAATTCTCTCCCTGTACATCTGCGTACGAGCCCGTATCTCCTTCGTTTCCGGAAACTCCTGAAAACAGAACTCTCCAGTAACAGATCTTCCATGCCTTGTATACCCGTGGAGATACCCCTTTGGGGGCAATTTCGGTGCTCTATAAATTCCATCATTCATTCATTAATTCATTCAAAATCCCATCATGCATTCCGTCATTGTATGGGGCCATTCCCTCATGCAAATGAGGGACCGCCGTGTGATTATTTGCTCCCATTTTCTCTTTGCAGCATCCAGGATCCCAATCTTTAAAAAAAAAGATTGAAGACACTCCTTTTCATCTAATCAGTCCCTCATCGCTCCTCAAGGTTCATACCGGGACACTCCTTGAGTATCTGTGCATAAATAACATAACATTATAGCGCTCGCGCTTTATGTGCACCAGCTCTACTGGTATTACAGAAGTGGACGCAAAAGCATCTAAATCCCCTTGTGTAATACCAAAGAGCCCTGGGGGTACTTTGTTAATATGGCCTTTGGTATGGCAGAGCACTTAGAAATGGCAGAAATGTGGCATTTAGTGCTATTTAAAAGTCATGTTATTAATATTATGTTAATGCAATCATGTGTTCTACAAATCTATGTTGAATCCTATATTGAAGAGAATTGGAGCTATGTGCATTAGTGACTTGGAAAATCACTTATTTTAGTGTTCCTCCCCAGTGCTAAAAACTGAACATTTTACCATGGAGGATCATCATCAATGGCTGGGATAAAGTTTGGCTGTGGTAGGGGTGTTATATTGGGCCAGGATAGGGCTGACCAGTCTAAACGATCCTGGTGAGCTGTTGCCTAGTTGAAATGTTTCAATAATGGAACATTTCTATAAGGTTGTCTCTTAATGAAAGAACATTAGCTCTTTAGAGTAAGCAACTACATTGGGCTGTGCAATCACTTATCAGCATGGCCGCTATAGATTGAATATGGCACTACCGGCACCCTTTGATCGGCTGCCTTACTTTTAAAGTGAACATACTTGCACTTCTAAGGCGATCTTCAATAGCTTTAATGCAATAGTTGAGATATTTTTGAGCAATGATTGTATACTTTTAATGGTTTTTATATCTTCATCTCAAGAGATTTGGTACACTGTCAGAGGTCATGATCAACACATCGGCATATGCCAGATGCTTTCGTTTTTTTGACTGGCATCAGTGCTACTTGTATACTTTCATTTTATTGGCAAAATTAGATATTATCTGATGTTCTGCTACCTCTTTTTTATTAAAAAAAAGTGTCTTACAGTGAGTGTTTGAAATATACCAACTCAGCAAACTTGGTAAAAATGATAGCAAAGACACCAGGATACAGCACTCTTATACTGAAATCATCTCCTAAATTTGCATCTACATTCATAGAAACACTGAGAATCATGGAGAAGAAGGTTTAGAGGAGGGACAGGGAACCTTAGTAATATTCACTAGTCATCTAAACCTGCCAGTCTGACTCTATGGAAGTGTTGTAAAGGAAGTTTGGTATCTGTAGTGTAGGTTGTAGAAGAAGGTTTATTAGATTTTATTTACAAGTAGGTAATTAGATAGGTAAGTCCCACCAGGAACTGCATCATTGCTGCTCAGCCCATATCTTCAACTGACAATCAATCTCACTCAAACACTCTCAACAGCCTACATGACCTCACACACTGGCTGAGCAGCAGAGACTTGGAACGCTGGGGAGAATGCATTAGGTTACAACACATCTCCCCTCTTTATATATACAAAAAATATCACAATTGAAAATATCATAGGACGTATGATAAGATTGATAAAACAGTCCTATGACATCGGATACAATAAAAATCACAGCACTTAAAAGTCTCTATATTATAATCCTGCAAACATTAAAAAATCACAGTAAATAAATCCTGAAATTAAAATCACAATAATATAATCCTGTGCAGGACATAGAGGCCTGAAGCCACCACAGACTGTAACATGGTGTAACACTAACACATTCACTCACCCCCTTCTGCACACACAACCTTTTGCACACCTGATGGGACAGAAGGTCTCAGGTCAAACACAGCAGGGTACACAAACGCACACAAATTTTGCACACCTGACAGGACCAAAGTTCTCAGGTAAAACACACAAGATATCCCGCACATCAGACAGAAAGATCCAGCACATTGTCGCACACACAGGGCATCTACGCACACGGGGGCAGATTTAAAAGCCCCTTGCGCCTGTTTTACGCCACCGTTGCGTCACTTTTGTGACGCAGCGGCGGCGCAAAACCAGCGCCATGCTGCGGGGTATTTACAACGTGACGCATCTGGGAGATGCGTCACGTTGTAAAGCCCTGCGCCAGAAGCAGGCGTTCTGGCGCAGGGGGGGGGGCGTTCCGGCGCAGGGCCGCCTCCTAACAGTGGCTGAGTGAAATCTACAAGATTTCACTCAGTCACTTTTAAGGCCATGCTGCGTCAAAACCCTATGCCTGCTTGAAGCAGGCGTAAGGATTGACGCAGCATGTTAGGGATAGGGCACCCCCGAGCCTTGCTGGAGCTGCGTCGCGCTTGCGACGCAACTCCAGCAATGCGCCGCCTTTCCGACAGGGGATGCGTCACGCATCTGCCCATCCGAGTGCCACGGTGCACCGCATTATAAATGCGGCGCATCAGTGGTGGCGCACGGGTGGGCAGATGCGTCGCAACTCTTCTGGCGCATCTCTGCTGATTAGTAGAGATGCGCCAGAAGTCATAAATCTGCCCCACGGTATCTTTCCTCCACTGCCCCACTGACAGGGAATATCCACAAAGGGTCTCCTTCAACCTATGCACATTCCCACACACACAGGGCATCTACACACAGGGTATCTCTTCACCCTTACACATTCCCCGACTGCCACTGACAGGGAATATCCACAAAGGGTCTCCTTCAACCTATGCACATTCCCACACAGACAGGGAACCTCCGCACAGGGTATCTCTCAACCTTGAAACATTGCCAAACACACAGGGCATCTAAGCACAGGGTATCTCTTAACCCTTACACATTCCCCGACTGCCACTGACAGGGAAAATCAGCATAGGGTCTCTTTCAAACTATGCACATTCCCACACAGACAGGGAACCTCCACACAGGGTATCTCTCAAAGGTTATTCATAGCCACACTCACAGGACAGGGTATCTTTCCACTCTTACACATCACCACACACACACAGGGCAACTACACACAGTGTATCTCTCAACCCTTACACACTCCCCCACTGACTGGGAATCTTTACACAGGGTGTCTTTCAACCCTTACACCCCCCCCCCCCCCACAGGGAATGTCCACAAAGGGCTCTTTCAACCAATGCACATTCCACACAGACAGGGAACCTCCACACAGGGTATCTCTCAAAGGTTATTCACAACCACACTCACAGGACATTTTAGAACATGGTATCTTTCCACTCTTACACATCACCACACTCACACAGGGCAACTACACACAGTGTATCTTTCAACCCTTACACACTTCCCCACTGACTGGGAATCTTTACACAGGGTGTCTTTCAACCCTTACACACTCCCCCCTCTCCCCTGATAGGGAGTGTCCACAAAGGGCTCTTTCAACCAATGTGCATTCTCACACAGACAGGGAACCTCCACACAGGGTATCTCTCAAGCTTTAAATATAGCCAACTCACAAGGCATCTTAGAACAGGTTATCCTTCCACTCTTATACATCGCCACACACACAGGGCATCTATGCACAAGGTACGATTCAATCCTTACTGAAACACAAGCAACAGAATGAGATAAGAATTAGAAATAAATATACCAAGCAAACAAAGCAGCAGGTAGAGAACAGCATCATCAATATATGTAGCACAGCATAACATCGTCAGCAAACTTAGACTGGCAAAGAATGAAAGTCACCAAAAGACATTCAAAGTTCCCCTACGATGAGCGATCTCTCACCTGAAATTCCTCCTGACACAGAATTCCCACAAAAGGAAAGTGGAGGGAAAAAACACATTAAAAGATTGCAATCCTTCAACACCGGAGGAGGGGTGACTGGCTCTAAGAGGTGTATTCAACTTTGCTGTTTCTCCCTTTTTCTTGCCTTCTTCTTGTAATTCATTTTACATTCTAGTACTTGTCTTTGAAATATTACTTGCTGGCACATTGTTGCCTATTATCAGGTTGCGTAATTGTGGCACGTTCACAGTATATTTATATTGGAAGAGCACAGTTGTTCACTGTTGTGAGCTGTTGTATGCGTCACTTGTTTTTTGTTGTTGTTTTTTTTAGCACTTAATGCGTACTTGAGTCCAAAATGGACACGAGATTTCATTGTTGCTCAAATATAGACCTAAATACTGGATTTGTATTTTGCATTATTATTGTGAAATGTTATATCATTTCCCAGAAATTTAGCGTAATTACGTGAAAGCAAACTATTCAAATTCCCTGTACCTAAATATGGGCATTATAAGCCTTAGTCCCTACAATGGAGAAGAAGTGTGCATACTCCGAAATACAAGGTAAAATCTGCATTTTTCTCTGATGCTTAAGACTATCCCACTGGTAGTTACTAGCTGCTTAAGGAGATGTCCAAGGTCAGCGGGGAGTTGATGTTGCAGTTCTGTGCTCTTTGAGAAGGGATTGCGGGGTGCATTCGGGGTACTGGGAGGCTGGGGCCTCGCTGAGAAAAGCATTGCCTGCTCCCCCATGCTGCAGGTGCGGTGAGTGGGATTGGGCTATTCTATGTTATATTATGTTATACCATGTTGATTTGTATAGCACACTAATCACTCGAGAAGGTATGCAGGCGCTTGGGTAAGGTGTGTGGTCCCAAAGTGTGTATTACGTTATGCTTGCAGACCATGCCTTTCTTCATGTTCAGTTTTATTGGGTGTGGATTTGCACTAAATGTCTGTCTATTGGGATGTATTTGTAAGGTTATTAACTGACATTTGAATTGAAAGGATTCTCAATATAGCTGGCATCCTGCTTTCTCACATGTGCTGGTGTTCCACACTCGGTTCTCATGACCTCTTCTGGTTTGAGTTGTGCTGCTCCCTGCCTGAATGACTGCAATTACAGAGACTCATGAGAGCACAGTCTGCCACAGTGTGGAATTTACTCAGCCTCTCTCTATTCCAAAGGTGTGCTGCTGCCTGCCTGAGGTCTGTTTGTGGCTTTCCTTTCAGTGACACCTTTACCCCTGCCATCTCCCAAGGGTGCTCTGAAATCACTGTAGGTGTTCATGGCAGACAGGATCCTCCTACCCTTTCTGGCCCTGGTGCCACTACTCCGACTGCACTACTGATAACTATGCCCTTGTTTAATGGGGCTGTGTATCTGTAAAATTTATTTAGGACACAGATATTTATGTCAGTAAATATTTTGACTAGGACATTCTGTTGAATGGCTGATGTTAAAGTTGCTCCTGCGTGACCATGAAGACAAAGGTGATACCTAATTTGTTCAAGACTGTGATACCTTAAAGTCAGGAATACTGTAATTTAACTCCAAATGATGTGTTTGTTGCTATCAGGAGTTCCTGCTAAAGATCTTCTGTGTTTTTCGGAACCTGATGAAGTTGAGTGTCTTCCCTCGGGACTGGATGGTGATGAGGCTGCTAAACAGCAAGTTAGTCTAATTGATCTTTTTTGTTCATGGAGTAAAGATCTTGTTTATTTTGTTCCATTAATATTTCTTATGGTCTCCTATTTGTTATCCCCTATTTAGTCATAGTGCTGACATCAGTTGACATATGCTACTCAGGTATTAATGTTAGTCACTGGTTGCAGGTGGGGGCCCACTTGTACTCTTTTTTGGGGACCAAAATTTATTTTTTATCCTCGGACTTTGACCCAGAACAAGAGAGAGAAAGGCAGCAATGGGAGAAAGGATGAGGGAAAGAAAAGAGAGCAACAGTGACAAACAGAGAAATTAGAGATGAAAAAGAATTTGCAAGAGTGAGATAAAAGTGCAGGGAGAATATGTCGGCGGAAGAAAGAGGCATGGGTTAAAATCCAATCTATACATCTCTGGTATTTGGCAACCCCGATATTCGGCAGTAGCACGAACGGGCATATGAGAAAGGTTTGGGGCCCTGACATATATTCTTTTACAATTTAAGCACTTATCCCATTATGCCAATGCAGCTGAAATCCAGAGTCGCCTTCTAGCCATCATGCATCTAGTTCCAAATCTTGGGAACTGGTACATGGCTGTAGTGAGAGAAATTGAGCCTTAGCAGTGAAAATGCATGTGGTACGCCCTTCTTTACAACACATGGTCCCTCCTGCTGTCTGTCTGTACCTCTACCATCTCCTGTTTGCTACAAGAATAATGTGCAATATGTAAAGTAATACAGTGTTAACACAAAAAGTGTACATTAACTTAGGTATAAAGCTAGATTGAATTGCATGTGCAGGTCAAAGGGCCGCAAAGAACACTACACAGAACACTATATCCCTGTTCTTGAGGGGGAAGAGGCAAAAGTCATGACAGGGACTTATAGTACAGAGGCTCCATCTGGTGATCTTCAATGATAATCACACACTGAATAGCTCTGCCTATGTCCAGGATCCCAGGAGGCTATTTTTCCTACATGTATGTCTACGTAAATGCACCTGCTTAGTAAAAAAAAACATACAAGTTGTGAGTATTTTAATAGCTAATATAAATGTATACAACTATTTGTTATTTCTCTTTTCATTAGGAACATGCATTTTGTTTATTTTTAAGGAGCTAACTGCTTGTGATTTTCCTGTAG
Source organism: Triturus cristatus (assembly GCF_964204655.1). Taxonomy (NCBI): domain Eukaryota; kingdom Metazoa; phylum Chordata; class Amphibia; order Caudata; family Salamandridae; genus Triturus; species Triturus cristatus. The sequence continues at coordinate 353,755,904 of NC_140592.1, read as the reverse complement.
AGGTCTAGTTCTGTATACTGCTTGTTTACTAAGTATGATGTGCTGCCAAAGAATTTTCTTTTTGTTCTGTGCTAGCTGTATGATTGGATGCAGGCTTGTTGAGATGAATAAAAGATGTGCGTAGCCAAGTCGTATGGATTAAAAATGAAGGTTTATTAAAGATTGTTCCAAGTTACAGATAACACCCCACCAGGGGCAGCACCCTTGCTGCTCAGCCCATTCCTTCGACTGACACTCATCCTACCACAAACACTCTCAACATTCTAACGACCTCACAAACTGGCTGAGTAGCAGGGACCTGTAACTCTGGGGAGAATGCATGGCAACCAAGGCCAAGCACAACAAGGCTGTGCCGCGCTTAAGCAAAATTGTTACTTTAGTTGTTGAAGGGCAAACAGCCACAGTGCGGATGTACCAGGACACCACTGTTGTACAATTAGTGGAATAGGAAGATTTGAGAGAGTAGTAGGTTGGCCCAGGGAGGTGGTTAAAGAAAATCTCAGAGTTTGTGTCTCATAAACAAAAGCAAAGTAGTCAAACTTAGATCACATCATCATTCCTCTTATTTTATTAAATAAGAGAGGGTTTCCAGCAGTACTAACAATCACAAAGCTTATTTAACTCCTTACATGAGGCTTCCTGCCATCTGTTCTGGGCGTCTCATTCAGGGTACAGATAATATTGCCTTTGTAATGTGATGAATACAGTCAGATGGGCAAGCCTGTGAAAGCACTCTTTGTTCTTCTGCCATGATACCAGTCCTTTCTACTGAGGTTTTTGCACTTTTCAGATCAAAACAAGGCTAAATGGAGGTATAGGACAGAATTTCTTGCTCCCAGTGTTGCCTTCTCAATCTTAACCGCTTGTTGTGTGTTTTCTTGTTTTTAGTGTCATTGTCACGACAGTCCAGTACTTGTCCTCAGCCTTGCATAAGAACTTCACAGAAAATGACTTTGACTTTAAGGTAATTGCATTATGTATTGTATCCGACTATCCTTTTGTAGATATAACTATTGAAAAGGGAACCGGTCCCAAAATCACATTGAAACAATGATCAAAGTAGACATAATGCATATTTAAGTGTAATAAATCAAGACTACCAAGTATCCTAATTAAAAATGTTCAGTTAAGTTGCATATGACAAGGAAGTTATCCTCCACGCTGTCAAACAATGTAGGATGCACAATCAGTTGGACAAGAGGCGATCCACTCATTTTGGAACGTTGAATGACTTAGGTGCCTCTCTGGGACAATCATGTATGTTACTTATGTATGGATTTTGTTTGTACGAGGCCAGTTCAGCTTCAAGCCTGGACTAGAAGCAAAAATTAGCCGCAGGACAAATGTTTATATGGACCCAATATGTCACAGAATTTTGAAAAGTGGCTATCGAATTTAACCCTCTCAAGGGACTCGGGGGATTCCCCAGGATCTAGATTGGCTATTATCAATGTCATAACATGACTGGTGATAGATAGACAGATAGATAGATAGATAGATAGATAGATAGATAGATAGATAGATAGATAGATAGATAGATAGATAGATAGATAGATAGATAGATAGATAGATAGATAGATAGATAGATAGATAGATAGATAGATAGAGATATGTAGAGATAGCTATATATACATATGCATATTGTCTTTGTTTTAATGCTGGTAAAAAATGCATCTACAATGACAGTGGTTCTCTCAGAGCATTAAGCAGCACACCTAACAAGCTCACCAAGGCCTCCCAGCCTCAGTGGAGTAACTACGAAAGTATCATCCCCAGGTGTCGAAATAAACATTGAAAAGAAAAATCCTGTCAGCAAAAAGTTACACTGTTGCACATTGCCCTTTTGTTTAGTTTTTTTATATGTCAATTGTAAAAGCTACTCTATAGTGGCACTGTACTACCAAAGAAAATCATATTTTAGAGTATGTTTCTAATTTCCTTATAATGCACTTTGCCTTTAAAAATTGACCTGAAATGATACTCATTGTTGTATAAAACACATTTTAAATATTAGCACATTATCCCCAACAAAAACACACATTCCTTAAAATATGGACAGGCATATCTGCTATCTTGGGAAAACAATAAATGCTGACGTTTAAGTACTCCAAATATTTCTAAACAGTATTGGAATCAGTTATTCAGTAATGCAATATAAAAAAAACATAACAAGAAACGTGTAATATGTTCCTGTGCTCATCCCACCACAGGCAGCCAAACCTCCTACTCTGTACGGCCTGTGGCCAGACACTCACCCAGCACCCGCGGGTGGGCAAGCCCCTGTGTTTCATGAACGCATTGATACTTGTACAATGAAGGACCAAGGGCTACTTGCTTACACCTGAGAGAAATGTATGTATTCACAGCCCCTGTATCCTGTGTTCAGTGTAAGTAGATGAGCTGCAGCCCCAGCAAGACCCTGTAATTTGCCTGTCCCATGTCTGCATTAAATTCAGACTCCCTCTGACTATTTATGCCAAATATTATAAGATGTCTTCTTGTAATATGGGATTGGACACCACGGAAAATGCATTCAATCTGTAGCCCAACCTCTGAGTGACTGGTTGGCCTGCCACAAATTGCCACAACCTTGGGATATAAATTATCATTTGATACCTAAACATTAGTTTGTTGTGTATTTTAGCAGAGTTTTATGTATAGAGCAACAGTTGGACACTTGTTGCTGACCTTTCTCAGAGATCAGGATAGCAGCTACGATATAAAAAGAAACCTGCTCTTGCTCAGACTCAGAGGAGTAGGCAGACTGCATGAGTTTAGAGATGGAGCTCAAAGGTAAGCTTGAGAAAGAGGAGGCCCAGCTCTCTAAAACAGTCTTTGAGGCTTATTGTCTAAAAAGGAGGGACTAATGTGGAGACGGCTGTGCGCCGGCTGCAGTCTAGCCTGGCCAACAAAAGTAGAAAACTGCACCTCCCTTTCCAGAGTATTTCTGATTCTCACCAAAGGATTCGACTCAGGGATGACCATAAACAAACCTCTCAGGAATCACTGCTTTTTTTGCAGGTGGAATAGTTGTTCACCAGCGCTTGTGGTTCGGCGTTACCCATTGATACCAGATCCCTCATTTGACTGCGGCTGAAGAAGACTATTGTTTTCCCTTAATACTTCAACCACCAAATGTTTTTCTGACACCCTGACCCAAAAACCATCAACAGACAGATCTCTCAGAACCACCCAATACACATCGATCTCTCGCCAGTATGGTACTCATAAGTGCCTGATGACCTCCCTTCCCCAACACTGCTGCTGCCTTTGCCTCCAGAAAAAGATGCATTTGGCATTACATACATTATGCGCTTGTGCAAATAATTAAGTCGGGACTCTAAAAGTGCTACCTGTTCACCAGAAACCCAGTGTAATTTTGTACCCATCTTAAAATTACATGCAAAGAAGACTCTTAGAAGAGACCTTTGGTCCATTCATTAGCTTGAGTATACCGTTTTCAGTTTGATCAGGTGTTACTCTGAATAAAAGTCCTCCTTTCTTAAAATATCTAAATTCTGGCTTCACTGGACTGTCTATTTATTGCATGTTATTTTAATTTTGATGGTAACTCACATCACTTTCCAAGAGTAAGACTTGATTGCTCACCCCCACCACCCCTGAGAGTCAAAAAAGGAGGTCCTTGTCATTTCAGTTGGTTCATCAGAAGTGCCATACCTTCCACAGATGCAATGCCCAAATAGCCTTTATGGCACCAAATTTCTGTGTCCTGTCACTGGTCAATGGACACTGCAATGGCTTTAGATTTACATCCTTTGGTAACTGTACCAACAATTCAGTGGCATTGTTTTTAAAAAAAAAAGCCAGAGGAGCAAATAACTAAGGGGTCGAATCTCTTGTCGGTCGGAAGGGCTCCAAATCGGATTTGGGTTTGCCGAATCCGATCCGGAGCCCTTGTTTCCGACTGACTCGTTCCCAGTTCAGAACGACCAAGTACAATGCCTGGGAACCGTTAGGGCTGACCGAATCAGTTCTGAAAGGCATTCGGACAAGTTGATCCTTTCCAGAGACTATTAGTACAGCTCTATGGACTTGGTTTCTGAACGAGCCTTTTCGATTCGGTTTGCCCAGAACTAAATGGCCCCCAAAATCGTTCTTTAGGGGCCCGTAGCAGGCGACCTTCAGCCAGGGTCCTCTGAATCGGGCCCGTGGGTGCGTCCTTGGGTCCCCTCTTCCCAACCATGCACAGTGTGGCAGGCACCATGGGGTGCCCACCACAGGGTGCAAGTTTTTCCCCAGAAATTCCTTCCTTCATTGGGAGCCTGTGTTCACATATAGAACACAGGCTCCCATTGAAGTCAATGGGAGTATGACCGAATCGTATCCAGATGCATACAGATGCATCATACTCGTTCGGTCGGACTCTCCCGATCCGAATTGTACGGAAAGCATTCCAGAACCGATTTGTCCGCCATGCTTTTCGAACGAGATCGGAATCAAGCCCTAAATTTACCAGTGTTACTCAAACCTTGAATTTCTCCCTCTGAGTAAATATGAGCATTGAAAAAACGCAGGACTCCTTTCCACATTTGCACCCAGTATCTGGAAGGATACCAGTGTACCCATCAGGACCGCTCAAACTCTGCTCCAATTTAGGAAGGCGCTGAAGATGTACCCCTCTAGAGATCACTACATCATGACTCAGTAGCAGTCCACTTTTGCAGTAGGAACCATTCTATCTCTCAAGTCACCCGTTGACTGAATATATGTCGTTGTCATTGTACATCACTCTACTGTCCTTCAGCTAAGCACACAACATACAAATACCAAATACATACATGCATACATCAAAGCCACTGGAGCTATGCAGTAATATATGACCAAATTATGCAGCAGGTTTGACTAAATTACACTACAAAAAAAGCAAATTGTGTAGCTCAATGCGGTACATTTCATGGCAGTTTTATTTTGTAATTTTCTTTTTGAATACAAATGGTACTGTGTTAGGAAAAGCTCCATCTCATTTGTACTAATTTAATTACTAAAAAAAGCAATTAGCAACTGAAAGGTGAGCTGGTAACTTTTTACAATAGGTCTGCCACTGCGTGGCCCTCCCTGTGGTGCTTCCTAACTTTAGAACTTTAGATTTATTTAACTTTAAATCCGTTTCAGCTAGAAACATTTTTTGTGTGAAATCTGCCAATCAGGCAAGATTATGCGGCAAGTGAGGTAAATATGTAATTATAGGGGCACTGCTGCAGCCGAATGACATAATTCCTCTGGCCTTAAAATAGATGCAAAACTCTACAAAATTATGAAATGAGAGTTTACTGTTTAATTGGAAGTATATTTTCTTCTGTATTTAGAGCAAATATTACAATTGTGTGATTTATTCCAGGTGTGGAACTCCTACTTCAGCCTTGCTGTTCTCTTCATTAACCAGCCCAGCCTGCAATTGGAGTCTTGCACAGCCGGCAAGCGCAAGAAGATCCTGGACAAGTAAGAGCTTTTTGGCAAATGCTGGTACTACTGATGTTTCTCACATTCCCGGTAACTCTACATGCAGCTCAGTCAGGCATCAGGGGTGCCTATGAGTTTGGCATGTCAGGTGCTGGGAATCCGAGAGCCTCTTTCCCACTAAGGTCCCCAGTAGTTTTTAACCAGATCTCATTGGTGCAGCAACTTGAGTCACTGAGTTTTGATGTTCTTCAACATTTTGTTCATTTTGGTATTTGTTTCCACCACTATGTTCCCTCCAAAGAAATAGGTTATTAAGTGCATCAGTATATAATGTAAGTGGTGTGTGTTATAATTTATGAAACAAATAGAAGAAACACCCATATTGCAAAGAACATAGGGGATAGGAACAAAATAATCCTTCACATGCCTCCTTCAGAGAAGAATTGCCCAGGTTCATTTGCTACCCAACCCCAAATTCTGCACCCCGAAATGGCTAACAGTCTGGCATAATCCAGGATTCACTTCATATCCATGGTCTGGCTTTCCATGAAGGATCTGGCATACTTAACCTGTGAAAAAATATCTTCTCATCTGATGTTCCACTTTGAGTTACACAAAAAAGCACCCAAAGGCAACATTCCCCTATTTCTCTTTTGGTTTGAGTGCAAAACTCAGATGTTAATTTGCGGATCTCCACATGTAAGAAACTAGGAACAGAGTTGAGAGTGTGACCACTACCATAATGTAATCTCTCTAGGGAAAATGAAGAACTGGGAACAAGGAAGAAGAGAGAAACACAGGGGTCTTAGCTTATCTCTCACAGCCATCTCCTTCAGCTTTAGACTATGTCCTTGAGTTATATAGACTGATGTGGTATTCTGTCTATGAGAAATACACAGTGGATACCTGTGAATGTAAGCATTGATCACATATATATGCCTCAATCCTCTTTCTCACGAGTAAAGTCTTACTGGATGCTTGGATGATGAGAGCCCATAACAATCCTAGGAGATATTGGAAAAAACAGCCAACCTTGGGAGCATCAGGACCACAAAGTCGATGAACGACTTGATCAATTCTGGTAAAAAGATTGTTAGGCAAGCACATGTAACAATGCTAAGGATGCATCATCAGAAATGGTAAAGCAAGGTAAATGCAAGAAAGCAGGAAGAACAAAACTCTAAGGTAGAGGAACTGAACTGTACATGGTAACCATACAACCAAGAAGTTGCAAGGCAAATGGCTCAGGTACTGATATTTCCTACACTGCCCCGGAAATTGTTGCCCTTGATTCTTCCACTATTCCAGTTAATATGATTCTACCCCACCCTCCCCCTGCCCCTTAAGGTCCTTCTTCTTCTCAGCCCAAGCTTTCTAGGTATTCCAGTACTCTATTGTTTCTTCCAACTCTCAGGCTTTCTTTTTCAAATCCTAAAAGGCCAAGAACCATTGTGGCTGTTTTCACTACTCCCTACTCTGCACTCAAGATCCAACAGAAGCAAGCTTTCCAGTTTTTCTTTTTCTATATTCAAAGCCACTCTAAACATTGTCTTCGCCTTAAAATCTGCATGTGGTGCATTATTAGAGCAAAGCAAAGCTTTCTCAAATCCTATCAGTTCAGTATTACCTTGTCCATCTTCAGACATTTCTTTATGTGCTGTGCCACCAGGTTTGAAGAAATATCTTTAGATGTCTGTCTGTACGATATGATACCTCAATGCCAAGTATTAGTCAGAGTCAAAGCCTTTTAAAACCATTCAACCTTCATGGAGCTCTGTCACCAAAGCTACCCAGATAGGGCCACAAACAGGGCAGATGTTTGGGTGATGAACTGGAATAATCAGTGCCCAGCAGCTTTATTGACATTGGTACAACAATCCATGCTCCAGAGGTCAGTATCTTGTCTTCTCTGGCATCAATATGCACTCATAAGCCCCTTCTGAGTGGTGTTAGGGCAGTTAAGTTGTGGTACTCACAGTGTCTGGAGACTCATAGGACTCTGGTGTCTTCAAGGCATTCCTGATTGTTATTTTAGGTAGAAGGATCCTAACTCCTGTGTTGCTGTCAAAGTGAGCTAAGAACGAAATGATGCCACACTACTGCTGCCTTAAAATAAATAGCGTAAAACATCCTTGACAAGGAACCTGCAGGCTGTCAAACCATATGCTTACTTCTTCTCAATTTCAAAAGACAGCAATGAAAAAAACAATAAAATATTTTCTTTAAATAGTTGTAATTACAATTGCTGTATGGAAGAAGAGTCATAAATATTGCCTTTTCAATTGATGTGTTTTCCAAATCATAGAAAACAGTTTCTGTAAGAAAACAAAGTGTTCCATGATGCCATATTTAGACAAAGGTATTATTGTTTATGAACTCTAGAAATCTTCCAAGATGAGCAAACAACCTTTACTTTCTTATGTCTCTTCAGGTATACATTTGCTAGTTTTGAAATCTGTGGGCTGCCTCTCCAACTATATCATAACTTAATAAGCATTTGTTTTTACTTATTACTTCCTAATAGAACTTCTGTTGTAAAATATTATGGAGGCTTCCTCAATGAAACAATGCCCACTAAGCCCTACCAATACAACTTAGGGGCAGATTTATGTTAGACTTGCGCCACTTTTACGCCGCCGTTGTGTCACTTTTGTGATGCAGCGGCGGCGTAAACCATGCGCCATGTTGCGCCTTATTTACAACGTGACGCATCTAGGGAGATGCGTCACGTTGTAAAGCCCTGCGCTACATGAAACCTGCGTCAGGTTTAATGTATGCAGGGTGGGCGTTCCATCGGAAAAAGCCTCGGAAAAGTGACGCAGTGAAATCTACAAGATTTCACTCAGTCACTTTTCCGACGCTGCTTCGTCAAAACCTTGCGCCTGCTTGAAGCAGGTGTAAGGCATGACGCAGCATGTTAGGTATGGGCAGCCCATAAACATTGCTGGAGTTGCGTCGTGCTTGCGACGCGACTCCAGCAATGCGCTGCCCTTACGCCATCAGATGCGTCAAGCATCTGTTTATCCTTGCGCCACGATGTGCTGCATTGTAAATGTGGCGCATCTGTGGTGGCGCAAGGGTAAATTTGCGTGATGCATCTTTCCTGGCGCATCCCTGCTGATTTGCAGGGATGCGCCAGGAAACATAAATCTGCCCCTTAGTTCGTATCAGCAGGTTTCTCTGATTCTGGGTCGTTAATTTCTCCAAAGCATTTCTGCCATGTCAAGAGTCAAGTTCTCCAAGCAGAGAACTTCTGTTTCCGAGAAGAATAAGAGATAATTGCAGGGCCGGACTGGCCCTAGCAGGCACCAGGCATTTCCCCGGTGAGCTGGAGGGTGGCCGGTTTTGTGCCCGTGGAGGTTTTGCAGCAGCGCTGCACTGCAATATCTGCCCCCTGTAACAAAAGCTGGAGCGGTGTTTCTTGCTAGGATGTCCCCGCCCCCGCTCCCAGGGCCAGTCGAGTAGCAGTTCCCAGTCTGGCCCTGGCTAATTGTCCCTATAAGCTTGCTCACAAATTGTGGTGAAGAAATTATTGGATCCAGTCCAGGGGTTCAAATTCAACTCAGAGTCAACACTATTCCTTTGTGTAGTAGGCAGAGGTTTCATCCTTGATCTTCCACTGGTTCTATAGAGCAACTCTCTGGAAGGTGTTAAAAGTAACACTAAAACTCTAAACAGCAATTGTATTTAACCTTTACTACCAATATGGAGACATGATTTTTTTTAACTAGGTGTCATTTAGGCACTCTGCCCTTTCTAGCAGAATTTCCAAGACAATTTGGGTGGGTCGACAATCTTATCCTGTGTCCCTGTGACAAAACGACAACACAGAGCACGTTGCACTTTATCCTATTCTGTTCACTTTATACGGAACCAAGGGGAAGAGTATTGGCACCACTTTTAAAGGACATTCGGCCATGTACGTATGTTGCAATACCTGCAATCGTTGGCTAGCTCTGCTAGCTGTATTGCGGTGTCAAATTTGATAAAAATTGCAATGGCTATTAGAAAGCGTTATGAATTACAGTAAATAAATAGGAAGGAAAATATAGTTTTTACTGTGCGATTTTAATCATTATGAAATTTTAAGGACAATGATGTTTAATATATGTGCTTTTATTACTAAGAATATGTAACATGTTAATGCAATGCTTGTTTACAAACTTTTGTGGTCTTGGTACCGAATAAAGTTATTTTAACTGAACACTAAAACATGGCCCAGCATACTCAAATTGCTAAATCCTATTCTGCTTCTTCTCTTTTATTGCAAGGTATGTTGTTTCTCTGATGGGTTGTGCGCCAATCATAATTCCAAGAGCCCTTGTACCAGCTAATTCTGACATGGAGAGTTTTTCAGTACATGAAAGTGTATCTCCTCTTTCTTAAAACTCCATCAAATATCCTTCTGGCCAGCCTTGCTCTCTTCAAAGTCATCCATATCCCATCTATGATCCCTCACTTTAAGATTATCCTTCAGGCAAATTAATCTGAATGTCAGACAAGAGAGCAAATCATGACGAGGGCACTGTATTAAGAGAGATTTAGAATTACCAACTGAGATATTCATACTAAATACTCATCCCATGAACCCTCATTGTAAATGGTTTACAAGCCCTTAAAATTTACTGGTGTGGACCTGTTGTCAGGCAGGGTCTATAGGAGCTGAGAAAGGTATCTTTACTTTCTTCACTCGAAGGTGCCATCAGCACATTAGCCTCCAAAGGGGAAGATTGCATCAGCACATTAGCCTCGAAAGGGAGATTCAGCCAAGCAACATTCCTTATTTCATGAGTATTAAAAATTAAATCTTACTGAAGCTGTGGTCCATATAATTAACAGCCCCTGAAGTGTAATTAGCGATTTACCTATTCATGTATATTTATATATGAGAGTGATACAACACATGGATGCTACAGATCAGGCCAGAGCTGGCAAACATTGTTGTTGAGGTTTAAGGGAGAACATCTTTCTCATCACTCTCACACTGATCCACTTTGCAACCAAACAGGACTCAATATTCATACCTGCTCAGTGTCAACCTTATGTGGTGCCACAAAGATCAGAAAGATATCCTCTACTGGTTGTTATGATGTTTAACCAAAAGTACGCTCTCATGCCGTGTATGCACTTTGGCAAAGCTGAATACCAAGTAGCCCTAATGCATTTGCAGCCCTCTCAGCATTACTTTTTCTTTTTGGTAATGACACCTGGGAGCTGGAGCTTGCTTTGCTATTTGGAACTCAGCAGTTCTTGTATCCTTAAATAGACTTGAGGTTCTCAGGTTTGGATGATTGGAACACCCACCAAGTCATGGCAGACCTTCTGCTTCACCACAGACTAAATGACCAGGATATTCAGTACAGACTTGCATCAACAAGGACTGGACTGAGGAGCAAAAACTTGCGGTCCTGAGCCTGTTCAGCAACTCAGGTCACAGCAGGATTAAAGAATCAGGCAAAGGTGTATCAACAGATTAGGGAGGGTTTTATCTTGTTATGCGAGGATGTAGATTTCAGGCTATCAAGTATCACTGTATTGTTAAAATAAACTGTACACATAGGCGTAGATTAATTATTCTTAACTCTGCATATGTTTACCTTGATATACATATCTTTAATGTAAGTAAAGGTGGGGTTAATAATCTTAATTCTATAGTTACCTAAACTGCATGGTCTGCTCCATTTGTTTAATAGGAATGTTCATTACAACCGCTTTAGAACTCTTTGCTGTACCGCATCGCTGCTTCTCGTGGTACCAAGATTTTGCCAGGTTAGGAATGGTGAGCGCTCTTTTTTGGTACTTGCCAGTAAAGCGTTGAACCAGCTTCCACTGTTGTTTCAGGCCATTCTGTTCCATTTCATAGCTAATGAGCATGCTATTTGCAAATCCAGTGCCAGGTCACTCTTGAGTTGCCATGCACTGTAAAAAACCTTCATTCATTCATACTGTAGTGGTACTTTTCTACATCAGCTCTTTGTAATTGCGATGTCAGAAAAGTTCAGATTATTATTGACTACGTGCAGGACACAAAGGCATATGCATAAAACATGTTGATAAATGCACAATTCAGCTTCCATAGAACCATGTTTTATAAGCTGCTGCCTGCATAAATAGATACTACCCCATCTAAGAAGAAATCCATCTGGGGGGTGTGTCCAAGATTGCGGCGGTGTAAGACGTACACCTCAGAGCTCCACCAGATTTCTAGGCCCAGCTGCGACACAGCGAGGGACACGGGCGCCTAGGGCCAACAGAAGTAACCGTTTGCTCGTGGACCTCAGGCAAGAGCACATTAGAGGGCCCGGCGGCGGCAAAGGAGCAAGGCGGGAGTATGGCCGACTGGAGGCCTGTGGCCGCCCTTTGGGTTGGGGCCACCCGGGACAGGGTGGGTCGTGCCTGGCCCCACTGGCCCGACGATTGAGCCCTGGGTGTGCAGTAGCGGACCGGCGGTCCTCTCGGGATGACGTCGACCACGGTGAGTGGAGACACTGGTGCTGGGGAGCGGCCCGCCGATCATCGTGGTGCAGGAGTGCGTCCGCAACTACCAACGCCACCCCCCTGGTCCACGACTGGGACCCAGACTCTGGGTGCGGATGGGGCCTGAGGCACTGCTACCCCATTAACTTCAGTGAGCCACCTCCCCTTTTTTACCGGCAGGCACAGGTCCCACATCGACACCTACTGGGCCTTGGGGATGGAGTTGGAGGTGAGGTTACTGGACTGCGGCCTTCTGTGGCTCCAATATTCGTATCAAAGGCCTGCCGGCCGGAGCCATCCTGAACAACCTGGAGGAGTTTGTGATCCAACTCTTCAAGTATGTGACACCCTCATTACAAGACCAGGAGACCGACAGGTGCGACGGGCCAACCGCAGGATATACTCACGTGTCTGCATTACTATAAACAGAAGGAAGCTATAATGTCTGCGACAAGAGACCTGAGAACCATTGAATTCGATGAGTTATACCTGACCACACTGTAGCGCCGCAGGGCCCTTAAGCCACTAACTGACTTTCTCCGTGCCCAAGAGATTCGGTACAGATGGGGACACCCTTTCCGCCTACAGTTTGTATGGAAGGAGGAGGTCCGGATAATCTGTACCTTGGCCAATGCTTGTGAACTGCCAGAGATGCCAGAGCTGCAGCAGTCTACCCCCCCCCCCCCACCCGGGTCATAAACCCGCGAGCCCGCAGACAAGGGGCAGAGAATAAGGCGCTCTTCTAGACGAGGACGGAAAACCCTGAACAAACCTTCAGAAGCCAACAGCTGTGAGGAACGCTTGTGACTCCTCCAACATCTACAACATGAGGGTGCTTCTCCCAAAACCCTAGCTACAGAGGTACTCCGGTGGAGTTTGAGTGAGAGAATCTCTACAACTCCAACTCGCGAACCCACCTGTGACATGAAACCCAAACCTGCTACTGTGATGACTCCCAGGTCGGAGATGTTGACAGACCTACTGTTCCTGTTGTTCTAATTTTCACTTTCTCTTTTCACTCCTCAGCCACGTTGCTTATCCCAGCCCTTCAAATTGGGGTGTGTGTGGGGTGGCCGGACACTTGAATGTGCAGGCAAAGTGGTTCGCCGGCACTGATCATGGTGTCTATACTTAGCCTTAACGTCAGAGGCCTTAACTCCCCAGCAAAATGGCTTGCAGTACTCTCATATCTTAAAGACACAAAGTGTGACATTTGCATGTTGCAAGAAACCCATCTACTCCAACAAGACTGGCGCTGGTTTGACCATCAGTTTTTCGCCTCTGGACCTGCCAAAAAGGCGGGGATAGCCATCCTGCTCGCCACACACGTTGTGGGGACGGTGGAGGGAGTTTTCATGGACATCCCAGGTCGTTAATTAGCACTCCACGTACAGATACAGGGCACCGGTACACGATGGCCACGGTCTATGCACCCAACAACAAACAGGAACTCTTTCTTAGAGACGCCCTGGGACGACTGATCTCCAACCACGACAGGGAGATGGTGGTGGGGGTCGACTTTAATGTTACAATGGACAGCCAGAGGGGCAGATCACTCCCTCGGGCAGACCAAAACAGAGGTCTCACCTCGGGCATTAAGAGCTGGCTTGACGAAGCGGGCCTAACTGACATTTGGCCTCACACGCACCCCACGGAAGTAGACTACACATTCTTCTCAGTGGTGCATCAAATATATACACAGATCAATGACTTCTTCACAACACCAAGGATAACGAGGGACAAAACAGCTGCAGATATAGAGGCAGCCGCCCTTTCCGATAATTCCCCCATTAGTCTACACTTTCGCCCCAAATCGCAACCACTACTCCTCACCACTGGTGCCTTAACATAAAACGCCTCACATACGACAAGGTGCGAACGACCACCTTAGGAGCACTGACTTCCTTTCTGGAGCATAATGACAGTGCCAAGACGTATATTGTCACACTGTGGGAGACACTAAAGGTGGTCCTTCGGGGCCACTTCATTGACATGGCAACGGGCTACAACAGGGAGCTGCGGGATAAGTGTTGTCAGCTAGAAGTACAGATTAAGGAGTTGGAGACAGCACATGCCCAATCAGGAACCATGACGGGTCATCGACAGCTGACAGCCGCATGGAAATAGCTACGAGCCATAGATAGGGGGCAGGCAGAGTACGCACTATTGCGACAACGCCTGAAATATTACGCTGCAGGCAGTACGGCGGGGCACATGTTAGCAAACCGCCTCCACGCACAGGTCATAGAATGGGGGATATCTGAAATACAAGGGTCAGATGGTTCCGCTTTTACCACAGATGAGGGCATTGCAAACTCCTTTGGAGCATTCTATAGGGCCCTTTACACTGCCAAACCCTTCCAGGAAGTAGATGTGGAGACATACCTGTCCCGAGTCTACCCACCTGACGTGAAAGTGCCCAAGCACACTGCCTTAGAGAAGGACATCACTGTACAAGAGGTCCTCACTGCTATACACAGGCTGCAACCCCACAAAGCACCCGGCTCCGACAGCTGCGGTGGGGAATTTTACAAAACCTTCGACTCTCACCTGGCCCCAATACTCACACGACTATTTACTTCCATTGACACACAGGGAGCGCTACCAGAATCAATGCGCAGTGCCACCATCACAGTAATCCCTAAGCAAGGCAAGGCCCCCAAAAACGGAGCCTTCTCCCGCTTGATCTCATTGCTGAACTTAGACGCAAAGATCTTTACTAGTGTGTTAGCCCTTAGATTGGCACCATGCGTGCAGGCACTGGTTGACCCGGACCAGGCTGGGTTCATCCCGATCTCACTAAATGGGAGCCGCAGGGCCTCTCATGGCTGGGACGGGCGGCAGCCATCAAAATGACGCTACTCCCCAAGCTACTTTACGTAATTGAAACCCTGCCGCACCAGCCCCCAACACGGATATTAGATAAACTACAGGCCATAATTTGGGACTTTATCTGGGAGGGTAAGTGGGCGAGAATGTCCAGACCACAAGCCTTTGTTACGATAGCAGAGGTAGGATTGGGGGTCCCGAACATATGCAATAACTATCAGGCAGCCAAGCTGCGATATACGGTAGAGTGGGCCTGCACACTCGCTGAAAAGCACTGGTGCTTTATAGACCAATCCATAGCGGGAATACACATCTAGAAAGTGCTGTGGTTACCTAAGCCGCATAGATCAGTGGGTGTGTATATTTCACCTGTTACGAGGTCGACGTTGGTAGTCTGGGACAACGTACAGCAGAGACCTAACCTTTCTACCCCGATATCCCCACAGACCCTGCAGATAGGCAACCCGGACTTCTCCCCTGCATTGGAAGATTCAGGATTTAAGGTATGGTAGGATGCCAACTGCAAGCAGGTGGGGGACCTATTTGATTCCGATGGGCTTATGGACTTTGCCAAACTGCAGACATGCTACTCACTCCCGAACTCTGCAAGATGGCAGTGGCACACTGGGTGACCCGACAGTGGATTCAACCACATGCGAGCTGACCCCGACTGCCCTTTGAGAAGTGGCTCATTACGCGAAGCTCAGACAGGGCCAGATGGGAAAGAGAATATGAACGGCCCTTTTCTGATAAAGAGTGGAGCGACATCCTACACCAAGCACCAACATCTGCCCTCAACACACTTGTGAAGAAATGCTCCTCAAAATAGCTCACTACTGGTATCTCACACCGGCCAGAGTTGCTACATGGGATCCCAGGGAGGGCGGGTTGTGCTGGCGGCAAAGCGGACAGCAGGGCACACTCACGCACCTCCTATGGCAGTGCCCAAGAATAGAATCATATTGGACGGGAGTCTTAGACGCTATTAACACAATGTTTAACACAGACATATCCATATTTCCTAGCTACATATTTCTGGGCCTTCCTAACCCGCTTACCTACCCATTGAAATCACCCAGAGGCAAAGCCATTACTCTTACTTTGAGAGCGGCGAAGCAGCTTCTTTCAGTTAGGTGGGGGACAGACAAGGTACCCACACACCCGGACTGGTTACATAAAGTATGGTAAATCCTGGGATTGGAGTAGTTGATGGCGGCGACCGCGCACCAATTCGCCCCGTTTTATAAGATATGGCAATCATGCATACAGTACTTAGCGGACGAGTTCCATGAGTTGACCTGGCCCCAATACCTGCGGATCCTGCGACTATCAGCTACCGTACATACCACGCCAACCTAGGCCGCAATTACTTTCCAAAGATGCAGGCACGCTAGGGAAGTGATGTCCCTGCCTCCCCCCTCTTGCCCCCCTTCATCTTTTCTTTTACTCTTAACAGTTCTGCTAATAAGTTTTGTTCCTTCTCATTTTCTCGCTGCCTACTAAGTATGCATCCAAATGCACAAACCACCGGCCAAGGGTTGTAGGTGGCTTATGTTGTACTGTTGTTATGCTACATAAAATCAGTAAAAACTATTTAAACCGAAATCCATCTGAAAGGATTACGCAACCATTGCCCTACATTAGAAGTAGTTTCATGTGCTCTTTAAGTGCATCTCTCTATGATGTTAGTATTAAGTAATACCTCACTAGGGGCCATATGTAGGTGGCATACAATTTACCGATTCTTAAATACCGAATTTTACCGATTCGGTATTTAAGAATCGGTAAATTGTATGTAGGTACTAATTCGGTAAATGTTACCGAATTGGAGAAATTCGGTAATTACCGAATCGGTATTTACCGATTCGGTAATGAGGCATACCTTCCCATTGATTCCTATGGGCCTGGAGGCCCATAGGAATCAATGGGAAGGTATGCCTCATTACCGAATCGGTAAATACCGATTCGGTAATGGGGGGAGCACATTCAAGGGTGGCAGGGTGTCACATTGACACCCTGTTGCACCCCTGATTCCTGCATGTGTGCACATGTGGCGGACTGCCACATGGCACTCTTATTTCAGCAAAATATTGCTTTTTGCAATGTATTCGGTATTTATCACCAACCTATATTTGGTGGTAAATACCGAATTCTAATTCCTACACAACACTCATTAGAGTGTTTCCTACATCTCATTTCTGGATTCGGTATTTACCGAATCGGTAATTTTACCGATTCGGTAAATTACCGAATCCTGAAATATGCCCCCTACATAGCAAATGCCTAAATACCGGTCGGTAACGGGATATTTACCGAAAATCGGCCGTTACCGACCGGTATTTGGCTTCCTACATATGGCCCTAGATTCCTACACATACATCTGTAAGTAGTGTTCATTCGAAATTAGTTTAAGTACAGATGCTTATGGCAGCAATATTCCCATTGTATATTGGGACACTGGGAATGGAGAAGCTGCATGTAAAATCCCTGTGAGCATTTTATATTAAGTACTCTTCTCAATAATCTGGACATGTATTTACTAAACTGTATTAACTCTAATCCAACCACCATGAATCCTGACAGCTCTGGCAGCACCTTATTACGAAATTAAGAGGTTAGGCATGCAATGGAAAATTTGTCCCTGATTACAACTCGGGCGAAGTGGAATTAATTCATGATGTTTCCCTCCACCTGATTATAAGTTGGTAGGTTTTTCCACACCCGGTTTTTCGATGTGTGGGAAAACCATAGCCGATTTTTGATTTTTCGAAAACTAGCATGAGACTTTGGGCCCTATTCACAAATTGCACTTTGATGTACCTTTGTGAACATATAGCAAAGTGCTGTTCACAAACGATGGGCCCGATTATGATTTCGGACAGACCACCACTGATGGACTGTCGGTGGCGGTCTGTCTGTCTGACATCTGGTGCCATGGTCCGACCGCTGCATTATGATGTGTGGCAGTCGGAAGCATAGGGCGGAGGGGCCAACAGATTCTTCCGACAGGCTGAAGGAGCCCGTCCACCTGTCGGTCGGAAGGTAATATTCTACAATGGGACGGTCGTAGGGATTATGATGGCCCATTCCTACTACCTTTTCATGGCGGTCTGACAGCAACGAAAAGGCAGCCAGAATGAGACTTTGGGGTCCGTAGCAGGGCCCCTGTGGGCCTTTGCTATGGTCACAGGGTGGCACCTGTGGTGCCCCTTTCAAACATCAGTGCCTGGCACATGCACAAAGCCCTACACACAGGAAAACTGGAATATCTGGCCGCCAAACTTAAGAGGGCTGGTCAGACAAGAAACCTCAGGAGCTCCAACACCCTACTTCACTTCTCATCCCTATGAACACCCACAAACAAAACACCGCTTCAAGGTCCTTCACCGGAAATGCGCCAAACATCTGGAACTCCATTCCAGCAGATATTAGAACTATCTCGTCCTTCACTTCACAAAATTAAAAAAACACCTAAAAGTCTTCTTCCTCAACAGCTCCCTCCCAAATGGATAACCGTCGCCTTAACGCAAACCCCGACTCCATTGCTCTCTGACTCTGTATCACAAAGACCACTTAAGTTCAACCCAAGATGATGTGCAATCCATGAGGTTACCTCAGTACTCACCACTACCTCAATACTGCACAACACACTTGAACTTCCGAACCTTGATGTCCTAAACTACTCCTAAACTGAGAAAAATCCTAACTTTAAGACTTTCGGTATTCACAGAAGGCATTTAGGAGTCCTAAAGTTAGGAGTCCTAACTTTACTACTCCTAAACTGAGAAAAATCCTAACTTTAAGACTTTCGGTATTCACAGAAGGCATTTAGAAGTCCTAAAGTTAGGACTCCTAACTTCTGTGAATACCGAAATGAGTTAGTGCCTTCTGTGAATACCAAAATGAGTAAGTGCCTTCTGTGAATACCAAAATGGTAGTAAGTTAGGATTTTGTCTTAAGTTAGTTCTGTAAACGGGCCCTTAGAGCTTGTAATGGGGCCCTAAATGTTCTGTGATTTGCATTACATAATTAGGGGATTTCTCACTGTTTGGACAGAGGTATTTATTCTGTCCACACATCGATAGGTAATAGGAGAGCACCACAATGCAGTCATTTCTAGAGATGAAAGTGAGATAAGTTTAATGAGAGAGAGAAAAAGCTACTCCTCCCTAGAGGCTAACTTGTCCTCCAGCTAATTTCCTTTCCCCTGCCTTTTTTTCACTCTCTTGTAAATTATTTTAAAATGTCTGACAGACTACTCCAGTCCTATACAGTAAACAAACCAATTGCAGACTGAGTACCTAACAAGCTACAGAAGGCTTCTCCAATGAGGAGCTTGTGAGCTACTGGTAGCTGTCCAGCTACCTGTTACTATCTCTCCTGTTCTCCTACTTAATTAGAAGTGTTTGCTTGGTTGAATTAATATATGTATAACAAAATTGAAAAGTCTGTTTTCGAGATGAAATATGTGTATTTTAAGGACTCATAAGCTGATGTTTGGAAGAAAACGGGTGAATATCATATTCAACAATTCCAATTGTTGACCTGGGTTCAATAAACATTGTTATTTCAGCTGCAAGATATCCTTCAGGATGAATGTGTACTTTACAAATGCATGTTATGTTACGTTATATTTAAAGCTAATCTTTGAGTGACAACTCATGTTGTGTTGCAGAGGCTTATTATAAACTTGGTGCACTACAGCTATGGCTGTTTTGTTCCCATGAAGAGGCATTCCAAACTGATAAATGCCTGTTTTATATTGCTGCTGTCGACCCTGCCTGATGCACGGGGGTGACGACTGCTGATAATCTTGCATGTATGGCCATTAATGTTATCTTGTAGGATATGGTCACTAGAACAACACTGGTAATATCAGTAGTTCGCAATGATTTTCACTGAACATAAGTAGCTCTTATTACAGAAAAGGTTGGAGATTACTGCGCTAAAATATCTCAGCCCTAACTTGGCTCTGGTATACTTGTGTTGGTGTAAGCTACATTACACAAGCACATGTGAGTGGTGGAGGAAAGCAGGGGTCAGTCAGAGACAAAAAAAAAGAAATCTTAAGGTTAGATGGCAGGAGTTCACATTCAGTGTTATGACTATATAGAGCTTCTGACCCAGCCTTTTTGTTGTTTCCAGGTATGGGGATATGAGAGTTATGATGGCGTATGAACTTTTCAGCATGTGGCAGAACCTGGGTACGTAATAATCAAATAGCACCTGCCCAATTCCCTTTTTTAATTATTTGCTTCTCTATTTTCTACATGAATATTTTTAAAACATTATTCATTCTGCTTTCTTTCCTACATTAATCTTAGCAAACTATCTTGAAGTCGTCCTTCCATTTCTCATTTAATGTTTGAACATTCTAGCCAAATGGTCTCATTGTCATTTTTCTTTTTTTCATACTGTTTAACTCAATCTTCATAGGAAATATTTGGGACTCCTGATCCAGCTCATTAGGCCACCGTCCGTATATTTTATTTCTATTTTTCTGTTACTTTCTCAAGTGTCTCTTTCCTTTTTGTACTTACTTTCTCAACAACAAATTATTTTCTTTTGTACTTGATGCCATTTTTTATTTGTTACCACTTTTCTGTTGTATAAGCTGTGAATTAAATAAATATAATTCGACTAAGTAGTCAAATATAAGGTAGATCTGAACAAGTATTTTATTTCAATAGAAGGATTATCTATATGGTGTTGCAGTTTGACTTTGGAGACCTTGTGGTACATACTTATATTTCTGAACAGTAATGTACAATACCATCTTTGTGGTTATTTGCTGATCTAACATACGGTATTGAAGCTTACAATACATATAAATATTGGGGCCAATTAAGAGCTCAACAGTCCAGTCCAGTCCAGCAGGGCTAAAGACACTGAAAATCCTGAGGTCTGAAATGGCACGAAGAAAAGGTGGTGTATGAAATGAGGAACAGAAGGCTAATGTACGTGGTGTAATGCCAAAACCTTAGAAACGTGGTAATTCACTCACCCAGGGTAACGAACCCCATCACATGGGATTCTCATCCCAAAGAAAAATCTCGAACTCTCAGGGGGCAGCAAGGCCCTCAACGAGAGATAAGAGCTTTTGTTTTGCTGTTTATGTAGTGCACCTAGAGGTGGAGTAAATCCACATATAAACTGGGTATGAGTGTGGGGTGCAGTGCTGATGAAGTAGTAGTGCAATAGGAGTGTGTTTAAAACTAGTTACGGGACGGCCAGGAAAACTCTCTTGGACACTGCCGTGCCGATGCTAGATTAAAAGAAGTGAAAGCCCCACTAATTCGATGTAATCAATGGAGCAATATGCAAGACGGTGGTCAACATGTTTCAGCCGTGGCGCCTAGGTTGGCTCGGCTTTCATCAGGACCTTGTAAGCTACTGCAAAAATGAAAAATAACGTAACAAAGGATACAGAGGGCACCCTCAAATTGGCTTGTAGGGTGTGCGTCTCCTCAACGATACAAACATCACCCGTGTAAACTGGGTGGAAAGTGAACCTCCACCTGGCGACCGCTCAGGAAGGAACACCGCTCTCTCCGTCGGGGAACCGGGCTGGAATGAGCCTGCAGCCGGAGTGTCTTTAGTACTTTGTTTGGGGATCCAATCCTGCGCGGTCTTTAAACTTGTTCCCTTCGACCCTCCGGTATTTAACCGTTTTGTATTTACAGTCCAGCAGGGCGACTGAGAATATTATTTATGTTCTGTCATACTAGCAGTACCCCCTCTGTCTGATATAGAAATGACCACCGGCCAAGTCATCATCTCTGGACCTTCAAAGGAACCGCCATCACAGTGTTCCCTTCATATAGTTCTCCAAGGAATTGCAATCATATTTTTTCATCTAGAGACCCCACCACTGAATCTAAAAATATGTCAGGCAGGTGTGGATTATATCAGAGTGGTGCCCATTGTGTAACCAGTGGCATTTTGGGAAATCAGCTGATATCTAACTACAGTTAAAACATGGCTTGTGAAACCTTCAAGCATACCTTTTGTAGAATCGCACATGCCAAAATATCACAAGAAGACCCCTGTTCCTAGCCTTGATCTTCTTATAACGATCTACCTTATTGCCCTGCTAATGGAGGATTCTGAGTACCTTAAGTACATTTAACATGATTGTCCAAATGTATGAGTGGAAGCTAGGAGTTCCAAACCTTCCTTTTCCAAAAGCAGCCTTAAAAAATAATGAGATCTGAGTGTCAGTTGGCTCTACCCGATAAAAAACAGAAGTTTTAAATGGATTTTAACAAAAATATCTGACATGTAGATGGGCAATAACCTTGATAGCTAAATAGGTTTAGGAAGAAATGTAATTTGGAAGCCATTTGTTCTTCCAAGTGTTAATATGAAATAATGCCAGATTCTAGAGGCATCTGCCCTTAAAAGTCAGGTGGGCTTTTATGTGGTGGTTCCCTTCCTCTCAGGTTGCATTTTCATCTGCCTCTGAAACTCCTGCCTGGAGGCTATTGTTGAGACCTTATGCTTGTGGAACTCTACCTTGATAGATACATGCGTGGCGATCCCACCTCTCTCCTGCCTTCCACCGCTCTCTACCTTCCCTAGAAGTGAGACTACTTGTCTGCCTCAGTGTCTGCTCCCATAGTTGAGCTCTTCAACATCGTCAAAGAGCTTTCCAACCCCAGCGCAGGAAACAACGACATCACCCCATCGCAAGACCTCTGCAACTCCCTGGCTTCATACTTCCACAACAAGATCGCGGACATACACAACAGCTTCAACAACCAACCAACGCACACCATGACCGAACAACCACCCCCCACCACCACCCTCCACGCCTGGACCCCGATCAGCACCGAAGACACCATCCGCACGATGAACTCCATCCACTCCGGATCACCGACCGACCCCTGCCCTCACCACGTCTTCAACAAGGCCGACGCTGTCATCGCACCCCACCTGCGTGACATCATCAACACATCCTTCGACACCACCATCTTCCCCGAGAGCTGGAAACACGCCGAACTCAGCGCTCTACTCAAGAAACCAACAGCGGACCCCACCGACCTCAAGAATTACCGCACCATCTCGCTCCTCCCGTTTCCAGCCAAAGTCATCGAGAAGACCGTCAACAAGCAGATGGCCGCTTTCCTCGAGACGAACGGATCCCTCGACCCCTCACAGTCCGGCTTCCGAGCCAACCACAGCACCGAGACCGCCCTCATCGCCGCCACCGATGACATCCGAGCCCTGATGGACAACGGAGAAACAGCGGCCCTCATCCTCCTGGACCTCTCCGCGGCATTCGACACGGTCTGCCACCGCACCCTAGTACGGCGCCTCAGCAACGTCGGAATCCAGGACAAGGCGCTGGAATGGATCATCTCCTTCCTCGACGGGAGAACACAGAGAGTCCGCCTACCACCGTACAAGTCAGAGGCCACCGAAGTCATCTGCGGCGTCCCCCAAGGATCATCTCTGAGCCCCACCCTCTTCAACGTCTACATGAGCCCCCTCGCGGCCATCGTACGCAAACACAACCTCAGCATAATCTCCTACGCCGACGACACCCAGCTGATCCTCTCCCTGACCAACGACCCCGCCGCCGCCAGAGCCAACCTGCACGAAGGGATGAAAGAGGTAGCCGAGTGGATGACGACCAGCCGCCTGAAACTGAACTCGGACAAGACGGAGGTCCTCATCCTGGGCTCCTCTCCCTCCGCCTGGGACGACTCCTGGTGGCCTCTCGCCCTGGGCACCGCACCCAAACCGACAGACCATGCACGCAACCTGGGCTTCATCCTGGACTCCTCCCTCTCCATGACCAGGCAAGTCAACAACGTCTCCTCGGCATGCTTCAACATCCTACGCATGCTACGGAAGATCTTCTGGTGGATCCCCACCGAGACCAGGAAGACCGTCACCCAGGCCCTCGTCACCAGCCGACTGGACTACGGCAACGCCCTCTACGCCGGTACCACCGCCAAGCTCCAGAAGAGACTCCAGCGGATCCAGAACGCCTCAGCCAGACTCATCCTCGACATCCCACGAACCAGCCACATCTCCGGACATCTGAGAGACCTTCACTGGCTCCCCGTCAACAAAAGAATCACCTTCCGCCTCCTCACCCACGCACACAAAGCCCTACACGACCAAGGCCCGAGCTACCTCAACAGCCGAGTCAACTTCTACGCTCCCAAACGCCACCTCCGATCAGCCAACCACGCCCTCGCCGCCGTCCCCCGCATCCGAAGAGCGACTACAGGAGGAAGGTCCTTCTCCTACCTGGCCGCCAAGACCTGGAACTCCCTCCCGACCGACCTGCGCCTGACCCAAGACCACCTCTCCTTCAGGAAGAAGCTGAAGACCTGGCTGTTCGAGCAGTAGCGGCTCCCCCCCCCCAGCGCCTTGAGACCCTACGGGTATGTAGCGCGCTTTATAAGTGTCACTGATTGATTGATTGAGCTAGTTCTTGCAGTGACACCTGAAGATGTTCCAGGTACCATCTTCACTCTTGCCTGACCTCTCTGCACATTAAGCACCAGATGCTCTGCAGGAGACCACGATAGTCCCTTCATGCGAGATGAAGGCATTTTGATGATTAGAGATTAAAAGCACCTGGCGGGCATTGCGGGTGTCGCGACCCAGAACAAACAACAGAGATTCATCTACAACGACTGATTCGAACTTTACAGTCCAAGTGAGTTTAACAACTTTTTAGGCTTACAGGCCGATCTAAAGGGACATCTTCCCTATTAATTTATTCCAAGTGCCATATTACCGCTCTTCGCCTTTGGAGCCTACAGGCCTAACCACTACGGTACCACCTACAGTATGGGGTGGTTCATGGTGCCCCTCTCCCACCTTCTTCACAGTCCTGAGGAAGACCCCGCCATACAACCTACATTTATCCGGGGGTTGAAACGTCGACTTTGTAACTGTCACATGCCAGTTTTATCAACAGCGATTTCTCACTGTGATAGTGTACTTTCAATCATGGCTATGCAATCTTCATTCTTTTAATTGTGAGTAAAGAACATAATTTAGCCTAGCATTACTTCATTGAAAGCTTTGATATCCTGTGCCTCCAAGAAATATGGATGATAGAGGAATTAAGCATTAAAGGATATAAGACATATCACACGTCGGCAACCCGCTCATATCACGGTACACAAAAAGGGGGGGGGTCTTTGCATATATTTTTCAAATCTAGTGGAGACCCAAAGAATATCATTGAAAAAATTTACAAATTATTACCAGATAGTGCAGATTCATCTGGTTGCAAATTGTATTTTAACAGTGGCAAACTTCTATAACAATATAGAGAAGGGCCACCTGGGGGATACTCCAAGGCAGCTTAGTGATGATATTGGCAACTTGAGAATCCCTAACGATAAAGATATGATCACCATCTGGGGGGGAGATTTTAATGCTAATTTATGTTTTAAACCAGGACCAGGCGCCTGTGGCCTAACAACCGTAGAGGATGACCGAATAGTCCACTTCGACCACACGGAGCGGGGTGAAAAGTTTAATGAACTTTTATTTTCCCATAATTTTGGCTTTGCAAATAGACTGTGTTCTCCTAGCGTATATTTTGATTACACTTTCATAGGCAGGGGCTGCCAATCCATAATAGATTTTATCATTGTTCCAAACTGTTACACAAATTGGGTAGCAAATTTTAAAACTCATTTAAACGTTATGAGTGATCACCTACCCTTGAGTATTGATTTAGTATTACCAGACGTGCCAGCCCAGCGAATAAATAACAAACTGGCCTGGACACAGGGTCTTTGTCTCTCTAGCCAAAATGGATTCAAGCTGCGATGGGAGAGCTGTAATATGGCCAATTTGAACAAGCAAATCATCACAAAGACCTATGATTCAATTTTAACTTGCTTGCAGGAAGACTCTTCCCACGAAACCACTCTGAATGCTTTTTTACAGATTACTTCTACTGTCCAAGATACGCTTAAAGTTGGAAATAGAACTAGATGAGATTTTAAAAATGGGTGGTTTGATAAAAAATTTACAAAGTCATACTCCAGATTAAAAGAGGCCCTACATAGGATAGAGAGAGAGACTATGACGAGATTAGGGAGTGTAGAACATTTTATAACTTAGCAAGAAAAAATCTAAGGAAAGAATTAAAAAAACAGGCATGGACGGATCTCCATGATGCATCACTTTGTAAGGATTGTACCCTGTTTTGGCGGGCAGTGAATGCGCCATTTTTTAAAACTAAAGACGTTGCGTCAATCACAATTGCAATAGATGAAAAGGCATGGGTAGACTATTTTTCAAGGGTCTATAGCACACAGGGACATGATGAAATCACTTCTGATTTTTTAACTCCGCAGGTGGAAAACTCCACTACTTTCACCCCAATTGAACTAGAATTTTCCCTTGATGAGATGACCCAGGCAATAACTTCTAGTAGGGGTGGTAAGGCCCCTGGTCCAGTCGGCCTTCCCATCGACTTATTTAAGACCACCCCTTTACTCTGGTCACCTCTGATAACGAGGGTATTCAAAGCATGTTGTGCTAAGGGCTTTCTGAAAACATGGGCGGAGTCTGTTATCGGCCCGATTTTCAAGAAGGGGGAGCAAGAAAATCCGGCATGCTACCGCCCGATATCTCTACTCGATTCCTTGATGAAAGTCATGGGACGGAGTTGTCCTGAACAAATTACAAACCTGGGCGGATGATAACATAATAAGTGACGTGCAATATGGTTTTAGACAAGGGCTGGGGACAATTGAACAAACACTGAATTTAAATATCTTATTTGGAAAGTACACACAGGCAAAGGGTGGGAGACTCTACGTGGCATTTGTAGACTTAACAGCCGCCTTCGATTGTGTGATACTCATAAACTTAAAGGTTGACCCAGTACTGATCCAGTTCCTAAAACAATTATATTCTAGGGCCACTGCTAAGGTGCGCTATGGTACGAACGGGGAATGTACTGCGACATTTACCATGGATAGGGGGTGCGGCAAGGCTGTGTTCTTGCGCCATTCCTTTTTAATCTTTATACTAATGGCTTGGAGCAGGAGCTTGAAGGAACGGCGCAGGATCCCCAGTATGTCAATAAACGGCCGATAGTCTCCCTCCTATACGCTGATGACGCGATCCTAATGGCCCGTACGCAATTGGGCTTGCAGAAAGCACTCTCGACATATTCTTGCTTTATGGATAATTTAGGCCTGAAATTTAACGCAAAAAAAACTTTTGGAATGACCTACGGGCAAGGAAGAATTCAATGTAACAGCCTCCCCTTGGGGGATAAAAGAGTAGATTCCACCAACTCTTTTACTTACCTTGGTGTACTATTCACTAATACGGGCTCCTGGGGCCCACCGGTGAAAAGCAGGAGCTTGTTATTTATGAAGGCGGCTGCTGCCCTTGTTAATTTCTCCAAGAAAATGGGAAAAAGACCCCCGGTATACTCCTTAAAATCTTTCAGGCCAAATGCTTAAGCATTGCAATATTCGGGGCTGGAGTGTGGGGCTTTCACAATGTGTCTATGATTCAACGTGTAGAAAATGCATTTTAAAGATTCATTTTAGCCGTACCAGCGAGCTCCCCGGTTTTTATCTGTCATAGCGAGTTAGGCATCCCTTATGACTCTGATATTATAAAAATGCAACCCGTGCTGTTATGGCACCGTGTATGGACATCAAGCAGCACGTGGCTAAATAGAGAGATAATTAAGGACTCTATGAACCTGGATCAGGCTAATAAGATCACGTGGCTGAATTATGTTAAAAGATTCTTGAGTGATATTGGCCACCCAGATTACTATATTACCCCTGAGAAAATTAATTCTATCTCCAGGAAGGACCTCAAATTAAATTGTTCTACTCATTTGGAATCACTCAGACTCACCCAGGAGGCAAACAAGGGGATGGTGGTTCAGCATCAAATGACTTTGACCACATATGGTATCCAACCGTATCTCCTATGCTGCACGGGGGGATATGATAGATATCTTCTAACTCGTTTTAGGTTTAATAGTTTTCACCGGCTGGTCAGCTACCCAGGAATAAATGACTGGTCTAGAGAACTTTCTCTTTGCCCCTGTGATGATGTGTCCTCACAATCCACCATACACGTGATATAGTCTTGTAAATTCTATGAAAATGAAAGAAGTTGGATCCACCCTTTGTTAAAACAGGCAGGTTGGAGACAATGTAGACCAGCGTTTTTACACCTACAATTTCTAGATAGTACATTATTAGTAAGTGCTCTGACTGGTTTCTTGAAAAACATTATGAGAACCAGAAAATGTGTCAACGCATAATGTATGTTTGTGACTAAAGTCTGGAATGTACCATCTTGTAGGCTAACTTACCTCCACTTGAACGCACTTTTGCACCTTGTGATAGATAATGTTTTTAACTAATGTACATATCAAACTTCTTTTTGATCAGTTTTTATTTATGTCTGTCCTTTTATGATTTTAAATGTCTATAATCAAATAAAACTAATTTTGATTTGATTTGAGTTGTGAGGCTTAAGGATAAGCCGTTCTTCAATGTAAATAATTGTGTGATGAATATAATGTCACTATCTTTCCTTTACACTTTTTTAACCCTCACTTGATGCACAATACCTCTACCCCTAGTTTTCCTTTTCCCCTCATGTGGGGCACTTGTTTTTGGCATATTCTTTGATTTATTCGCTGACTCATAAATATTTGCTATGTTCAATGTGATTAAATAACATTGGACTTAACATTTACAACGTATTAGTATATTTACGTTTACTGTGTTTCCAACTGTGTGTTTTGCTAAGAATTCTTCTACTGGGACCAATTCTATACTGTACTGCAGGAGACCACAGCTTCCAGCAATAGCATGTCCTTATTTTGTGGTGGGATGCTGCTACCTGAGTCTTGCACAGTGTATGCCTGTCCACCTCCGCTCTTTCCATTAACGCTTCTTTCACTGCTGCTCCAGTCTCCAAATCAAGGAGAAATGAACTGGGAAATGTGTTGGGTGCTACATGCCGCTGCTCTGGAATGTATTTTAAACTTTGTTACTCACATTGCTGCTGTAATTTCTGCTGCTGCACTTTTCAAATCTTCTAACCTCAGTATCATGGAATATCTGCTGTCCTGAGCCCTACCAAGACCATAAAGACATCAGTGATTTTTACCTTTGAGCACGTCCCATCTTTAAAGCACATTCGCACACAGACATATGTATTTAAGGCAAAATGCCAGATAGACTCACAGATGAGTTCACCAAAGGGTGGTAGGCAGACACAGAAACAGGGCAGTAATTCATGCTGTGTTGTCAGCCACTGGCCACTTCGAATCTTTTTGTTACCAGGTCTAATTTAACATGTTAACTTCAAACATGATTACAGTCATTATCTAGCATAATGGAGAGGGTTTTATTGGAATAAGGAATCACTGTTAGAAGTTAAGGTAGGCTTGTTGAGGATGTTATTAGAGTCTTTACAAAACATTAGTTACCGCAGGATTCAATAACTGGCACAGACAGTTGCTAGTGAGTGCGATTAAGTAGCATTCAGAGTAAGTGAAACATAAGGCATTTCTTTACTAGATGATCTCAGAATTTCATATTAACCAGACATTAAAAAGTAACGTTTTCATTAAGAAAGGCTTTGCACAGTTGTTCATACATAAAACTAAGACATATTATTTTGAAGTGAGAACGTTCTTCAAATCAGTTGTATTTAGCTTAGATTCATCCGTTCAGATACTGGCTAGTCTAAACACAACTTAACATACGCCAGCTCCTGGTGGAAAAAGGGACTTAGATTTAGATTTAGCAGAATGTTTGTAATCCATCTGGCATGCAAAGCAAGAGGATTCAATACACTTTCTTGGCCCAATAAGAACTTCCTTTATAGCCTTGTTCTTAGCAGGGAAACAACCTTAACAACACAACCATTACAATGCATGCCATTACATCGCATGCTGTTGCAACGCAAAAGGTGTGCAGCAGTGGGTAGAAGGTGTTGGATTTAACTCCTTCCCTACTGTTGAACACACTGGAGTTGGAATAGAAAATTAATGTATTCCAACTTCCAGCGCACCCCCCAACAGAAAGTCGGAGGAAAAGTTTGTGTTGGAACAGCATGCGATGTAATGACATGCGTTGTAACGTCACATATCCTTATTTGTTGAAGAGCATAGGATAGCAATGCTCTTCAGTGGACTTCAATTTTTTTATTGCTTGGAATTTAGTGCAAACAATTATCTCGGCATTAGGCACACCCACAATTTCATACAGTAAATATTAGATTATTTGACCCAGAGCCAGGACTCATCCTAATCCAAAAAGTGTGGCAATTCAGAATTCTCAATATACTAACTCATTTGCGAGGCACTTATTTCCGCAGATTCCCCACTCCCTGGGTATGGGGCAATAAAGTGACACTGCTGAAAGAATACCAATAAGATATGGCCAGGCAGATAGCAGGCTGTTTAAAAAGACATCGATCTGTCTGATAGTGTAAAACGCTGAGATGTCTTTCGCACCGCAGGGCTGATTGGGAAACTTTTCCGGCCAGAGAATGTGAATGATTCTTTGAGCTTCTGGTATAAGGAGTTTCGCCTGGACAATTCCTGTGCCCGCTTCTAAAATCTGGATTAAGTGGCGGAAATATACACAGATTGAGATCGATGCTGAGAGTTGGTCAAAGTACTTTGACTATGGATTTACGCTGTTGCGGGCGGCAAATTTGCAGAGGATGATGTTTTTGATGCCTGTGTGTTATATTATACCCCAGAAAGGCTCAATAGAATGTTTCGCACAGCCACAAGAAGGTGTCCCACATGTGGAGGAACCTGTTTTATTGTCACAAAGAGTAATACTTATGGTTTGATTCATCCTAAAAAATGAACTGATAGATAAAGAAGAAAAACATACATTTGATTAATACTATATCTTAGTGACTTTTGTTTCTGACATTGCTTGCTTCCGGTTAAGTGCTTTAAGCCTCCCTCAGGAACTTTATGAACTAAATAGAAATGTTAAATGACCCTGCAATGATTAGATCACTCAATTCTGTTCTTCATAAATGGTATTGTTTTCCCCATGGCCTTCCACTGGCAATTAGTGATCATTTCAACTATCCAGGCATGAGGAACTCAGCACACACAACACATGGTTCCACCTCCTCGTGTTTGTTAGTGCCTGGTGATTTTTATAGATATGGTGACTGGAAAATGTAGATCTTTTTGAAAATTCGGAACTTGGTATTATATTAAATGAAAGGTTGTGAAAGGTGCCTGGTAAACATAAAAGTAATTTAAATCACATTTTGAGGTCTGAGTTGTACATTTTATTGTTAAAAGAAGACCTTTACCTTTCAAAATAATGCTTTGGGTTAAAAGACAGAAGCATCACAGTTCCCTCTGTCTGCAGCTGACGTAGGTGTGGAAATGGCAGCACTCTTAAAGGTTACAGTTCATAGCGGGTCAAAGCCCTTTTTTCAAACATGGTCACAAAATACTCCGTTATTAGTGTTTTATTTGGCTTTATAAGTACTTGCGATCTTGTCATGAAATTTACAATGCTTGTTTCTTGAATGAAAAATAGTGGTGGAGACCTATCAATATAGGTGAGTAATTTTGTTTTGTTTTGCAGGAGAACAAAAATTTCACTTCATTCCGGGAATGATTGGCCCCTTCCTAGGTGTTACTCTGGTACCTCAGCCTGAAGTTCGTAACATAATGATCCCCATCTTCCACGACATGATGGACTGGGAGCAGCGGAAGAACGGCAATTTCAAACAGGTGCGGAGCCTATGAAGACTATGGAGACTGCCGCTGATGAGGGCAATCATGGTGGCAGGTTGCAGGGACAACAACTACTTCAAATATGGTTGATTATGTGTGTGAGAAATTACCTATGGAGCTCCATGTTGCAAGGACCTTCTCTTTATTTATATGCTATAGTAACTGAATGTATGGTACATAGTGGTGAGACCATACCCTTCTTGACTTCTGCATCCATTCGATGAGATGAATAGGGCACCCTCAGCACATATTTTTTCAGTATTACCCCTTGCTTTTATCTGTTATTGCCCAAGTCTCACAGTCTGCAGTAAAAAGAATGCAAAGAGAATTGAATTGTTTTACAACATATTCATAACTTGAATTGATACTCTGCAGTATGGACAGAACCATTTATTTGTGCCTTCTTACGTTTTGCTACATTCTCACCTCTCTATGTTTCATTTTCTAGGTCGAAGCTGAGCTGATTGATAAATTGGATTCACTAGTATCAGATGGTAAAGGTGATGAAAACTACAGGGAGCTGTTCAGTCTGCTGTAAGACACAACTCTTTGAATTTTAACATCTGTGTTTTTGAATGCATCACATTTTTTGACTGTGTGAGCACCTGTAGGTCTCCTGTAATGGTCTCTTTATCTTTGCCTAATTGGAAATCCGATCTTGGGCTGCTCTTTTACCTCTTTTTCGCTTCTTTTTGTGAAATTGTCTTTTTAAATTCTTGTTTTCTGTTTGGTTATTTATTTATTTTTTTACAAACAAAGATTTAATTATTGTATTTCGCTTTACTGGTGTAGGGCTTTCTTCTACCAGCAGGGATTCTAAATATTAAAAAAAGAGAAATTGGTCTCCTCTGTGGCCAATGCTTGCAATTTACAGGTGTTTCCAGTCATTCTTAAAACATGCACAAGAGGTCTCCACATCCGCCACTCAGAGGCCTTGGGTCACCTGCCTTGAATTTTGGCATCCAGTTGTGGCATGCCATTTCTGTGCTGGAATGGCACTGAGATCTCTCCTGAAAGGAATCATTCACATGGTGGCCAAGAGGGAAGACCTGTGCCTGTTTCCTTCACTCACTCTCAATAGAATAAATCTCTGATTGTCCAGAGACAAGGACTCATTACTTCGCCCAATGTCCATCTGCCTGATGTGTCTTCAGATCAGACACCTGTAGTTTCAGGAAAAATGTTAACAACATTATCAATCAAAACACTACCTTTAACCTTAATAGCTGCTCCGTTTTTATCTCTTTTTTTTAAGAGAAGGCAGAAAGTAGCAGTAGACCATGATATTGATATCTCTTTAGCCGATGAAAATAAATCCA
This sequence comes from Triturus cristatus, assembly GCF_964204655.1. Taxonomy (NCBI): domain Eukaryota; kingdom Metazoa; phylum Chordata; class Amphibia; order Caudata; family Salamandridae; genus Triturus; species Triturus cristatus. Next base: position 353,723,099 of record NC_140592.1, on the reverse strand, counting down.
CAAAAGTAATTAAATGTGGTTATGTTGAAATCTTCTCCAACAAAGACGTATATTACCATATGATTTTTGCCTTATATATTGAAAATATACTAATGAACTCTTTTGCAAATTGCTGATGGTTCTGGTTTCAAAAACTTCCCAACTTCCTAACAAGTAAAATAATGCTTTGTTTGAGTGCTGCCTGGTTGGTAATTAGACCTTTATGAAGGTTAGTCATTTTACTGTAAATATTTCATCAAAACGAAAAAAACTGGTGGGTATTTGGACTCATGTAGATTTTATTATTTTAACTAGTTCATCACTCTAGAAAACATCTCAGCTCTGTAAGAAGTTGGGTTATTGGGGAGCCAGCCTCAAAAAGTCGCTAAATTTACCTGGGCTTAATGTGTAAAGTATTTATGTAGCACACCCGCAGTAATAAAGTGAAACACAACACAAGAAAAATCCTTTTCTAATTTAGAGATATAGAGAAAACGTAATGAATAAAATGACACCAGAAATAATTAAATCCAATCAGTAGAACTTAAGTTATGAATTTTGAAATTTTTTGTGAAATCTAGCATCTAAAAGATTAGAGTGATAACAGCAGGAATCTGGTTGCACGAGACAAGGTCAAATTGAAATGTTATGGTCAACTGTACTGGTGGAAGGGGTGGATTAGGCCAGGTTTTGGCTTACCATTTGGATTTAAAAACATTTCTTGAAAAAGTTCTTGGAGAAGATAGAGTTCAGCTGGGCCAGGCAGCAGGCTGTGTCTGAAGAGAAGTCATCATTGCCAGGGAGCTGATAGACGAAGTCTAGGTGAAGCCGTCAACAATGGACTGAAAAGCTCCATGCAGGAAAAGTTGGATTTTCAGGCTGAGCCTGATGAAGATTTCTATCTTTGGAATTAGTCAACTTTTTCAAAGTCTGATTTCTCCAGTGGGATGAAGCATCAAGCTGTAGCTGAACAGGTTTCCATGAGGTCGAGTACCTTCACCGGGAGATCCAGCTGAAAAAGATTTGCTGCTGCAAAGAAGGACATAGCCAGAGCTACTGTGAATTCAGGCCACCCAATGATTGCCCTTGGGCAGATCAGCTCGCAGGTAGGTCCCAGTCTCCTGTCGGTATTCAGAATGTATTTATTGAGATACTGTAGCCACATATATGCCAAAGGAGGCCTGCTAACTAACCCGTGGAGTCACTCTGGTAGTCCTGGGTTCAAATAGCTGTTTGTTATCGATCAAGCTGAAAGGCAGTCCTTCAAGCAGCAAGGAAGTCCTTCTTGCAGCAGGGCAGTCCTACTGAAGTCTTCCACAGATCAAGAAATGTTGTTTGAGGGTCCAATATTTATACTAGCTGGGAGTCTTTGTGTGTTGGGGAGACGCAGTCCCACCCTCGCATCCGGTTCTGGAAAGATCTTTCCTTCCTCTGTCAAGGGTCCAAGATGTCTGGGGTGATAGAAGGCTGGTGTCTGGTTCCTTTGTGTGTGCTGGAATCAAGCCCTTTGAAGTGTAAGTAGCCATCCTGTCAGGATGACCTATTCTAGTCACACCTCGTCCCTTTTGTTTCACTGTCTGGGGGGAATACACAAACGGCAACAGCAGAGCCGTTCACAGTCATTTGACCTTGGACACTGGCAGAAAGCTCAGATGGTTATTTCAAGAATATACCAACCTTCTAAAAGTGGCATTTTCAGAATTGTGAATAAATATGATACTTTACCATAAACGAGGATTTTAAATTAAATTTCATTTGAGTCTAAACATGACATCTCTATCTGCTCCAAATCCAAAGTTAGGACTTATTAACTGTATTAAGGTAACACAGTTTTAGTCAATGGGAGAAATAAGCCTTAATGTAGGCAAAAACGACTTCAGGAGTTTTTCACTACCAGTAGATGTAATTATTAAACAAACTTGTCCTACTCTTTAAATACAATGCACCCTTACCTATGAGCTTTTAGGGCCTACCTTAGGGGTGAATTATATGTAGTAAAAAGGAAGGCTTAGGCCTGGCAAAAGGTTGACCCTGCAGAGAGGGCTAGGTCCAACAAGCTCTACTTCAGATTATAAAAGTGTTACTTACTGGAAACAGCTTGCATATTACATCCCAGTGATGCTTATTTTCAAAACCACTTTAGAGGTAAACACAGGACATTAAAAACATCTAAACGTCTGTCGACTTTAACAGTGCACAGGTTTTCCATTTGAGTTGCAAATATATGCCTTCGATTTCTTGTTTCTCTACTGGAATGAAAAACAAATCAAGTTCAAAAGATAATAAGATATTTAATGCAACACCTTGTTCATTCTGCGATACTGAATGAACCAGTAGATGTCTTATGTGTAACTATGCCAGAATCTTAAATTTCTGGCTGTACTTTTCAACACGATTCACACTTTCTCATTCTAGAACACATGTTGGCCTTGGAGATGAAAACAGCTTTGACCTGCTTCCATGACTGTAGGATTAAATGCATATGGTACTCATATTGCTGCTGTATGCAAGAGAGGCATTAAGGGAACCTCAGATCCAATTTCATTCTAATGGCCTTGAATCAGGTTGGTAATATATAGCTTTGTGCTCCCAATACCAGTGGTATATCCACCTTACTTATCATACAATATAAGTTTATATCTAGGAATGGGAATTAACAAGCTTGTCACTGAATTACTGGATCATCGATGTTTTTCCTGAATTCCGGGCACTCTCCTGTTCACATTTTCCACTTCCTCATAGCATATGGGAAATATGATTGTAGAAGCAGTTGATACTACAAGATGAAAATCAACATCTGCAAAAATGTGTGCTCATGCAGAATGTTAATGCCACAGAAAATCAGCAGGATTACTACATGCACAACTTGAAATAGGGGTTTTAATGGGTTAAAGCTAGTGACGCTCAGGTAAAGAAACTGGGAAATCTCTGCAGCCTTAAACTGCATTTCTTTGGCAGGATTAACCTCAATTTACTAAAAGTGTTGCCCCTTTCAAAACTCATTTACACAAATTTCCATATTAGCAACCTCATCAGAGTATGTATAGGTAGACATTTTCCCATTCCTTAGGTTTGTGGGTTATGGCTTCAATGAGAAGAAACATGTTTTACGCTCTCTCCGTGAGTGAAAATGTTTCATTTGCTTCCCAAAAAATGTCTAATTTCTTTCAGAATAAATATTGTCCAGGTCTACCTAAACACACTGTTACAGTTTTTTATCTGGGTGCACCAAGAGAAGCATTGTCCCTTCCCCACTGCAAATTGGCCATGCATCTGAAGATGCTATTCCCAACAATGTTTTTTGCTTACAAGTGTTCAGAGAAACTCGTGTGCCCCGTTACTCATCTCATGACTCATGAATTGCTTACAGTTGATATCCTAGATTCAACAATAATTATAATAAGAGTAGTTTATCTATTTCTTTGAGCAAACTCAAACAGAAAATGACACACCAAATTATTTATAGAAAGGATTCTTTCAATGCATAAATAAATTTACGTATAGCAAATGTCACATTGCTACATTTTATGTTGCTCACCATCTCTGTTACAGTAGAAAATGAAAACAGCCGCATTAAAAGAATTTTGATCTTAAATAATTTCGACAATGTTTTAAAGAAAGACCACAATCAAATATCAAACGTGCCCATGACCATGTACACTTTCAAAACACATACATATTCCATTGTTGACATTCAAAGCTGGTCTTATGTTTCTTATCTGCCAGCCAATGTTAATACCTAGTTTCATGTGTAAAGATATTTAAGATATCAAGAAATCCCTCAGATGAATATTTTCGCCTTCAGCAAACATGCCAATCATCCACAATGAGTTCTATTGAAATCCAATTTAGGTCACAATCTTGAACAAGTTCAAATCATGAATCATGCTCAACATGATTCTGAAGACTTCTCTGTGGTTAGAACCTTTGGCTCTAATGCCTGTTACCTGTTCAGAGAATTGAGTCTTATTTATTGTCAAGGATGTTGTGAGACATCTCATTCAGGCGGTCCCAGGACAACCAGAAGTTATCGAATCCCAGTTATGTCAAGTGGGGTGTTACTCCTCTGGTATCTGGTAGCTTGGGACCCCACCACACTCCCTTAAACTGGGGACCATATATCACTTTAGCACTTAACTCATAGCAAAGTCAGACCAGGCCCTGGCTGACCCAGGGTGGACTAGAAACCCATCAACACATCAAATAACACTCAATAAATTATCTCCCAGTCAGTTTCTTTGCTTTGTTAGAAAAGAAAAGTACTTTAATGCAAACACTACTCAAGACTTAGGTCTATGTACAAAATTACATATATTCACAACAAGCCTTGGTTAATGCAATAGTTTTAGCTTATGTAATTAATAATAAGCTGTGTTTGATGCAAGCTGTAGCTTAGTGAGCAGTTGTGCAATTTAAGCAAAAGCTTAAATAAAGCAATGGCAAAGCCAATAGGTGTTGCCTATGTATGATTTATTGGCTTTGCTAATGTTTTCTAGCTATGTTGCAAATGGCTGGAAGTAATGAAAAAAGCTGTATGACGCAGCTAGTGTTGTTAGCATTATAGCCCTTTCTTAATTTTCAGTTATGCTGCACTGAAGGGTAGCACTGCTGTATTAAATGCCTGATAAAACATTGACAAAGACAATAGCTCATGCATAGGCGAGATCCATTGGCTTTGCAAATGCTTGGTATGGAATGCCATATGGTAAGTTATAAGTATTTATATAGTGTTCACAGCCGCTGAAACGCTAATGTTAGTGCAAAAGTGTTAGTGTGTCCAGATTCAGAAGCAGTTTAGGACCATACAAAAACTGTGAAAATGTACCATATAAATGCGCTGAATGTAACAAGAAATGTAGGTAGAGAAAAAAGTTCAATAGGTTAAAGCATTTATTATAGTGATACTTTAGGTTATGTATTACTTTGGGCACAATAGTTACAAAAGAACCAAGAAAAGCACTTCCGACTGCTTGCTATAAGTAAAATATATCAATAATCAGTGTTCAGTGGGTTTCCTAGAGCTTTTGGACCCTGTGTCACTCCACTGCACCTGCTTCACCATTCAAATCATGGCACTGGTGCATGCAAGGTAACTGTGCTTGTGACTTCTTGTTTAGTAGCAAAATACAGTAACAATCGCTGTTAAGTGGACCTTTTAGCCCCTGTGCCACGCCACCTGCTGCAACATCCAAATCATCGCCCTGCCAAGTACCATGCATCAGGCGTTAGGCTAACGCATTTCAGTGTGAGGTCTGCATCACAGCGGTAAAATGCGTTGTCACTCATTTATAGCACCTCAGCTCACCTGTCAAGTGGCCTTGAGAGCGCTGGCTGATTAGTGCTAAAATATGATTTGGTAAAAGCTGTAGTGGCAGACAACACGCAGTGCGCTGCTTGGCAAACTTGGAGGCTGGCTGAGCTCAAGTGCAACAATGTAACATGATCAATTAAATCACTGTGTGGCAGGGCATACTGGTCAGGAGTCAGATTTTTTCAGAATCTCACAATTATAAGCAGGTGGGTGGCGTGGCCATTGAAATCAGATAGTGTTTTTTTGATGCAGCGCTTCCTGCAGTCATGAGCTCAGCTTGCCTCCGTAATGATGAATCCCGTGACGCCGAAACATCCGGGCCCAGGTAGGGCAGCGGGTCATTGCAACGGCTGAAACACATGGCTCACTGCAGCGGCTGGTGGAGTGGTGGTTAATCATTTGCAGCTCAGGCTCAGCTGCCCAGATGATGGCAGGCAGTAGCTGAGCCAAGCGAGCCTCACCAGCAACGGCCGGCCACCAGGCACAGAGGCAAGCCAGGCTGGCCGGCCCGTGTACAGAACGGCAGCTGCTCTTGCTGCAAAATTCAGTAAGCGTGCCCACCTTCCTTAGCGCCCTCAGCGAGGTTAAAAACCATTCAGTTGCCGGAGGAGTACAGTCTGCTTCTAAAATGTGCTCCGCCTCACTGATACTTCTATTAATGTCCCGCCATCACACACGATGTACATTTAATAAAATTACCCACGTCATGCACATTGACCACTTTATTGATGGACAGCCTACACTGGGTGGCCAATATTGTGCGCGCTGCGCGCTCTCATGCCCCAGGCTAGTACTTCAGCAGCTTTACAGATACGCTGCAATTTCTGATATTTATGTTTCCCTCGTCTTCATTGCTTGATTGTGTTTGCGAGAAAGTGTCACTCATAGTAATTGAAATGTCACTCATAGTTACACTAAAATTATGAAAATGTCAAAAGGCTTGCTTGTTGGCAACATATAGCTATAATCAGAGTTCAGTGGGTTTCTTGGGGCTTTTGGCCCCTGTGCCACTGCACCTGCTGCACATGCAACAAGGTCGTCTCGGGGGCTGCCTTGGCGACTGTTCATGGAGATGGAATTTAAGTTGAATGACTTGCAATGACCGGTGCCCCGCAACACGGCTCCCAGGCCATGCTCCTTTGGCTGGCTGTACCTCCTCTGAGGAGAATGAGACATCTCCAGAGGCTGTATACTGGGGGGGTGGGGGATCAGCAATGAGTAGGGTTTGCGAAGAGCGGCAGCGAAGTGACCCAGCCGCGATTGCTGAAGGAAGGGGAGACTCACTGAGGGAGGTCTCTGCAGTGCAGCTGGCTGTACCTCCTCTGAGAAGACTGAGAAACAATGATCTTTAATATTTCTTTTTGTATACATTTATTTCATAATTTATGTGGCCATCAAACAAAAATTAAGGTATAAGAGAGCTTTAGACTGTAACAAAAGACAGAATAGGGTTTATCTGTAACAACAGCAGTGGATGCGAGGGGGTCAGTCAGAACATGAGCCGTAGACTAAGAGAGGGGCTCGTTGAGGGGGATTTACGAGTAGCGGCAACGAAATGGCACAGCCCCGGTTGCAGAAGGCAGGGAGTGTAACTGACCTGAATTCAAAAGCCATGGGACTACTTTGTGTGAACACTTTGGACAGCAATTATTTAAGATATAAATCAATTATTAAGGTGTTTAAGTGATTTCAAAGATTTGTAGTCTGATGGGATTTTGTAATGGCCCTGGTGCCTGCAAGGTAACTGTGCGTGTGACTGCTTGTTTAGTAGCAACATATAGCAATAATCAGTGTTCAGTGGGCTTCCTGGAACTTTTGGTCCCTGTGCCACTGCAGTCTCTGCACATTCCAAATCATGGTCCTGATGCCTGCAAGGTAACTGCACTTGTGACTGCTTGCTTAGTAGCAACATATAGCTATAATCGGCGTCCAGTGGGTTTCCTTGAGCTTTTGGCCCCTGTGCCACTGCACCTGCTGGGCTATGCAACAAGGTTGTCCATGCGGCTGCCTTAGCGAATGTTCATGGAGATGAAGCCGAAGTTGAATGACTTGTCATGACCGGTGCCTCGCAGCACGGCTCTTGCCCTCTGGTTGGCTGTACCTCTTCTGCGGAAAACGAGACACTTCCAGCAGCTGTAGAGTGAGAGGGTGGCTGCATTGAGGGAGGTTTGCGAGGAGCGGCGGCGAAGTGACCAAGCCTCGATTGCTGAATGTGGGGGGGGCCGCACTTAGGCAGGTTTCTGCAGTGTGGCTGGCTGTACCTCCTCTGAGGAGAATGAGATGCTGAAATTTAATAATTCTTTATGTATATATCTGTTTAACAGTTTTTTGTATCACTCTAACAAAAATTGAGGTATAAGAGAGCTTTAGACTGCAACAAAAGATACAATAGCGTTTATCTGTAACAACAGCAGCAGATGCTAGGGGGTTAGTCAGAACATTAGCCGTAGGCTGAGAAGGGGGCCTCTTTTAGGGGGGTTTGTGAAAAGCAGCAGCGAAGTGACTCAGCCTTGATTGCCAAACAAGAGTACTGAAAATAGAAGAGAAGGGGCAGGACAGAGGATATGGTGTAAGGGCCAGAACTGTAGAACTTGGAGCTGGGGAGCCGAGTTTGAGTCTCGGCGTCTGCTCAACATCCTGCACAAGTACTCCTAAGAGAGCAATCTCACAAAGAAGTTCGGCCAATGAAAAGGAGTACTTGGACCTTGGGACACATATAAGAGCAAACACATGTGGAATAACAGGAAATAGTGTGCGACAGCCAATAGAAACGGAGGAAACAAGTACCAATAAAAAGTAAGGGTGGGATGTAAGCCCCTTTTAAGATTTATAATAAACACAATAGATTTCACAAGCACAGCGCAAGCCCTGTGCAGACGAAACCTAAAAATGGTAACTGGGAAAATCAATTAGTTCATCTCTTAAGAAGGCGCTTCTCAAACTACCTGGGGTGAACAACATATACACTGAGTAATAGTCACAGTGGTCAGCTAACCCCCTAATCTCACCGTATTTCTGAGGCACACTGAACTGGTTGCACACCATCAGATGTTATCCATTAAACATCAATTCTCACTGTACTTACATACAACAAACCACTCAAAGATAAGCAGTTATTAAGCATTTGGCCTACTGGTTTGTCAAGGCAGTCACAGTAAAAACAGACCACTGGTATTTACTCCAACAATTTGTGGGTTCCCCTGCCACTATGGGAGCACCACAGAAAAATATTCCGATTGTTATACCCCACAAGTTTATGGGGTGTTCCTTTGCCCTAGGTAGTTATTCCTAACTCATTGATATGATTACAGCTGGCATGGGAATCCTTTACCTGCGATTTTGTTTTTAAGTGACCATGAGACCAATGGTGCTAGAGTGGGTGCCCCTACTTCACTTGAGGCACCCCACTTTGCACACCACACAGCAGTCCCAGGACTGCGTGGTCTCCTGTCTTCCCTTCTGGACAATAATTCTGCCTCTTATAGACAAGTGAAAACCTCACGTGTATCTCGCACTCTTACTTTTCTCGATTCACGCATGGAGATCGGAAGAAGAGCATGGATGTGCTCAGGATGCGTGGTAGACCTTCCACATCATAGACCTACAGCACACAGCCCTGGGGCTCTCTGGAAATATGGGAGATGATGCCAGCAACCCCATACCTCTTAAGTGGAATGATTTTTTGCTGTCTTGGCAGACTACTCCAGCTTTCTGTCACAGAATGCATGCTGTACAATGCTACATAAAGTGGGATTTGACTCAGCCCCTGGCTCGTGAATGGAAGGGTTGTATTTACAACAAAAATATTGTCTCACATAAATATTGTGCCCTAAAAATAATTTACAAAAATATCACTCCACTGGAGGTAGGTTTTCAGACTCCAATTGGGGTATATATTTGTAAACAATATTTAGGACACTCTTTTTGTAAGACATTTCTTTGGCCTCAGTATTTTGGTACCACACTGCTGACTGGCTTTCTTGTCTAATTTAGTTTCCTGCTGTTTATTGAATGGTTTTACTCCCTAGTCGTGTGTTTGTCACATCACCAAAGCGTTTCTTTTTAATCCTTGATATTGATCCACCTCTGATTTTACAGAATATATTTTTCGTTTTTTTTATGTGGTACATTTGTTTCCTAATACTCGTTTAGAAGATGTGTCCTGATTTTTGCTCTTGCTTTGTTTACAAAGAGCATACTCATGCTTTTTGCTTCCCCATTTGTTTCCAGGAATATAGTTATCAATAAGACAGCAGGTTTTGGGACCCACGGATCTTTGTGGCCCAGTGCACCCACATTATGGTCACTTTGTACTGTCCACCCATTGGATGGGACTCAATTTACCATGCAAGCATCAGCAACCATACCACTATCGCTACGCCACCGCCTCACTCTCCTAACACACTCCCTTCCTCCAACTGTCCCATACCGAGCACTTCTGGTGTTTAGTGTCACGCTAACTCTCTGCCCTCCACATGACTGTCTCCCATCCTCAGGCTCTCTCTCTCTCCACCCCGCCACATTGTGTCATGTCATGTTACATCACATAACATGTCGGTCATGTTGAAAGCATGAAAACATTATTGGCTACCATGTAGCTTCATGCTACTATGCTGCAAGCAATGTGGAGGCCATTTTGAAAGTATATGAAATAGGCTTTCAAGATGGCTGACCATCTTAATTGACTTTGCTAGTGCTGGCACATTTTTAAAAGCATCAGGCACTGGCAAAGCCCATAACAACAACCACAGAATTGCCAAATTAAAATCGATATGCTTTGCCAACGTTTGTTTAAATTAGTTTGGGTACGGTCCAAGGTCTTTGGGGGGGCTGAGTCTCAACTCATCAAAAATGAGGGATTGTGATTGGGTTGTTTTGCTCGGCTGGGTGATCCAAGCCCTCTAGACACTCATGATGAGAGACAAGAACAAGTCTTTTGAGGACAGGGCACAAGTCAGGGGTACAGGCGGGTACCCACAATTTTCACAGGTTAGATGCTGTTCACATTGCCAAGAAGGTAGCCCCACAGAAATTTGCTGAACTTGTCCGAGAGTAACTTTCAGACCCGGGACACGTTTAGCAGTGCCTGCACCTCGTCTGCTTTCCATTACCAGCAGCAGAGTGCAGGCAGGGAGGGAGGCTTCTTTATTTTCACCTCCAGGTGCGTCAAAGATATTGGCCGAAGTTGAGGGGCCATATTGCCTCCTTTTGATTGAAAAGCCTGACTGGACGCAGTCTGGAACCTTATACTTAAATGCAAAGGAGGGCAAAGAAAAGCACACAGCTGGTTATCATTTCACATGTACTTAAGAGAGGCATGCTTTTTGTTCAGTCCCTGTTAATAAGTGTATGCACTATAATAATGTCAGATGTGGTGGTCTGTCCCAGTATTTACACAAATAACAATTTAAATAGCACAAACTTAATTCTTTTACAGCGCTACTCATCCCAATGCAGGGTGTGAGAGGGCCTTAACTACCATACACATTACATATAGACAATAAATCCTGTAAGTGTGTAAATCAATGCACAAGATGTGTTACATAAGATAGTGAGGGTTACAAAGTGTAGGAGTCACATGTCCTTATCTCACTGTGCTAAATTTGAAGAATTAAAAGTTTTGAACTGCAATTAACAAAATGATCTCTGTGTTGAAAGCAGTAAACCCCTTGCCTATCTACATAAAATACAATTCTGTCATCTGCATGTTACACGATGTGCTTAGCAGGAGACACATTAATCTTCTATACTACTTTGATTCAAATCTGGGATTATACAAAACACAGATCTCTCCAGCAAAAGCGTCACTCTCCAAAGTTATTTTAACGTTATTATGTACTGGACACACAATGATCTCTGCAACAGTTGCCTTAACCCCATTAAATATTTTAAAATGCAATCTCTGCAACCAATTAAGCTGAACAGATCTACTACCATGCTTCTCCTTTTTGCCAATTTCCTTTTGGCATGGTTTTAAAAAACACAAATGTATTAGTTGAGAGCGAGATTTTGCGTCAGCATTGCATTGCACCACTTTTGAGGCTATACCTGATAAACATATGTAGGAGGTCTTAATATCTGGTGTCACTTCTTGTAATGTCACTTCCAGTAATGACACATGCTATATCACGTGTCGTGATGCATGCACCATGATGTCACTTGCAGATTGCCTAAATTGACTAGTCCCCCCACTTCTTTTTTTTAAGTCGTGTACCCTGTTTAAGGATATCTCCGGCAGGCTGGGCCGAGTTTAACACGTTTTGAGTCTTTGTGCACCAGGTGGCATGCTCCAGCACCCAGTGATATGCTTATCTGTGCTGACTCACAAACAGGCCCACTAGCTTGGGTGCAAGACAGCAACTGACCTTTGTACCATACTCCTATCAGGAGATAACAGTAAAGACCAATTTATATATAGAGTACACATTAAATACAGAAAAGGGGATGCTTCATTCCTTTTTCGGTCTCTAACCAAATTCACATTAATTTACTGCGCAGATGTCACACTGAATAGGGCAACAGTCTTCTTGCTAAGTCTGCCTATGTGTACAAACGCAAAATGCGCAGAACCTCACCGCAGCTGCATACCAACTGGCCTTAATTTCAAAAGCAGGCACAATAGGTTACTAGTCAGAACCTTTTTACCAAGAGTTTAAAATGGGTGAGGATCCATGAGTGGGTCCGAGACCACTGTAAAGTCCCAAAACGAGAGGCCAAACAATGAAAACACAGATGTTTCACATATTAGATGGATAATAAACTCTTGCAAGCATCCTTCTCTTTCTCTACTCTTAAATGGGCATCACGACAATCAAAGTTTAAGAATATGTGTTGCAAGAAAAGAAAGACTATAAGAGGAAAAATACGGTCAATTTGTTGAGATCTTGCTATTTTGGATAGTACAGAAAATTGATTATTTATCATTATGTATCCTCATTGTTACAGTAATGTTTTTTTTGTCACACTTACCAGTTACATGGACTCTTCACATCATTAGTTGTCAGCTGTAGTACTTCGCCCTAGCTTCTATGCATTATCCATTTCACTAGTGGGATCTCAATGTACTACTTGCTGCATAAGTTGTTTATTAGTCAATTAAAACCATAAACGTGACCAAACATGCAATTTAACAAGGTTAAAAAGATGCGTACAACAACGACTAAAAACATTTGTCATACATCTACTTCTGCCATTGGCCAGCGAATAGCCTGTCCTTCACTTTTTTTAACTTCCCTTCCTTTATAAATAAAAAAAATGTGCCAAATAGAGATGTTAAATGGATCAAAATGGCTGCTCAGGGACTGATCTTTTCCCTACTATGGAAAGTGCAAAATTGCCATGCGGGCCGCTGGAGTTTACATAAATAGATCGCTATAGTTAACGTGCTTATATGCTGAACTGAGGCTGGTATATGCAACGTGCTAAATGGACCATGGCATTTCCCCCTGTAAAAGTGCAGGTGTGCAAAACTATGCGTCATTAAAATGCCAAGTTAAACGGATTGTTACTTAAGCATAGCGGGATAGGGAACAGCTATTATGGCGGTCCCTAGCAGCCCGTCCATAAAGATTGCATAGTCATGTACAATTTACCTTAAAAGCTTCGGATTTATCACATCCTAGAATCGAATTTTAGGAGTCCCCTCCAGATAACTCAGCTCTCAACTTATTTGCTAATCAAATTTTTGGAAATGTACTACTTGCTTCAATCACACAATAGTTGTGGCCTCATAAGACTGCAATCTTTCTGAGGTTGGCCTTTCTCATGGAATTGATGCCCTAAAAAGGTTAACCCCTTCTGTGCCCTTGACGGAACCACGCCGTCATGAGACACGGGCGCCGTGTGCTCATGACGGTGTGGTTCCGTCATGGAGCGGCCGTTGGCGGCCGCTCCTCCCACGCGGCTCGAATTCTCCGCCTGTGCGGGCGAATTAGAGAGTGGGCGGAGTCATGACGGAAGCACGCCGTCATGAGCACAGCTCGCCCGTGGCTCATGGCGGCGCGGTTCCGTCATGAGCACCGCGCCACCGCTGTGCCCCCAAACCCCCCCAGCGCCGTGGCGGAATTTCCGCCGCGGCGAAGGGGTTAACATAGAACATTTCACAAATATAAAGTTGTTCTTATACCTGTATTCTTCATTCTATAAGTTCTGCTGGATTTTCTTATAAATCTGTGAATATGTTTGGCAACGCTGTGTAGTAATTGATTAAATGGTCTTGCATATTTAGAGTTTGAAAGAGCCTTCCAGTTTTATTGTGAAATACTGGTGTATTTTAGACGCTTTTGTCATCTCTCTTTTATTGTGAAATACTGGTGTATTTTAGACGCTTTTGTCATCTCTCTGTCATACATAGTGGTGTGAATGCTAGTAAGAAGGTCTGGATAGCTCTTCCGAGAAAGCTCTACTTTTGAGAGCTCTGCCCCATTAAAGCATTTTATTGAGCTCTGAGCATCATAGTGTGATGTCATTGTGATAGTGTACAAAGAATCATCATACTGGTGAGATCACAATCAATATTATATGATTGGAATCTGTACTTGCCCAACTACCATTGAACCATTGTGCACCATTTTACCTGGAGAAGGCTTCCTTCCTCTGCGTAGATGCCAGGCTTCCTGAGATGGAGCTAATACCATCCATCATCTCCATTCAAGCTCCAGCATGCACAGACATCCCTTCAATTGTTGTGAGCACTTAGGAAACTTAACTTATACTGATTTCCAGATAATGAGAGAATAATGTAAGCTGCATACGTTTGCTGGCCCAAGAGGTTTCCTACACTTGTGTGGGATCAGTGCTTATTCTTTCACAGCACTATCCCATAGAATGGCATAATTGATGCACACACAGTGGTACCCTTGCATGATGCACAAATATATTCTTGAAGCGTTCAGTCCTTCATTTGCCTTCACTGCTGCTGGTACTGTGGTACAGTACTCATGTTACAGTTGTGGGTAATGTTGTGGTTGTGGAGAGCCTCACAGATGCTGCCTTGTTTTCCCAATGGACAAAATATATACTGTTTTTGCTACAGATTGGTTTATTTCCACACCTCAGTGCACACACCACATACCAACACTGGCGGGTTCCCATCGTTCCATTGTTTGCAATATAGCAGCGGTGTTCAGCACTAGACGTGGTAGGACAGATCCATGTCAGGTTTTTAGGCTAACCAGCGACTAAGAAAGTAGGTAGCATTTAGGTTATTTGTTTGTAATTTATTGTTATGCAGGTATCCTGGAAAACCGGCATGGATCTGCCTCCCCTTGACTGTATCACCCTATCACTTTGGTTTTTTTGCTCCCAATGCATGCTCTCTTTTAGTCAGTGCATGCCAGTGTGTCAATTGAGTCCATCAATTGTCCATACTAGATTCTGTTTGCTGTACCTGCCCTGCTACCACAAATCAAACTAAGGATATCAACTTAATTAGCACCCACCAATTTCAAATTCCTTCACATTTACAGTTTTTAAAAAATGGCTATCTTACATTGTGCTTTAATATGGATGTATACTCATTTTTGGGTCCGCGGAACACAGGTAAAGAATCGCTGCTTTCCAATGTTTGAGCTGTAGGAAAGCAGGATATAGGCCACGTTTCCCTTGAAAGTTTTCCAATACCCACACTTAATGATAGTACAAGGAAGAATGCTACCTTCCACATCTTAAAACTGTTTATACGTTTTAGCTGCTAGTAGTGTAGGGCATTGTTATGGGAAGGTATCACTTCCACTACCTAAACCTATACCAGCAAGAGGTGCCATACTTGGCACGGTTGGTGCTGCATGGTTAATAAAGGCATACTTTTTATCTTACATTGGTAATGCTGCCTGACATGATCTTTGGTAGTAGGGGTACTCAGTGTGTTTCTAAAATATAAAACCCACTTGTCTTTATCCCCTGCTGCTTTCTGGAGTAGCACCCAGCTGTTTGGCCCCTACCCAAGGTAAGACCTAGCACTGTCAGTGGTTGATGTTTAAGTGGACTGTGTTTGTGCTTCTGTGATCTTGTACAGTTTATGTCAGCTGTCTGTCCTTTGTTACCTTTTACTCTATAAGTGGACAGTGTTTCTCTTTATGTGAATGTCTACAGTTTAAGTGGGCGGTCTTTGCCCTTGTTAACCTGTGCCTCTAAGCAGGCTATGTTCAAGAGCTCCGCGCTCGCTTGTAAAAACCTTTACAATTGATGTGCATTTTTTGGAGCTTCTGCATCTCTCTGCCTTTTAAGCATCAGCCTAATCACAGTTCTAAACAATTAGAGTTAATTGTATTTCAATTATTCAGGCTTTTACGATCTTGTTAGTTTTTATGCATTTCTTTTATTTTTAATTAAACTTGGGTCAAATAACTTATATTTTCTATTTAGATATCACATTTGTGATGCACTTGGTGCTTTAATTAGTGCCTGTTAATTAATTAGAGTTTAATTTTCCACATGTTGTTTTGTGAAGACGAAGTCAAAAATGTGTGTTCTTTTTGATGGTGCTGTGCCTGTGTGTAAGCATATGCTCTGTATTTGAAATGTCAGTATAAATGTATTAACTCAGTTTAAACAGGGTAGGGAAAACACAAGAATTAACATGCATTGAAATTCGTGTGTTTCTGTTTGTCATGTTTTTCATCACTCACAGTTCTGGATGGACTGTGATTGTGGGCATATTTCAATTTGACTCTATCCAATGCTAACCCTCTTTTACGTTATTTTTGTTGCACATCAATTCACAATGTCCTTGATTTGTTCAAATTTAACTACCAAGTGCTATCATGAGTAGAAGAGAGATTTGTGTTGCATGTTATACTTTGGCAGGTCATCATGTATTTATGTTTCCCTTAAGCTCTCTCTTGTTTTACTAGCTTGTGGTGGGTGAGTGGCGATGCCTGTGCTTCCTTGGGTGCATACTAGCAGAGGATTGTGGTTGGGGTCCTGGTAGCTGGATATTTCACGTCTACTTCTTACTTTTATTAGCCTGCTGGAGAAGATTGAGCAAGAAACCTGGAGAGAGACAGGAGTGTCTTTTGTCACTTCAGTCACACGGCTAATGGAGCGTCTCCTGGACTACAGGTACGATATAAAATGTCTCCTCTGCCAAGTGAGTTTGTCTTATCATCTATAATTCATATATTTTCCGCTGAAGTTCTAGGAATCAAGCCTGATGAAAGGTAACAAGCTGGGCTGCTTATGTAGAGGGTCTGCTACTCTAATGTGGTAATGGTTGTAGTTGCATGTCTGATGTTCTCGGCAGCAGCACTTTCTAACTTCCCTCTGCTCGTACAATTCCCCACCTCTGCAGTGAGCCAGATTTTCACACCCTGAAACAAGTTCTATGGTGGACAAATTAGAACTTTATGGTATTTGTCAAGAAGACCCTACTCAAGTTACACAATGTACTCATTCGTAAGTAACGCCCAACCTGGAATCTTGTTTCAGGTGCAAACTAGAGTTTTCAAGCAAGACTGAATAAGCCCTTCATTTGTAATCAGGGTGTTTATCTATTTTACATATTGTTTGAAAAGTTATTGCCTACTCTAGTCTCATAAGCTAGATTCAAAGTTTTGATATTGATCACAACATGTCATCAGATAGCACTTCCTGGGGTTTCCTCATCCACATTGTGTGAGGTTACTAAGTAAATCATTAAGAAAAATAAAATCAGTCTACAGAGGAAAGGATATTCATTAGTTAAAAAAATTACATTGATTCTAAAGATGCTATGATTCCCTTCACATAATCTTTTTCACCTCTCTTCATTCACTTACAGTCTTGACTTTCTCAGTGTCCTGGTGTGGTTATAAGTACTTAACAACAGAAGGTCTTGGGAGCAAATGTATGCTGTTGGTTATCATTATTATTATCATCATTAATGTGATGATCATCTGCTCAGTTGGAATTAAGGTCCTGATTTAAATTCAGAATCTGCCACATTACAAATGCATTATATCCTCTGGCACTTGTAATAATGCAGACAGGATATCTGTCACATTTATGACAGAACAACCCCTCAGGAAACTTTCCAGGCACTTAGCACGCATCAAAACAAATGTTACTAAAGTAAGAAATATTTCCTCAAAGATAATGTATATCTACACATATGTTATTTTATGAGAATGCCTAATTGTAGTCCTATTTTGCAGAGACTGCATGAAAGGTGATGAGACCGAAAACAAGAAGGTGGGCTGTACCGTAAATCTGATGGTAAGAGTGCTGAATGGGCAGTTTCATTTTTGACCCGCGATCAAGTTTAGAGTTAGAAAGTATATAGTATGTTGGACAAGAAAAGAGTAACCGAAACCATTGGTAGGCAAATTTTATGAACAGGAAGTGATAACCATTAGAGAGAAGTCACCACATTGAGAGATAGGTACATGTGGTAAAACAGAGAGAGGATACATTGGGAAGTTAATGATATACTCCTTAAATCAACAGTTGTGCACTATATGGACAGAATAACGTACAAAATGAATGAAAATATATTTACATTGTATTTCTTTGAGGTTCATATAATATTTTTTATTGCATACCTCCAAACAGTTGTGCACTATATGGACAGAATAACGTACAAAATGAATGAACATATATTTACATTGTATTTCTTTGAGGTTCATATAATATTTTTTATTGAATACCTCCATACATTGATTCTTCATCTTTTGAAATAGAAAAGTCTTCTTCCAAAGTTTTACTAAGCAACAAGGTACAGAAAAAAAGCTGTGGGCTCATAGGCCTGTAATAGCAGCTGCTCTGTGCTCTTCTAAGTTGTTTATAAAAAACGAGAACAGCTATGTCTCTGAATCTCAGTGTTTTTTTTGCCAGGCCATAGGGCACATTGGTTTTTTTTCTGCCCAACATATAGTTGCCCACTGCAAAAAAATAGCATGAAACTTCCTGTCCTAAACAGGGCAGGCCTTTTGAAGCATGCAGGTAGAGTTGCAGAGGTGGCTTTCTCCCCAGCAAGGCTTTCCGATCTTCAAAGCAACTGTTGCTCTGCCCTAGAAACTAAGAGGTGGAAATTGAGATATGGACGGTGGGAAGCCTACTGATTTGAAGCAAATTTTTCATTACATCCCACCTATAAATGAGGCACATAAACTGTGGATGAGGCCACATTTGGTCTAGAGGTTAAAAAAGGAAAATCACACAGAGTAGTAAAGATCTTACAACTTGATTTTACCTTCTTCATCTCATTCCTTCTTTCATGATTTGTGATTTTGGTTGTAATATTAGGATTGTTCTACAAGGGAAAGATGCCTGATGTGCTGGTAATACAAAAAAAACTTCATAGAATGAAACATTTCCTAGCCATCATAACGGAAAGTTTCAATTCTATTAAGGACACGGAGGCGAGGATTAGGCTTTTCCTTCTTTGCTTTTTATTCACAGCAGCCTTCTTTAAAACAGTATGGCATTAACACAAACTACACTTTCTCTGGAACATAGGGAAAAACCAGAGATAAAACAGTCTATCAAATCAGGATGCTCCTACTTGTATAACGGTCCCCGCAGACGATCCCTCTTCCTCTTTCTTCCTGTGGATACAGCAACTCCATTTGAAGACTACTCCTGTTTATTGGACTCCGATCCTGGAAAGATGCATAAAGAGAAGTTTGAGATATTCTCTCCTATGTATGTCAATCTCTCACTTTAATAACAGAACCTCATAAACATTTGCAAGATAATCATTAATAACGTGGTGCAGACATTAACAAGCAGAATACGTAAAGTCAAGTTATGTGTAAACATTCTCATCCCGTCATAACTTTGAGTTCCAGCACTCACTGTGGGTGGGTGCCAGCCCCAGGCTGAATGGGTGGGCTAATCCTCGCCTCCGTGTCCTTAATAGAATTGAAACTTTTTGTTATGATAGCTAGGAAATATTTCAGTCTATGGCAGGACCCGGAGGCGAGGATTAGCCCTAGTTTAAAGCTGATTCACCACTAAGGTTGCCAGAGAAGAAATAGGTTTGAAGTAAAACCTTCTAAAAGTAGAGTCGGATGACCAATCTGCTACGTTGAGGATATCTTCTAATCGTGCTCCCAGGGAAAAAGCTTTAGAAGCTGCAGCTCCTCTGACAGAGTGGGTGCCAAAATGAGCGGTATTAATCCCCACTTGCTGCATCACCCATTTTATCCATCTGGCAATTATAGGGGAGGAAACTGCTCTGTGAGGTTTGGTTAAAGCAATCAACATCTGTTTTTTCCCATCGGGACAAAGTTCATCCGTGACCGCTTCATACATTTTAAGAGCCCAGACCACACATCATTTTGGTACTCCCTGAAATTCTGGATAGGACACCACTCAGGCGTTGCATTACGCTTTGCAAGAAATATGAAATGTTACCCCCTATGGAGTAAAAATCCTACCTGTAATGTCCAAAGCCTGCACGTCAGAGGCCCTGCTGCAGGATATGAGGCAAAGCAACATCACCAGTTTGGCTAACAATCGTTTTCTAGACAAGTACCTATTGGAGGTCCAAGACATGAATAGATTCAGCACCTTATTCACATCCCATAGCACCGAATATCTGGGTTCCGGAGGGAGAGATAATCTAATACCCCTTAGGAGTTTGCATATCAAAGGGTGCTCCCCTACCTGATGGCCATCTATGGGAAGATGTCCCGCTGAGATTGCAGACCTGAAGGTGTTAATGGACTTATAGGCTAAGCCCTGCGAGGCCAAGTTCGCCAAGAAATTCAGGATGTATACAACCTCTGCCCCCACGGGATCCACTTGGCGTTGAAGACACCAGCATACCCATCTAGACCAGGCCGATTTGTATTGTCTGGTGGTACTATCGGCCCACGCTTCGGCGAGGAGCACAGCAGCCTCCGCTGAAATTCCCGGGACTTCCATCGTTCCCGATAATCCTCCATGCCATTAGCCGGAGGGAACCCGCCAGTATCAAGGGATGAGGATTGCCCTGGAGATCTCTCAGGAGATCTGGATCTAGGGATATAGGGTTTGGAAAATCCCAGGAAAGTTCCCTCATCACTGGATTCCAGGCTTGTGACCTCCCATGTTGGAATGATCACAACCAGATCTGCCTTCTGCCTGTGCCAACAGTCGCATGATCATCTCAAATGGAGGGAACGCATATGCTTGTTCCAGGCTCCAGTCGTGAAGGAAGGCGTCCGTCGCCACTGCCAGGGGGTCTGGTCGCCAGCTGCAGAACCTCTGCACCTGAAAGTCCAGGCGGAATACAAAGAGGTCCTTTCAGAATGAGCCCCAGCGTTCTTGAAGCTGATTGAAGGCCGAGGGGTTCAATTTCCACAGGCTAGCGTCCCTCCAGTAACGAGAGAGACAATCCGCTATCTGATTGGCTTGGCCCGGGAGATGTTCCGCCGCCAGAGATGTGTGTTTGGTCAACCAACACGTCCACAGAGTCCGGGCAGATCCGACAGAGCCTCTGATCGAGTGCCCCCGATGTGATTGAAGTAACAGAATGCCGCCATGTTTTCAATCTTTAGTAGGACTGAGCACCGCACCCTGTCTTTCGTCCAGCACCTGAGGGCGAAGAAGCCTGCCATCAACTCTAGGCAATTGATATGAAGGGATTGTTTGTCGGAAGACCATTTTCCTCCGGTGGAGAACTCGCCATAGCGACTGCCCCATCCCGAGCCACTGGCGTCAGATTTGTTCACTAGGTCGGGTTGGGAGCCAAAGATTGCTCTGCCATTTCATACCTCCATATGGGAGATCCGCCATCTGATCTCATCTTTCACCTCCGCAGAGAGCGCGACCAGCTGGGAATAGGAGAGGCCCTTTCTGGAGATGCATTATTTTTAAGCACTGTAATGCCCGGTAGTGGAGGGGCTCCGGGAATATTGCTTGAATGGAAGCAGAGAGCAGCCCCACTATGCGGGCCAGTTACCATAGAGTGATTTGGGGTTTTGCCAGGGGCCTCCGTAGTTTGTGTCTGATCTTGGACAATTTTGGAGGAGAGAGACTGAGGGTCGCCTCTACCGAGTTGACTAGGAACCCTAAAAACTGAATGGATAGGGACGGGATCAGGGAGGACTTGTGCGTGTTGATTACAAAGCCCAGCGACTCCAGTACATCTATGGCCATCTGAAGTTGGAGGGATAGAGTTCAAGGACACTGATTCACAAGGAAAACATCGTCGAGATATCAGGCGTGCCAAGTGTGCCCTTGTTATGTTATGTTAAACGGTACTTGCAAAGCGCACGTACACCGGCTTGGTTTCATGGCATTGCTCTAAGGGGTGCCGGAACCATGGTGACTTACTCATATGCTTGTCTAAACAGCCATGTCTTGAGGAGCTTTCTAAAGCTCATGAGGTCTGTGCAAGATCTAATCTCAGAAGGCTGGGAGTTCCAGTATCTGGGGGCTAGTACAGCAAACCTAGCACCACCAACATGCTTCAGTTTGAAGGCGGGAGTAGACAATAGATGCATGTGAGCAGAGCGTCGGTTACGCATGGGAATGTGCCTTGGAATAAGAATGTCAACCAATTTAGGGCTCCTGCCATTCAAGGATTTAAAGATGAGGCATCCAACCTTGAAGGCGCAACTCTGAGCCATAGGGAGCCAGTGCAGCTTCCTCATGAGGGGCATGACATGTTGCAACCTATGTTGCTGAAAAATCAGTCTCTCTGCCTGGGTCTGTACCAGTTGCAGTCGTTTAGTTAAGTAGGCTGGGGTGCCAAGGTATAAAGAATTATCAATTGAAACAAAAGCAGCTAAGTATGCACTCAAAATTCTCAAACTTAAACTATAATGTTAATGTTTACTCAAAAGTAATTGACATTTCTATCAATTTAGTGTGCACCTGAAAGATGGCACTGCCAGCCACCTGTATACAACAATGTCAATAGAAAATCTAAACAGATGTCTAGAAAAACAAGTGCACTACTCGATGCCCAGGTGGGGCATATTACTATTTAGACATGAATAAGTGACCTAACTATAACGAATATCTTATTGGAAAATGAAACAATTATTCAAGAAGGACACCATAATATAACATTGGAATCATCATCATGGTTGATTCTCCACACTTAGGAAACAAATTAATAACGAAGCTGAATCCATGTGTCCATATGGTTTTTACTCAATGACGAAAAAAAGGTTAACAAAACATTGCTTCTTCTCAGCAAGAATTCACAATTTCGGAAGGCAAATCCCAATGCATTTCGGGCTTACAACTTAGCCCTTCATCAGGGGAATCTCTAGAAACAAACCATACATATATCAATTAAAAAACATCACAAATTATCGCACTGAATTCAGTTATGCTGTACAAGGAAAGCGCAAGGGGATAACATTATGGTCATTACAACAGAAGCAGAGTACCACCACCAAAGAAACCGAAACAACATGGTGATAAATGCCTAAAAAGTGTGTGTGTTAAAGAAAAACCTCAGTGCTCGAAACAGTGCCTAATTAATAACTACGCAAACTATTACACGTGTAACACCATTAAGAAACCACCACCTCAAGAAACCAAAAAGTAAGAGCACTGCCTAAAAAACTGTCCTTTTTTCGCAAAAACAGTGCATACCTGAAAAACTACGATGGGTGAACCACAAATGACGTGTCAGAAGCACAGAGCTAAATGTCTCTGTAACAATCCTGGAGTACCACTGTAAAAAATGCGTGAATTAAACCAAAAGCCTCATCGTAACATCTCATCCACATCATTGCAGAATCAACCAAAAAGCAAAGCTTACCACTAATTCTCACAAAGGTGAGATTAATCAAAATTATCGAACCACGGAAAATATTCTAGTGCAGCTGTGGTTAAAAGCCAACGTACGAACTCTGAAAAATAACGAAACGCGAATTTCAGCATACTGGTAAAAAACCAAGTCTGCTTAGAATCTATTGCAAAAACAACGTAATCGCTTACCTAATCAAACTCTGTTGCACCCCAAATCACCAACAACGCTGGATCTTCGAGAAAGCCGCCCACGTCGGCGTGTTTTAATCTGAGTTTAGTAATGGAAACAGGACTAGCATTTCCACTATGCCTATGCCGTATCACACGGCCGCCATATTTGAAAAGTTCCACAAAGTAAAACTAGCGAGAATATAAACCCCAACCTGACTGGATAAAAAATAACTGAGTACAAAATAACTAAAAAATAATAAACAGCAGAAATACAAAAGATGAAAGAAAAAAGAAAAGAAGAAGAGCAACTGGTGCACGACCTATAATGCTTTACATCAAGTGAGAATACAGTTACAACAATAAGCAATCAGCATTATACATGAATGAACCTTCTAAGCAGACTTGGTTTTTTACCAGTATGCTGAAATTCGCGTTTCGTTATTTTTCAGAGTTCGTACGTTGGCTTTTAACCACAGCTGCACTAGAATATTTTCCGTGGTTCGATAATTTTGATTAATCTCACCTTTGTGAGAATTAGTGGTAAGCTTTGCTTTTTGGTTGATTCTGCAATGATGTGGATGAGATGTTACGATGAGGCTTTTGGTTTAATTCACGCATTTTTTACAGTGGTACTCCAGGATTGTTACAGAGACATTTAGCTCTGTGCTTCTGACACGTCATTTGTGGTTCACCCATCGTAGTTTTTCAGGTATGCACTGTTTTTGCGAAAAAAGGACAGTTTTTTAGGCAGTGCTCTTACTTTTTGGTTTCTTGAGGTGGTGGTTTCCTAATGGTGTTACACGTGTAATAGTTCGCGTAGTTATTAATTAGGCACTGTTTCGAGCACTGAGGTTTTTCTTTAACACACACACTTTTTAGGCATTTATCACCATGTTGTTTCGGTTTCTTTGGTGGTGGTACTCTGCTTCTGTTGTAATGACCATAATGTTATCCCCTTGCGCTTTCCTTGTACAGCATAACTGAATTCAGTGCGAT
Source organism: Triturus cristatus (assembly GCF_964204655.1). NCBI lineage: Eukaryota > Metazoa > Chordata > Amphibia > Caudata > Salamandridae > Triturus > Triturus cristatus. Next base: position 353,698,969 of record NC_140592.1, on the reverse strand, counting down.
AATTTGTGATGTTTTTTAATTGATATATGTATGGTTTGTTTCTAGAGATTCCCCTGATGAAGGGCTAAGTTGTAAGCCCGAAATGCATTGGGATTTGCCTTCCGAAATTGTGAATTCTTGCTGAGAAGAAGCAATGTTTTATTAACCTTTTTTTCGTCATTGAGTAAAAACCATATGGACACATGGATTCAGCTTCGTTATTAATTTGTTTCCTAAGTGTGGAGAATCAACCATGATGATGATTCCAATGTTATATTATGGTGTCCTTCTTGAATAATTGTTTCATTTTCCAATAAGATATTCGTTATAGTTAGGTCACTTATTCATGTCTAAATAGTAATATGCCCCACCTGGGCATCGAGTAGTGCACTTGTTTTTCTAGACATCTGTTTAGATTTTCTATTGACATTAAGGTATAAAGAATTGGCATAGTCTATATGGGACATAACCATAGCTAGAACTACCTGTATTAGAGCTTCCTGGGTGAGAAATCTACTGATTTGTCTTATTTTTCTCAACTAGAAGAAGCACGTTGAAATCACTGAGCCATTTTGGGTCTTCATTGTAAGATCGCTATTGATTGTTACCCCCAGACTGTTAGCAGAAAAGGATGGGGCAGGAGGCTGGCCTAATTACTTTGGCTAAAAATGTGGTCTCCAAGTGTTATGGGATCCCTCCGTTAGGATCAATTCAGTCTGGTCCCTTGACAGTCCTTAGGCTGTGCCGTATGGTGGGGTCTTGCTAAAGCTGGAATGTGTGTTTTTTACTATTTATTAAGAGTGGCCGGAATTTGTGAAATTGACTTTCGCAAATTATCGCGAAATTGCGCAAAATCTCCGCGAGCATGCGAAACTTTCGCGAAGTTGCGGGGATTGCTTTTCCTGCCCGTTCGCGATGTGTTTATGCGTGCTCGCGGGGAGATATATCTCCAACTTGCCCATGCGGTCACTAATGGGCGCGGCCATCTTGCTTGCGATGCTTATTTCCTGTTCACGATTGCAATGACGTGTTCGCGATCGCAAACTTTCACGGGATAGCGCGACCGGCTACCAACAATCCAACATCTTGTGGTGCGCGCGAACGGATAGGAAAACTCATCGGCGAATGCAGGAACCCGGTAAGTCGCGACTGCGTGCTCGAGAATGCATTTTTAAAGCGCGAACAAGAAAAATACTTCAGTTTCACGGCAGGTTGCGAAAGTTTTGACATTTTCGCGCTCTCCGCGTAACGCGAAAATGTCAAAATATCGCAAATTCCGCAAGCGGAACGAAATTTACCGCCCAGGCCTACTATTTATGTGCATATAATATTTTTTTTAATTAGTATTTTATGATGAATTTTTATGGTCAACCTAATGATGCAATTTGTATTGCTTTACCGTGCTGTTATTGTAACGGACTGTGAATTCGTATTTTTAATGTTTTATTTATATTTGTGATTGTAAGTGTTTGTTCTATGGTGTAGTTTTAAGATCTATAGTGGTCAAAAATAAAGTTCTTTGATTGATTGATAGACAATCAGTCGCACACCCTGTGCCCGAAAGAACTCTGCCAACGGTCTCATCAACTTGGTGAAACACCAAGGGGCGGACGAGAATCAAAAAAGGTAGGCAGGTGAACTTGAACACCTGGGATTTCCATTTGAATTGCGAAAACACTTGTGAGGTGGGAAAATTGGCACTGTCAGATAGGCATCCTTCAAGTCTAAATAGGCCATTCAGTCCGACCTCCTCAGAAGAACCCTGAGGAGGTGAATGCCTTGCATTTTGAAATGACGATAGAGGAGCCATCCATTGAACTCCTGTAGGTTGATCACCAGACGTTGACCTTCGTCCTTTTTTTCCACCAAAAAGAGGTTGCTGAGGAACCCGTGGGGTGTCTTAACCAGCAGCGGTCCGTGGAGGGATTTCCGTGGGGCGGAAAGGCGGGGCGGGGGAGGGGCAGGGAGGGGGGTACTAAACACCGGAATATGGTAATTGGAGGTAAGTAAACAATTAAATAAATAAAACAAATTTTGTAGCGCGCGCTGCACCGCATTTTGTGATGCAGGGCGCGCTACGAAATTCGTTTTATTTATTTAATTGTTTACTTACCTCCAATTATCCATGTTTAGTACCCCCCACCCTGCCCCTCCCCCGCCCCGCCCCGCCTTTCCGCCCCACGGAACTCCCTCCACAGACCGCTGCTGGACTTAACGTGGGGACGATAGCCCCCTTTTCCAAAAGACTCACTACCTCTAAATTGATCAAAGCCTGTTGATCCTGTGGGAAGACCAGAGGTCTGGGGTAGTGGATCTGGGCGGGGGTCCCATAGAACTCTATGTGAAACCCTCAAACCGTTTGAAGGCCCCAAGCGTCTTAAGACAGGGATTCCCAGCACTACCAAAGGGGATGATGAACGGAGTGTTCCCAGCACTGCCAGAATTCAGCCAAACGACCCCAAAGCCGGAGACCTTTTACACATTGAGTTCTCACCTTGTGAGTTGTTGTACTTGTTGTGGCCCCTGTGGCCACCTCTGGCGTCTCTGCGATCGGCATGGGTCCTGGTCTGGTAGAAGTTTTCAAATTGACTGGAATCTTGATCCTGACCCCGGCAGGGTTCCCCTCCTCTGGAGGCTTGTTGTGGATAGCGGCCGGACAAGTGCCCCCTTCCTCAGCTGACATTGGCAAAAACACGGGGGTTAAAAATCCTTTTGATGATGTTTGGGCTTTATCTAGGCAGTTGAAGGTATTTACGAATTTACCCAGTTCCCGAATAAACAGGCCCACAAAACGTTGCCCTGGGCGACTGTGCCTGCCTCCGAGTTGGAGAGATCCCCCAGCTTGGCGTTGATTTTAATTAGCAAGGATCTACTCAGCTCAGTAGGGATCTCGCAGTTGGCATGCCCCGAAGCCTTATCTAGCTGCAGTGGCCCAGCTAGAAAAGGCTGTGGGGCAGATTAGGGAATCTGCCGGCCGCACTTCAGTGAGGCCATTGAAGGAGAGGAGCGCCAGGGGATCTGGAGGTATAGGCGCGCTTGGCGCGCTCCCGCAACTGTGCAGGGCCCCTAGCGGTCAGCTGCACGCACCACGCTTGCTAGCGCGGTAAGAGAAAGACCGCGTAGGAGCTGAAAGGCTCCCGCTGTCACCTTTTGAAAGAAAAATGCGTTAAGCAGACTGCAAAAGCCTTCAGTGATGGCGTGAACACATAAAACACATGCGTGGCAAAGCAGCAAGGCATGAAGCACTTTCAAGGCCTGAGAAAAATGTTATTAGTACTCAATAAAATTAAAATATAGAGGAGCTTATCTGAATGCTGCTGGAGCAGCGAAGAAAGAGGAAGAGGGAGTGTCTGCGGGGACTGTTTTACAAACAGGAACATCCTAATTGGATAGACTGTTGTCTCTCTGGTTTTTACCTATGTTCCATGGAATATGTAGTTTGTTTTAATGCCATACTGTTTTAAAGAAGGCTGCTGTGAATAAAAAGCGAAAAAGGGAAAGCCTAATCCTCGCCTCCAGATCCTGCCATAGAACTATGATAAATCAAAGAACAATTTTTTATATTTTGTAATTGTTCTGTTTTTTAAAATGGACTGTTGAAATTTTATTTAAACGTTCAAATGGTAAATACCCATATGTCAACAGGTTCAAAATCATCTTATTGTATAGCTCATCGGTCCTCGGTAGAAGTATTGACTTCAGTGACTGTCTAAAAATGGTACTGAAGCCCTGGCATTGCCCTTAGGGCTGTTTGAAATAAAATGATCACTGTGAGTGGTAAGTTTAGCTTCAGTGTGTGCAACAGTTTTGGGTTGATTGGTGCCAGTGGTAAATGGTTGGTTTGCCATCGGAACTTTAAAGTAATGTACTGCTTTTGGCAGGAATTCAAGCAGCATTTGTTAAGATATCTAAAGTAAACACGAGAACATATCACAATGACATCATGAAATGATGAATTCCACCCGTCTTTACATGAAGAGCATTTATTGTGGAGCAAAGAAAGGCATTTCTGGTACAAAGGGGCAACTCTCCAGGAGAGGCATGGAACAAATGTACATCAATCACACATTCTAAAGATGTTACTGTGATCCATGTTCCTCCAGATACATCCCCACACTCCCCACCCCTTAAACAGAATGCCAAAATCATGCAAATTAGAAATATTCAAGATAACATATTCAATTAATACTACAAAACATTAGCTACAAAACTGGCAGGTGGTACAAAAGGGGCACAGAAAGCAACTGTCAAGGATAGACACGTACATCACAGCACCTGAATACCCTCAAGGGTGATAAGCCGCGCTCTACAGGTACTGATTGATTGATTACACATTTTAAAGATGTTACCATGTTCCATGCCCCTGCAGTGCATCATAACAGCACACATCACAAAACAAAGTCATAACAAAGCAGCAATATTGCACTGGAACAAAACAACACTTTATCCTAAATACGAATACAACACATCACCACCACAACAAAATACCACACAACAACTGTGTACAAATGATCTTGTCACACATTGCCAGCTCCAGAATTCTGTTTTATAATTTGGTGGGAAAAGGATTTTTGGAGCAAGCACTCCCTTAACTTATCATGAAGGACTTGAAACAGCACCAATCAAAAATATTTTGTGGTGCGTTCCATAGCATTATCCCGCTGAACATATGTGAAGCGCGTGTCTGTAAAAAAGAGAAGTTTTTTTTATTATTTAGATTTTTTGGAAAGAAAACATTCGGTGAGTGAACAAGGCTTGAAATAGAGAATGATCGAACATTTCCTAATAACTGAGTTTCAGTGTTCTTCCCAGCTACCACACAATGGAGTCTGTGCTGCATGACCTTCAATTTATATATTGTAGTGGCATGGTACAATTCGGTCAGTGTTATCTCTCTCATCAAGTGCAAGGTTCATTATTCAACTCTTGAAGTAACAAACACAGACAAACATTCCAACAGAAACCAAAAAATATGATGCATTTAATTAAAGTGGACATGTGCAGTTTGGTTCCCGAAAGGAACACTATACAGCAGTTAGAAACCCATTTCGGCTTCTCATGAGCCATTTTAAATTGTGGCCTGCCTTAAATAAGACCAACTTTAACATGGATATCACACTAAATGTGTGTGCTGCAGGTAATGCACATGTTTATGCAAAGCGTAAAATAATGAAAAAGGACCTTCATAGCTCCTGGGATTGTCTTTCTCATGCTTTTAAATTGTACTACATTTCCTTGATGCAGAGTACAATCTCTGTTTCATGAATGCTTCTATAATTGTTCTATATATTGCTCAGAGAAAATTAACAGCACAAGGCTCATCCTAAGTAGAGTGATCCTTCAGACACCCTGGGGATGGCAGTTCTGTGTTGGCTGGCCCCAGTCGCAGCCGGTACAGATAAGTGCAGTGGAGCGGGGTGGGGCGGGCCATGGAGGGAATTCAGCAGACGACAAATTAGGTTTTATTTATTTATTTAATTTTACCTATTCCATCGTCTGTCGACTTTCCTACTGCACTTACCTGCGCTGGCTGCCGCTTAATGGCCCACTGGCAAAGTGTTTCCGCAGCTGGCTGAGGCTTCACAGTTGGGTATTAATTAATAGTCCCTGCTTTTTTTTCCTAGGAACACGAATCTGAAATGCTCCCATACTCTCATGGACTGAAAATGCTCATGTTTTGCTCTGATCACTCATTGAACAAACCTAAAATTGCAGTTCAATGTCCACATCTGGAATCTTCATATTTGATTAGTGCTTTACAAGTATTCACTTTAACTAGAGATAGACATAGCTTGGTTGAAGGAGTATTAGATGTAGTAATGTCCCTATATCGTTGCTCAAAGGGGCCTTTGAGGTCAGTGGACTGATATTTGAATCCAGGGCCTGTCTCATAAACTATTTAAGGACAATTTACCAATTACATGTAAAAAAAAGTGTCAATGTAAGGCTGCTCCAATACACCGATAACTGATAGAGATTTCTAGTCGCAGATTCCTTACCTTAGAATTATCCACAGGTGTCAGACTGGCCACAGAAATGTTCGAGCAGTAGCCTTGTGTGCCAGTAAGTGGCATCATTCAGATCAAAGTCTGTGTTGTCTACAACAGTAGTCTTGCTCTTGGTGCGCTGATGTCAGTTCTTTCCTTTCCACACCAGATAGAGCGGATCCGTGAAGCACTACCCTCAATCACTTTTTGACTGGCTTTAAGACTTTTTGTCAAACACTTTTTGGAGAAATTCTTTCTTCTGGTGTGACAGGATGTCCCCCAAGAAACTGTCTAGTTTAAAACCAAGTGACGCGTATTACAGACGGACATCTTTGACAGACTCCCAGTTGGTCGGTTGCATGGAAGGTCCAGTGACTGGAGGTCGAAGAAGTCTTTAACTACTCCACATCTGTCCAAATCCTCGGATGAAATGAGGGTGTGTCGATACTCCAGGCCCCTTGCCTCTGTGAAGCCCCAGCCAGGGTTGACTCCGCAATCCCCTTATTTCCCAGAGGAGGAGTGACCCCCCCAACTAAAAGAATTCTATGAGGCCATGCACCCATTGTTGGGCTGTGGACCCTTCTAAAACACCTTCGGGCCCCATAGGTTCTGGAGGGGCCTCTACTTAGTTTCCGCAGGTGGGTACACCCTTGGTGCCAGTTGGGCCCATTGGATTCAGTGCTGGACCGGAAGCGGTGCTGTCAGCAAAACCAAGACCTGCTCTGGAGCCCACTCATGTCCCAACGTCTCTTATGCCATCGACACCCATTAACATCAGCATCCTCATTGTCCTCAACTATGACACAGAGCATGACTGTCATCGCATGACGACAGTTCCATCAGCAACCGGAGTCATGCCTTCTGGGTTGGAACCAAGGCCTTTTGCCTTTCACAGGCCTAGTACGGGGGGGAGAATGGGAGGGGTATGGCAACCTAAAGAATGCTGCTGGGTCTCATATCCTGCTAGTAACACATGCCAACTGACATATGCTGGCTCTGCAGTGGGACTTAAAGTTCCAATAGCTGTAGCATTAGGGAAATTTCTCCGACAGTGTCCAGATCTCAGAGGGAACTGCAGCAGATTTGCAGTGGGGGCTGACCAACCACGATTGGTTCAGCATCAAACCCCTTTCTCTTGCCCAGCCAGAACTGACTGTAGTGACAGATGTATCACTCCTGGGCCCAGGCAGCCACCTGGGGGAGGTGGAGATCAGAGGACTCTGGTCTCCAGCAAAGTCTGGACTCTACATAAATATGTTGGAGCTAGGGGAAATCTGCTTGGCATTGAAGGCCTTTCTACCCTCCATCAAGGGAAGGCTAATGCCGGTGTTCATGGACAACACCACTGCCATGTGATACTGCAACAGGCAGGAGGGGTGGGGTTGGAGACCCTTTGTTTGGAGGCTCTGCAACTCTGGAACACCAGGGCATCTTCCTTATGGTTCAACACCAGGCAGGCTCTCTGAATTCCATGGCAGACAAACTCAGCTGTCGATGCCTGGGGGATCATGAATAGCATCTTTATCCCGAGGTCATGGAAGGTCTCTTTCAAGAGTGGGGAGAGCCTTGGTTAGATCTGTTTGCCACAGCTGGGAATGCGCAAAGTCACCAGTTCTGCACCCTGGAGTTTCCAAGACGGCTCTTGCTCGGAGATGCTTTTTATCCCGAGTGGAGCTCCAGCCTCCTACACACATTTGTTACCAATACCACTCGTGCCCAGAGTTCTCACGAAGATCAGGGGTGACCGGGCACAAGTTATTCTTGTGGCTTCTGATAGGACATGGAGAGTCTGGTATCCCAAGCTGTTGAACATGCCACTGGCCCTCCAGTCAAGCTGCCGATATGAGAGGACCTTCTGTTGCAGCAACTGGGATTATCCTGCACGCCCTCTATATTCATGCGTGGAGATTGAGTGGGCACAGTTAACAGCCTTTGACTTTCCTCCTGATGTCTGTGATGTTATTCTGACAGCCAGGTGTCCCTCCAACAAAACGGAATACACCTGCCAATGGGACAAACTGGTGGCATGGTGCGTCTTGAGAAATATTGATGCCCTATCCACTCCTCTTTCTCAGGTCTTATTATTTGTTCTCTCTTCGGCCCAGCAAGACTCTGCTCTTGGCACAGTTAAGGCTTATCTTTCAGCCATTTCTGCATTTTGGCGGTTGGCAGATCATTCTGATTTACGTCACCTGTTGCGGTATGATTTCTCAATGGTTTGCAACACATGTTCCTCCCAGGTCATTCATAATTCCCTAGTGGGATTTGAGCCCTGTGCTCCACCTTCTTAATATTTGCATCTTTTGACCCATTGCATAACTGTCTTCTTCGGTTATTGACTATTAAGACTGCTTTTCTGGTTGCCATTACATTGGTCATGAGGTCAGCGAGTTGCAGGCACTCTCAGTGTACCCTCCGTATACTACTTTCTACTCTGACAAACTTCAAAGGTTGTCACTGCTTTTCACGTAGGTCAGACTATCAGCCTACCTAACTTTTTTGCCCTGCACCATCCATCCAAGGAAGAGGCGAGAATACACCATCTGGATCCAAATGGGCATTGTAGTTCTACCTTAACAGCTTAAAAGGTTTCCGGGTGGGTGGCCAACTCTTTGTAGGGTACATCGGAGCCAAGAAATGGAAGGTTGTACAGAAACTAACCATCTCCCGATGGATAGTCCTCTGCCTAAGGATCTGCTACTCATTGACCAAATAGCAACCACCTGAGGGCTTGCACATGCATTCTAACAGAGCCAAAACTGAGTCCACTTCTTTAGCTTGTTGAGTTCCAGTCTGGATATCTGTCAGGCAGCAACATGGGCACACTTTTACTAAACACTTTTGCCTGGACATGTTTGTTGTGATAAACAATTTGCCCGTTCAGTCCAGCAGGACTTTCTGGTCTAAATTGGGTTTGCAGACCGACATATGCGGAGGCATTGCTTGGGTTTCTCTTCTCAGGTAAGTAACCTGTGGCTTGAAGTTTCTATGAGATGAACAAGTTAATGACCTTTAGTAATACCTTATCTGGTAGAAACTCTATATAGCTACAGATTCCTTACCAATCCTCCCCTTTATAGACCCTTTATCAGGAGGCTCTGCATCTCTGGACATGGTTGAAACACCAGGGCATCTCCCTGATGGTTTAACACCTAGCTGGCTAGTAGATCATAAATGGCGTCTTCATCCAGAGATGATGCAAGATTGTATTCAAGAGTAGAGAGAGCCTTGGTTAGATCTGTTTGCGACTGCTGAGAACATACAATGTCAGCAGTTTTACACGCTGGAGTCTCCGAGGCGGCTCTCGCTTGGAGACACTTTTCATCTCGAGTGGAGCTCCAGCCTCCTGCAGATCCTTCTTCCAACACCACTCCTGCCCAGTGTTCTCAAGTAGATCAGGAATGACCGGGCACACGTTTTTTTGTAGCTCCTGTTTGGACATGGATAGTCTGGTATCCCGATCTGTTGTGCATAAACATTAGTCCTCCAGGCAAGTTGCCTCTTCAGGATAATCTTCTGTAGCAGCCACAGGGGATTGTCCTGTTTCCGAACCTCATTTTACCTTCATTCTACCAGAGCCAAAGCTGTGTCCACTGCATTAACTTATGGAGCTCCAGTCCTGGATATCTTTCAGGAAGCAACATGGGCACACGTTTACTAAGCACTACTGCCTGGACAGTCAGGTTTGTTGTGATGGCCATTTTGTCCGTTCCGTCCTGCAGGACTTTCTGATCTAAAGTGAGATTGAAGGCCCACTTTGGGGAGGCACTGCTTGGGTTTCTATTTTAAGGTCAGGAATCTGTGGCTTGAAGTCCCTATATAATGAACAAGTTAATCACCTCCGCTAATGCTTATCTGGTAGAGACTCTTTCTAGCCAACAGTTTCCTAACCAAACCTCCCCACTCTGCCACATGATTATACGAAGAGGGTTTCCCATTGAAAAAAGCCCTAGAAACTAACACCAGTGTTATACCTTTATTTTGGCACCATGCTTCTGGTGTGGAAAGTTTAAAAAAGGAACTGACCTCAGCACATCGACCTGGTAATATAGAGGTACCGCGCATGTCACTTCGGCATGGACAATGCCGATAAAGACCCGAACGACACAACGTTCCGATGAGCAGATGTACTACTTGAAAATTCCGAATCCAGTTTGACACCTGGGCATAATCCTAAAGTAAGGAATCTGCGGCTAGTTGGAATCTATACCAGATAAGGCATTAACTAAGGTAGTTGTTTTTTTTTTGTACTTTTTATTTTCCAAAAAGAAATTATACACAAGCATATATGCCCACACAGCTTTTTGCCTACAACCCGAAGGCCGGCAGCATAGTTTTAACATCAGCATTATCAACTGAACACAGCTTGTGCTCCTACAACCCATCGGGCCGGCAGCGATACATCTGAACCATTGTAAGTCCTCCTCTGTGCCCTTTCATTCTCTTATTACAGCTGGTTCTGCAAACATGTGTATTTAAATTCTAAACAAATCAACATCCCTTTCCTCCCCCCACCCCATCTGCCTACACCTAGTGTATTTTGTCATCACCTAGCGTGATATGCAGTCAACTTGGTTGTCACGGTCAAGCCACCTCCAGAAGCCCCTGTGAGTTTCGCGCTTCCGAATAGCCTCTCACGTCACCTCTCAAAATGTGTAACGCATGCTGCTCAAATTAGTTCTGGCACTCAGATTATGACGCCCCTCCAGTTTCTATCTTCCTAGCGCTTCAACAGGTCAGAACCCCCCGCGGCCAGCCAATCCACCAGTGGTGTCCAGATGTCTGCTGGTCTGGATCTGCTAGGCATTAACTCCCAATAGAGGGACAGCTGGTCTTTACAGTATATCACTACGTTTAGCCATGACGCTATAGTAGGGGGCTGTTGTTTTTTCCAATGAATTGACACCTGTCTCTTCGCGAGCAGAAACAACATAGCCGTAAGTTTATGGGGTTTCTTTGGGACTTCAACTACAAAGCTCAAAAGCGCCGTCAATGGAGTGGCCGGCATTTGCTGACCTGTGATTTGCCGAATATATCCAAAAACTGCCTCCCAATATCGTCCTATCAGTGCACAGTCCCATGCTAAGTGGAAGAATGTAGCGCCAGGAGCCCCGCATCTCCAACAGTTCGTGTCCGGGTGTATGCCCATGTGATGTAACTGTGATGGCGTTCTATATAATCTGTGCAAATAATTGAAGTGTGTTAGCCTCAGTCTATAGTTAGGCGACAGGTGTTCCAGCTGCGGGACACAGTATTTCCACTGCTTATCCTTGATGACTAACCCTGTTTCCGCCTCCCACTCCGCCTTGGCCTTGCAGCTTATTATCGGTGATTCCTTTTGCATTATGCTGTATTTGCGCGTGATCAACTTGCGAGGAGACGGACTTACCAGCACGTTTTCTAATGCAGGTACTGCCGGCGGTGCTTGCGGGAAGGAAGTATATTGAGTCTGGCACGCAGCCCGTAGTTGATAGTACAGGAGTGTGTCAGATGCCGTAGGAGTTTGATCTTTGCACTTCTGTTGTAACGTTAGGAAACTATCTCCCGGGAAGAGATCCCCACCCTTCACTAGGGCATGAGCCTTTGCTCTTAGCGTTATTGCCTTGTCCACTAGTGGAGTCAACAATGGGTTGCCCCCCAGCGGCATAGATGGTGCAAATAATTCCTCTATATTGGCCCTTCTAGCTATACTTTTCCATGCCCACCTCGTTGTTTCTACCGTATCGATTTCTGAGTGGGGCCGCTTAACGCTTGTATAGCGCCGTTTTGAGCGGGGTAGGAGCCACCCTATCTATTTCTATTGCTACATGAGGCTGGAAGGGTGTAGGGTGCTGCCAGAAATGCAAAAACTGCGCCTGCGCGCTATACACATAAAGCTCGAAATCAAGGGCACCCAAGCCCCCCTGAGCAAAGGGTAGTGTTAGCAACTTCCAGGACACTCTCGGCTGTTTACCAGCCCACACCAGCTCTAGGATATGCGATTGCAATTGTCTAAATAAGTGCATGTTTAGTGGCATTGGTATGTTTACAAATAAATAGAGAAGCTTGGGAAGTATCACCATTTTTACGATGGCTATACGCCCCAGCAGTGACAACCGCAACTGCTTCCATCTCTGAACCTTGCTCCCTATCCAGTCCATTACCCTACCATAGTTTGCCAACCATATTTCCTGTACTGAGCTGCTTATCCATATTCCTAAATATTTAACCTCCTCCACCTCCCACTTGATTGGGTACTCCGTGTCGAACTGGATCGTGTTGTCCGTGAGCGGGAAGAGCACGGACCAGTTTACCTGTATGCCTGTAAGGCCTCCATAGCGGACAATCTCTCTTATTACTGGCCCGAAATTTTCCCTTGGATTTGTGAGGTACACTATCATGTCATCCGCATACATTGAGATCAGCAGACCTCTGGTCGTAAACCCAATGCTCTTCTGCGTGTGGTGCTGGCGAAGCCGGGCTGCCAATGGCTCCGTGGCAATAGCAAACAATAGCGGCGACAATGGACAGCCCTGTCTCGTTCCCCTGGTTATGGCGAATGGTTCCAACGTTTGCCCATTGATACGCGCCATAGGTTTCGTGTACAACAACTGTATTTGTCGGATAAACAAGAGGCTAAACCCCATGCGGGGCAGCACCACGAAGAGAAACTGCCACTCCAACGAATCAAACGCCTTGTTGGAGTCTAGTAGCGCAGCTATTGCCTGAACATGAGGGGCCAGATAGTGCAGCACTCCAAACAGCGTTCGTAAGTTATGGGCAGTTGATCGGCCCGTTATAAAACCAGATTGGTCTGGCAATGCTATTTGCGGTAGCATGGGTTATAGCCTGTTGGCTATGAGTTTGGCATAGATTTTGGCATCGAGATTTATTAGGGAGAGGGGGCGATATGAGTCCGGGGCTGTGGGATCCTTGTCAGGCTTCAACAAAGCTATAATAATAGTCTCTCTCAATGTGGGGGGAAGGATACCAGTCTCCATGGCCTCCTAATATACCTGCAATAGGCGTGGTGCCAATAAATCTGAGTATTCTTTATAGAATGCCGCGGTTAATCCGTCAGCTCCCGGAGCTTTGCCAACCGGCATACTACCTATTACATGCCTGACATCTTCCACCGTAATAGGGAGCTCCATATATTGCCTTGCACTATTGCTGAACCATGCCAGTGCCATGGTGTCGAGGTAGTTTGTTATGTCAGATAGGGAAGGGGCCATCTTGGATGTATATAACGTCCCGTAATACCGGGCCATTGTGTCAAGAATTTCCAGCGGTGACCTGACCCGCTTCCCGTCCTCCGTCCTTATTTCAGTTATGTATTCCGCACCCCTCGGTGACCTAAGTAACCCCGCCAGAGTTTTCCTGGCTCTATCACCTTCTCCATATCGCCTTGCCCGTGCATTTTTGTATAAATACACCGCTTCTCTTTCCGCCTCTGCCTGGTATTCTGTTAGTTTAGCCCGGATGTGCGCCATAGCAGCTGGCATGGGGGAGCGAGTTTGCGTTTCCTCAAGTTTCCCTATCTCTAGCTCCAGCCGTTGCAGAGTAGTACGGATATCTCTAAGTACCCCCGCCTTGAGTGCAATACAATTACCGCGCACTACAGCCTTAAACGCCTCCCACAACACGCCAGGAGAGTCAACTGAGCCTTCATTGAGTGTGAAGTATTCTTCTATCTTCCCCCGTAATTCTTCTCTAAAGACTTGATCTTGCAGCGCCCCGGATGGCAATCTCCAAATAAACGGGGCAATATATGGATCTGACACTGTCACTGTCAGCATCACTGGCGCATAGTCTGAGAATGTACGCGGGTGATGTACAGCATCCGTTACCCAAGTATGTATGTCTCTCGAAAGTAGCCAAAAGTCTAGCCTCGACCAGGCGCCGCAATGCCGCGTCACACATGTACCCTCACGAAGTGTCGGGTGCAGCACTCTCCATGATTCTACTAATTGCCTGTCAGTTATAATGTCTTGCAGCATCGCAGCTGCCCTCGGATGGTGCTCTCGTGCTATGCCATGCCTATCCGCCACACCTGAGAGGACCGCATTGAAGTCTCCTCCCCATAGGACCGAGACGTTGTTTGTTGTTTGCATCAATTGCCCAATGTTATGAAAAAACCCCGGGTCGTCCGTGTTGGGGCCATAGTTATTTATGATCAACATGGGTGTATTGTATAGTGTACCCTGTATCAGAATGTAGCGGCCTTCTCTGTCAATCACTGTGCGGTGTGTGCGCCACTGCAGACCCCTGCGCAACAGTACAGCCACCCCCGCGAATACTTGGAGTACCCACCAGCAATAATCTCCACCCATCTTTTGTTTCGCAGTAGTCCCGCCGCACTATCCGTCAGGTGAGTCTCTTGCAGCAGACATATGTCCACTCCGTGTCTAGTGAGGTATGAGTGTACCAATCTCGCCTTACGGCGATCATTCAAACCCCTGATGTTCCAAGTAATACATTTTAGATGTGACATCTTCGTGATATAGAACTTTCACAACGATAACCCATAAGGGACGTATGATCTTCCGGTGCTGCCACGCGGTGGTCACGTACCCAAGTGCATTCTGCTTTAACAGTCTGGCATCTTCTCATCATGAACATTTCTCCCAGCAACAACAGCCAGCGACTATTAGTCTCATACTTATCTTGTGGCAGATGACCCAGAAAAGAACTAACCTTATCCCCCAACCCCTCCTACACCAACCCCCAAACAGGTTGTGAGTTCCCACCCAAAACTTGAAAGCAAAGACCCCATAGTAAAAGCTCTGAGGGAATCATCCCACGGGGAACATGGGTCCACCGGCGTAGCACCCCTATGCTCATGGCAGGGTGGCCGAGATGTATACTTGTCCCCCCAAGATCAGCAGCCATTATGTCTGCATATCATTATCCCGTTATGGGCTGGAATGTTCCTAGCACCACCGGAGAGCTAGGCAAGTCTATCTGAGAAAGTCTCATTTCCCTGGAACAACATTTACAACTGACACATCTCAACACAGTGTCTCTATATCATATACTTAGCTGCTTCTCCAGTGCGTCACTTCGAATTCCTCAGTCATTGTCACTCAAGGTATTTGCTTCAGGTGCGTATTCAGACTGCGGCTTTTGTCTCTGCTCCTTGGCCAGCTTCTTTGCATACGTCAGGGCAGCTCTCGTGTCCGTGAAGAAAGTGGGTTTGCCAGGGACTTGTACTCTCAGCTTAGCTGGATAAATCAGCGAGTATTTAGTGCCAATCTGCTGGAATATCTTTTTTGCTGGCAGGAACTCCCTGCGTGCCGCCTGAACCTGCAACGTGAAGTCTGGGTAAATGGCGATGGTGTTTCCGTCATATTGCACATTCCCTTTCTCTCGCGCCGATCGGAGTATTGCATCTCGATCTCTGTAGTTTAGGACTCTAGCCAGGATAGGTCTCGCCGGAGCACCAGGTCTCGGTCTAGGGCCCAATGATCTATGTGCTCGCTCTATTAAGAACATGGGGGACAAGGCAGGGCCAAAGAGCTCTTTCATCATGGTCTCTATGTATCTCTCCATGTTTTGAGTGTCTGTAGTTTCTGATACTCCTGTGATTCGCACATTATTTCTTCTCGAACGCGCTTGCAAATCCTCATTCTTTGACCGGATGACCTGTAGCACCCCATGCATCTCACACATTTTTTTTCCAGCTCCGTCTGCCCCTCTTCCGCCTCCGTAACTCTATTCTCCAGCGCTCCCATTCGACCCTCCTGCTTGTCCATTCTCTGCGTTATCCGATCCATACGCATCGCCAGGGAGTCCATTTTGGAATCAAGACCCTGAAGGCTCGCCTTGAGGTCCTTAAATATGGCACGGATGTCCTCTGCCGGCAGCAACGATGTGGCCCCCTCCTCCACGTGACTCTGCCGATCATTCTCGGCCTCAGCCACTTTGTTTGCTTTCTTATCGAAGGTGAGCCTTGGCTGCCTCGTATCTGGTTTCCCCATCGTGGCCGATCAGTGCCTCTCCGCCACCCGGCACCCAAACCAGATCTGCCTCAGCCTGCCGCCTTCAATGCTGGGCGAAATACAGCTACAGGTGGCTTTGGTATAGGCTTCCCCCTCCGCAGCTCCTCAGGGCAGTCAGCCGTTACACTGCAAAATCCCCTCCGTGGGGCGCCCGCATGCCAATTCCGCCCGGCGCGTCTTAGTGCTCCCTACCACTGGCAGCCTACTGTACTGCCAACTGTACTTGCACAACACATCCGTCTCCCGCGCCAGCAGGCAGTCAGTGCACGACGTATTAATTGTGCGGTAGGGATCGCTTCTCCTGTGCCCACTGGCCCTGAATGGCGCTCTTCAGCAGTGTCCTGCGTCTTCTGTCCACGCGCCCACACCACCAGGGTCACAGCGGCATGGCGATTCGAGGCAGCGGCGCGGCCCCTGCCAGCTGGCGCCCGCGCTCTGCAGTGCCCACACGGCGCTCTGCGTAGCTCCCCGTCCGAGGTCAGCAGCCCGGCTTGCACTTTCAATTTTACGCAGGCCGCAACTCTTTCACAGCACAATCCAGGCGAGTCCCATGCGGTGCTCCGTCTACCCACCAAGCCTTGCCAGCAAACCGGATTGGATGGGGCCCTTCACTTACTGTACATGCTCTATGTTCAGCCAGCTCGCTACATCGTTTTCGACAATGAGCTCACCGCTGTTTGCAAGTAACATCTCCGTATCAGCGTCCAGGCGAGCCCCCACATCGACCCAGCCGCCTCTCGGTGGTAGTGACCCCATTCAGGGGGAGGCCATCACGCCTGCACACGTAGTCTCCACAAAACTCCCGGGTCCCTTCTGCAAATTGTCCCGCAGCGCCTATCAGAGCAGCAGATTTATCGGGCTGCACCGCGCCCTCCGGATCTCAGCTCTCGTCCGATTCTTCAGTCACACGCATTAATTCATCCTCCGCCTGCCTTCCGCCAGTCTGTAGCGGCCCCCAGCCTCTTCGTGGCGCTGCCCAGCAAGCTCTCACCCTAGGCCAGCCCCCGTCGCTCTTTCGTGTACGCGTCCTCCATCCGCGTCTCAGGGCCTCCCGGCTCGGGTTTACTCGAGGTCCCGGCTCCGTTCGGGACGTTCGCCTGCAGGCCCAACCTCCGATCCGGCTCTAGACGCTCCCAACTTGCCTATTTCTTGGCTCCAGCTGTGTCGCCTCAACAACCAGACCATTTAGCATCAGCAGGCGCCATCTCGGGGGGATATTGCCGGATTTCGACGGATTAATTCTTCTCGGCCGGCGGAGCCTCGCTAATGCGCGGCCATCTCGCAAGCCGGCGAAGCCACGCCCCCACCTAAGGTAGGTTACTTGTTCTTTAAGTAGTATGTCAAATTACTTGTACTCAGATTTAGAAAATGTTGTAAAACATAGTGTGGTGGTCAAGACTTTGTCACTGACAATGTGGCTGTTCAACCAAACTAGCCAAAGTTAGTAGCCTTAGCTACTGTATAACCATTATATGAATTAGTCTGACCTATGCATAGGATGCCTAATATTTGTTGATTACTTTCAGCCCATACTCATACTGTCAGTCTTTTTTTTCCTGCATAAAGATTGTTCAGACTTTCAGATCCCAATTTTAAAGTCTCACTGTAATCGCATGAGATTCACAATATTTTCAGGCTATTATCGGTTTGGAGTTTTGTTGTTGGACTTGAAAACATCTGCACAAGCCTTAAGGAATTGTTTGGCATATCCAAGGAGTAGGAACATGTCAGCACTCCCTTGTCTCAATGACTAGTTTATCACACCACATTCAGCATATCAGAGTACCCGATGCACAAGCTACAATTATTTATTTATTTATTTATTTAATGAGTTTTGTATAGCGCTGGCTAGACCCTTAGGTATCAGAGCGCTTTACATTAGGTTACACAATGTTACAGAAAATTATAACAATTACACATTACATCAAAAATAAGCAACACATTGAGAGAGGAAAGAAAGGTGAGACAAATAGATTGGAGGGGGGAAGGGGGAAGTGTGAAGGGGGAGGATGAGGGAAAAGACGTCAGGAGAGACAAAAGGAAGTCTGCCCAAAGACAGAATGGGTAGGTGACGTCCGAGGAGGGAATCCACAGCCTGTCTCCCCTATAGCTAAACAAGGTAGCATCAGTCAAATAGCTAGGTCTCAACTGATGAGGGAAAGTTCACAGAAGAAAGTCCAGTGGATAAACAGGGTGGGAACTATGAGCAAGGACGGGTGGGGGCAAAGGTCAATAGCTGGAAAGAGGAGAAGAGTAGACCGGAGAGGGGTAGGGGGTAGGGTGAAGGGGGAGGAGGGAGATAAGGTCAGGAGAGACGCTGGAGAGTTTTCCAAAAGACCAGCTGGGTAGGTGATGGTCAAGGAGGGAATCCATAGCCCATCTCCCCTTTAGCTCGCGAGGTAGCTCCACCAGGCATCAGTCAAAATGGCTAGGTCTCAGCTGTCGAGGGAAAGTTTTCAGAGTAAATGTCCTGGTGGGTGAGCAGGAACAGGGTCGAGTGAGGGCTGATCAAGATCAGGATGATGACCAATGATTTTAGACCAGGAGAGATAGAGCATCGAGGAGGGTCCCACTGAGGCGGCCATCTTGTGGTCAGGCAAGGGGATGAGTCCTTGAAGTTCGAATTCAGTCGGTCCCCATTATTCTCTATAACCCAGAAGGAAAGTGGGTGTAAGCTAAGCAGTCGATCGGCAAGGGGACAGAGCCAGGTTCCACATGTCTTTAGAGGGGGTGCGTGATGTCGAGAATATCCGCCCGTGGAAGAGACAGCCGCCATTAGGCGGGGTGCCTCTGGTGTCTTTCTCGCTTATGCATAGCGCTAATCAGGGTCATCCCCAAAGGTCAGAGCAGTAGTTGCAGTTTCAGTTCAATTTTGTGGCCTTTACGCTATAGAAGGAAACGGGCGGGCCTCCCTTGGGTGTTGCTATGACCCCTGCTGATGATCGACTGCAGGTGCCATTTTGGAGCCAGGTGCGATACGAAAGCAGCATTCGATTAAAAATACTTTGCCCAAAAGGTCTTACACTGATCCTTCAGACTCTCAAACATTTTCTACAAGACCACTGAACTTTATCTTTCTCGGTCAGATTTCCTGCCTAGAAAATGAAAATTGCTTGCATATCAAATCGTGATTACTTGTTCATGATTTTCCTGCTTGGGTTGATGGAAATATTGATTCACATAATTTGTAATGCTTATTTGTGCTTGTGCGCACACACACAAGTTTACAATGCCTAGCAAGGCTGTCACAGCATTGCATCTAATCGTTTCAATGGTTATTAAAGCACTTCTCCAGTTCATGTTATGACTACCAATGCATTCTTGTGGGAGTATTTTCACTGAGAGAGCTGTGATTCAAGATGTTTTCTCTCTAGATAAATGTGCTGAAACCTAGGAAGTCAAGCTAACACGTCTATCATTTCCACTCCTACTCTTCCAGAGTTTGGCTTTTGGCCACAGAAAGAACATGACCCCCAACAATAGTATACTTGCGAAAATAGGGGTATCAAGGTGTTCAGCATTAAGAAGGTTGTTTACGTCTTTAAGGATTTTGGTGTTACAAATTACGTCTTAGACAATGTAACATGCTTTCAAAAATAGTGAGCAGATGAACTCAGTGTATAAGCTTTAGAGGGGTTTGAAGAGCTTGAAGAGTTTTGGTGTTTTGTTCGACTCCCAGGACTCTCCAAATATATAGTTTTTCTATGACAATAGGAAACAGCCAATGGTGAGACTGTGTATCCAGATGACTGATTCATAATTTTGGTCCAAAGGTACATTTATGTTTTTACACCAATTTCCTTGCAAAGTTTGATAGTCTGCATTCTGCTGAGCTCAAAATAAATATATCTCTGTAAGAACTTCTAGCCCACTGGGTCAGTAGAAGAGTATTTTTCAATGAATCCAGGGACTAAAAAAAACATTTTGGGAAAATATAAAAAAGCAACATTCCATCTACTAGGAATCCTCCTGCGTTCTGGGGCCTTAATCTTCGTGTTTAGCTTACTGGGAGTACTTCTGATGCTCTATACACCTTACATAGCTGTATCCCTATTCACAAAGCTATTTGCATCTAATACAGAGCTGCTCTTGTTAATGCAGCTAGCAGAACCCACAACTAAGGTATTTTGTAACTAGAGCATAAAAAAGTAATTTACACCGTGCATTACAAAGGTGATCTTGGAAGCAACCCTAGGTATTAGGACAAACATTCTCCAAATAATGAATTATTTAAAAAAAAAATTGTAAGGAAAGCTCAAATATGTAAGCATGCAGATAAAAAGGAAAAACCTTTCACTCCAAATAAAAACAAAAGAGAGTCCACTGCTAGTGTTTCATAAGGAAGAGTAATGAGAGACAGTACCTGGATGATTCCCCTAGAAATGGCTACTGGAAATTGTTTGTAACCTGCAGGGCAGACTGTTTCTCAGAAAACAAATATCTTCCCTGGATCATCAAAAGAAGCTGCCACCTACACCTTGTAGGTGTAAGTTATTCTCAACACATTTTCCATAGTGATAAATCTTCTAACAAATAGCAAAGCCACAGGATCTGATGTGTTCCTGGCAGAAGTCTATAAGGTGTTCTTTTCTGAGCTAGTCAAGTATCTATCTGAAGCTACTGAGAAAGCATTGTACAATGGTGACCCACCTCACTCAAGAAAAAGGTTTAATAGGTTTCCCCAATAATAACACTTCTAAGGCATATATTGGTTCCTTCTTTTTCATGGGTTTCCTTAAAGCACCTCACAAAATCTATGCCCAAATACTTGTAAACCAGTTATCCATAAACAATTGCAGTTATGAAATAGAAAAAGAGAATTGTGTTATCCTAGATTGCGGTCCTACAGAACACTCCAGCATATCAATTACTCTTTTAGATTGGGCTAAATGCTCATTGAAATTTCATTATGCTTGAAGGAGAAAAACATTTGATTGAGTCTTTGGGATTTTTTGTGGAGACTGTTAAGACCCATGTATCTCCACAATAAATGTGTCTTGCATTAGCCTTCTACCCAGTTCATCTAGGGACAACATCTCTATAAATAGGAAATACAAACTGGGGACCTGATTCACACGGGTACGATTGTTTGCTATTCACAAAGGGATTTACGAGTAGTATGTGTATGAGTGCAGAGTCTCCACACATAAAAACATAGATTTTTTTATGTGCGGACATTCCACACCCATAAAGATACTAACTCAAAGCTAGAGAAAGTTATCAAAGGTATGTGCTGCACAAACAACGACACAGAACTTCTTCATTATACAAATGGTGTTGCCAGTTGCAACCTAATTGCAGAGTTAGCAGTAGGGGCTGGTTTAAACATTAGGCACAAACAAATCAGCACTTTTACTGACAAAAAGCTAATCTCTCTAAAAGCGCGATTGTTAAATTCACACTGCTTGAAAATGAACCTGAATATAACAAGAATCCAACTGTCCATCTATTTAAATTATTAGTGATCAGCATCACAATTGTAAAAACATTTTAAAAGGACTGCCCATCTTCACTCAATAATAGTATAATTTGTCTCTGCCATTGATTGACTGGTGTAACTGTTGAAGATGGGTGCTTTCACCATTTATTTGTGATCTCTTTGGTGCTCCCCCAACAGATATCAATACAGTTGTTTGTTTAATCTTCTATGATACATTCTCTAATTTCTTGTAACACATTAATACAGCTTTTATTTGTGAAAGGAGGCCAGGCTGTGGCATAAATCAAATGTACTACTGGTTCTGGAAAGGGAAGAAATTACATATGCCTCGATTATGAATGCCTCGGTAAACGTTGTAGTACTTACCACAGCTGGTGAATACCAATATCAGGGGTGAGATATGTACTGGGTGCTTTACATACATCCTATTTGAATTTTATGAAGGGAAAATGGAGAATTTAATGTGGAATCCGTGTTTACCACCCTGAATTCCACAAGTATCAGATTCTTCCAGCTCTCTTTCCACAGACAAATATCAGCAAGTTTGACCTACCGAAATCTCTCAGGGTTCAGTCTTTAACGCACATCTTGCAGTTCAAACCCCTGCTACATATATTGTTATAAACAAGTCTCAGAATGTTCCATCACAATCACAATTAGGGCATTATTCTTCTGTTAGAAGAAACAAAAGAGTTAATTTTTCCCCTTCTCATAGGCTTCGATTATGAGTAGGCATTGTTGCATTTACCCAGTGTCCAGGTAAATAGCGCATGAATTTATGGACCTGTCTGATCATGATTTTAAAAAACATGTATTTATCTTGTGTGCTAATATCACATGACTGCAGTCTTCGTGCTTTATTTATCTTATGAGCTATTTATCACATATGACATTTACAGCATGCGAAAAATAACGCATGCAAAGCTAAGATTCACGTATGAAAATTATTTGAAAACAGTGGAAAATACCACCTACATATACCCCCAGTCAAAAACAGGTTCGTGAAAGTTTAAAAAGTGTAGAGAATAAAGGCAAACATAGGAACCAACACCAGAAAACCTAAGCACAACACAGAAATGCACAAATAAATACGATAAATACATTGTGCTTAAAAAAAAATCTCACATACCTGTATACAGGTCCAAACCTACATAAACAGAAAGGTGAGGCACTCACAGGTTAATTGCAGCAGATCACACTTCCATTCCACGATACACCATCATGCGTACAGTAATACTAGGCTACTACCTCATGCTATACCAGATCAGTGTTCTGCTACAACAAGCACTCCAGCATGCATTAGGATGGAAAGTAGACCATCCAGCCATGACCTCAAACGTTGCAGCAATGCAAGACGACAGATTAAGGCTTGGTCTCCTAAGCTTGAGTCAGCCCGAGATCCTGAGGACATACAAGGTCGATATGGGCACTGTAGAAAACATACTAGCATCATGAAGGGATCACCTGAAGACCAAGAGAGAGAAATTGTTTGCAACAAGTACCACACAATGTGCAGTAGGGGTAGTGTATGGCTTCAGATCATTGAACCTCTTTTTGACATCCACAGCATCACATAGATATGTTGATGCTGTATCCGTCCGTAGTGCCCATTGATAGGTGTGTTCTGATTTTCGATGGGGTCTTTAGCATGAGCAAGGCCTTGTATTACCACCTCCAGCTCATGACCCCCAAAATCTACTTTGGCAGGTTTCTGCTTTTGATGACTGAGTAATGTCAAATGATGATCATGGAATCTGTTTTTCATGTTTGTGGCACTTTTGACTACACAAAATGGCAGCCTGAACTCTCTGACCCAAGAAGTAGGAGGTTTAGGTGTGCTTTAGAGGTGTAATAAGCTGCTTGTGTGGATAGTTTTTTCTATTTCTGCTGTCTAGGAGTTATTTTCCTCATACAGGGGCATGTGGTAAACATTGATTCTGGGGGAAAATAAAAAACTGAAAGTCAGCTTTATTTAGTGTGCATGTAATTTACCATACCCCACACAATAGGTATTTATCAGCTGTTGGATTTTGGCAGTTTTTTCACCAAACTCATAATCAAGGGCATATAGTCTTACTCTCCAACCTTAAAGCTACTCCTTTCATGATCTAATTTAGGGTATGCCACTTACTGGGAAGCTGCAGTGAGGTCCAAAAGGGGGGGGGCATCGGGTGGGTTGACTATCTGGGTGCGAACACATTTGGGATGTGCAATCAGGAAAATCATCACTGATTCACCCGATATTATGTGTTTAGTCATGTCTTTTCGGGGTAACCAGGATCTAAGCCTGATTAACATCTACTCCCGCCCAGTGAATTATGGCCAAGTGTCTTGTACACTCACTAACCTTGAGACACTTATGACTTCATTCACCAACACCAATCATATTATAATTGGCGGTGATTTTAACTGTCATTATGAACCCCTGAATGGGTTAATCTGCCCAGTTTCCCAGGAAGAGGACCAAGTGTGGGACATCCCCCTGTCCAATACCTACCCCACGAAGGCCTGGACACCCTTGGTCCTTCAACTTACTTCAATAACATTGACTTTCTCGCTAAGGGCATGCAATGGTAGGTTTCCCGCAGATAATCCAGGCAACCCCACCTTTGAAAGAAATGGCCAATCTTCCATCATTGACTATATAATGCTCAGTATGGGACTGTGGCCCAGGATTCTGGACTTCCAAGTTAAAAATCGATGTGAAAGTGACCACAATTCCACTGTAGCAACTTTGGAAGGTTTTACTATTTGCCCCCACCCTGTTAATGATCTCTCCACCTTAGCCCCCCTGGTTAAAGCCAGTGGTGCTCGTAGAGTCAGATGGGAGAAGATCGCTCAATCTCAAAGGCACCTTAGTGCTATGTATACTGAGATCAATCCCCTCCTTGAGAAGACTTTGAGTGAACCCAACTCGATAGAGGGTCACCCAGATCTGGATATGATAGGAGCACCCACACAGAACTCTGTCGTACTCTAGAGTCCCACTTTTGTCGGAAAAATAGGAGAAGCAAGGCTCCCGCGAGGGGGAACAACACCTGGTATAACAAATCCTGTAGGGAAGCCAAGTCTCTGTTATTGACAAATCTTAAGAACGCCAACAATACACTTATTAAGGAAGCGAGGGCTCAATACAGGAAAATCATCAAAGAAGCAAAAAAAGACTGGGAAACAAATAGATGGGGTGAGATCTCCATTGCACTGAGGAACAGGGATTCAAGGTCGCTTTGGAATCTGGTTAAGACCGGATCGTCATGCTCCCAACAAGCACTCCAACCCAACATTGGGGAACAAATCTGGCGTGGCTATTTTGAAGACCTATATGCCTTTAAGCCACTTATAGCAAACTATACTCCCTCTCTCCCCAATGTTTTTATATCTCATAACCAGGGAATGCTTCAAAAGTGCACTCTCAACGAAGTCAAAGTGGCTCTTAGCAAAGTCCTTCCAAATAAAGCCCCAGGCCTAGATAGGATCCCTGGTGACCTTTATAAGAGTGAGCCAGACATCTGGGTTCCTTATCTATACGGCCTTTTTAACGCAATTTTAGCTGGAATGCCGCTACCTTCTACTTGGGCTGGTGCCGAGATCATACCAATTCATAAAAAGGGTTCCCCCCTTGATCCGGCAAATTATAGGCCGATTAGCTTAATTGATGTCGCCCAAAAGATCTTTGCACGTGTCCTCCTAGCAAGATTGCAAACATGGATGGACGATTCCAACATCTTAACCCCTTTCCAGGCCGGCTTTAGAGCCAAAATGTCAACTGTGGACCAACTCTTTAGGCTACAGATGATCCACTGGAAATCTATTATTTTAGAAGGGGGCAGCCTTTATCTCACGTTTGTGGATTTAAAGTCTGCCTTCGACATGGTGGATCGTCGCCAGCTGTGGGAGCTGCTAAAGGGGATGGGAGTCCCCCTTTATCTTTGCGACCTACTGGAGCGATTACACAAAGATACCTTTGCTAGAGTAAGGTTCGGACTAAATGGTGAACTTACGCACCCATTTGGAGTAGAGAAGGGAGTGAGGCAGGGCTGTGTACTAGCCCCCACCCTCTTTTCTCTCTTTTTAAATGGGTTGGTTAAGGATATACTGACCATAAAAGACATAGATGCACCTAGGTTGGCAGGCAGGAAAATACCTGCACTAATGTTTGCAGATGACACCCTGCTCCTGTCCAGGACGCCCATGGGGATGGAAAGAGTCCTGGACGGATTTGCTTCATTCTGCAGGAAAAGGAATTTAGTCATCAATGTGAGTAAGACCAAATATATGGTCCTCCATGCAGACATCACAAACCGCCCTACACCAAAATTATCCGGCCTGCATTTAGAACGGGTGGACATCTTTGACTATTTGGGCTTGACTCTTAATAATAAAATGAACTGGGGCCCCCAGATTTCAAAGGTAAACCTTAAATTTGCACAGATAACTGGGGGAATTATAAAGATGTACAAAAATAGCCCATTGGGGGGAGGAGCCTAGCGCGCAACCAAGATGGCCGCGTAGGCTTACGGCTCTCGAGGGCCTCCGCAACCTCCCACGTCTATCCTGACTGAATCCTGGTTTATTTGAGGGGCTTTTGCAGATGAACTTGCGCTGAGGTGCCACCCGTTTTCCAAATTCAGATCGGACGCCGGGAGCCGGAATGGTTGCACTCCGAAGTTTTGCGGCCTGCTCTTGCCTTGGTACCGATCTCGAGCTCGTGAAGTGCCCGGGTACGAAGTGAACAACAGCGGCTGGCTGGGCTTGACCCGTCACGGACCCCGCACTTTCACTTTCGTTTTCAGGCTTGTTTTCTGGTATCGGCTGAGAGACTTTGGTGTTTCAGAGGGGTGCGGACGGCGGAGTGTCTGGCCTGACTCTCGGACTATACATGGGCTTACTGTCGGCGACGGCTGTGTTCAATTGAATTAGCTACCTGGTCCCTTTTTCCTGGTGCGGGCGGGTGCCAACCTTGGTGGCCTCCGGACGATGGCGGCGAGACTAGACGGAGACAAATCGAAACCCAAGTCAACCCGGAGGGGTGCCTATACCCAGGTCAATAATATGGATCGATATGCGCAGGCAAAGGGATCACCTAGTGGCTCGCATAAATCGCCTGAGAGGTCTAAAGAGGTCTCAGACCCATCGTCAGAATTGACTTTGCTGGACGTCATGGGCGCCATTGAGGAGATGAAGACTGCTGTGGGTCAGCAGTTTGATACCCTGGCTCATAAATTGGACGCGGTCCTGATCGATGTGAATTTGGTCAGGGCAGACCTGTCCAAAACTAACGAGCGGGTCGACTCCTTGAATCAAGCGGCGTCGAGCTTAACTGTGGACGTGGCCGCCCTGCAGACGGAGGTCCGTAGGTTGCGGCTAGCCAGTGACCTGACGGACCGTCGACTTGAGGACTCCGAAAGCAGGGCTAGACGGAACAACGTTCGTATCATTGGAGTGCCGGAAAAATCGGAGGAATCTGCTGCGGATCTCTTTGTGGAGGATCTGGTGATCAATCGTCTTGCGCCCAAGGGACTGAGCAAGTTCTTTGTGGTGGAGCGGGCCCACAGGATTCCGGGTGGCGCGCCCAAGGTGGGTGCTCCCCCGCGGCCTATAATCGCCCGGCTCTTTAACTTTCGGGATAGGGATGCTATTCTTCAGGCGTCGAGGGTGGCCGGGCCGCTGAAGTTTGAGAACTCCAATGTCAGCTTTTAACCGGACTTCACGCAAGCGGTCCAAAAACAACGGCTGGGATTTTTGGGCGTCAAACGGCGCTTGAGGGACATGGAGCTGAAATATGCGATGTCATTCCCGGCTAGGCTGCGGGTTGAGTTCCGGGGTCGCTCACACTTTTTCGACCGGCCGGAGGCGGTTGGAGATTGGTTGGATGCCCAGGATCGAGACAATCGGACGACGGAGAGCGGACAGGATTTGGTGGAGCAGGACTAGAACTTGGTTCCTGGTGATGGACTGGACTGGTGATGTTTTGTACCTTGGCACAACTGGACCCTAGTTTGGCACAATATGCCCTTCAAGTGCCCGGGGGTTGTGGGGAGCTTATTGGGGTCCTTTCCTCCTTCAGGGGTTCTTTGTTTGGTATATGTTAGGGCGACAGGCACACTGCGAGTTGGGGGGGCTGTTTGGGCTCATGCAGGGGTGCAGGGAGGGGGGAGTTGTGGTTTGGGGATTGTGGGGGAGGGGGGTTGTTGGGGATTGTTCGTTTGTTTCGCAAGGCAATGTGAAGTTCTCTGCTGACTTTTCCGGTTTGTGCTTTCTGGGATGTGGGTATCATGCACGGGAATGGGATGGGGGGTAGGGGATTGAGAATCCTTTCGTGGAATGTGAATGGACTGGGGGACAGAATCAAGCGCGGGGTGGTGTTGCAGTTTTTGAAACGGATCTCACCCGACATTGTTTTCCTGCAGGAGACACATTTGATTGGGAACTCCTTCCATGCCCTAAATAGGAGGGGCTATCGCCTTGCCGCTCACTCTGGTTTCACTTCTGGCTCTAGGGGAGTGGGCATTCTGGTTAGGGCCTCTCTCCCCTTGGAGGTGGATGAGGTGCTTCACGATGATAGGGGGCGCTATGTGGCACTGGTGGGGAGATGGGAGGGTAGGACTGTTTCGCTCGTTGCTGTATATGTGCCTCCGGGGTTACAGACGGCTACATTTGCCGATTTGGGGCGTTTGGTCCTGGGACTCCCTGGGGGGGTTCTGGTGTTGGGGGGTGACTTTAATGCTGTTGTTTCCGGGTTGGAGGACCTTCACCCCCCCCAGGGATCTCCCTAGGGCTCGGGCCTGGTTGGGTGGCTTTTTGGACACTCTGGGACTTGTAGATTGCTGGAGACTGATGCACCCGGGACAGGCGCAATATACCTTTCACTCGGGGGCCCATGGGAGTCTCTCGAGACTTGATTACATGCTTATGCCGGCGACCCAAGCTGGTATGATTGGGGAGGTGCGTCATTTAGCCCGAGGTATTTCTGACCATTCCCCTATATGGTTGCAATTGAAGGTTGTCCCTGGGGCAGAGGGGAGAGTGGCACCCATTAGCCCCTGGTATATACGTAACCCTAAGATCCGTGCGGAACTGGTCAAGTCCACTGATCACTACTTCAATGATAATGTGGGGTCGGTGTCGTCGGCCGTCTCCCTATGGGAGGCTTATAAAGTGGTGATCAGGGGGAAGGCCTTGTCCCTTATCTCCCATGCTAAGAGGTGCGAGAGAGCAGAGGTGGTTCGCCTAGAAACCGAACTAGCTGAAATGGAGGAGGACTTGGAGCGGGGAGTTACTGATGAGAAACTGCACGTTTTCAGCCTCAAACAATCAGATTATAGGGCACTAGTCACGGAAGCCGCTAAAGAGATGAGTAGAGAGCAGCAAGGACGACTGTATGATGTGGGGGATAAGGCCGGAAAGTTGATTGCTTGGTTGGATAAGAAGGAGAGAGCGAGCAGGGTGGTGCCCGTTGTGGAGAGAATGGATGGAGTGCGTGTTACCGACCCGGTGGAGATCGTTGACTGCTTCGCGGATTATTTCCGCGGGGTATACTCTCCGGTTTCTGTGCGCTCGGAGGAGGACTCTCATCTGTTGCTTAGAGACATTGCATTGCCAACCCTATCGGAGGCTGATGCAGTGTTGATGGAGGCGAAGTTGTCGTCAGATGAGATCGCTCTGGCCATCCGCTCGATCGCATCGGGTAAGGCTGTGGGTACTAATGGTCTTCCCATCGAACTATATAAGTTGCGTCCCGATAAGATAGCGCCGTATCTTCGGGACATGTTTTTCGCGGCACGTGCGGCAGGCTTCCTCCCCCCTGACCAACGCCTCACCAACATAGTTGTGATACACAAAGAGGGGAAGCCGCGAGATCGCTGCGCCTCCTATAGGCCCATTTCGCTGTTGAATGCAGAACCCAAAATTCTGGCTAAGGTACTGGCTAATCGACTGGTTCGGGTCGTGGGCGACTTGATTCATCAGGATCAGTCCGGTTTCATACCCCATCGGAATACCGCTCTGAATTTGAGGCGGTTGCACGGCGTGCTTGCTCGAGCGGGGTTTATACGTGAGCCGGCCATCTTGGCATCTTTAGATGCTACTATGGCGTTCGACACTTTGGAATGGCCGTATATTTGGGCCGTGTTGGCGAAATTTGGGTTCGGCCCTGAGTTTATTGGTTGGGTAAAATTACTATATACTGACCCACTGGCTCAGGTGGTGGTGAATGGTAGGGTGTCGGCTCCCTTCGCACTGGGGAGAGGCACGCGGCAGGGATGTCCGTTGTCACCCCTTCTCTTTGCACTTTCTTTGGAGCCTCTCGCCGCCTGGTTGCATTGGGAGCCGTCGCTGCGAGGCATTAGATGGACGCCGGAGTTTGAAGACCGTGTCTCCCTTTACGCGGATGACATCCTTCTGTATCTCACCTCTCCCCGACAGTCGCTAATTGTATTGGTGGACGTACTGAATTCCTTTGGTCGCAACTCTGGCCTGGTCATCAACTGGGCCAAGTCGTGTGTTTACGTCCTCTCGGGTGAGGCCCCCCTCCTGCCACGGGATTGCCCCATCCAGATTGCTACACTGGGGTTCAAATATTTGGGAATCTTTATCTCTCTGGATCCCGCGGTCCGCTATGAGCGAAACCTTCTCCCCCCCCTCCAGCGATTGAAGGCCGACGTCGCGAGGTGGCGACGACTTCCGCTTTCGCAGCTCGGACGGGCGGCATTGTTTAAAATGATGTCGTTACCTCGCTTCTTGTATGCTTTGCAAAATACTCTAGATGTCGTGCCAGCCCGTTATTTCCGGGAGGTGGAGGGTCTTCAGCGCCAACTGTTTTGGGACGGGCGGCCGCGGATCGCTCTCGCCAAATTGACGCTCCCTTGGTACGATGGGGGGGTCGCCCTCCCCGATATTAAACGATACTATTGGGCGTCTCAGTTGGCGGCAGTGAACCATGGGATATATGGTCCTGCCTTGAATCCGGCCTTCGAGATGGATAAATTTCTGCTCCCGGGTGGGGATTATAATAGGGTGCTGTACTCGGTGACCCCGGACACGCGGTTGACGGGACCCACGCGGGTTGCGGTACGTGTGTGGCACGCGGCGAGTGCAGCGATGGGGTGGAGGGATCGCTTGACTCGGGTGACGCCGTTGTATGCCTCCGGGCGGCTGGGCTGTTTGTAGAAATCGAAAGGCTTTGAGAAATGGGATATGATTGGTATATGTAAGATGGGTGATCTTTGGGCGAAGGGGTCCTTCAAAACGTTTGAAATGCTTAAAACTGAATACAAATTAAATGATAAAGAGTACTTCCGGTATGCGCAAGTCTACCACGCGCTGTGTTCGGTTTTTCCGGACGTTGCTGCTATCCCCCACTGGAGGATAGAGTGTTGGATGGCTACGTGCCCGACAGCACTATTTCTCTGATTTATAAGATACTCATTAATGATCGCGCGGACTTGCTTCTCCGTCTGCGGGAGGCATGGACGGGCGATGGCTTGGAACTGGACGATGAGGACTGGGTATCGGCGGTGGCCTCCCCGAAAGAGGTGGCGATCCCGGCCCGCTTACGATTCGTACAGCTGAAGATCCTTCATAGAGTGTATGTCACGGGGCCCGGTTTGCTGCGTACGGGTTACTCGAGGGATGGACTGTGTAAGCGTGGATGTGGCCTGCCGGGTACCTTTCTTCATATCTTATGGGAGTGTTCGGAGGTAGTGCGATTTTCCACCACACCGTAATGGAGGAGGTCACGCACGTTGCTCTGTTGCCAGAGGCTAGGAGGTGTTTGTTGAATGTCTGGGAACCGAATGATTATAATGCGGCACAGATGCAGTGGGTGACTTTGGGGTACATGGGGGCTAAGCGTAACATTGCGCAGCTGTGGGGCTCCCCGAGGCCGCCCACGATCGAGGTATGGAAGGAGAACATGGACTGGTGTATGTTTAGGGAAAAGACGGTGTATGTGGCGAGAGGCAAGCCAGGGAAATGGACTAAGGTATGGGGTCCATGGAACTTGTATCGTGGACGTATCTGCACCCCGCCTCTGCCATTAGAGGTCGATATTGCTTTGTCCCCCTAGCCACACGTTCTGCGGGATCGTGGGAGGTGTGTTCCATGCTTTGTCTTCCCGTTGCCCCCTACCACCGCTTCCAGACAAGAACTGCTTTGAATACTGTACGTTGTTCCCCGTCCTGGGAAGAGCACGCTGCTATTTTGGACTCTCATTGCCTTGAGTGTGTTTTGTATTTAATAGAAAATGAAACTGTTTTTTCCGATTGCTCCTGACCTATGGCCACGGCCTGTTATATGTGCTTACGAACTGCCGGGAGCTTTGCCTCTGGCTCATTTGAATGTGTGGCGTCGCATTGCGGGCCCTCGAGCTCTATAGCGGCCGGCCTTGGTGGGTGTAGGCCCTTGTCTGTATTTTATTGTGTAATGACGGTTTCTAATTAAAAAAAAAAAAAAAAAATAGCCCATTAAAGTTGATTAGCCCCCTGGTAGAGTTATACAAAGCCCAAGCAAGGGGGATGGTGGCCTATGGTGCGGAACTATGGGGCCACAATAAAGTCGACATTTTAACCAAGTCAGAAAACCTTTTTTTTAGACAACTACTTGCACTCCCTATGAGCACTCCTATGCAGCCGCTTAGGATGGACTTGGGTATACAATCCATTGCTGATATGGTCGCTTGAAGACCAGTTATGTATTGGCGCCGACTATGGAGCACTCCCGAACTTGCTGTATTTCGGGAGGAACTGAGATCTATCTTGATTACTCCAAAATCAGGCGCCATTCCCTGGTTAGCATTTGTAAAAAAAATCTCTGAGGGCAATAGGGAGAGAAGACCTTTGGCTCACACCCGAGGAGTCATGCCCCTTATCCTCCAAAAAATCTCTGGCAAAAACCTTGGAGGATCATAATCTGATCCAGATTTTCAGATCAGTGCATAGTCCCAACTTGACCTCGGTATTCCTCGAAGTTAAAAATGGCTATAGCTTCGAGCCTGCATTAGATCTGATCCACCCGGTCATTGCCAAGAAATTATATATACAATTCAGGCATGGCTCCCTCCCGCTATTTGCAAGAACGAATAAGTGGGTTGGTTCTAGTAGCCAAACCAGCCCTGGGTGTGGTGATCAAGAAGAATCAGAGGTTCATGTTATATTCTTCTGTGCAGCCTACAAAATCCCCCGTCGAAAATGGATTATCCAGTTGGCAAAAAACATGGGGGTTAGGAACTATAGAGATTTGTTCAGGCTGCTGAAGTATGACTCTTCTCCCCTATTTGTCACGGTGATTGCTAAATTCCTATTTTCAATGTGGTTAACCAGGAGACGTTTACTATTACATTATGGTAAACCTTGTGATACTATCCATCCTAAACTTAGTGCCTTTTTAGACCATGTTTGTATGTTTTTATACATACATTTTCAATTATGTACCAGTTCCTTTGTATTTATTGTATAAGTTTTATGTTTTTTGTGTGGTTATGAACTTTTATGGCTGACAGCCGAAATAAAGTTTTTCTGACTGACTGACTGACTGATCTAATTTTCATTGTTGCATTAGATCATAAGCGTCTTTCTTTTTAAAACTCCTACTGATGTTTTTTTATTTTGTAGACATTGTTAAAAGCCTTTGAGTAAAAAGCTATCTAAATTAAGGAATAGATGAGCTAAATGAACCGACTAGTGGCCCTGACCCTGACTATAATCTAGTTACTATTAATTGTTTCAACTTTCTATTCACAGAACTTTTATAAGTCAGAAATTAATAAGGAGGAGATGTACATCCGCTACATTCATAAACTTTGTGATATGCACCTTCAAGCTGAGAATTACACTGGTGAGTAACTGTGCATGCTATGTAATGAAAATGTAAACCTTAAGAAGTACAATGTTGGTATCAAGAGTTTCTCCTTGTCACAAAGTTGCAAAAATTCAGATTTACACTATTTCTCTGACCAGCACACACTTCTCATACGATCATTAAGACTTTCACCAGTGGGTTATTGTGGTGAACATATAACATATCTGTAAATATATACTGGAATTAAGCAGGAAAATGACCAGAGATCATCAATTGTTAAATTATTGTGATATAATTCTTAGTAAGTACCTTTTGGATTCACACATACAGAAAGAAATACTCAACAGCATTCATCTACACGCAAAAAACCCCTCAGATGATCGTCTCTAATGAGCACCCACAAAAACGACAAAGATGCAAGTGCTTCTTGTGACTGTCATTATCTGAGTGGTATATCTATGACTGCCTAATATATATGAATTTAATGATAGAGTAAAGACTTCTAGTAACAGTCTTAACATCCATGAAGCAGTTTGACCAAATGTACATTGATTTTGAATCATGCTATTCTAAGAGTTTAATTATTTTTGCTATTTTGTTTGATTTTGGAGTTTCTTTTGTCAAAAGATAGAAAATATAGGCTAGTGGTGTTGTAGAGGTTTCTTTAAAAACTGCTTAGAATATTTACTGATAAATGTCCTGGTACTTATCCAACAGAGGCTGCATTCACTCTTCTCTTGTACTGGGAGCTGCTGCAGTGGGAGGACCGACCTCTGCGGGAGTTCCTTCACTACCAAGCACAGACAGAGTGGCAACGCAAAGAGGGTCTTTGTCGGAAGATCATCCACTACTTCAACAAGGGCAAGGTATATCAGTTCAGCAGCCAGTGATTCATGTTATGTGATGAAATTCTTAATAAGCCTTGGTGTTAGCTGGCAGGCACTTCTGCAGATGACGCCTTAACAAGCTTTAGGATCAAATAGAAGCCAATTCTGAATGACAAGTACGTATGTCTCAGATCTCTTCATGTGTGTTGACTTAATAAAATGCCAAGGGCAGTGGATGTGTCATCACTCACCTTTTGATGCTGTTAATGACATCACTTCATTGACATCGTGTAAATACTTAAGCGTTTAACAGCCTATCATTTGCTGATGGAGGCTTAGGGAAGGAAAACAGTGGAAACTACGGAAAGTTAAAGGAGCTCTCAGAGCCCTGTACACCTTCTGCTTGTGCCACTGCCTGAGACCAGGGGAAGTAAGAACAAATCAAGGATTACCAAAGGGACTTTTTAGGTGAAGGATCTGCCACTCCTGGCTTCCTATAATTGACATTCATAGATCCCATGCATGTGCAAGTAGTGCTTGAGAGGGGGAAATGGCAACTTCAGGCTTGCAACAGTCTTGTTTGTAAGCCTAGTAGAGGTCAGGAAAATAAAGTTATGTTGGTATTTTGTCTTTTAAAGTGCCATGCAATCCACCAGTAGAAAATCATGGAAAGATTCAGCAATGCCATACCTAAAGTTTTCTTCCAACATTAATAAGTAGCTAAAGCAAATTATCAAGCCATGTACCATAGATGTATCTTGATGTTGATACCACGTAAAGGCACAAGAGTTTGGAATCTTGAGCAGCATATTTCTAATGGTGCCCCAAGCACAAGTTCCTTGATGCCTTCAGCAATGGAAGGATCTAGCTATGAGCTGGTGGTCAGGCCAGTAGCATCTTCATCTTAGCACACTGCATGGCCAGCTCCCTATAACTTGGTGCCAATTCAGGCCTCATGGCAAATGGACCAAATAATTTTCAAACTGTAAATAGTGAGAGTCAAGAGTGATAGGTTGATTTTAATCCACTGTTATAGTTGTCTAACCCTACTGCACGGTGGACATGCTTTGCACAAGTCCAGAGAAATCTCTTTTCACCGCTGCAGTGAATTTATGATCCAAACCAATCTGGTAGATGAGTAAGATCTGCTTCTGTTCAGACTTATTAATATAGATTCCTCAGAAGGCGCCTTTTTTTGCCCACTTCAAAATCAGTGTACGGTTTACATCAAAGATTGCAAGTATCCTTCTTAGAATAAGAACTAAAGCTTTCCAGCTATCTTTCTCATCATTCACGTGGATGAAGTTGCAGTTTTCAGAAACTTGGCTGATACTAAACTAAAGTCTGAAGTCAGAATAATCCAGACAGATTCTGTAGATATGTTCATCATACAATTGTAGTATTGGCAAACTGACCTGCTGAACAGGAATCATGAGAGATAAGTTAAAGCTCTGTAAAAACGACATCCCCTCGGGAAGCCTCATGGCCCTAAAAGATAATTGGTTTAGGCAACAAACCTTTATATAAGGAACGTGTTAACTAGATTTAGATTGCATCTAATCAGACATATGCTTAGTTTCCCTCTGGGATGGAGAACGTTGGAATCACCCTACTCTCGTTTGTCCAGGTAATGGAAGATCCTCACAAACAACTGTGATTATTTTTTTTACTTCTTTACTAATTATATGCTATATCCAGGTATAAATATGTAAGACATTCATTGAACACCATGGGCTCTTTGAGGATGTAGACTACCATATGTACATTTAGTAATTATGGATAACCAGATGTTATGCTTTTAATAGAAACAGTTAATCACAGATCAACTTTGGAATTTTAAGAACTATAAGGACTAACTGGCACAATTATATAAATTACGTAGGCCTTTTAGAGAACATGGGCCTGATTACAAGTTGAGTGAATCAGAAGGAATATTTACTGATTCTATCAAATATTAATTACTTGGGATGAGGTATTTACTTGTCGTGATAAATGCTTCCTATTGCGAATTTCTGCCCTGGGAATGAGGCGTAACTTGTGGGTGCAAAATCTACCACACCAAAATCAGCATGTTATGCCTCTTTCTGGGTATTTTCCCGAATATTTCTTGGAGAAATATGTTGGGGGAAAACTGTGAAGGCGCTATAATTATCAAACATCTACCCATTCTGATCCCTGCTCAAACAGGGGTTTGGAAAATATTGGGCTTCAAACTCAACAAAGATGGTAAAAGGAAGTTTGCAGCGATCACACCGGGGAAATGATGCGTGTGGTACTTTGGCTCTTCTTATCACTTTTTCGACTTCATTCTTGTCAGTAGTTTATTATATAGGTGGAATGGGATAACTTCAAAGTAGCAACTAATGTAAATCTCTGAATCTGTTCTGATTTGACATTGAGCAAAGGAGTTGTTGATCCAAACAGGCTATGTTCTGTGACTAATCTGAGTTCCTGATCCATTGGTGAAAGCCATACAAAAATCTTTTGTCAATTACTTTTCTCTTTCTTCCGATCACTTTGCACATGAGTACTTCTATAAACACTTTCCTATGCACTCTTTTGGAGCAACCATGATAAAAGGAATTCTTTTGGAAATGTATATGTTACCAGAACATTTCTGAAAATTTAAATTGGATTTACGATTTTAAATAGCCTTACGTGTGATCTGTTCAATGTGCCTTTCTCTTGCCATTTTTGTAATTCGTAAATGAATATCATATTTTTCTTTTTTTTTCTAAGTAAATGCCAGTAGGACCATACTGTTTCATGTACCTTACGTTACCTAGGTCTTAGGGCTCTTTGGGTTACCACATTCGTTTATAATGCTCTTAGAGAAATAGGCTGTAAAGTAGGCATTTCAAAATGAGATTACTTGGGTTTCTTTATCTTTTGAGGTTAATAATAGTCACGAAAAAGGGTGGTGGCTTACAACACATTCTCAGCTTACGGTCTGTATGGCAATCATTGCTGAGATTCAGGATGCACCACGCCCGTTTAATGGCATAGTAATTGGTGCCAATTAATCAGCTTAGGTGCGTTTAGAATAACTCACAAACCAGAAGGTTCTTACTCTTCATAGTAAGATGGGAATAAATTCAATTGAAAGACTTGGGGGAGATTACGATGGCGGCTGTAATGAAACCACAGTAGTTTTTCGGCGGTCCGACAGCCCGATTAGGAACACAACTGGAAGACCCCCTCAAAACCGCCACCATCATTACTGCTACTGCGGCGGGAGAGGCAGTCTTTTTTTCTTCCGGACGTATTAGGAACTGTCCTTCTGCTGACCTTTTCCTGGTGTGAATACTGCCAAGCATTAGTCAGCAGAAAGGCAGTAAATGTGCCCAAAAAGTGCGCAGCGGTTGATTGTGCCCATATGTAGTGGCACTGGTGCACATGTTAAGCACTCCAATTCCTTTTGTTCATGGTCGCTATGTATTGCACAGTTCTTGCAACGATGTACACATATGGCGGACTGGCTGGGATCATGTTATGGGCGTGTTCAGCAGTCAGCATTCTGGCTCACGGCGACATGTACTGCTGTCATCACTCCTCCGAACTGAAGCCGCCAGCCCCACAGGAAAGTCGTAATTTGGCAGGCAGGGAGACTGCCTGCCTAGCGGAGTACTCGGTCCGGCTATGAGACTGCCAACATCTTAATCGAGTCTTAGGTGTTTTACCTTAAATCCACATCAAATGGCACCTTAATGGTCATGGCAGTGGTGGCAGCCCATCTCTGCAGAAATCCATACAAAGTTGGAGGAAAATGTGCTTGGAAAACAGATGGTTGACACAATAACCTGACTGAGGTGTGAGATGGATCTCACATGAAGAGGTCATTGTATGTTGAAGAACATGACTAAAAGCCAGAACTAATACTGATTCAACATTTTTTTTAACTCTGCCACTGTAATACAGATACGGTCATCATAAGACATACAATTGTTGTATCATTAGTATTTGGCTACTTTATAACTGCATATTAGTTACTGCTTTGTATCTCTATGTTTGTCTCTGGCTCCATATGCCTGTGTGCATATGCAGTGAAAGGAATCATTTGGTCCTTGTCCGTGCCTGCACTACTTCTTACACTGCACCTTTATCTACTGCTTCCTTTTTTCAATCCTATGCCTGTTTCCAGACTCCAGTGGTGATATTATTTTTCTAACACCTGCCAGTGATCCCATTCTTAAAATGGCGCTTCCTCTGTGCCTAGGCATGCCTTGGTGTCCATCTGTATTCTCTCTATGTCATCTGCCTAGCCCCAGAAAAGTGTTTCATGCCACCTGCAGTGATGGCGTCCAAGAGTGCCTGTTGATTACTATTACATGTCTATGTATTCCATACCTTTAATTGCATCGCTTTTGACTTGCCTGCATACTTTATGATTTCCCTCTGCAGTGTTGGGAGTTTGGGATACCACTGTGCAGGGAGCTGGCAAATCAGTACGAAAGTCTGTATGACTACCAAAGTCTCAGCTGGATACGGGTAAGAACATGCTATTGCCATATATCCACATTACTATATATTTCTCTCATCTCCCACATCTTCCCTCTACTTTCCTTTACGTTCACTCCTGTCTCCAGTTGATCCCTTCCTATATTGCTATCACATGTTTAAGTGAAGAAAGTGAAAACATTATGGCTCAAAATATCCCCTTATTTTTTCTTGCCCATCTCTTTCCCTCTTCTTTCTTCCTTCATGTTGTTTCTTCTTCCTTACACCATTTTTCAACTTTCTTAATGTTTGGGAGGTTCGTTGTTTCTTCACTGTACACACCTGGCATCACCTTCATTCTGTCCCTCTTTGCCTATTATTTATTCTCCTTGAAATTGCCCCCTCCTTTTCTTGGTGACATTCTTCTTCCATACTATGTCGAATTCATGGATTTTAAAACGTTCATGCCTAAAGTAAAGAAAAGTCTAATCAGTTCCACAGATGTTACGGTGAACTGACAGACCATACATTTCATGTTAGTACTTGTTGTGTTCTATTTTGACATATTCTTCAGCCTTTGGTCTTTGATTGATTTTTAAATCAGGGAAACCATTTCAGCAATCCTGGTGCCATACTGATTCTTAGTATTATGTCAACTTGGTTGCTTTACCTTACAGAAAATGGAAGCCACGTATTATGATCACATCATGGAACAACAGCGACTGGAGCCAGAGTTCTTTCGAGTCGGCTTTTATGGCAAGAAGTTCCCTTTCTTCCTTAGGGTAAGCAGTGCAGCTGCAACTGCAATAGAGAATCATGACTTGTGTCTGCTTGTGCGCCTGAGTTGCAGGCAGTACTGTTTGCACTAATGTTTTATCCATTGCAGAACTGTTTTTCAGCACATCAACCTATTAGGTTTACACACTCTTTAAAAACCCAGAACATCGTATAAATACATCTGCATGAATGGGCCCCATGACCCTTTCCAACTTCTAACTAAAATACTGTTTGTCGCGAATTGCGAAGGTTTTAACTCGCTCACTGTTTATGCTAATATATATTGCCACCGTATATTGCTACAGGGTAGGGCCATGCAGGGTAAGCCATTGATATCCCTTGCCATCTTTACCTGAGATGCTTGTATCCTTGTGGAGATATGTTTGCTATAGGCTGAAGTTGTCCATTATTGGTGAACTAGGCATGTATCCAAGCCAGATTTCAGGGTGTCCCGAGAACTCAGTTTGCAAATAATTAATCTAAATGGAAATCATAGTGAATGGTTGAACTGCAGATGTGGCATGCAACTGTTGTTCGTCGACCACCGGTGAGTGAACATTGTTGCCACAGGGCCATGAGTCTCTTAGGCCTCCTCCAACATCTGCCTGTACTTCTGTACCTTTACAGAGCCTACTTTTCAGACAAAGTGTGAGAACCCCTTTGGTGCCCCCCTCTCTTAGTAACTGCTGGCAATAGGGAGACCCTTTCCCGCTCGGGGGCCTGTGTTAGCAGCCAGCGCCTCTGCTAATCAGAGGGAGCAGGGACACATGGCAATCCCCCCATCTTATTTCTAGTACAAATCCATAAAAAGCATATCCACGACATCATACTTTAAACAATGTAAAACAGTATTGCACAAAAGAATAAAACACCCAATGGATAGTGTACAGAAAAACTAGTGATGTAGAACATTTAAAACATTCAGCAAAAATTAAACAATAAAGTCAAACACATAAAGCATTTCATTTCAAATAGCACAAATATAATAAGGCACCCTATTAACAAAATAGACTAAAGGGCCTTTTTCAGCAACTGCCGAAAGGAAAATAAAAGTGAAAGAAAAAGCTATCATGTAAAAAGAGTAAAATTAACAGGAATACATTTTAAACTCCTGTACAATGTAAAACAGAGAACATTCCCAAACATTAACAGAAAACCCACTTGATATACCTTCGTACTCATACTTGACTCTCAAAGAAAACAATGAAAGAGGTACAATATCTAAGCTTCCTTTGGAATAAGTAGGCAAACTGCAATTACTGGTCCAGGCACAGGCATACGGCAGGTATTAGGATCTCAATAGGATATAATGGTATCGTAATACAGCGGACTGGAAATCTGTCACATTTGTAACAGA
Organism: Triturus cristatus; assembly: GCF_964204655.1. NCBI lineage: Eukaryota > Metazoa > Chordata > Amphibia > Caudata > Salamandridae > Triturus > Triturus cristatus. The sequence goes on along the minus strand of NC_140592.1, from coordinate 353,658,389 downwards.
GTATTCCCCTCTGCCAAGATCTGAATCAGGCTTTTGGTGATTCCAATGTCTTGGACACCAACATTTCCTCACACTGCGTCTCAAGGGGCTCGGGCCCAAGAACCTAAGAAAAAGTTGAAGCTTATGAAGATTCCCTCTCCCATTCAGTCGGAGCCCCTTCGGCAGAGACACAGACACTGCCGTCTGAGTTAACTCAAATCCTTCAAAGTCATCTGAGATTATACAGGTAGTGAGGGCTGGTAGCGAACCCATAGTAGAGTACCTTAACCCAGATTAGAGAATTGTTTGGTTTTGACGCCCTTGCAATGTATGTATGTATGTACCTTCATAGTATTTGTGTAGGACAAACCTTACCAAAAGTTAAATGGAGCGCTGTATATGGTCTAATAAAGATTGTGGCCTCAGAGAAGGTGATGACTCTTTGGCTGATACCCTCCTTTCTTACTATAACAGACATCTCTGTTGTTTGAGAAGCACTTCTAGCCTTGTTACAGCTCCCAGCATTTGCGGTTTGCAAGGTTGCTGTGGCGGTCAGTATGCTAGAAGAGAGGCTACAAAGATGGAGTTAATTAGGCTGAAGAAAAAAATGGGAAGAGCACAAAGGATGGCTTCTCCTTAAAATATATGAAATATGTATGTGTGTATATTTTCATTGTAAGTTTTTGTAAGACATGGGCCGTTTATATGGAAGGGTAATGAAAGAGAATGGTGAAGCAGTGGATTCCCACTATTTAATTGTGAAACTAATCGGAGACATTCTGTATAAGCTGCGATTTTTGTGTCCTAAATTAGGTATTTTTTATTCTAGAAATGTAATTAAGTTGAACATCACTATTTTAGCTCGAATAAGTTATGGTGCATTAAATTAGATGAATTACGTTTGTGCAGATTAAATTAAGTGACATGCTATAGAACCTTCAGCTCCTAGATTCTTTTGCCTTTACAGTGCCCAGTGTTCTTGGACTTCAAGGTGTGTAGGTCTACAACTTTATTTATCCTCAGACTTTCTGAAGCATAGGCTTTCTTAATCCCAGTATGGTTAGAGATTTACTTTTCTAAAGTACACCTCCAATTTATTATGAAACTCTGACATGCACTTATGACAACGGAGAGGTTCAGATATCTTGTGTTGACCTTTTCAAATGACAGGCTTTTTCATTTAATTATTTTATGTACCCCTTTTTGCACTATGCTACCCCATCGATTGGTATTCTTCTGCCTGGTTCTCAGTACAACTTTGCGTTACCTGCACAGGAACCTTAGCACTACCCGTTCCCTGGGTACATATACTGTAGGGACTTGCAATTTGTTAGTACAAATAATAGCGCCTCCATAATTGATTTTGGACACACAAAACCCTCTTTTTTGCATCACATTATTAAACAGACATACAAGCTCTCTGTGTACCATAGTCATTGTTTATTAATGATGTCCTTTGTCGCGACAGATTTAAATCATAGAAAATATGCCACAGATCTCTGTAAGTCTGGATTCACATTTATCTGGGCAAACACATCCACAGTCATGCTTTTTTCATCCTCACTCTCACTTTTTAGTGACTACTCGCACTCTTAGTGAGAAAATCACTCACCTTCCACTCCTGTTAGGGAAGGCAACATTAACACCTCCCTCAGTGGTGGTGATCTAGCTTGTCCCAAAAATGTCCCAAACTTATTTGGCTATCGAGAAGTAAAAGTGTAAGCCACATACATATTTTCGTACTTGTCCACTCATGTCTAACTAAATGTCACACCAGCACGAATGAGTTCCACCTGAGAAAGCAGAGGAGTAAAAGGTGGCCGTGGAAAATGTCTGTGTGGGAAGAAACCCTCCTTGGTAAGTAAGTGCCCCTCTCCCAGTGGTTAGGAAGTAAGTTCCCCCCTCCCACCCTGGGTGGTTAGTAATTTTTCAGTGGTAATGCTATGCATCCCTCTTTTTAACTCTCAGAATCCCCTCTTCCTGTTCTGCACCACCAGCTGGTGAGGATGGGCTAGAAACGAATTGAAGTTTGATGCCTGGACATCTAGCTCTTGATCCGCTTTTTTTCAAGTAGAAGCCTTGTTCTAGTAGAGTTTCTTTCATGGATGATGTCTGGTGCCTGCCACCCTGCCGGGCTTGGAAATGCTAAGACATCACAGTGCAACTCTGTTATCTTCAGAAGCCAGTTGCAATCTATGTCTAATACTTCAATTGTTTTAATCCAACACAATCAAGCATGAGCAGTCACGCCTATGGACTGAAGCACCCCCCCCCCCCAAGCAGGGAGAAACCATTACCTCACTGCTTCTTAAATTAACCTCCTTTTCCTGAGTAGATACAATTGTATGTCTCCTTCCAGGCCACCAAACACGTGGATTACCTGTTGCTCAGCGTGCAAAGTGCCTGCTGCAAGTTTCAGGCTGCATTATACTTGCCCATACCTACCTGTAGGGAAGGAGTCATACACATTCCTACTCCTTGTTGATCTTACTCCTCAGATTATGTCCTTTATATGTGATGAGCTATTGTTCCAGTTGTGGCAGAGGTCATCCTCTTACATTTTACATGTTTGCCACTGAAGCCATCCAAAGTTTTGCCATGCTCAATCCTGTCTATTTCTAAAGACAGTGGTCCCTAGACAACAATCTGGTACAAAACCAATAATATAGACTCAATCAGTGCTACATCTCTCTGTCCAGCCGGACAGGCATTTAATATGCAATGTAAAGTATAACAATCAATACGAGAAGAAAATATATAAGTGGGACACAGCCTGCGTCCAACTAACACGAATGGACAAACAACATAAAGTAAAGGGTTCAGGCAAAAAAGGCTTGTCTGTTTAGGGGCACATTACAAAAAATAGAATAGAGTTAAGACACCATTACATGTTAACATAACAATCTAGTAAACGTATATTGTGTACATTGTGTCAACGGCGTTTCGATCCCTTGTTTGAATATTGGGGTCATCATCAGGACTTTAGAATAGCATGCCTGTATATAATAAACTGTAATTGCGAAAACCATGGGAAATAAATATAAGGGAAACAACGTAGGGGTGGGTGGAATTTGCGTAATCGTGCTATGCAAAGCTCCACAAAACGGTAAAAAATCTCCCCGAGCACGCAGAAATTCCACGAACACACGAACTGCTTGTTCGCAATGCTTTTTTCTTGTTTGCGAACGCTGTTTGGGGGCTCGGGGGGCTCCATTTTAGAGCCATTGGGTCAGTACGTTCGTATCTGAAACCGAATGTTACATACGTGACAGTAGGGCCATGATAAATCTAGTTGAGGAACATCCATTTGACCTCACATCCGACACACTTTGCACGTTGGATGTGGAGTCACTCTACACCAATATTCCACAAACTGACTCCATGCTCGTAATTGAACGAGTTCTGAATAGACGACCCCGCCCACACGCAGTCCCCACCATTTTCATACTGCAACTTCTGAAAATCTGCCTTACAAAAAACGTCTTTCTCTTTGATGACCACTACTATGGGCAAGTCAAAGGTACACCTGTGGGGGCCGTCTTCGCACCAAACCTAGCCTTACTGTATATGGATGATCTTGAAACCAGTCGCATATTGTCACCTGTGAACCCCTTCCGCCGTGGAATTGCACTGTGGAAGAGGTACATAGATGATATCTTTATGATTTGGCAAGATTCCAACGATGCCATGGGGCAGTTCCTTCATTGGCTGAACAACAACTGTGAGTGACTGAATTTCACTTTGACATGCAACAAGTCTACTATTCCTTTTCTCGACTTGAACATTCAACATAAAGACGGGCTACTGATAACTAGTTTATTGAGGAAACCCACAGAGCGCAACATGCTTCTCAGATATGATAGCCATCACCCTCGTGCCCTCAGGGGCTCACTCCCGTATTCCCAGTTTCTCCGAATCAGAAGAAATTGCTTGTTTAGAGAAGACAATTTCATGGAAGCTCAGGTCCTGAGTAATGAACTCACAACAAGAGGCTATCCCCGCAGGATGGTCCGAAACTCGCTCTAGAGAGCATGGTACTGCCCCAGAGAGTGCTTTTGGAACCTAAAGCCAAAAGCCCATAGAACCGGATGGTCTGTGTCACGACCTTTTCACAGGTCTCTCACGCCATTCGCAAAAGTGTCCTTAAGCACTGCTAAGTACTGAATGCAGGGGTGCTCAACTTAGAACGTCCCCTGTTCGCAATTCGCAAAGCCAAAAACATTAAGGACCACCTTGTGCGTGCAGCACTTCCACCTACAGACGCCAAGGGTACTCTGAACAACCTTTGGGGCTTACCACCGCTAATAGGACATGCTAAGTGTGGGGACTGTAGTGTTTGCCAAACTACCATTGAAGGTAAAGAATTTATTTATGACAAAATCAAGCTTGAACGTAAATTCTTTTCAAACTGTAACACCTGTAACGTTATATATTCTGTCTTATGTCCCTGCAACAAAATATACATTGGCCAAACCACACAGAAGGCTCGCATACGGATTTGCCAGCACCGCAGCAGAATACCTTGCAATACTCCCAACGCCCTATTGGTTGAACATTTCCGTGCAACAGGACACACCAAAGATGATATGAAATGGACAATCATTAACGTGATTAAACCACCACCAAGGGGTGCTGACATCCATCAGCTCCTTAAGAAAGAGGAGCTTAAATGGATTTTGAGAACCGGAAGTATACACACTGGCCTTAACTGCCTTGAGGATTGGACCTCTTTACTCTGATTGGCCTCTCTGGTTACCTGCAATTGAGTTTTTATGAACGTGATGCCTATGGTTTCAGTGGAACTTTAATGTTTTTTTGAAAATAGAAAAGCAATTTAATTTATGACTGTTCCCCTTGAGTCTGAACCTTTCATGATTTTGGTCATGCACACTTCTCGTGCCTATCCTTCACACTCCCCTCCCTTCATGTCTATTACAGATTAGTGTTATTTTCCCATTCTTAAAATGGCCGCCATGGTTACATCACCTTGCCTGACTCCAACTTCCCTGCGCTCTTGATCACATGATTGCCACTCTTTCTAATCTGCCTCCCGGTCACAACGCTTCCTGTGACCGGATACAGACGCTGAGACTCCAGCCTACTCGGTAAGCACGTCGATCCCTCGCCGGGAATCCTGCTATCAGGACCACCTAAACCGGTCCTAACTGAGCCCCTACTGTTTTCTTTTACAGGCTCGCCCAGCATTGAGACCGCGAACGCGGCTCCCGCTCATCCCCATGCCGATTCTGGCATCTTAATCACCCCGGTAAGCGTGCGTGCTACATTGCCTTCGGCCCTTGAGCCCTTCACATTGAAGTATTTCTGCCATTAGGACCACTAGCAACGGTCCTAACTTAGCCCTTTATGGCTCTCTTGCAGGCTCGCCTCTCACCCCGCATTGAGACCGCAAACGCGGCTCCGGTCTATGCATATACCGCACTTGGCATGTTAAGAATAAACGGTAAGCGTGCATTCAACCTCAGCAGCTTTTAGCCCTAACAGCGACCCTCGCAACATTTTAGTTTTTACTTTCCAGATAAGTTCAAGCAAATTATCTGGTGCTTGAATCCATCAATGTCCATTATTCTACAAGGACACGTCCTGCGATAACTCTGCTGTGCACAGTGCCTGCAAGTGCTCTGTACCCCCCTATGGGGTTAGGTAAGTCCTACCTCATGGCGTCTTCAAGTTTCAGCGTTACATAACTCCATGACTTCCTATATGAATTCTCACCCTTTTACAGAACCCTTGTCAGTGCCCCTGCGCACCTCGTTCCTTCGCTCCCCATCCGGGGACGATACCCTCACCACCCACTACGTAACAGCAGCGCTCCGCCTCCCTCTTCACTTCACGGTTAGCGATTAAGTCTTGTTTACCGACCCTATTACAAACTCACCAGATCATACCTCTTGATCCCTGGTTCCACTTTACCTCCCCCCCCTTTACTCACACCTTCCATCTCTGAGCACGGGTTGCTCACGTGCACTTTCCATTTTTATTATTGTCGCGCATCACAGTTGTTATCTCACTCGAGATAACTTCACGAGCGCTTTTGGATGTACCCTCAATTGTCTGATTTTAACTTTATGTTTTTTCTGTCTTGTTTCCCTCCTATTTTTTTCCTATGGTTTTCGCAATTACAGTTTATTATATACAGGCATGCTATTCTAATGTCCTGATGATGATCCCAAAATTCAAACAAGGGATTGAAACGCCGTCGACACAATGTACACCATATACGTTTACTAGATTGTTATGTTAACATGTAATGGTGTCTTAACTCTATTCAGTCTGTTCTATTTGTAATGTGCCCCTACACAGACAAGCCTTTTTTTGCCTGAACTCTTTACTTTATGTTGTTTGTCCATTCCTGCTAGTTGGACGCAGGCTGTGTCCCACCTATTTATTTTCTTCTCTTATTGATTGTTATACTTTACATTGCATATTAAATGCCTGTCCGGCTGGACAGAGAGATATAGCACTGATTGAGTCTATATTATTGGTTTTGTACCGAACTTTGTCTAGGGACCACTGTCTTTAGAAATAGTTAATTTACCCAAGGGCCCTGACCAATTACAATTGGGTCCCCTTGTTTTTTCTATAGTAATGCTCAATCCTTTCATCCTTTGATCTCTGTCAGAGAGTATCCTTCTGGTACTGAAGGTATGATGTTTAAAGAGATGCTTACAGCCTTCTTCCTTTCAGTATCATCCTGGCAAGAGCTTAATGAGTGAACATCTACGACAAAAGTGTTCTCCAAGATTTTTCACAAGAGAATGATACAATGGTTTTCTGCTAGCTGTTATCATACTTTCTTTCCTTATGTTGAAAAATAAATCCACTGTCTCATGCGTGGGGAGCCTTAGCATAGGTCTGAAGTTGTCATTCCTCAGGGCAATTTTGTGAAATTCTAACATATATCTGATTCTCATTGCTCAGAGTAATGATTCAAATAGTATCACTATTGGTGATCAGAGAGACAAAGGAACTGATTATACGCATGACTATTCTTTCAGTAATGACATGGATCCCAGGCGCATGGTCTTTCCTATTGTGTGTATTTGTGTACAACTCAAGGAAGGCGCCTTATAACCTGTGTATGGCTATGTGTCTCGCTATTGTTGACAAATAAATCACCAAATATACATTTTGTGGTCTAACAATTATTAAACATAAATATTGCTCCATTGGGAGAAAACATCCCTTTACTGACTCCAATGCAGTGATATATTTGTGAAAGATATTTGTGTCAAACAATATTGAGACCATGATATTCTGGAACCATACATTTGTGTCTATGCATCACTAATACCTAGTAGCAGCATGTCTGATTTTGTCTGTACCTTAACATCACTGCTACCATCCTCCAAGGCAGCGACCCTAAACCCTTCTCTACCTCTTCCCCACAGGTATTGTCTTAACAGACAAGGATGTCTTAACTGTTACACCAATATGTCAGTGACATCACCAAATTGAACCCAGACCTTACACTCTCTATGACACTGTGACATTATTATATGGCACTATTTATACCTTACATCACTTATATCATTACCAGAAAATAGATTCTCACAACATCTTTACCGCTGTCAACCCAAACTCAGGGCCACTACCTGGTCTACACATGTGCTCCACTGATATTGGGCGTTGACCACCACTTACTTTACACTTCAGCATACCTCTGTATTTCGAATATCACCCACAGCTTGGGGGCTCTGAATCTTGATGACCATTAAGTTTCATATTACACCAGAGACATGAAATGTGCAAGAACCTTATCTACAGCAAATAACTACCACTAGGGTACACACCTTCATTAGCTTTGCTTCTCTAACATCTGCTGTGGTAGAAACATTATGAACTGAGCATCCCGCATGTTGATAATTGACATATCACTGATATCCTAAGAGGAAAGCACCATGGCGCCATCAGTATTTTGGAATATTTAAAACACTCTATGATTGATTTTCTGTTGTGTTAAGGTACCTGTATACTCACAACTTTTTCTCTTTATTTGAATGACTCATCTTTTACAGAACAAGGAATTTGTATGTCGAGGCCATGACTATGAGAGACTAGAGGCTTTCCAGCAGCGGATGCTTAGCGAGTTTCCTCAGGCCATTGCGATGCAGCATCCCAACCACCCAGATGACACCATCATGCAGTGCGATTCACAGTGTATCCTTGGCATCACAAGGGCAGGAAATTAGGCAAGGATCTGGTGTGGGTACTGGCACTGCTAAATATAGTGAGTCATAGAAAATGGTTAGCGTGGATTATAATAATAATGTCTAACTCGATGCAAAATCCCTGGAATGATCATTTTTATGATAGTGTTCTCATATTCTTAACAATTTTATGTTGGTAATTTTGTCTTGATATACTTTAAACCATCTCTCACTGCTGCCACAGAGAAATGGTATTAATACAAGACCAAAGATTCTAAAAGAACATTTAGTAACAGGGAATGAATATCGGTGGCCACAGGAAAGGCAAGAGAATAACATGATTGTAAACTGAATGTGGGATACAAACCGTTACTCAGGCTACACTTAAGGTGGGTTAATATGAATGTAAGAATTGGAAATGTTTGAAAATTGTCCACCAAATAAATTAGAAACATACAACTTCTGAGTTTCTAAGCAGTCTCGTGTGGCAGTAGTATTGAGACTAGAGAAAAGAGATTCAATGACTGTCATAGGAAAGGATTTTTATTTACAGATTAAATATTTGCTTTTTGGAATAGAGTCACAAGAGCACCTTCTGGATTTTTGTTTTACAAGAACACTGGTTGAATTTTTAGAGAGGCATGGTATACACTGATAATTTATTTTACCACAAATACGACTTTCATTGATGCAAAATCTTTGATGTTGTAACTTTTTTAGAATTGAAAGTATTGTTTCTAAACTCTTTTATTCTGGTAGAATTCCTCATTTTGATTCCTCCACAACCTTCACACTTCAGGAATTGTAACAGAGATAGATTGTTGTGCAACAGAGCTTCACAGCCCCTTGACTTGGTGCTTGGTGCCGCCAAAGTCCTTTATTCTCTGCTAAGCAAGGCTATGGGAAATCCTGACAGGAAAGTCTTTTTGGCTAAAAAATGGTCTCAGAGCGTTAGTTTCCTTGGAGTCAGTGAGAGTATTCAGACCCTAGGGGAATGCAGGTTCACTGCAAGTGATTGATCAATGCTTTACAGGATCTCTTTCCAAAGAAACAAGGAGAATAACTTCTAAACATAAGCTTACCTCCTCCTACAGCAGATCCCTTAGCTCATCCCTCTGGTAGCTTCACACAGAGCAGTCAGGCTTAACTTAGGGGCAATGTGTAAAGTATTTGTGCAATTCTTCAAATAACAATATAGTGGAGAACAGCACACAAAAAGGATCCTACACCCGTCAGAAAAAAAGAGTGATTTTTAATAAATAAAACAAGACCAAATTTATAAAAATCTAATCAGTAAACAATTTTAGACATTTTAGTGAAAACAGCGCCAAAAAGCTCAAAGCACCAACTGTGACTATCTGGTTGCACCGGAGTGGGGACATTTTACAAGTTCAGGCCAATTCGATGGAGTGCAGGCCTGCTACAGGGACCCAGTTAGGCCATCTGAACAAAGTACCTTAAATCAAGGTTTGTGAAGCACTGTGAGGATCCACGGCAGAGATGCGTCGCACAGCCAAAGTGATGTGCCTGTCGCAAAGTGTGGCTAGGCTGTGATGCGAGGTCCAGCATCGGGGTTGAAGATCCAGTTGGTGAGAGCTTGTCACAAAACGGTACTTTTGTTAAATGAATCAACCACCCCCTTCTTTGAAGTAATTTACGTGGATACTGTTTGATCCTTGCTCTAGGCTCCATTCTGGGTTGGAGGAGTCTAGTTTCCCATATATTGTGGATATTGACTCAAGTTATAAAACAGTAATTTCATAAACGTTTCCCCCTTCCTTGATGAAAATTTTGTGGATACTTGTTGATCCTTGCCTTTGGCTCCATCCTGGATTGGAGGAGTCTTGGTTCACAAATAATCTTGGTGCATTTAGGCTGTCCTCAACTCACTAGTCCTGAGGAAGACCTGCAGTGATGGGTGTCCATTAGGACATACATACAGGGTCGAAACATCTTTGACAACCTTATTAGTCCATGTTCTTGGTCGACCATCCTTCTAAAAACTAATGATGAGATAGGGTATTTGTTGAACTATTTGATATAAAAAGGATGGGCATTTCTGTAATTGTTTCATGTGTATATTTTTTGTATTGTGTTATGTCTCGCACTTTTGCACTTTGTGTCACCTTTTCACCGTCATGATGTTTATTATTTTTGTGTTCATGACATCTGCATACAAAAAAATATTTTTGCATTATTTGGGTATATGACTTTGAAGATACTTATTAATTAATGGCATTGTTGTGTTTTGTCTATTTTAATAATTGTACTGTTAGTGTTTTGAATACAAGGTCAAGATATGCCCACACTCCTACTCCTTCAGCCTATACATTGATCTTTAGATAAGTGTGACATTTTGGACACAACTTTATTCACGTAAAGAAATAGGCGATACCCAACAGAATGCATTGTAGTCTATAACATCTGGTCAGCCTTCGCTAATGGCAACAGTGAGTCTCACTGTGCCCACACCAACACCTCCCACCCAAGCTGCAATGCCTGTTTCAGAGGAACTGAATTACATTCTTTTAAGTACAGGTAGAATAATTACTTACTTCAATGGAACTTTTTTACCCACTTCACAAAGAGATAGAAGTAACCCCAGTCATCCCTGCTCAAACAGTAGGTGTTATTGTTAAAAATCTCAATGGTACTCATTTTCAGCAGTATGCAAGTCTGTGCAGCTCCTTCCTAGATCTAAGCCTCTGTGAACTTCAAGTTAGTAATAATAACTTGTGACCTGTAGGTTAATATCAGATGCAAGTTAGCACAGTCCAGTTTGCGTTGCCAGTGCATGTTAGCATTGCTGTAATTAGGAGTGCATGCTAATTATGCCCGTTGTGGTATTGCACTATTTAATGTCACCAGCTCTTAGCACAATTTTTTGGGATGTTAGAATTCTGTGCCAGGTTTATTCCCAAGTCTAGTGATAAGACATATAACATGAGGATACTTATGAAGAAAAACCAACAATTTGTATGGTCTTCCGGCCTAGAGAGTGAGTTCCAACAAATAAAATTAGAATTGAGTAGTGCTATTCCTCTGCAACCTTTTGACACACATGATCCATCTATTGTACTCACGTATGCTAGTTAGTATGTGTTGGGTGCTGTGCTACTCCAAAGTAGAGAGGGAAAGGAAGAAGTGGTGGCCTTTGCGTCTCACACTTTAAGAGGTGCGGAGTCCACCTATTCTGTTATGGAGCTTGAAGCCCTGGCTTGTTGGTGGGGTTTGAATCACTTCAGACAATACTTATGGGGTTCGGAGTTCATCTTCCGTATGGACCACAAGCCTTTAATAAATGTGTTCACCATGAAGGAAGTCAGCAATGCCACTACCCGTATTGCTAAGTGACATTATAGATTGATGGAATTCCAGTTCCATTTGGAACACATTCCTGGGGCTAAGAATATTTTTGTGGATTGTTTATCCAGGTTGCCGCTTTCTAATGTGCAAGCAGTGGAGCAATTGGAGGATGTGTTTTGCATTGTGGCCTCATTGGCAGAATCTGGTTTTAATTGCATTTCAGAGGAGGAGTGGAAAGTTGCGGTGCAAGAGGATCAAATGATTCAAGTGGTGGTTGGCATGTTAAGCAACAGTTGGGTATCTAAGGACGGTGAAGGTGGTTTGTTTAAACACGTTTTTCATGAGTTAAGTATGTTTCGGGGTGTTTTGAGAAGAACGGATTCGTTGGTAGTGCCAGTTGCGTTGCAAAACAACATTTTGGCTTTAGCCCATGAAGGTCACGTGAGCATGAGAACCATGAAGAGGAGAATTAGAGGAGTCTTTTGGTGGCCAGGGATGGATCGGGCAGTTGAACATTTTGTGAGAGGCTGTGTAGCATGTGAAGTTAGTCACAAACCACAAGTCATGTTTCCCAGTCCTACTGAAGCAGTGCCATTCCCTGACAAACCATGGTTCAAGTTAGGTTTAGACATCATTGGACCCATGTATATTTTGGATGAACAGAACAGGTACTGCTTAGTCACGATGAACTATGGCTCTAGGTGGCCTGAAGTGAAATTTAGGAAGTCCACCAACACTGAGGAGGTGTAAGATTTTCTCCAGTCCTTATTTTTGAGAGAGGGTGCCCCAGTTGAACTGGTCACTGACAATGATGCGCAATCTATGGCCAAGGATTTCTAAGGATTCATGTGCCATTGGGGCATCAAGCACATCACCACTTTGTTATATCATGCCCGCAATAATGGTTTAGTGGAACATTGTAACAGGGTCATAAAGGACAGCATTCAATTGTCTGTGGCCAATGGATTGAATCGGAAGAAGGAACTTGTAGATTTGTTGTGGACCTTGTGTACTACCCCTAGTGCCATTACCAAGGTGTCTCCTTTTGCTCTATTGAGAGGTCGATTGGCTTCCACCAAATTAGTAAGGCCTTGGATCCGTGACTTAAATGTACCCAGTGTGAAACGAGAATTGGTGAAGGACAATTGTGAGAAAGCTCAGAAAAAGTATGTGACCAAGGATAAAATCAGGAAGAAAACAAGCTCTGTTCAAATCAGGAGATTGGGTTAAAGTGAGACTGCCTGGTCTGGTTGCTAAAGGACATTCCACGTTTTCTAGTCCCATGCAGTTCATTGCACTTGGAGGCAGATCTGTCAAGCTCAGTGATGAAAAGTGGTGGAACACGAAGAGGTTATCCAAACAGAGATCTGACTCTGAGCAGAGCATGTGTACTACCACACAAAGTGAGCCTAGTTTGAATTGGTTAGCAAGATAAAGGAGACCCCCTGTTTGGTTCAAGGACAATGTGACATTTTCATGTATGCTTTTATTTTCATTCCTGTTGCATTTACTTATGATGCTTTGTTTACCAATGTTGTGCTATACGTTTTATTCAATTTTCTTTTCTTCCGTTTATTGTGAGGGAAGAGATTTGTTGGGTTCTGTATTCATTATATTAGCACATGCTATCATGACAATGGGTTCTACGTTGGAATGGTGGGATGTGACATGGTCAAGAGCGGAGTTGGTTTCTGTGCCTGCTCTGACCAGTCTTGTAGATCGGTACTTAATAAAGAAGTAGTGTCTTACCTGCGGAATGCTCCTTCACTTATTATCAAAACTGCACCCCATTCTTCATGCAAAAGTGTTCCTACTTTAGCACACCACTTTAAACAAGTGCTTTACAGTTTTATATCCTTTGTTCAAATGTCAGTAGTGACTCTAATGCTTCTGTCCACCATTTCTGCAGCTAATAAATGGGATTCTGTTTCATCACAGCACAGATTAATGGAGCTTGTGAGTTTCTTCTTCTGAGTTTCTTCATCATGGAAATCTAAATCTTCCATGGTACAGGTTAAGAGTAATTATGATCCTGTGCTAAAGGCTGACATTCTTTTAACTAGAAAATATTTTTTGGGGGAATATGGACAGTGGATTGACCACTGTTATATCAGATGGATTACATCTTCCTTATTGAGTTTGGATAGAACAAGTAACTCATCATTATATCAGAGGATCCATTCATCTGCAATTACATAATATGTGGACTATTTCTTATAATCCTAAAACTTTTTTAAAGTTCTTTCTCCACTAACAAAACCAGCACTAACACAAACTCAATATTGACCTTTCAAAGTTAAGGGCTCCTATTTTTGAGGACATGCATTAACTTACCATTACCATGGATGATGTTTTCTAGTCCCAATAATTATGGTGTACATAAATGTAAAATTAAGAGAGAGCCTAATAATTATGCATGTATGCCCAGCAGTGTTTGGGCAAAATATCAGACTCAAAAAATAGACACAGAAATATTATGTCAAGAATATTAAGAAGTCACATATATCGTTGACAGGAATATTGAAGGGAAAAATATTGTTTTTAGTGTTGTTTTTAATATTGTTGTGAAAAATATCAATGTAGGAAATATTGTTAATTAGTACGTGATGTACTTATTTTTTATCTTTTTTATGTCAAAAACTTTTTTAAGGAAATAATTTACTTTTCCAGATGTATTAATGTTTTAAATTTTTTTTTAAATCGTTTTTAGTAGCGGGATTTTGGGTTATTAGGGAATAAGGGCGGGGAGTTTAGATAAAAATGTATTTAACATTAAAAATGTAAGTTCTTTATTGTAAAAATATGCAATTTGTTAATCTTAAAATAAATTGTATTATTAGTAATATTTTATTAAAATTAAAATTATATTTTGAATGAATAATATTTTAATGGCATTTATTAAAAAAAGTTTTTTATGACACTTTTTTGGAATATATACATTTTTAAAACACATTTCTATTAAATAGTATATTTGCCTTTTTTAGGATATTCAAATAAAAAAAGTATACATTTTAGATATCTGGAAAAAAAATACTTTTACAAAATATTTTGATAGTTTGCAATGTTTGATTCATTAATTTAAAATATTGAAATTCATATATTTTTTTTTAGAACATTTCTATTGATGATTTTGTTAATTGAAATATATATTATTAGATTTTGAGAAGTTTGTGAATGATAGGAAATATTAAAAGGAATTTTAAGATGCTACATCAATTTTATAATATACAGATTTAACTTTAGTAAATATTGTGTTTGAACTAAATGTTGTATTTTACTGATATGTTAGAATGTTTAGTAGTAAATTAAATTTTTAATTTATAATATCTTAGGTACATAAGTATTTAATGTGAATTGTATTTATCGCTTTTAGTGTCTTGTGGCTTTTCTCAAATTAGTATAGATGGGAGTTTGAGTAGTAAATGTCACCTCTTTAGTGTCCAACACTTTCCCCAAGTTGGTTTAGATTGGAGTAGGAATAGTAAATGTTAAAAATTTAGTATCCACCACTTTCCCCAAGTTGGTTTAGATAGGAGTGGGATAGTAAATGTTTCCCGTTTAGTGCCAAACAGCTTCTGCTAGTTGACTTAGATTGGAGTGGGAATAGTAAATGTCACCCCTTTAGTGGCCAACACTTTCCCCAGGTTGGTTTAGATTGGAGTGGGAATAGTAAATGTTACCTCTTACAGGTGCATCCTTTTTAAAGGATTTTGAGGGTAGGGAGGATTTAGGATGCATGTTTATATAGGGTCTTATTATGAGTTTGGCAGTCCTCCTGCAGAACTGCCACCACTGTGCAGGCAGGAGGACCAACAAGCTCGTGATACCCCCGCCCCCCGATTCTGAGTTGAATCCAGGCCAGGTGGGCAGTGCTGTGGTGGTCTCACGGGTGTGTTAGGCTCATAGGAGAGCCTTAAAGCAGACTGCTGCGTGATAGCGCCTGCAGCACATTACTGCACAGTGTGGCATGCACTATGTCATGCATGCCAGACTGTGCAAGAACAGAGGGGCAATTCCATCTGGTCCCCACAACATGTGCCCCCCTGCATGCACCCCTAGGCCCAGCAGGGGACACTGTTAGAGCTCTCCTAGTTGCATCTCCGCCACCGTTTTCATGTCAGGCTCACCGTCATGAAATAGGCAGTGGAAATGCAACTCGGAATATACCATCATATTCCTGCCCCTTTCTACTGTATCACCTCTAGGGGATCGTGGATTGTGACAGTGGCGGCGGTCCTGTGGCGGTCCGACTGTCACACTCAAAATACGGTGGGTGGACCCCCAGTGGTGGTGGTGGTCTGACCGCCACTGCGAGTGGAACAGTCATAAGACCGCTGTACTCAGAATAAGCTACATAGTGTTGCTTTAGCGAGTTTTGTACATTTTGAAATGTTTTGATGTTTTGCGTTTAAAATCAAAAATTAATTTACATTTTAATGCTACATTTTGTGATGTTATGCATATTTTGATGAGTGAGGGAAAAATACCGAATCTGGTGGTCCGAGGGCCGCCAGACCCATGGTGGCACGTCAGTGGCAGTCCAACCACTGCCCCACCAGCGGTCCGACTGCCCTAATTACGAGTTGGGCAGTCAGACCACCCTGAGTCCGCCAACGCTGCCAGGAAACCGCTGGTCCCTGGAGGTGGCGCGGCAGTCAGAGGCCGCAATTTGCTTGGCAGGACTGTCGCTGTCCAGCCAAGCATATTACGAGTTTCCTTTCCGACGGCAGTGACATGGATTTTTCTACTCCATGTCAATCCTGGTGGAGAGGAAACAAAGGGCACCCTAGAGGGCCCCCTGTGCCTCCTCTGCTTGTGCATACACACAGGGGGGCATAACATGTGCCCCCCTGTGTGCATGCACAAGATTTCCTGCATTGCATGGACTTTTTATTATATGCCATGTAGGAACCTTGTGAGGCATTCTAATTGGGGTGCCATTTTCAAAGGCACTGCAGCTTTTGAAAGAGGCTCCACCTTGGGAATGCCACGCTGCCCGTACAACTACAAATAACTTGTAATCTGGCAGGTGGGCGGCAGCAAGTCTCGGCACTGTGGGGGCGCGAAGGTAGATTGTCGGCCATCCCACTCCGCAAAAACACTTAATCAGGCAATAAGTGTTGTGTATTTTTATATTTGGGACTGTGATCTATTATGCTGTTGATTTTTTGATGTTTGTTTTATAGGTTTTTGTTCCCCAAATGATTCTATGAGAGTTTGCAGTTTACTTTTTTTGGTTTAAGGAAATCTGTTTTGGTTTATTATAAACCAATGTTTTTTTCTTAGATTTCCTGTTTTTTCGGTTTCCCAGAGCAGTTTTTAAAAAACTTTTTGTTGGAACCTACAGATTTTGGATTACTTTAAGGGATTTTGATTGGATTGTTCCTATGTTCGTTTTGGATTTTTATCCTTTTTGTGGATTCTTATTGGGTTTTTTGTGGGGATGGAATCAGATCTGCTGCTACAAAACTGTTTGCTTTATTTTTTACCTATTTGGATGGGTAGGAAATGTGATATATTCTTTATGCTATATGTATGTTATTGTTAAGTGTAATTGTTTTGAATATGTGTTGTATTTATTTGATGTTTTGTATTGAAATTTTTAGTGTTGGTTGGTGGATTATTGTTATATTTTTTAAATAATTATTATATATATTTGATTATATCAGTGTTTATTAATTTGGTGATTTTATATATTTGTTTCACTGATCGAATAACATATTTTTGCTCCTAAGAGAGAGTATCCCCTTTTCAAAAGATTTGTAATACTTTTAATGTAGGCTAAGTTCTGACTAGTGTGGTTTGAAAGGCATTGTGCCATCCTTCCACTGCATTGTTTGTTTTGGCTTCTTGTGCCAAGGTGCTGGCATAGACTTTCCACCATGGTATGTGGTACTTAGCTTTGCGTCTGTATCCTGAATGATGCAGTCATCCAACCTATGTATCTTTGAAGTAGTCCTTTAGTGGACTAAGTTTGTCTTCATTGTGTTGGTTGAAAGGGATTTCTATTAGTAAGTTATAGTGGTTGACTACCTCTGTGACATGGACGTAGGCTAGTGCTATACTTTTTTGATTTTGAAAAGCAAATTCACTGTTAGTGGAGTATTCCACCGATTTTGAAATCGGCGGTCCGACTGCTGGACCACCATTGCGATGGTCAGAATGCCACCACACAAGCCGGCGGCATCCTGTCTTCTGTAATATGGCAACAACACTGAGCCGGCGGTGTTGTGTCGGCGGTGCAATGGTCTCGACATGCTTTGGCCCATAGAAAGCCTGAAGCATATGCTACCACCATGGTAGCCCCACTTGCACGTCGGTGCATTGTGTGCCATGTACCATTTTGTGCATGGCACACAGTGCATGCACAACAGTGCAAACAGAGGGGGCACAACATGTGCCCCCATGCACACACCCCATGGGTTAAAAACACCCTGGTGCCCTGTTTGGGGCCCCTTACTGCAAACCTGTTCATGGTGGGCATCGCGCTATGAATAGCTCACTTTAAAGGCAGCTCGTAATCTGCATGGTGGTGGCTACATCGGCACTGCTGCCACAGACCACTGCTTTCCCCACCCCGTCAGTATCCAGGATCCTGGTGGTGGGGGCGGTCTTGTGTTGGGCTGGTGGTGGTCCGACCACAGAATTTTGTAATTGGGCGATCGGACCGCCACCACGGGCACTGTGGTCTTGGAACTGCTGTACTAATAATCAGGCCCTAAGTGTAGATTTTTGGAGGAATCTCCAAGTACTTTGATTAAATTGATAGTAACAGCCTTGTATCGCTGTGTGGGGGTATATTTTTAGAAATGTTTGAAACATAGCTTGTTCAAAGTATATGATTATTTTTTGGTGGTAGTAGTTATTTGTATATTGTTTAATATTATTTAGGAGTTCATAGTAGGTGCAGTTTTGTTTGGCAGTAAACCATATATGAAAGGCGCATTCGTATTTTCATATTCATCATGTCTGGTGTATATTTGTGTGCATGATTTGGGACACATTTTGAAGGTCCCATCTATCATCCAGGTTTGGCATTGGGTAACTTTCATTAAGATGTTTACTGTAGAGAAAATTAGGATTTTGTTTTCATTATTTAAATTGTCGTGTAAAAGGAAAGGTTTATCATTATGTGTTACTATGAATAATCAGGTATATCTATGTCTCGGTATGTTCTAGGGGCAGGTGGGGTATCACTGGTGGCTTTTTTAGTGCATGCAATTAAGCGTTTAAAGTCAGGATGGGGGCAGTTGGCCTGTTACATGAATGAGGACTTTGGGTTATATGTTTTTCGTGATGATGCCTGTATGTTCTTGGGAGCTAGTGCTTGCCTCTCTTACATATTGTAAGATTTCTCTCATAGTATGCATTCAAATAATATTTAGTACATTTCCAGTGTATGGTTTCTGTTGATGCACTTTCTTGGCTGTAGGTATAGCCCATATGGTTTAATAATTGTTTCCTTTTCTGTGAAGTTATATATTTACCCTCTTCTGTCATTGTATATGTAAATAGTTTAACTGTATAAATATATTATAAATTGACGTTTGTATCTTTATTATTAATAATTAAAAAAATGCAGTGACTTGTTATTTGCTTAATTACTTGTGTGTTTTGTTGAGATGTTTTGAACGGGCTGAAGCTTTTCTTTTGACCGTGTTTAAACGTGAAGCAGGTGCTGAATTTTCGGTTGAAAAAGAAAAAAAGGTATATTAGTTAAATATGGTATTTTGTGGCAAGTTTCGCAAGGATTTGGGGGTTAGGCTTATCTTTGATTGTTTTTTAGGAAACTTTTTCAATTAATATGTATGCATACTTACTTTATGGATATTTGGTGCTTTGTCAAAGCTGGTACTTTTGGGCAGTTTGTTGGTTTGGAAGTTGGTTTTCTTTTACTTTCAGTAGTGTATGTAAAAAGAGAAACATTACAGAGTGTGTTACAATTAAGTAGTTAAAGTTTATATTTTACTTTACTAACAGTTTATTTTAATTTTAAATATATGTATTAATTGAAATTGCAGTTGTTGAAATAATTTATTTCTATATTAATTATTTCTTGTGAAAATCTGGCAGAGTTTCCTCCTCTTGCAGTGTTGATCATTTTTGGAGTATTTAGTTGTTTTAATTAGTGTGCCCTTTATATTATTGGCCTAATTGCTTGCTTGATTTTATTGATTTAAGTTATTTATAGTTTGTTTTGGTTGATATAGTAAAGTTTGAATCTTTTTTATCAGTTGAGTCCTTGTTTGGTAAATTCAAATGTATGTTTTATTTTTGTGATATAATATATAGTTTGTTTTATGTATATATGAAATGTGTATATATATATAGGCTGTTTGTTTAATTTATGGTTAATGTAATATATTTATTTTTTATTATATTTATTTATTATACGTTTTTTGGTTCGTTTGAAGTAATTGTCTTGAGTTAAATATGTATTTTTGGGTGTTTTTGTAAGGATTTATTAGTTATGTTGCCGATAATATTGTCAACAATATTGCGAGCTGAAATTATTGTAATTGATATTAAAATTCCCACATATGTGTAAATCAACATTTGTATGATCGATAATATGTCAGAGACCCATGCCCTGCACTGCAAAAAAGCTAGATCCATGACACATTTTCAAGATTAACTCTCAAAATAAACTTAGAACTCTGTATCTAAATGGGAGTCAATTGAGTAAGCAATATTGATCATGAAAACAGGCATGCATCTGATCCTGGTTGGCCACTACAACACACACTGGATAAATAGTACCCTGTAGACATAAGGTACTGTTGCATGTACATCCAGGCTTTGTTCGGGCATTTCATGTTAACCAGTTTCTCGACGAAGCTGTTTTATTTTACCAGTCTACCTTCAATAAAGGAGGAGACTTCAGTTTTATAAAAAAATGTTGCAGTACTATCTATACTTGACTGTTGATGTATACTAGCAATGGCAAGATCTGACTTTCTCAAAAAAGTCATTTTCCACTAAGTGTTGACATGTAGAAGGTTGATCTATTTGTCATGCTACGGAGCACTCCTCAGGGGGAAGGAACGTTATAGTAACACTCCTTGAGATATTTTTATGGGTGTTACTTGACGGTTGGTTTATAGTCCCTGTAATTATTTGTGCTGCTTCTGATCTGCACGCGAATATCTTGGTGGGACAATCCTTTTAAAAAATATTTTTCTTTGAATCTTGATGTTTGGTCCTTCTGACAAACAACTTCTCCAGAAGGCTATGGTTCTGCTTTGTAGTTTTTTGAAGACTAGAGAAATATGGTGAATATATGAATATGTACATGGTATGGTAATGTTTGTACATCCATAATGTCAATCCATGCCTTCACATTTGGGGGCTGATTTTGATGCTGGTCGTCACGCACACCAAGAGGCTGTCAGTGCAGTCTGACTGACGACAGCACTGTGGGCTGACCGCCGAATAACAATCCTGGTGGTTGGACTCCAAGCGGTCCAGGGAAAGACAGAAGGATGCCATGAAAAGGCACCCAGTCCCGCACCACCAAACTCGTAATCAGGCCCTCAGTATTAACATTTTTTGCACGCCAATAAGGTGAAAGAAAACTGCAGAAGTGGTCTTAACCAATGCATCACATATGGAGCGTTCTGGACTGGTCTGTGGTGCACATGTGCTAACAATTTCCCTGATAAAAGGGAGGACATGTGAGTAGGTATGGTGGTTTTGTTGAGGTAGTAAGACTGCGAAATATTACATTTACACAGGAGAAAGGCAATGTAAAGTTGTAAGCATGTTGACAGTTCACTAATACAGATAAACATTAAACATTTGTGGATATGGTAAGAGGCTGTTAGGGCACTTGAGGCCTCAGCAATGGGCCCATCTCTTCAGTTATAACTTCATTGTGGCAGCATTACCAGTAGTCAGAATTGTCTCCATCTAGTGGTATAAATCAGTCAAACCAGAAGAGAATTTTCTCTTATAATTTCTTAATGGGGTACTGTGTTTTATACCATCACCAAGAAGTGTCACTTATTTTGTTGTACTAGGTGCACATAACAATAACTCATAGGCGCTAGAGTACTATTTTTTTGTAAGCTAGTTAAATTGTGCTTGGTAGTTCAATGTAAAACGTATCTACACCTTTAAAATTGATTACTGGTTGCTGGTGCAAACGTTTTACAAATGTTACGCATTCATAATATTATATCTTTGTACATGACCCTAATTTTTATGAACAGCAGGAATGACGGAAGCTGTGAGAGTAACTTTGTTATAGGGTAATTGAGTGCTGACAAATAAAGAGGTGCATTGAGTGTTGCACTACTACGGCCCAGCACTACCATCATATTCCATACATTTATTCATATGTGCTGCTGAAACATAGATTGTCATAGTACTCAGGATACATCTAAGGTTGTTTATGTTAATCCTACCCAAGGTGCCTTTAATAAATAGAAACACTATTGGTTTTACTTTGAGGTAGTTTTACGGCAAACTGGATCCCGTAGATGTCTAATAACTTCTTATAAAGAGTTTTCTCAAGAAGAGGTTGAATCCTCCCCGATATCCTTTATAATACCATGTTACGAGGACGGGTAAGGTTACCGATGATTAAGCATGCCACAAAATGTGGACGGGTTTTCCTTAACCAGAAAACATTGGTTTCATTAAGAGTTTTGGTATGTTATGATCCATTCATTGAGTCCTCGCACCTTTGGTGATATTGAACCATGGATAGCACCTGTTGGTGTGGGTGTGGTCTACCAATACTTGTATAAGAGGAGTTGCACTGGTAGAAATGCACGTGGAACGTGGGTTCCTAGAAACAAGGTGGTACTTTGGCAAAGGTGTGTTTAGGTTCTTAAGTATGTAGTAATATATGGCACTTTAACAGTTCACAGATCTACAGAAAGGTGACATTAATCTGTCATAAAATAGCAGCCAATACATTTGTATTTCCTGGTACTGAAAGAGCAAGTGATATATAGTCAGACCTCTGTTTTTGTCACAGTGGAGAAATAGAGCTATGGACTTCTGTTTGCTGTCCCTCTACCAGTGGCGGCTCCTCACCCAACTGCTTTTAAGTAATGTAATATAAAATGCTAATAACTTTGAAGTTATTATCATTTTGTGCTTCGGGCTGATTTGTAGGTGGGGTGGGGTGGGCAGGACTGCTCTGCTCTCGGAGCAGGCAGGGGAGGAGAGGTTTTCCCACTCTTAAGTGCACAATGACTGTTTCGTTGGCCCTATTGGGCAGCCCAAATCAGTCATGCGCACTTTCCCTGATCTCCATGGAGGCTGCATTACAGGCTGCATGGAGAACCTGCCCACCACTCCACCCCCAGGCTGAGCGCCGTGTCACTGCGCTCAGACCAGTCACAATGCTGCATTGCAGAGTTGTGATTGGTCATGGGAGCCGGGTTGTACTTCCGGTTCCAAGACGAGGAGAACAGGAGCAGAGACGCAGGACCCGGCGGCAAGATAAGGTTTTTTTTTACTGCGCACTCAAACCCCCCCGCCACCCGCGATCCATGCCGGCTGCTACTGCCCTCTACTGCACAATTACACTGGGAAAATAAAAGTTGTTGGGGGGGTCTACGTTCTATATTAAAAGTGCAAATTACTTGAGCAGTACTGTGTGATACTATTGTTGAAACAGCAGATGGAGCAGAAATTAAGCTGTGTCTAGGATCCAATTGAAGGAAAAAGAAATAGGGAAATGGAACAGGCATCTGAGAAAGCTAGACAACATAGGCAGTCACACCCTAGTTTATCTCCAGGCTTTCTGTATTCTGTTCTGGTCCACTTTTCTTAACAACCCTATGCAGATTTGCAGATATATGCTGTGACACCCATACCAGAGAGCATCGATGTTCTGCAGATGGACAGAGTTCCGGATCGCATCAAGAGCTTCTATCGTGTAAACAATATCCGAAGGTTTCGCTATGACAGACCATTCCACAAGGGTCCAAAAGACAAAGAGAATGAGTTCAAGGTAATAGCGAGTACCTCGACCTGACAAGTAATGCCACTTGCCTTATTTAAGCGAAGAAGGTGCCTGATCAAGCCCGTTGCAAGGATGCCTGTGTATTATCAAGAAGTAGAAAATACACACTAAAACATCAGAATTAATTATTTCGATAAATAATTTCATTTGGTCAATAAAAAAGTAATACAAATTGCATCCATGAAACCCACCGAAATGTAAAGATAGTCCGAGGTGGACCACCAGCTAAGTACACAAAATACTGAAACAATAACCCACAAATTCAACAATATTTGATTAGCAATTCATTCTATACTAAATATAACATCATGTTCCCTCCTGCACCATTTTAGAACCTTTTAATTAAAACTCCAGCCTCCGGAGAGTACAAACCTCTGCAGGTGGTCAGATGTCGACATGTGTACAGCATTGCTGCGGTGCAAGGCGTATGTAAAGATCAATTAATCCACCACATCATATTTCCAACCTCACAAAACAGATACCGGCATTAAAACAACATCTTAAATCAACTCGAAATAATATGTTCCAAAGAATACCTCCCAGAATTAGAATACAGCCACCCAGATGATAATTTCTAGAATAATTATATTACACTGTTGAGGTATGTAGATTCCTATTGCATCTGTTTATGTTGCCCCCCCCCCCCCCCGTCCCCCACTGTCAGCTTTAGATGGATTAATGGGATATGTGATTAAATCGATTTGCGTATTTTATAGGTAAAATGACAAAGTGTTCAGTTTTTGGAAAATAGCGCAGAAGAGTCATTTTTATGTATGCTTTTTAACTTATGTTTTGGGTTGCTTTCAGTTTCTTGTTTAATGATGCATTTTTTTAAAACTAAATTCACATTTGATCTGTGAATGTATGACATTGAATGGTTTATATATTCTCATTAAATCACTTTCATCCACTCATCCACCCACTTACTGTCCCACCTGCCAGCAGCCATTCTGCCATTCATACGTCCATTAACCCCTTCAGTGCCCGCCCCTTTCCCCGCCCTGTGCCGGCCGTTTCATTAGCGGGCGGGGTTTGTGACGAGCTGGTCTCGTCATGGGCACAGCGCAACCGCAGCCCATGACGAGACCAGCTCGTCACGGGCATTGAAGAGGTTAAACCGTCAATTCCCACATCTCAGACAACTGAGCATTTCATCCAGAATCACCGTCCTTCAGCCGCGGCCCGTGCAGGTAACAGGGGTGGGGTGGTGGGGTCGGGTAAGGGAGGATTTCGAGGGAAGATGCCAAGGGAAAATTAAATAAATAATTAATTTTCCCTCTGCATCGTCCCTCAAAATCTCCCCTTACATGGCCCCACCGCTCCACCTCTGTTACCTGCATGGACCGCGGCTGCTGTCCTTCTATTAGCTAATTCACTATTCCACCCATTTAAACCATCTCTAGATATCTGTCACTTACAAATCCAAAAGGATCATTTTTTTCCATAAAGGAAACCTTTCACAAACTACTAATAATACTTTCCCATATATCCAAATTGCAGGTAGTAGTTTAGTGACTAACTCAATCCATCAAACTCCAAAATGGACATGCATCAATGAATATCTCAGCACGCATGCACTCAGCCCACCTTACCTTGTACTAATTTACAAAGGCTAATAACCATTTACACATCCTTCCCTTTTCCTCTAAAAGCCAATACATGAAACCTTCCATGCTTGTAACCTTAAATAAACGTGTTCATCACCCTTCCATGAAGTGTCATCTTTCCTCATACTATTCATCTACCACCTCACTGTCTATCAGTTAACCTATCCATTCACTCCTGCTGTTGACATTGCCCTATCAGACCACTGCCACTTTTGTTCGATCAGATCACCGTCATTCGCTCCAATGGATGCCATGTTCCATTTATTAGCACTGGTTCTGTTAGAACAGCAAGTCCAATCTTTCCTCCCTACTACTCTACTGAAACTGCAATTATAGTCTGCAGCTACCGAGTATTTGATGATCATCCTAGGGTAACTGAAGATAGACATATGTTACTCCACTACTTGTTCATGTTATTTATGATGCAGTTAACCCACAAGGTATAATAGGACACATAGAAAATATATTATTCTACAAACTAGTGATCTATAATATAAAAACTGTTTTGCAGTCACTAAGACTGTAATTCGCTAAATCGCAGCATTAGCGACCATAAAATACCGAGAGGCAATGTACAAACCTCTTGGTAATTGAAATGTGATGGGAGCATGAAAGGGGCATCCTCTCTTCCTTCTGATTTACTACAGGAATGTATCAATAATTTACATGCCCAATTGCCATTACAAACTATTGATAGAAACCTAAATTGTCAAAGCAAGTGTTAGCCAATTCATAGAGTGGAAGCTGTCCATAGTTGACAGCTTTCATTTTATGACGTGTAACTACGGAGACCGGTGAGGCCAAACAGTGGTCCATGGGCCCTTAACATGCTCCCATGAAGTCATTCATAGAATGCAACTTTTTGGGGGGGAGATCCTGTCCTTCTAAGTTACTACAGAATGCAACAATGATGTGCAACCACAATTGACATCACAAACTATTGGTAGAAACCTAAATTGTCAAAGCAAGTGGTAGCCAATCATAAAGTGGAAGCTGTTGATAGTGGACAGCTTCCACCTTACGGATTCTAACTAAGGAGATTGGTGTGGTCGGACAGTGGTTGTGGGGACCAACAATGCTCCACTGAAGTCATTGGTAGAATGCTGACTGTTTGAGGGGAAGATCCTGTCCCTCTTTATGGAGCTGCAGCTCACTTTAAAAATGTGCTCTCTCTAAATGCGAATGAAGGGCTAAAAGTCTGCTGTCCCTCGCAGACTTCGATCCCTACGTTCACAACTATTGCCAAACAGTCACAAATTAATGCGACATCCTTTGATAACTGTTACATCTTTTACTGGATGACATTTTTAATTCAGACTTGAATATTGCACCATTGTTTCAACATTCGAGCTATAAATGCAGATAATTCTGCTTTGTAGATATTTAATGAGGTAGTAGGTTTTGTGGCTCCTTAGGGAATGGTGATTTTCCTTCAAATATTTTGTACATTACCAGCAGCCCAAATTTCAAGTTGGATTGCAAGTAGTGAGCAGGAGCTGCCCGTGCAGGTAAGAGCGGTGGGGCAGTGGGGCCGGGTGGGAGGGACTCGACAGACGACAATGAGGGAAAATTAATTATTTATTTAATGTTCCCTCGTCGTCATCTGTCAAGTCCCATCCCCCCACCCCGTTTCACCTCTCTTACCTGCATGGGCCGCTCCTGGTAGTGAGTGTGCAAAACCACTTGCACACAGTCTAATTGTTTTTTTGTTTTTTTGCATTAGAGCTTAGCTATATGCTCTTTGCCAAATATAGATTGATTTAGAACATGAGTTGATCCCTCAGACCCCCCTTCAGGCTTTCCAAAAATTTCAAAACAAACGAGCTCCTTCTGGATGAGCTGTTGCTGGGCATATGTACTATGCTGTAGTGGGATTCGGTATCCTGCAAATGAGAGGGTACATGTATAGTTCATAGGTAGGCCAAAGTCCGAACAACCCAGTGCAGCCACTTTTCCATTACACTTTCTGAAACTCCAAAATAATTCTCCTCCCAGAAAAAAAACATGGAATGGGCACTGCCTCATGGGTGACCTTCCTCCTACCACGACTTCAGTGTAAACTTTGGATACAAATTGATATTGCATATGAGAAGCATGAACTGATTGGCTTTGGGAAACACTGTGCTAGTAAACATTCACAACATTGTGTGTACTGCGACTTTCTGATGGCAACGACAAGCCTAAATTCTATTTCAGGTAGCAAAGAGAGAGCCATTTTTTCTGCTGGATGCAGCTACTGACTTTTAAATATAAACACCTGTAACCAAGAGTTAAAATGTTCTTTATTCTTGTGCGGTGTTGCCAAACCACACACAATTTCACATATGTATTATCAGTCACTTTGGGTATCCCATAAAAGAAAAACAAATAAATGCAAAGTCTGCTGTATATACTTTATCTCTTTTATTTGATTATATTCTAAATGTAAACGTGAATAATACACGTTCTGTCTCACAATGAGCGTTTACGGCACCACTGTTTCTTCCCATGCCTTTCACTTGCCAACACGTGTTTCTGGAGAACAATGTGCTTCATCAGGGCAATGATGATACTCTAATTAACTCACTTGAAACAGTCACTGTTTTTAGATACACATTCAAACTATTATTTTCATTTTTGACTAAAGGTATTTTGGAGTTGTAGATACTGAAATTGACGAAAAGACCATGTCGTGTGTCTCCGCAGAAATGTATGTTGCAAAGGCATGGGCACAAATCTGTATGTCATAAGCATGAATGTTGAGACAAGGGTGTGATATTAAAGTTTGAATGAAGAATGTAATCAAATAAAAAGATAATACCTTTTTTCACCATGACGTAAAATGTTGCCCTCTTCACACTCCCCCTGGCCATACACCCATGAGTTTACGTCAATCTCAGGTTTCTGTAAATGCAGAACGTTTATTACACAAATGTATACTGAGACATGTAGAAGGAACATTAAATTGTGCTATGCATAAGCATGCTACACAAGGACAAGCTCATTAATAAAGAAAACTCAGCACACAGAGCTACTTATAGACAGTCCACAGGTCTATTCAGGCACAAGCATGCATAATAACATAATGTAGCATGGAATCGTCACTCAAGAATATAATGATGATAGAGTGGGCATCTTTTGAAAGGGACACTTGCAGGATGTAACGTAGATGGAGAGCTCTGTGTCTGGGTTGCCACCAAATAAACCTGCTATACTTACTACTGCCTGCTGTCCTGAAGTGGAAATATGACTTGACTAAGCAAAGTGTACAATGCAGACAAGCATCTCAATCATGGAAAAACACATAAGGCATCACAGATGCACACAGATATACCATAGACATGCCCACTCGTACACCCCAAGAACATACACCCTACAATTTCTTGTAATCCCATTTGGTTCTTCCCTTGCAGAGTCTCTGGATTGAGCGTACAACACTGTCGCTGACGCACAGTCTACCTGGGATCTCCCGCTGGTTTGAAGTCCAGAAGAGGGAGCTGGTAAGTTACGTTCATAATTAGGGCTGTGTTTTGGAATAATGTCCTCTGAGAGATTGGTTGTTCATAAATAAAACAGTCTTTAGAATAATGTCTGCTGAGGAGAAAAGGAGAGGGCTGAAACAGTTGAAGGATGCCTTGATGGCTGCTAGCAGGACAAGCTTCATTCTCCAGCAAATTGGCAGTGACGGATGTTTGTAGTACGTAATCAGTGTCTGCTAAGTGGCGGCGAGGCTGACAAGTATTTGCCTGGTAAGTCACAAAGGAGTAGTACATTATGAGGTACCACAACTACAATACCTGAATCAATGGCTAGTTGGGGTCACAGAATGGGATCGAATATTTATACTTTGAGTATCTGCCAAGTCTCTTGTCTTAAAATGTTCTCCTTTGGTTTGGTTTTGGTGCAACACCATCATATACAAAAAAGCTCCAGCCAACAAGCTTCAAGGCTGTCACAACACAATTTCAGAACATCAAGACTGAACTTTAAATATCCAGGTCTCTCATTTTCATTAGGTCACCGTATTACAATATGTTTACCTAGTATCCTCACTGAGCCTACCCCTACAGCTTATTTCTTATGCTCAGTGTTAGGTCAACCCCTGTTCAGAAAGCCAAAGCTTTCAACTCATGCTTGTGAGCCACAGAGAGCTGGTATAAACATTTTATGCATATGCCGAAAGGTCTGTGCTCATGCTATTCTGTAATCCATGCCACAATGGTTGTCTTTGTCAATATTTTCTAAAGCTAGCCACTCCCTCAAACAGTTGTGTTAATTACATGTTTTTTTTTTCATCTAATGGTACTGTTCCTTATTGCTTTGTGTCACTTTCATTCCCTGCATACAC
This sequence comes from Triturus cristatus, assembly GCF_964204655.1. Lineage (NCBI taxonomy): Eukaryota > Metazoa > Chordata > Amphibia > Caudata > Salamandridae > Triturus > Triturus cristatus. The sequence continues at coordinate 353,629,022 of NC_140592.1, read as the reverse complement.
AAGCAGCCTGTTTAGCAGAATGAAATGACAGGGTCTAGAGCCAATGTAAATTAAGGAGCTCGGTTCATATCAGACTCCTGCACATTTATGAAGTTGTTGCTAGTGCTGTCCATGCACTAAAATACACGCCCTTACAAATACCCAAGTCCTGTTAGTGAATGTAATACTTGCCATTTCATTTGACTTGAGCAGATCTGCTTCATTCTAAGTCGCAGCATACAGATTCATGTATTTCATAATACATCTACACTTATTGCCTATCTCTATCTCCTTTGATGTGTTCGCCAAACTCATGATATGTTTTCTGGCTTATTTTATCAGAGTACATATCACTTCGAGCCATTGAAACTGCCCAAGTAGCACACCACAGCCTTAGCCTCGCGTTATGAGGGAGTACAATTCTATCCTGTGGTAAGGAAAGATATAACGCAGTAATCTCGGTTCCTTTTAATTCGGTAGATTTAGGGCATGATTACGAGTTTGGCGGTGCAGCAGCAGGACTGCCCCGCCGCCACACCTCCAAACCTGTGTGCAAACCACCCACCACATTACAAGTTTTCTCTAGTATGGTGGGCGGTTCTTTGGCGTTTCCAGGGCGGTGCCTATAAAATAGGCACTGCAATGGGAACGTCATAGTCAGTACGTGCACAGCATGGACTGCTGCAGTCCATACCGTGCAGGTACTGGGATGCATGCACACAGGGGGGCACACTATTAGCCCCCCTGCATGCACCCCATGACCCTGAGACAACAGGGGGCCATCTAAAGCCCCCTTTGTTTTCTCTCTGCCATAGTTTTCATGGAGGAGAAACCACCATGAAAACCGTGTCAGAGAGGAAACTTGTAATATGCTTGGTGGATCACGGCGGACCCTCCAAGCATATTGCAGCCTCAAGACCGCTGTGTAATCGCCAGGGAGATTGTTGCGGTCCCAGGGCGGTCCAACTCCCTGAGTCATAATCTGGCAGTTGAAGACTGCCACCGCCGCAGCCTGCAAGTCTGGATGTCCGTGGACCCCCAGACTCGTAATCAGGACCTTATAACTTGTACAGTGGGTCTAATGCACATAAGTCTTTGTTGGTCATCATTTAAGCCCTCAATCAGCTCTCTGGCTGTCATCTTCTTTTCTATGTCCAACATGCATGGGATACAAATTGTATCTTAAGTAACTTGCATGAATAGAACCAAATGATTTTGGGTAATAAGAACAAATAGGGCCTTATTACGAGTTTAACCTTCCGACTACCAAAGGACTGTGTCCGCAACTGCTAGGAGATCGCTGCACCTTTGGCCATCTGAACGCCATTTTATGAGTTTGCTGAGGGGCCAGCGGTGTGGATGCGGAGGTCTTGCAGTGGTGGGCAGTGTATTTTAATATATATGGATGCCTGTGTGTACATTCCGGCTACATATGTGTCGGATGCACACATTTGCATGATATATGTTGAATAATACCACCTATGCATTGCTGGAGTCAAACCAATATGCGGGCAATTCTGGTAATGGGTATATGGTATCAACGTGCTTACCTGTATTCCATTGCAGACGGGGTCCTATTCGTCAGGATGTTGATGCTCCTGTGTAGGTGGGACCTAGAGAAAGGGATCCACTGGGAAAATAACTTGAAAGGGGTGAGTATGCACCCCAAATCCTATGTGTCCACCGACCTTTAGGCGGAGTTCCGACCACCTCGGTCAGCTCATGGGATAGCCAACTTGTAATATGGACAGCGGTGTTGTGCCTCTATACTGCCCAATGGAGGCTACCTTCTCCCGAATGCAACCCTGGTTGTCGGTGGTGTGCTGGCAGTGCCTTTGGTCCAGTGGCAATCTCTGACCATACAACACTCCCAACTTGTAATATGGCGGACGACTCACCGCCATCGGACTATTACTGCCGGGATGGCAGTCCATTGACCTCCAAACTCATAATAAGGCCCATAGTATTGAAGTATTCTAGTTGAGTGAGTGAGGAAGATACTGCACCCATGTATATAATTACAACAGACTATTTGTGATATCATTGTCCAGCAGAGCCTGGTGCTGCAAGACTCCAATTTTCATTGTTACTTATAGTCTGTGATAATTTAGGCCTATCCTATTATTTTATGCGAGGAGTTCTCCACCCTGACTGTGGACTTTTCAGTCTTAAAGTTACTATCAAATTGCAGTTTTGTGAATACCGAAAAAGAGTAAACTTACACAAACCTGCTAGTTTGCCTTTGTGAATCAGGCCTTAAGTTGTCATCTATCATCCATCAGATAGAGAAAGAAACATGCATATTAAGATAGAACATGGATGCCAGCTTTCACTGCAAGGGTCAAATCAGTTGCAAAATGATAAGCACAATTATCCAAGTTTATGGAGTGAAAGCAGGTGTAATGACTTTTGTGGACTCTTGTGGAGCAGATATTTGGGGTTTTAATAACATGCCTGATACAAAAAAATGAAACGCCACTTTTTAAGAGGCCCTGTACAAGTGAGCTCAGATACACCATTATCTCACTATGGTTTGAATTGGCCTAAATTATATATCCACCATCATGTTGTTATATCTTGTCTTATCTTGGGCTAGGCTTCATAAAATTCCCTACACAAATGTGTTCATGAGATCTTTGGCTAGGTCTTGTGGAGAACACATTAAAATGGGTTGAATGCAATGAGTTATGTGCTAATCAAAAATTGGTAAATAAATTAACACCCAAACTGATCAAGGAAAGACACTGACAATATAAAAAAGATGTAGGGCCTGATTACGATGCCGGTCAAACCCCCTGTCCGACTGCCACGGGCCCATTCTGACCGCCGAGGCCAGGAAAGATCCTCCTGCCATAATACGATGCAGCTGCTGCTACTGTGGAGGTCTCATTGTCAGCGGTGCCCCGCTCTTCGGACATGTCACTGCAAGTGGGTACAAATACACAGGAAACATGTGCAGTTATACACACATCCATGACACATGTGGTGACGCCTTGTGCACCAGGTACCCCATTGCTGGAGTGTGGCGATATGTGCACAGTCCAGTCATTGGGGATACATGCCACATAATGACTTACCTGGATTCTGCCGCCCACAGGACCATCCACTTTAGGGTGCAGCTGTTGAGGTGTAGGGGGGACCTGGAGCCCGAGTCTGCCGGGGAGAAGGGGAATTGGCTGAGTATTCAACCCTTTTCCTTCATTTCCGATGACTCGTGGAAGGAAGTCTGACCGCCACAGTCAGGTTGTCAGAAAGCCCACATCATATCCGGACGGCGGTCGGATATACCTTGACTGCCACATAGCTGTTGTTCCTTTTCAACTGCCAATTTGGTGGTTGGAGGAAGGCTGTCAGAGTCGTCTGGATGCATCGTAATCGGGCGGTCGGACCGACCGCTTCTGACACGGCCGCGGCCGCGGCATGCGGTCTGACCAGCATCGTAATCAAGCTTCGTAATTCTGTACAGTTCTAGGAATGGCTCTTTACTGTTTGGATATCTTGAAAACAAGATCCATTGTGACTTTCGTTCTTATCTTGAAGAGATATGGCCTAAACTCTACCACACGTGGTAAATAAAGTTTAGACGTGTGTTGCTACCTGGGCAAATATACACTGTAAAGTGGCACCCAAAGGAAAACAAGAATGGTACATTTGATAGGATTGAAATTGTCACATATTGCATGCTTTTCCCTCAAAAGCAAATTGTTTACATACAAAACGATTCTACCTGCTCTGGGCCTACAGTATTTTTAATTACAAGAAAGCCATGGCTTATGCTACAATACTGATTTACCGATGATTTACTTTTAGGTATTATTCTCTATTGGATCTGTATTGCACCATATTAATAGTAATGTGTTTTAAATGTTATATCTGCTTGTGATTTTACCTTTCATGTAAGTTTAGCATATTCTGTTTGAAAAATGCTAAATGCTTGCTGTTAAATCCTTTATCATTTGTGCTGATTTTATGCCCTTTTGCTGAAATAATAAATAATAGAATGCTTAATTAAGTGATTATCTAATGTACTCTCTCTTCTGAACCTTTTTGTCTGGACATCTGTCCACATCATAATATTGATCTACAGAGAAGGGTCTTCACCCAAAGTGTCTTACTTAACATATTATCGAAATGCCTTGCAGGTTGAGGTGAGCCCTCTGGAGAATGCTATCCAGGTGGTTGAGAACAAGAACCAGGAGCTCCGAACACTCATCAGCCAATATCAGCACAAGCAGCATCACAGCAATATCAATTTGTTGAGTATGTGTCTGAATGGAGTGATCGACGCCGCAGTGAATGGAGGGATCGCACGCTACCAAGAGGTGAGGGTGCTCCTCAAAAATACGTGCTCTCCAGAAACATACTGAAAGCATGTGTGCACAGGGAGTCTTCAATGCTCAGTTTCTACTGAGGAGTTTCTTGGGGGATTTCCAGACCCATCACTACGGTGCTAATTACAATGTCAATACTGTTTTTGTGTGGAAACCGACCGACCATAGGTCAGCAGTTCCGAACAGCCGATTACAATGTGACTGCATGTGGTGCGGTCGCAAACTCCCATTTCCCAATGGAAGCTTGTGCTGCAGCACAAGCTCCCATGGAGAAATGAAATCACCTGCAAATCCCTGCAGGGATTTACAAGGGGACACCACAGGTGTAAACCAAGGATGTTGTCCGACCAACATCCTAATGAGCCCCTAAATACTTTGCAATGTAGTTAAAAAAACATATCTCCATGATTCACAATTCGATAATTGTGTCTAATTAGTTAACAATGTACATCTAATTTAAATAGCTAATTATTTAATTAGGTTGCTAATAGTTCATAGGAAACATGTGGTAAGGGATACTTCTCACGACCAAGACATGTACACTAGAATGTTCCTACTGTAACAGGACCAAGGCTGATATGCAAATTCTTAATCACTATCTGTATTGGCAAAGTAAGCAAAAAACCTCATGGTCCAGAATGCAACTCAGTGTAATTACCAGTAATTAAGATTAAGGCATGATTACTAGTTTGGCGGTGTGGGTGCAGGAGCGGGTGCGGGCAGCATGCCACCTCCCTGATCCCGTACTGCCAAATTTGGCCGCTGGCCGCACGACAAATTATGAGTTTTTTCGTTGTCTGGTGGGTGGTCCTTTGATGTTGAGGTTCCCACTGCGGTGCCTTTAAAAAAAGGCATTGCAATGGGAACGCCAAAGCAAGTTCCTGTACCTTAAGGACTGTTAGGTCCATGCCATGCAGAAACTGGGCACACATGCAGATGGGGGCACACGATGTGCCCCCTGCATGGATTCCCTTGACCTGAGGCACCAGAGGGTCCAGTAGGGCTCGCTTAGTTTCCTCACTCTGGCAGTAAGGAAACATTTAATATGCTTGGGGGCTGCAGTGGCCTCATCGAGCATATTGAGGCCTCATGCCGCCCCACCACCACCAGGGATCGCGGATCCCTGACAGTTGCTGCGGTCCTAACACGCTTCGACCAACCTACTAGTAATACAGCGGTCGAACTACTGGTGCTGCAGTGTCCAACTGCCACCGTACCTCCACCACTGGTTTTGGATCACCAAACTCGTAATCAGACCTGAAGTCAATAATTTCATCCTTCACTTTATTCTATTTTTATTGAGATGCCGCACGTGTGTAACAGGTATGCTCATAGATGGGTCCTCAGCTCGCTGCACCATAAGACTCATTCATCACCTTACGCATAAGGCCTAAGATGGCCTCAAAAGGTTTAGGGTTGTTTGTGTCCTCATTCAGAGAGGCTGTGGCATAATTATCTGTCCCTTTTTGCCAACATCAAGAATGATTTATGTAGAGTTGGTCCCTGTCTGTGTGGGAATTTTGAATCTAAGAATAAAGGAATAGAATGTGACCAAGAGTTATAATCAATGGCTGTAATAGATTTTAAGCATTTTTTCCATCATTTCTTGCAGCCACCAGATTTATTATAGAAACTTATTTTGAAGCATTAATATTAAAGGGGTATTTTACATTGGATGCACTTACTAAAGAAAAATCACCTCTGAAGACGATGTAGTCCATGGGTAATTATTAACCCAATTTCTCAAATCAATATGAGTTTTTGTCTCATTCTGAGAAAGATCCCAAGATGAAGAAGCATGAAGCTCATAAATTTGTTTTTCTCCTTAGAAGATTGGCAGCTGACCCTTGGATGATTTTCATTGCCTATGTGTAAGACCATATACAGGAAGAAGGATTTAGATGCTAAATACTTAGGGCCCGGATTCTGATGCGGTTAGAAAAGCATTCCCACCTAGGGCCTGATTACGATGCGGTTAGGAAGGCCTCCTAAGAGCATTTGCTCTTTCCGAATCGTATCGGGAACGTGTCTTCCCGACCGAGAGCCAGATTACGATGCTGTTAGGAACATAGGCTCCCATAGAAGTCAATGGGAGTCCAACCAAATCGTATCTGGAAGCATCCGGATGCATCACACTCTGTTGGTCGCACTCAGCCGATCCGAGTTGGTCAGAAACCATTTCCAAACCGATTCAATCGGGAAGATTTCCTAACCGCATCAGAATCGGGCCCAGAGTTGTTGCATTCTTCTACACTGATGCAGAATAGAAAGGGAGGTTTAATGTGCTTTTTGAAAAAGAAAGCCAGATGTAGAATAAGACAGGAATAGGACTGCTGCAAAAAGAAGCAAGTTCTGCCTACCCTTCTCTGCATTCTTCTGCCCTAATATGAGAGCAAAGGGAAGAATTGTTCTACCATTCAAACTTTCGCAAGCTCTTCTATGGGGAAAACATGTTTGACCCATGCACAAAATGTGTCGATTTTGCTGCCCAGTTTAGGGTGCCTCCCCACCATCAATTCCAGTGGGCTAACATCTGTGTATGGCTTCCACACATAAAACAGTAAATAGCCCTGAAAGGTCGGGAGAAAACTCCTAGCACAATAAGGACATGGGGAATGTTTAAGTCCTGAAAATGTGACCCATCTTTGTGGGTGAATATGAGGGACTATCTTTTGTGCTCTGGGTGGGTAGGTGGTAAGAAGGGAGTCACAGGGAAATGCATAGAGTCAAGGAGGAAGATAGTGGAGTCAGAGGAGACAATTGAAATGTGTCTGGTGGGAAAGAGTCAGGGATCAACTTTACTCCATGGCACCGCTGCCATTGGCAGGAAGAGCTGCTTTGTTGCTGTTGTACGGGGGACAGGGCACACGTGCAACAATAGAAAAGCTTACATACAGTGTGCCACTTTCTACTAGTGTGGTGGGGGTATGCCCTCTAACTGAACAAGATATATACTGGAGCCAATAAAGCTGCCATGCATCAGCTAAGGTTACAGCTGCTTGGTTCTGTTGGCTCAACCTGGTTATATCTCTGGTTAGGATATAGTAACTAAAACATCACTCCAAAAAACATAATGAAGTTTATTCAGGACATACCGGTTCAACAAAGTGAACCCAAAATAGTGTTATGTGAAACCCTTGAATCACATGAGGAAGACAGTATGATATTATTGCTCTTCACTCGTATTTCACCTTTATGTGAAGTCAAATCAAACTTGCAAATGTCTGTTGTAGGATCTAGAGAGGGCTGAAAATCTCTTGAGAACAATTTTAGTTCCTGAAGTAATGGCAGAGTGAAAGAAAGAAGGTGGCTCGGACAGATCTGTCAGAAGAATTAGCAGTGTTTTGTTTAGCAAGAGTGGTTTATGGAGCGTTTGTGATAAGATACACTGTTTTCTTTATTGAAATAGGGAATTTAAGTTTACAAAAATCCTATTTAATACCAAATAAAATCACAGGAAGGGGTTTTAATCTGTGAGAAAGTGCTTTCGGAGAGTTGGAATAGATCACCCATGTGTCATTGGAGTCTCCCTCTTGCATAGGTCCACTGGTTGCTAATGAAGTAATTCTAAAATGTAAATTAATTGTCAGCAGTACAAAGTTACTGATCTGCACTTAAAACTCCTACTGGTCTGCCTACCCTACCAAGTGCTCTGCAGTAGCTAACACCCACCATGTAATACAGCTAAAGAAATATGCTGAAGGAAAAAAAGAAGTGCTGAATGCTGAATTTATATGGAATAGTCTTCTAACATATGTAATCTTATTATTTCAGGCCTTCTTTGATAAAGATTACATCACCAACCATCCTGGAGATGCAGAGAAGATCACCCAGCTGAAAGAGCTTATGCAGGAGCAGGTACAGGGGCATGTGGGCCAATGTTTATAAAAGAGTGAGGGTTTCTGACATGATATTATAAAAACTGCACTGGGGTCAAAAAGTCCACACTTGAAAACAACAATGTTTAATCTTCAACATGTGTGAATTGAGGTGCACTGAAAAAATGATATGTTTTAGAGATACAATCAGAAAGCAATTACAGTTGTTGTTAAAAAGTATAGATATATCCTTTTAAAAGCAGACACATATTTCAAATGAGGTGGAGTGGTCTTCCCAGAGATAGCTCTGACAAAATATTGAATCAAAAATATCATGGGTCATAGAAATAGTGGTCAAAATATCATTATACCAAGAATACCGTGGATATTAATATCAAAGATAAGAATATTTATTTTTAGGAATGTAATATTTTTTCTTAAAGTAGTATGTAATATTGTTTTTTATATAATTGTATATATAATATCTTTTTTTTGGGACAAACTTTATTGTAGTGTATTAAGTTATTCGTATTTTGTTTAATTGTATTGTTTTATGAAAATGTAATTGTTTTTACATTTAATTAGGAATTATTAGTTAAGTAGTGGGTTTTTGGGTTTGTAGCAGATTAGGATGGCATTGTTTTAATACATAAAGTATTATTTTTAGTGCAAATTAATTTTGTTAATTAATTTATTCATTTAATTGATAACATATAAATGAATGATTAGCTGTTCATGTATTTGTTCATTTTTAATTAATTGTTCATTTGTTGAGCAATGCATTTGTTTTTTAATTGTGTTAATTCAATATTTATTAGGTGTAACAGTTTTATTTATTTTTAATTGTGATATTAACAATTTTTCTGTTTTATATACATTTTGCTATTAAATTTTAATTGTTTGTCGGTATTTGTTATTTTGATTAGTAGGGTGGAAAGTGTTTAAATGAAAATATTTGTATATGTAATATAAAAGTTGTATTTATTATTTTTTCTTATATTTGCTTTATATTTTATGAATATGTTTTAATTTATTTTAAAGATATTTTAAAATGTTATCGTTTTTGGTCTATACATGTATATATATAATTAATTAAGGAGATGGAAAACTAAATCTGACCCATCTAAAGTCCAACTCTTTCCCTTCTGCTTCTCAGATTGGAAAGAGTATATTAAAACCGTATTCATCTAAAGTACAACGCTTACCCACATTTTGCTTATGTTGGCATGGGATTAGAATATCCAACCCTTCCAAAATCCAACACTTTCCCTACATTTGCTCAGAAATGGAGTGGGAATGGTAAATTTGACCCCTACAAAGTCCAACACCGTCCCTACTTTTGCTGACCTTGAAGTGAGAATGGTAAATCTGACTCCTCCAAAGTACTACACTTTTTTTACTGTTAAAATCAGGGTGGGAATAGGAAGTCTGAGTTCTGCAAAGCCCATTACTTTTCCTTCCTATTATTGCTTAGTTAGGAGTGGAAATATTTATTTAATTTTTTGTTTGTTAATTATTCATAAAATTACAATATTAGCATTTTAGTTTTATATGTTTTGTATTTTTTTCTGCATTTATTTTTTAGATTTTTTAAATAAGCTCATATATTTTGTTATGTATATTTTTATGACTATATTATTCTTATTATTATCAATAATTTGAATGTAAAATACTTTTGTTGTTGAAAATGTTTACTTTTTTAAAGCATATATTTATTAATTGTATTGTATACTATTTTTGTAAATATATTATTTATTTTATGTTATATTATTTTATACATTAATATCTAAATGGAATATAAACCTATATATAGTACAATTGAAATTCTTGCTTGTTTTTGACAATATTCTGTGCCACAATTTTTTCGTCTCAATATTTTTGTAGTTACACACAAAGTGCCCGATTACAAGTTTGGCGGTCTGGGAGCAGGCCGCCACGCCACTGCATCACTCCCACACCACCAAACAGGTCCACCACCTGCCTATCAGATTACCTAGTATTTTTGTGGTCTGGCTGGCAGGCGTTGTGGTGGTCCCACGGCGGTGCAGTGAAAAGGCTCAAATGTGAGCCTTAATGCTGCACTGCCGCGGTACTGCCGCAGCGCATTCCAGCACGGCATGGACTGTGAAGTTCATGCTGTGTTGCAACTTGGGGCGCATGCACACAGGGGGCACAACATGTGCCTCCCTACATGCACCAACATGCATGGAGCAAGGGGGGCCCAGCTGTTTCATGCAGTAAGAACCTCCATGGGACCGTTTGGCAGCCAATGGACCCCCAAACTCATAATCTGGCCCAAAGTATGCAAACATGATTATGTGCTTTCTGATAATTGTTTTGCAATACTTGGGGATCACAATATTTATGTTCTCGATATTATGTCATATGACCACCGGAACATGAGGGGGAGTCCTTTGGCCTCCCTCCTAGTATGCATCTGAAGACCATTAAGGTGGGGAGGTGAAAGTCTTATTGGATGTTCATTGCCTGTTGCTCATTCAATAGTTTCCTTGACCCTTTCACAGCAAAACAGATCACAGAGTTTAGGCAGGCATCAATGGGCCCATAATTCTGAGGTTAGAATGGATCATAACTTCTAAGAGCATGGTGACAGACATAGCATGATTAACGGTATCAGGTTCAGTGCCAGGAAATCAACCAGTGCCTTATACTCCTTTTTTATTCAGCGACATCAAACACAAAGCAGCAGTAAAGACGGTAGCTGTGGTTTTAACTGAAGAGGAGTCATGTGAAGAAAAAAACATAGGATGCAAAGAAATGCTCATTGTGCTCAAGTGCTCTTGGGTTTTCTGAAGGGTACCCCAAAAAAGACATGGGCAATGACAGCAAAGCTCACCATCTTTTGCCTTCTCTCCGTTCTGATATGGGCTTGTAATTTTCCAGAGATTGATAGCTCTCCGCTCGGTGACTTCTCTGTTTCACTTATTCCTCATGGAGTACACAGGTGAACAGTGCCACAGAAAGAGTTTCCTCTTTTCAATAATTATAATAATAATAATAATTTTAACATTAAACCAGACTTTAGATCACATTTCATCATTAAACTAGGCACTGATACTCCCTTGGATGATAAGCTTTTGACTCATCCCACAACAAAGAGTTTTAATCGTCCAGACTCTGTATGCCAACCAAAGGCCCAATGCTTTTTCCAAGCTCTTCTAGACTTTTAATATTTTTTGCCAGGTATCCTGTTGCTTAAAGGTTGAACCTGTACATGATAGTGTATTCCCTAATACACCTTCCTTGTAATAAAGAAACAATGGTTTCATGTCATGTCTTTAAAGCCTCAGCATATCCGACAGACCGAGCACCTTCACATATGCCATCTCCCTGTGGATGGTTTCTTATCTGTACTCCATAGGATTGGGAAAAAAGTCACATCTTTCTATTATGGTTAACATCGCCTATTGAGGTCAAGAGTAAGTATGAAAACTGAATCAGACACCCTCATATCAATGGGCTTAAACTAGGCCTGGGCGGTAAATTCCGTTCCGTTCGCGGAATTTGCGGAATTTGGGTAATTTCGCGTTCCGCGGAGAACGCGAAATTGCCCAAAAATCTGCGTTCCGCGACTTCGCGAAATTTTTTGCTTGTTCGCGTTCTCAATATGCATGTTCGCGAGGTATTTCACCCCGAGCACGCAAACAGCGATCGCGAACAGGTAAAAAGTACCGCGAACAAGCAATTCCGCGTGTTCGCGGAATTTCTGCGTGTTCGCGGAGATTTTTTACCGTTTCGCGGAGATTTGCGTAACGCGATTACGCAAATTCCGCCCACCCCTAGCTTAAACCAGCGCTCTGCAGTTAACAGCAGTGTTTTGTAATGCATTTCTAGCAAGGTCTAATACAGCTCTCTTAATTAAGGTGGGGTATTTCTTACATTATCTTCCAGCCACAGAAAACAAGAAGCTCTAGATGTGTTGGCAGGAAGTCAAGTTTCAGTTGGCCCATCAAACCTAGAAGCCAGGGACACTAGTCAAACAAGTCCTACTCCTGCCCAGGAAGGACAACTTTACATTTTGTGAGAGACTTCAAGACCAGATATATGGAATAATGTATCGCATCTGTACATTACAAGATTATTTTAGTTCACACAGGAGTCCCCTTAACTCTCATAAAGGTATACAGCTTGTTGCCTTTATATTGTCCCAGAACTCTCTGTTGTCCTGCAATATCCTTATGTTGTGCAGGTGTAGGGTATTATTAAAAAATCATGTTACCAAATCAGCCTCAATGAGAACAAGGCAGAGTTTGCTATATAATTACTGTATCCTCCAAAGTGATCAATGTTTGTGTGTCTTAAATTCTCCATTTGAAGGAACAAATTATTTGGTACATGACTCCAAAGTTTGAAGAACGAATGTTTATACATGGTGTTTCATAAAGATTCAAAGTCTGTGAAATGTGTCCAGTTAGAAATGTATTGTGTTGAGAAAGGTACGCCAATGGAACCATGCTTCAGTCCTAAAAAGGTGCGCTTCAATATCTGAATTGATTTTGTCAAATGGATGTTTTTATTTCTGATGCTCAAGTACTTTTCAAGCAAAAAGTCCACTTGTACCTAAACGGGTGGCATTTATTAGTTCACATTTATATAAATCAAGGTCAATACAGCCACCCATTCATTTCCCTGTAAAAATCTTACACAGTGTTCAGGAGTGTAGAGGTACAGGAAGTCAATTATTCCATGACTGTTGGACCTCCAGCCCACTAGGTCACCAGAGGCTTTGGTCTCCACCCTTCCTCTGCAGAGGATCATTTACCATATTTAGAGATCCCTGCCTGTCATGTGGGATCTCTATGCCAAAAGTGGATTTCTGGTGCAGCATTTACATTTTCTGCAGCACTTAGGGGCTTATTATGATGTCGGTTGGAGTTGCCTCTGACGACACCGTCTCGGTCTCGGGACCGGCCGACCTCTGGTTGGCAGTTCCGACTGCCTGATTACAATGCAACCGAACACTGTTCGGTTGGATACTCACTTTTCTCTATGGCAGCTTGTATAACGGCCGTAAACCGTCCATAATACAGGCTCCTATAGAGAATTGGGGGGTGTAAAACCCTGCACTGTGTGACAGGCACCTCTTGGTGCCTGCCACACAGTGCAACATTTCACAGGGGGGGTACCCTAGGTACTCCCTCGGCCACCAACCGTAGGCTGCGGAGGCAAGGGGACTCTGCCAGAGGCCCCCAAAGTCGCTGTCTGACAGGCTTTCCATGTCGGAAAGGCCAGCACGTAAAGGCTGTTGGAAACCGACATCGTAATCCCAATCGCTGAAACGCCATCCACAGGGAATTACGGTGCGGTTCCGAGAGGCAGGAAGACTCCAAGAGCCAGTTGGAACCAGGATGACTGGCCGGTTTTTGTTCCGACCGCCAATATCATAATCAGCTAACCATGGCGGTCAGGAAGCGTTGGACCGCGGTCAGAAAGCTTCTGACTAGCGATCGAGGCTTTCTGACCGACATCATAATCGGCCCCACATGATTTTTTACACACATCTGCATTCTTTTTCAACACTACCACCTAAAGCAGGAATTTGTTCTTATAAACAAATGGTCAGTTACTGATGCACTGGAAGTTTTCTTTCTGTGTGTGTAGTCCATTATTATTTTCTGTGCCCAGAAGTGTGCCTTCCGGATGGATCAGTGGAAGAAATAAATGCATCAGAAGCACCACATAGGACAAACCCCTTGATGTATGGTGAAGGGGTCACTGCCTTTGATTGACCACCAGTAGTGTTCTTGATGGCCCCACCAGTCATCAGCCAGCATTTTTCCTTTTCTATATGAGGCAGGTAAAACGTATTTTGGCATGCTGTGAGAAACTCATATTCACAGCGGTTTTCCCATCTAGACAAACATCAAATACCCCTATAGTATTTTTTCGGTTTTATTATGATTAATTTCCAACTGTTACGCTTTGTGGGACTAAAAGCTTGCCCGACCACTGGAGACCTTAAACTTCTCTGGAGTTTAAATTTCCCCAGGATCTCCAGAACAAAAAACCTGGATAGCCTTATTCCAATAAGAGAGGTTGGATGGAGAATTACAGTGAAAGGAAAGGAAGTGTTTCTGAGATGAGTTAACATCAATCGTGATCGAAATGTTAACCTTAACTTAAACAAAATCAGGTTCCTGGTTGGCATGAAGTAAAGATCAAACTTATGCAAATGGGAGAATGTCAGCATCTGAAATGTAACAATTCAAAATAAATCTATTTACTGATACTGGACCTAAAATTCCATAAACCAATATGGGCCAAAAGACTAATAACTATCATGCCTAAGGACCAAGGATAAGAAAATAAATCTTTAGTAAAAGAATATTCAACAATAATAATAGAAAAAATAACACAAGGAAAAGTGTCTTCAGCGTTTAACCTAAACAAGCTTCATTCTGGAGCTGATTATGAATCATGGTTTTGGTTTGGGTATAGGTATTCTATGAATATCAAGCCACTATTTATTGACTCCAGTGCTTCATTAATACCCTATGCCTGAAGTTCAGATTCACACATGCCACTTTGTTAGGGTTTGGGGTATTGCTTCAGTAAGTGGTAGGGCAGTGCTACAATAAAGAAGCGTTGCCTTGTGGTTAGAATTGGTATGCATTTTGTTTGGTAATTATAAATGAATAAAAATAAGGTGGGTTGATGGCCCCAGCACAGTTTTCGACTTGTGTGTTTGGAAGCTGCACCTAAAGCCTTAAAAGTATTTTTCTAGACACCATGCATAATTCAACAAATTCCTTTCTCCCTACTAGGTCCATGTCCTTGGTGTAGGGCTTGCTGTGCATGAGAAGTATGTGCATCCGGAAATGCGTCCACTGCACAAGAAGCTGATAGACCAATTCCACATGATGCGTTCCAGCCTGTACCATGTAAGGAAATCCACCTTTGAAATATATTAAAAACATAATTTATCCTCCTCTTGTAAGTGGGACCTTCCCACAAAACTACTACTCAAATTGTTTCATGTCAGCACTTTCCCTAAGCTCATGCAGTTTTCCTTATATTCTCTTGGTATCCTGCATGAGGCATGATGCAATGTTTACCTTCCTAATTTCATGTCCTTCCCAAATTGACATTCATCAGGCTTCATTCTCATGCCTCCTTAATTGGACTTTTGTTTGTTCTTTTCTCTTCTAGGAACTTCCTGGTTTGGATAAGCTGAGTCCATCATGTTCTGGTGCCAGTACACCTCGCGGGAATGTCCTAATGTCGCACAGCCCAATGAGCCCAGACACTATCAAACTTATGCACAGACACAGGTACTGTATTTCTCTCTTATGCTACTGGGCAGAGGGAGGTATACATTCAAGGTAACTTTAAATCTTTAGCTCCTTGATTATAAATTTTTGAAGTTACTGTACCCCTTTTCTAGCAGGGAACTGGATAATATGTTCTAGGAAAATCAAGAGGAACGAAGAGAACATCTTGAAGGGCTTGTGTCATAACTAGCTTTGCATTGTCCTAGTTCAAATCCCAGGAATCTAAAACAGGATTTCCTTCAAAGTGCTTAGCCTGTGATAGTCGCTATAGTCTCCTTGTTGAATAGTTCTTGGTTTGTGGTCTCAGGGGGCAAGTCTCTAAATTGTGATTGCAATTCAGGTGTAGAGGTGAGGCATGTCCATAGTAGAGTTGAAGCAAGTTGAAGAAATGCCCTTTCCAAATGGTGGTTTTAAAACTCTGGAAACATTTTTATGGTCTGGCTCAACAGCTCAGTGGTTGCCAAACAATTATGTGAGCATCACTAGAGAGTGGGGTTGGCTCAGCCCACTTGCTGGAAACCAGGACTACATGTTTGGTCATAATGTGTGTGCTTCCACAAAAAAGTGCTTGCCTTCCACACAGCTGTGTTCATTTAGTTTATTTATCCAGTGGCCTGAGCTTGAACTTTCAGGGGCTCAGACATGACATTCTAATACTATTAAAGTGTCTTAGATAACTAGATATTTTATAGTGTTTTTTTCTGGTAGCGCACAAAGTGGGAGAGCAGTCATTAACATACATGGATGTTTATGTCTGGTTTGACAGTGCAGCTTTCACCTAACCTTTTAGCCTACACCATTATTATTTTACAGCTCTTTACTTCCACACAAATACATATCCATTCCCATGCTAGTTACTGTAATGCTTAACATTATCATGCCACATTCATTTAAAGCTGGACCTATTGGCATTGCCAATGCTTGTTCATGCTGTGACAGTGCCAAGAAATACTACTTCTGATGGACACTTCCAACTGCAGACTACACACCTTGTGAATATCCCCAGGCACCCAACTGGAACCCTAAGAATTTTCTTCGCCAATTCCCTTGCGCATCTGTTGTGACAACTCTGGTGTTTGGGTTTCTCATGCAACAAATGCCATATGCCATGCTCTACACCGTGGAGCATCGCTGAAAGACTCAAAAGGCCTGGTCCTGCTCGAAGTCGAAGGCGCTGTTGTGTTCTCTTTCACAAGAGTGATCGCTCGAGTCAAAGAATCAGAAGTAGCACAAGAAGCCTAAGCACAAATCCCCCTCCTCCCACCACTCCCACCACAAGGAGTCACATGGTGCCCAAGTTACGGCCCCAGTCTTCAACTTAGGACCTGGTCCCGGCTTTGATATCAGTTCAGCCAAAATTCTTAGGCCCATCATCGAGCAGAAAGAGGTCTTCGAAGAGGCCATGCTATGAATCTTCGGTACCCTAACAAATCCCTCTGAAGAACTGGAGATCCGCCTTGGTGCTCTAAGTATCTATTGCTGGTAGATCTACCTCCAATGCCAACTGTGCCCTATCACCCCATTCTGAGTTCAGCTCCGACTTTGTTGCCAAGGCAAAGACCAGAACCTAGACCTAGACCCGTAGGTGATCTACACAATGACTCCAGATATTAAAGCCGGCACCGAGGTTGTCAAGCCACCACAACCTCCACCAAAATCATACTCATCTCCTCCACTAGCACATTCAGATTCAAAGATGCTTCCAATACACCACATCCTGCCTGGTCCTGATCATGATGACAGCTCACATGTTTATGATGATGAAAACCTTTTCTTGGTTCCTCAAGACTCCTGTGACCTCAGTGCCTCCCCAGACACTGGCCTGCAATCACCCACTTCAGTTATAGCCACATAAGAGTCTTCCTCCTCTGCAATGGTAATCAGGAGGGCAGCAGAGGTCCTAAGCCTAAAACTCCCCACCACTTTGGTCAAGACCAATGTCTTCACGGAGATCCTGCAGCCAATGCAGACCTCACAGGAGCCTCTTCTGCTGTTTATTGATGCTCTTACCAATAACGTCTGCGCAACTGGGGTAAACAAGGATTTTGCACACCAGTCACCAGAGAGAAAATGGGTAGAAATCGGCCTGCCCCAGGTGATCTTGCCTTTCTCCTGCAACATCCCACACCAGAGAGCCTAGTAATCTAGGTTTCTACCAACATACTTAATCCCAATGCATTCCTGACTATCCCGCCGGGTAGAGAGTCGAAGCGTATTGAGACATTCATGAAGTGGATGCTCTTCTCTGCTAGCCTTGCCCTACGTTCTGTTAATTCAAGTTGCCTCCTGGATCACTGCTTGAATGTGTTGTGGGACATGGTGGCGGTGATCATGCGGGTTGTCCCGGAGAAATTTAGGACAATCCCTCAGTGCATCATACACAATGGTCAAGACGCAGCCCAGTATATGATTGGCTCGGCCTGGAAACTACTGACTGCTTGGCTAGGGCAGTAGGGACAAGTGTGGTGCTTCAGGGCCATGCTTGGACTTGTTCCACAGGATTCTCCAAATATGTGCAATAATCTCTGATGGACATGTCATTTGATGGCACACAGCTTCAGAGACAAGACAAGGCTTGGAGCGCTTCACAGAAAACAAGGCCACTGTGCAGTCCTTTGGACTAGCACCACCTACAAGGCAGTTTCCTTAACAATTTCGTAACTTTTAAAGGGTTTCCAGCAGAGGCCATACAAAACTTTGCCTCAGCAGCAACAGACCTCCCAAACCTTTCGAAGCAGAGGTCAGGGATCCAACCACCAGTGTCCAGGCCCCCAGGTGCAGCAGACTATCCAATCCTCTGGCCCCGCCCCCTACAGCCACCGTAAAACCACTTTAATTTGTGCTTGGAGGCACACGGGTGCCTGGTGGGAGGTTGGACTGCCTATTACTTCCACATATGGCACAGCTTCACATCAGACCAATGGGTTCTCCAAATAATCCAAAATGGATGCACCTTATCTTTCCTCTCCACCCATCTGAAAATGCCTCCTGCACATCAATGCCTTCTGGAGGACCACTTATCCATTCTGCAAGAGGAAATTCAAGCTTTTTTGGACGAGGGAGCCATAGAGATGGTGCCGGCATTAGAAAGTCAGGACTGGTTGTTACTCCCATTACTTCCTGGTGCCGAAGAAGGAGGGGGGCCTTCTCCATATCCTCGATCTTCACCTTCTGAACTTTTTCCTTATTAAGGAAACATTCAAAATGCTCACCCTAGCCCAAGTTCAATCTGCCCTGGATCCAGGAGATGGTAGATTTGGAACTGCACAATGCCTATTACTACATCCCTGCCCTGCAGTCCCACAGGCTTTACCTGAGAATTTAGGTAGGTCATGAGCACTTTCAATTATCGGTGCTTCCCTTTGGTGTTACCAGTGTACCTTGTTTATTTACGGAAGTAATGGTGGTGGTCACTGCCCACCTTTGGAGGTGGACACACCAGTCTTCCCATACCTCAATGACTGGTTGCTCAAGGCAAGTTTCACTTCAGATAGTCATGGATTACCTACAGATGACAACCAGCCTGTTGGCTTTGCTAGTGTTTTCATCACCATACCGAAATTACGCCTGACTCCTTCACAGAGGTTCCCCTTCATCTAAACCATCTTGGACATGGTGCTCTATGGAGCCTTCACTCTGCCTTAATGAGTCCTGGACATTTGAACTATGACCCAGATGTTTCAACCCTTGATCTGGGTCTCTGTGAGTGTGGCTCTGAGACTTCCTAACCTCTTGGCTCTTTGCATCCTGCTTTTGGGCCATGCCAGGTGGCATATGTGAGCTCTGCAGTTGGATCTGAAGTCTCAGCACCTGGGAACCTTTTGGATTCCATTCAGATGTTGGAGAAGAATGCAAAAGATCTGCATTGTTGGCTACTTAACTGCAGCTTGGCGAGTGGGAGACCCCCTCTCCTTACCCCATTCTTGGCAACAGTTGTGACTGATGCATTGTTGCTGGTTTGAGGTCATCTGGGAGCTGCCCCTTCTGGTGGACCGCCTGCCAAAGCAGCAGGGAAGAGTCCTGCACCTGAGCCTGCACAAGCTACACCTCCATTCTTGGAGGTTGAGTTTTGACAGTCGACAGCTTTAGATCTGCCTGAAATAGTGAGTGTCATCTTGGTAGCCAGGAGTCCCTCAAATAAAACAATCCAGGCGGGAGGCTGGGAGAAAGTTGTTTTCTGGCCTTCTTCCCCAAATATTCAACCTTCAGAGGCCCAGTTGCCTGACATATTACTCCTTTGTTTATCCTTAGGCCACCAAGGCTTTGCTTTGGCAAAAGTTAAAGATTGTTTATTGGCTCATTCTGACTTTTTACGTTTACCTTATCAGCCCTCTTTATTCAGATCACTGGCTGTGTACGTTTTCTAAAAGAGCTGACCCATATGTTCCAACCAACACGATTTGGGATTCCTCAGTGGCACCTAAGTCTGGTTCTCACTTTCTCATGTGCATCATATTTTAGCCAATGCACAGCTTCCAGCTCCACCTTAAAGACAGTGTTTTTGATAGGGATAATGTCAGCTTGTCTCATGAGTGAACTACATGCACTGTCTGTCATCAACCATATAACACCTTCTTCCCAGACAAGGGCATGCTCAGGACTAAAGCGGCACTTCGGCTCAAAGTTGTCACACCTTTCCATATAGTACAGTGCCTTACACTACCAACGTTCCTCCCCACACCTCATCCACCTAAACAGAAAGAGAGACTTAATCGCCTAGACCCAATGAGAGCTCTGAGCTTTTACATTGATGTACCATGGACCATCAGGTGGACGATCAGCTCTTTGTGGGGTTCTCTGGTGCAAAAAATGGAAAAGCTCTGCAGAAGAGAACTATATCTAGGTGAATTGTCTTGTGTTTCAAAATCTGCTATGATTGGCAAGAAACAACCCGCCTATGTGCTCATTCTACGAGATCAAAGGCTGCTACCTCTGCTCTGGTGCATGGTGTGCCAGTCTTGGACATCTGCCAGGCTGCTATGTGGGCATCAGCTCACACATTCATGAAGCCTGCATAGCCAAGTCCAATTGGAGGGGTATTTTGTCCAATTTGCCCTGCAGGATTTCCTGGTTGGAACCATTCCACAGACCCATCAACTGAGGAGGTACTGCTTTGGTATCCATTCACATGTTGAGAAATCTGCGCTTAGAAGTATCCATCAGAAGAACAAGTTACTTAACCTTTGCTAACGCTCTTTCTGATGGACATTCTGTCTAACAACAGATTCCTCACAGACCCACCCACCTTCATGTATCAGGGTATGAGCTCTTCTAGTCCATGCTAGTAAGATTCATTCTTAGACATGTGCATCCTGGAAGAATCTAATTATTAAGGCTCTGCGTCCAAGAGTGCGGACTGATATCAGAAAGAAACTGACATCAGTGGCAACTGTGTAGGAACCCTGATGTCACATCCTTGGTAGAAGGAACCCACCTATTGACACCTATTGATCACACCTATTGATGCACAAGGAAATTGCTGAAGATATTTCTCTGTATCCAGTCTGACACCAGAGGTATTCACATAATGAGAAATCTACAGTTGATAGAGCATCCACTAAAAAGCATTACGGAAAGTAACTTGTTCTTCTGTCCCAGGTATTGTACTGGTGTCAGGCAAAGACAAATTGATGTAAAAGCTACGAGCACTTAAATGGAATGACCCTATATGAATCCTCTTTGGTGCTCAGGCGCTATGACTCAGAGAATGGTTGGAGTCATGTGTACCTTTGCCATTTGTTAGACAGCTATAAAATTAATTGGATTTTTAGTGTTTTAGAAATTTCACATCTTGACTAAACATCCTCTGAGTAGAAGTTGTATAGCTTGAGCAGGAAGTTAGGCTTATACATCTGCAGGTCCTTCCATCTCCATCAATAACCCATCCTTGCTTGTGGTTTCCCCCAAATATTCTGTCAATAGCAGAAATGTTCAAGAACTGTGGACACTGACAGCAGAAGTTATATACCTGGCACAGTCTTTTTTTGTGATGCTGTTTGGTGCACTGGGGCACTGCTGATTAGCTATGGCGCTATATCTTCAAAGTTAGTATTTCTTCTTCCTTCCTTGTAATAGTTAAGAACGATGTACACAAGGCTGATAATGGACAATGTACCAGTGTCATGTAGATCCTATAACCCTATATAGGGTTTTCGCGTTTAGACAGCATACACTGTAGGATTGGTGTTCGGACTGATTTAAACACCCCCACCTGGTATGTTAGCCTGTATACCAGCTAGCTCACAGAGCCACTAGAAACCCCTCTCACCAACGAGAGAATAGTTCTTGGCAACTATCAAACATGACATCCCTGATCGCAAGCGATTGTGGAAACAGTGCAATACTTTTCGCTCAGTCACTCATGCTCACTTTGTCTCAGAGAGAAGCACAGAATGAACGGTGGGGACATTTTTCAATAAGCACTTATTGAACCAGTGTCATTCTAGGTTAAAATAGGTGTGCTGAAACAACCATTAGACAGAAACATTTATAAATGATTAGAAGCACTAACAGAGTAAAAGGATGGTAGATTTCTACCATTGCGCTAAAACAATGAATACAGGGAAGTATATAAAATACATGACAGTAAAGTGCGTACTCCTACGAAGCAACCCTAACTAGATACACTTAAGTGTACCTAGCATGTATGTAGGTGTAAAGCCAAGAATCCCCCTAGGATAAAGTCAACCTCGTTACCCGAAGTGAGAGACTGCGCGACCCTGTCTTGGTCTAGAGATGGACACCCCACGAGGGATGTCAGACCACTGCGGGTGGAGTGTCCGCGTGCAGGAACCTCAGCCTCTTGCGTCAGTGTGTCAGCATGGAACTCCTTTTCTCCTCTGACTACCTCAGCAGGATATGGTGTTTATATACCCATAGTGGTATCTTCTGGTGTTCTACCTTGCTGTATCATGTTTGACATACAATGACAGAAGGAATTACCCTTATACATAGTTATTATGCAGGAGATGGTAGTCCTGCTGAGTTTCCAAGAATCCTCATGCATAATGGATGAGGCCAGTTTTCAGGGAAAACTCTACGTCCTGTATCGTAACTAGGTAAAAGGTCAGTCCGAAGAACCGGTATGTAGTGTAATGGTAGAGAAGAATATAGGTGAAAGGTTAAGTGACTACCTGAGCCTATATTGGGGTGCCTATATGAAACATAACACCAGATAAAGAGTACCTTCTACTGGTTTATCGGACACAGTTAAGACCTGTACAAATGTAAACCAACTATGTGTGTGAAAAAACACCTTTTATGGGGATTAGGATTTAAAGATAAATATTTCAGACTGCCTTCTATTATTTTCTATTTTTTAAAGTGGAAACAACCCATGATCCTAGATGGCATTTGTTTTCGGAAGTATTTAAGAAGTTGATGTTCCTGGTAGGCAGTAAAACGAACCCAAAAAAAGGCAATACAAATATTGATCTTAAATGCACCTCCTACACCCCATTGCTTCGTTGTCTGTGTGGTAACACCATAGCTTCCTAGCTTTCCTCATTGTTTAGCGTTGGTGAATACTAGTGTGACAGCACTTTAATTAAGGGCGGAAACAAAGAAAGTTAATATTGATGACCTTTATTATGGAACATCATCTGGATAGGAATGCTGAATGGATAGAATCAATGCTGTTGATAGTTTTTTAAAAGCTTTTATACACTTTTTTCATCACTAGCATTCTTCCGTAATGCGAAAGGATAATTCAAGATGGGAATGTCTTGAGAAGCAAACAGAACTCAGAAAGCAAACATCATAAGATACATTAAGGGCCTCATTTAGAGGTCGGTGGAAACAAGTCGGGAGTGAAAAAACCCTTATCAAAGGTTTTATCTTAACGGTTTTAGTTTTTTTAATGTGAATGGTTGTCAGTAAACCTACTAACATAGTGGTAGTCACAGCCATTGTGTTAAGCATACTATTTATGAGGATCCAGGGATCTAACAGCAAAACCGAACAAATGTTGTATAAATACCATGTCAAAATATAAAAAAATCTGAGCTGTATTACTGAGGTAAATCCCAGTGATAAGCTATCTCTGAAAAATGTACAAGTAGATAGACATGAGTGACTTCAACATCGTGCTTGCTCGCTGACTTCCAATCAAGCATTGACCAACAGCAGCCTTCGACATAGCTCAGTCTCTCATTACCACTAGAGCTAACACACCATTATCCCTCAGAATGAAGCATGAACAACCACTTCACCAGATCTCCTATCATTTACCAGTGGGTCCGCTGTTTGTGTCATTTCTCTCAACTTCTAAAATAGGCAATCTTGGGAAACGCACAACTCACTTACTAATGATCAGATTTTTATTTTAATGATGTCGCTAACTCTCCATTTGACCTACTGTTAGTTCATCATTTTATGTGTGATTTTTTTGTCAAGCTTCCATGTAAAGCATGGTGTCACCAAAGGGCCTTGTATGTGCTATACAAAAAGTCATAATATAAAAAAAATGAAATAAACAAACAATAAATTGATTATTACATCTTGAAATGTTATGAAGATAACTTGATCAGTCAATAGATTGCCCTTCCCTCTCTCTTTTTTCAGTCCTTTGAACATGCTGGGTTCTGTCCGACATTCCTCATCCTCGCTGTCCTCACACACGTCCAGTGAGACGGGGAACTTGGTTATCTCGAACGATGGCTCCATGGGCGAGCCCCCTGAGGATATATACCAGATGCAGGTGGGTGTGGTCTTCTTCTTTTGCATAAAGGGTAAACACTTTGAGAGCTGTCAAGTGATGCTATTCAATTAGCAAGCGACTAGCCTTCTTCAAGTTTCTCATTTTCCCTGCAGCTTGTCTACCCTCACTCAAGGTACCAGGGATCTATCACCAATATGTCTGTGCTGTCCTCATCCCAGGCCAGCCCCTCCACCTCCAGCCTGAGCTCCACGCACTCTGCACCATCCCAGCTGATCAACTCTGCACCCTCCAGCACACGAGGTAGGAGCAAAAATACTGTCAGATCTTCAGATATTGGAGCCTCGCAGGTTTTGGTAGAATGTTCCATCTTTAAAATCTTTTTTCAACCAAAAATTACTTTGGGCGTGGTTATGTAAAGTTTGGCAGATATAGGACGTCTGCCAAATTTGGCTGAAGTCTGCTCCACCCTTTTTAGAGTGTAAATATTAGTAGAAGCAGAAGGCTTAATCGATGCAGGTGAGACAGGTGAACAGGTCATGGCTCAGTTTCACCTGTTTATATTCTCACGAATGGTATGTTTTTCCTTGTGTTTAGGCTCTCCTTCTCTGCCTGATAAGTACCGTCACGCCAGAGAAATGGTGATGCTGTTACCAGCTCACCGTGAGCGGCCCAGCAGTGCTATGTATCCTGCAGCAATCATGGAAAACGGACAGGTAATCTTCTCAGTTTAGCTTCTGGTGGAAAAAGCTATTTGTGGGCTGGAAGAACATAGGAATAGTACATTTGATCAATAATGTGAGCTGTGTATTTGTAATTCAGTTATACGATCTCTTTTTTTCATAACCTGAACAGTGTCTTTGTGGTTGTATGTGTTGTCTACTACACAGGGAGGCCGATTCACTAAGTTTTCACACAACCCAGGGAAAAAGCAAATTTGCTGCACTGTGTTGTATGAAATGTAGAGAGTAGAAATGCTCCATATCTACTAAGATATGGAGCACTTCTGATCCCTCCTAGCGCTGGTGCACTGTGTGGAACCACCCATGCTCCACCCATGGAAAGCCTCCCTGGCACAAGATAACACAAAGCAGCACCTTGCGCAGCCTGTCTTATGACAGACCCTGTTCTTTGTTTTAGAGTCATAACACTTTTCTGTACCTGGCTTACCCATCTATGGAAATCTTCCAATCTTGCGCCCAAATAATCAAACTCATGTTTTGATGCCTTATTAAAAGTCATTTCAGCAAAACTGATGTCCACCGTTGCATATGAAAGCGAAATCCTTTCAGGGAGAGATGGCGTTCTGGTAAACACTGAGGGACATATTCACAAGAAACTATCGCTGAGTCAATGGCACTTTATCACTGCCAAAGTTGCAATAAATCTATCACCCCATTCACAAGCTGGTGTTAACAGCCCACAGCACCAGTATACCCGCGATAGCAGCTGCAAAAACATTGTCACAGAGGCTAATGAGATGCAGAGTGGGCGTTCCCGTGCCAAAAGCCGCGACAACATCACACCTCAACATTCACAACGACCAGACAGAACTGCGATGAAAACACAAAACAGGCGATAAGGCGCGTTAGCACCAGGAAATGTACACCAACTCTGACCTGGTGTAAAGTCGAATGGCAGCCTGCTCAACAAAAGGGAACACAGTCCAGGACCACATCGTAAGGGCAACAGATGCCATGGAGCCACCCATCATGTGGCCCGGACCCCCAAGAGGGCCACAATACCCACCAACACCATCCCCAGGACCACCCCTCCCTGTCAGCCCCCGACCAAAAACATGCCACATCACCTACACCTAAACATGCACAAAATAATCTGCCTGACGTCGCACAATCACAACTGGTGACATGCATGTGTTGACACAGAAATGAGCAGCACACATTCACTTTCAAAGCAACAAATGAAATGTTATTCAAATGAACACTGAAATGAAATGACGACACATGGCCGCTCCCCTCGGGACAATCCGTAGGTCCCAGTCTGCAAGTCAAAAAACATGATGAGAAGGTGTGTCCTGCACACGTCAAAGGACAGAGAGAGAGCGAAGGGGAGAGAGAGGAAGAGAGGGGGAGAGAGAGAAGAGAGGGATAGAGAGAGAGAGAGGGAGAGAGAGAGAGAGAGAGAGAGAGAGAGAGAGAGAATAAGAGAGGGAGAGAGAGAAGAGGAGAGGGGGAGAGAGAGAGAGAAGAAGAGATGGGGAGAGAGAGAAGAAGAGAGGGGGAGAGAGAGAGAGAAGAAGAGATGGGGAGAGAGAGAAGAAGAGAGGGGGAGAGAGAGAGAGAGAGAAGAGGAGAGAGGGAGAGAGAGAGAGAGAGAGAGAGAGAGAGAGAGAGAGAAGAAGAGAGGGGTAGAGAGAGAGAGAGAGAGAGAGAGAGAGAGAGAGAAGAAGAGAGGGGTAGAGAGAGAGAGTGCCGTCCCTGCGCACTCAGGCCACACTGCTCACCTGCTGCCACCGGTGTGTCTCCAACCACTTGCCGGTATGTATCGCAGTTCACCAGGTCACACATCTCAGTCAGAGCCGTCAGCTGAAACAGAGTCCAGATACATGGCTGGCACAGTACACACACCTGCACAAGACAACATCGCCTGCCCCCTCATGCACACCCAGGCAGAGGCACACCAACTCCTCCCGCCGCCCATCGGAGCATGCCCGCCCATGCACACCCAGGCCTCACTGCTCACCTTCCGCCACCAGCGCGTAGATAGGAGGTGCCACCATGTGCCCCTGCAAGCCACAAGCCCGGGACCCGTGGACCTGGCACCCTCCACACCATGCAGCTCCGCTCCGCAGGCCAACAGGTCTCACGTTTGGTGCTGGGTCCTGATTACTCCATGGCAGAGGACATACCAGTGCACCCGGCACCATGGCAGGCTGCACACCCGTTCAGCACAATGGGTGCCACTAACTCTGGGATCCCGGAAGCAACGCCACATGGTGGTAGGCCCGCGCTGCCCGCTGGCTCTGCCCTACACTGCGGTCCAGCAGGGCACACCTGAGCTGTCCTGACCTCCAGGACGGGGCATCATCGCAGGCTGCACACCCGCTCAGCAGCTTAATGTGCCACTGACTCAGTGCGCCCCAAGTCACCGTCCCGTGGCGGGGTGCCTGTGCTGGCCGCAATTCTCCGAGTGCCACTAACCCTGTGCAACCCAAGTCAGCGCCACATGGTGGTAGGTCCATGCCAGCCGCAAGGCCTTGGGTGCCACTAACCCTGTGCAAGCCCAGTCAGCGCCACGTGGCAGTAGGCCCGTGTCATGCGCCAGGCCTCGGATGCCACCAACTAGACCTAGACGAGTGACCTGCACACCACCAGCGCATACGCCTGCGACGGGTAGCAATGATGGCTCCCCCTCGGAGTGTCATCGGAGTGGTCTGGCCTGCTGTACGCCGGACCAGCGCAGGTCTTGCCACAATGACTCGTGGGCTCGGGCGTTGGCCAGTCCATGTCCGGACAAGGAAGTGTCCCTGTTGTAGTGTTCACGGGACCCAGTACACAATATGCAATGTGGCAACCTCTGACTGGCATCCCACAGGATGAGCATCATTGACGCAAGGGAAATCACTGTCCCTACATTCATCCACACATTCATACATGATTGATGTAAGACATGACACAGCAGTGCGTCACTGGATATTTATTTGCACATCCAGTGCAGTTCTGCAGCTGGAGCGGTATAGAGCAATGCCGAGCACACTACACAATATGGGCCCATGGAGGGCCAGCAAGAGACCATCCATGGATGATGTACTCCGGAAGAGGAAGGGTACAGTCCGCAGTCTGTCTGCCGTGTCATTGGTCGTTGAACAGGATGTGGCAGTCCATGTCGCTGTCCAAGGTGAGTGCATCGGAGTGTATCGGGGGTCAGTGGAAGGTCATGAGGCCATGTGCGACACCAAGCAGAAACATGCCAGGGGGTGAAAATGATTGCTAGTGCCTCCTGATCACAAACCCATCATCGTCCTCATCCCCAGATGTGTGGCCTGCCCCCCCTGTGGGTGTTGCAGTACCGGCTGCGGCACTGTGTGCCACTGACACATCTGGTGCCTGAGTGGATACGCCTGCCGCACTGGAAGGCACTCACAAACCAGGGGGTGGGGATGTGGATGGTGTGGGGGCAGCAGCATTCATCAGCTCCACGCCTTGTGGCGGCAATGCCATGATGGAGCTCGAGCTGTGGTGCTGGGCCCCCACCTCCGGTCTGCGTTGCTGCCTTCTGGTAGGCGGAGAGTTTCTTCTTGGTCTTCCGCTTGATGTCATTCCATCGCCTCTTGACCTCGTTCATTGTCCGCTTGTGCTCTCCAACGACATTCACCTTGTCGACGATGTCCCACCATATTCCAGTTTTGGTGCCCAATGACACGTTGGAGGTGATGAAGAGTTGTTGATGGTGTTGCATCACCTCCGTGACTATGATCCTGTTCGCCTGCGGACTGAACTTTGTCTTCCTCATCTTCTTGTCCTTGCCCTTCCCTGTCCCCGATGTCCTGGGCTGGTCGTCCGGGGTGCTTGTGGGGTTGCGCTCGTCCTCTGCGCCTGCTCCGGCTGCCTCCATGGTGCTTGGGTGTAGGTCAGTTTGGGTGTGGGTGTTTTTTCTACTTTTATGGTGATTTTTTTGAGTTGCCAGGTGTGAGTTGCAGGCCTGGCGCTGCTTATCACTGGTTTCCTCACAGCGCTTTGGCCCATCGCATGTTTTTTGGTGTTGTGGTTTGTGGTTTATCTCTGTCGTGGTGGTTGTATCGCGGACATTGCCCGCGGTGTCGGCAGACTATCGCATGGTACCGCCTTGTTGTGAATTCCACGTTGACACGGGGTTATTTTCCGGCGATAGGCTGCGATATTGGAAGTTGCGTTACGCTACTCTTGTGGTGGTTATCACACGTTCTTGTGAATATACCCCTGAGGATCCAAATTACGATGTTGGTGGGACCGACACTGATGTGCCGTCGGTGCCAAGCCCACCTACATCTATATCTGTGGTCAGACCGCTGCATTACAATGCAGTCGGTCAGGCCACATTGCTCCTACGGGCTCAAGGAGACCATACGGCAGTCGGTCGGTCGGTTGGATCGCATTATGGAGGCATGTGGATTATGATCCACCTTTCCGCCAGCCATTTCATTTCAGTTCTACCAACGTGAAAAGGCTGGTGGTAAGGCTTTTTTGGGGCTGCTAGCAGGGCACATGTGCTCTGTGGCCCTCCACTGTGTGCCTGAGGGACACCTGTGTCTGTCCCCCTAAACATCGCTGCATTGTGTTGCAGGCACTGGATGGTGCCTGCCACAGGGTGTAGGGATGTTTAAAAACATGCCTTTTGGCATTGGGGCTTGTGCTGTGGCCTTTTAGCGGGCCGCAGCAATAGCCTCAATGCAAAGAGGCATGTTTTCGACCCTCTCCATGGAGGCTGGATCCTAATTTGGTGGTCGGGACAACCTACTACCTGTCCTCCGGTCCCATTACCGCAACGATGCAGGTGGGATGCTCGTCCGACCGGCATCGTAATCGGGCCCTATGTCTGCCAACGTTTTTCAGATCATTATTTTGTCTTCCCCCAAATGCATCTCCAGCTCAGATAAGGTTAAAGTCAGGGTTAGTTAATCAATTGCTCACAAGAAAAGGGGCCTATATATAAACTTGGAATAGAATAAAGTCATCTTCTGGCAATCGACAATGCCAGGCTTTATGGCAGGAATTACAACAGAATATGGATGTGCCTGCTTGTAGGTATCTAAATCAATCAATTGAAGAGCTAGGAATTCAATACCTATGGAAACATTCATACTCTCAAACAGTTGTAAAGAAATGTGTTAACTTCTTAGTAAAGAAACAATCTTTCCTTAAAGATAAAGAATTGATGGCTGCCAGATTTCATGCCTGGGCTTTGATTAAAAGACATAAGACACATGAGCAACAACTGTATCACGTTCTTTAAAAATAGTTTTTATGCATTACCGATACGGTTGCACCCCAGGAAAATACATTGGAAAAAGATAGAATAAGCAAAAAACAGAGTCGATCTGCAGATTGTCTAAATCTAGAAAAGAAAATTTTATACTAATCGAATGCCTGTGCCCGTCTTTAGCGGAAGAACGATGATCAATATTGAAAGCTTCATTCAATGAGCATGGCTTACAAACTTGCAAACAGGCAATAATATTGAGTTTAAATCCATCAGATTCTATGTTGAACTGCTGATACACACATTGTTTACAGTCGGCTGAGAAAGAAATATTAGCTGTACTGTAACATGAGAAACTGCTCAACTTGGAATATTTTTTCTTTTTGTATATTATGTCTTAATACTGCCACATTAGCTTTTTATTGTTATTAAGTGTCTCTCTTTTGGAGCGATGGATTTATGTATCCTGTTATGAAATGTTATGGTTTTTAATAACTATGCATAAATAAATGTTAATTAACAAATGAGGTGAAAAAAGATAAACTGATATGCTGGAGTCTCGCACATTGCATTTGCTGGTAGTTCTGAAAGACCATGATCTCCTGCTCTGTTGTCTTTCTTTGCTGAAATTTGATTGGCTTTGGTATATAGTTGAAAGTTTGATTCTAAGGAAAAGCTGCAGAAGTGTCACTTTCCTTAGGAAGAAACGTATGCCATTCTTTCAGGCCTGTAAATGCAGTTTGTGTATAAACAGGGAACTCTAACACTCTTTGCAAAATTATGTTTCAGGTTCTGTGGAACATGGACGGTTTCTATAGCTATTGTCAGTGTGCACAACTTATCAGTATGCACAGCAATAGTTAGAGGTCCAAAGGATCTGGGAAATTGGTCTTTATTATCTTGTACTCTATGCTGCATACAAAAATATACCCATAGTTTCTGTTTTTTTCTAGTAATAGTTTATTTTTAGTTATCTAATCAGTTAGCTTTATGTGTGATTAAGTAAATACATATATTTCTAATAGATACGTCTAACTGCAGATTCTTCACCTTTAGAATATCCCTCAACCCTAGACTTTATCCTGAAGATCTAAAACATCATTGCTCCCACTTGCCAGTATGTGGTGCCATGCAGCTCCGTGCTCACTTGTTTCTGCCTCAGAAGTGACAAACAGAGCAAGATATGTGTCACCGCTGAACGACGACCTCAGTTCCTTTCGTTCCAGGACTTCATACTTGGACCATGGGCTCGTTTGCACTTTTTTTCTTGTTGGTTGATTATTTTTTCTTAACATTTTGTCCAATGAAAAACTGTGCAAGGGAACATATTTCCTAAAAAACATAACAGGGTTTAAACCTTGTCGGACTGTCACAAGCAAATGGCTGTGAAAGACCCACATGAGGTATGTATCTGGTGTTTGGTTTCAGGGCATGACTAAGTCGTGCGAACAGTGTGCCCTCATGAATCCAAAGGCAATCTGAAAATGTGAAGTGCAGCTATACATCACTGAACACTGTAAGAAATCACAAAAGTCCTTCTCCCACTCGAAGTCCAATGCGCAGACCTACTGCTTGTGGTGAACCTCCATGCCCCAAGGATCCGCAGAGGCCTTCAGTTGGGTTACCTTCAGCAGATCTGTCTTCTGAGCCATCAGTGCCATCACTCTCCTGAGCCCTTCTCCCTAGTTCCACTCTGACATCGAAATCCACACTGGTCTCTTTGACATTGACTCCGGCCGAGGAGTACTCCAAACCAATTTTCGTGTCTGACCCTCAGTTGAACACATCTCGGCCTCGACTGAAGTCATTCCCCAAAACCACTCCAATGCACTATGTCTCTGTATAATCTGATTCAGATACAACAATGCTTTTACCACGGAGCCACTCTTCAGCACTTCAAAAACCTCTTTGTTCTTAGTCTGACCATATTCAACCAACTTTAACATTTATTTAGTGGGGGCCAGTGTGCTGGACTCTTCACTAGGTACTGGGATGGTTTCCCTTCCCCAGCCATCAACAGAGGAGTGTGCTTTGTTTGCTGTGGTGATATGTCGCATAGCTGAGGTATAGGACTTATAACTTCCTTCTATGGACATCAAGACAAATATTCTGGCTGAAGTTCTACAGCCTGGACAGGCTTTCTCTGAACTGCTTTTTGATAAAGCCCTGACTGACACATTACTGGGTACTTGGGCTAAGCCTTGATCTTGCCACAGGTGAACAGCAGCGGTGGCCGACACATTTAAGCACGGTGCGGCGGGGCACAGGACGCGGCAGAGGGAGAAGTCAACAGACGACAGAATAGGTGTTATTTTTTTCTCTAATTATACCTATTCCATCGCCTTTGAACTTCCCCCCGCTCCCATCCCGCCCCGCCCACTGCGTTTACCTGTGCCGGCCGCTCCTGGTGAACAAGCAGGTTGCCAGATTCCACAGGCTGTCAGGTGACTTTGATTCCTTAATACAACACCCCACACCAGAAAGTCTGGTGGTCCAAACTTCCATCAGCAGAGTAAACCCCAGTTCTTTTCCTATGACCCACCTTCCCAGAAAACGAGTCTAACAGAATTGAGGCATTTGGGAAATGTTTTCATTGGCCATCCTAGCCCTGAAGTTGGTCAGTGCTAGCTGTTTAATAGGACAACGCTCTCTGTAAATGGTCAGTAAGATCTTTCTGGCACTCCCTGAAGAATTATAGGATCTTGGCTCTAACCAGCAGCATGGTCAGGATGCAGCCAAATGCATCATACAGTCTGTACTGGACTCTATTGACTGCTTCACCAGAGCAGTTGGAAGTAGCATGGTGCTTCAGTGTCACAAATGGATAAGATCCATTCTCTGGAGATCTGCAGCAATCAGACTTAAAAATGCATTTCAACGGGACTGATTAACGAGAAGGCTTTTTGCTGTCCTGGGTCATTTTAATGAGAGCCGGGCCATAGCGTGTTTCCTGGAACTGTCTACTCCTGCTAGACAATTTCCTCAGCAGTATTGTACCTTTGGAGTCTATTCATGAGGTTTGGCTTATCAGCAGTGCCAATGCTCACTGGGATGTCCAGGCCAGCAGGGGCAATGAATTCCCAGTACCTCACTCCTACAGCAGCAGCCTTATAACTGCTTTAGTTTGCCCTTAATGGCACACAACCACCCTGTGGGAGACAGTATCACACATTTCCTTGTATACAACATCTGAAGATGATTCTTTTAAATCGTTCAACATGGCTATGCACCACCATTCCTTTCCATTCCACCACATCTTCTGCCTACATCAGAGCGGCTTTCACAGGAGCACTTATCCATCTTGCTTCAAATGGATCAAGCCTTTTTTGCCAAAGGAGTCCTAAAGTGGGTCCAGTCACAGAAGTAGGAACCAGCTCTTATTCCCAGTATTTCCTTGTGCCAAAGAAGAATGGAGGCCTTTGTCCCATTTTAGCCTACCACCCACTGTAGAAGGACAAATTCTAGATTCCCACGTCGGCCCAGGTTCTGTCTGCACTAGATCCAGGTGACTGGATGGTGTATTTGGATCTCAGAATGCCAACTTTCATGTACCCATCCTGCAGTCCCACAGATGTTACTTGCGGTTGAGGGTAGGCTAGGAGCATTTTCAATGTGCCCTGCTCCCCATTGCCCTCACCAATGCCACTCGAGTGTTCACAATAGTGATGGCTGCGGTCACAGCACACCTTTGGAGACTGAGGACTTCAATTTTCTCTTACCTTGATGAATATATGTGATGGTGGGTTCACCGCAGTCAGTCAGAAACCTTCTGCAGATGACGGTGAACCCCCTTACATCATTGGGGTTCACTGTCAACATGCCAAAATCACACCTGAATCCTTCGGAGCCATTCTTGTTATGGTGCAGTTTCAGGCATTTCTTCCACAACAAGTCCAGGACATTCAGACTCTGCTCCAGATGTTACAGCTTTGGTTCTGGGTCTCAGTGAAAGAGACTCTGAGGCTTTTTGGTCTCCTGCATCTTGCTTGTTGACTATGCCAGCTGGCATATGTGAGCTGTGCAGTGGAACCTGTCTCAGTTGTTCTAGGGTCAGGGGAACCTGTCGGATTACATTGAGGTTTTGGAGGAGACTGCAAATCTTCAGTGGGTTTTTTCAACCACATTTGGATCAGTGGCAGATCCTTCTCACTGCCCCACCCACAGATGATGGTGGCAATGGATGCGTTGCTGCTTTGCTTGGGAGGTCATCTGGGAGAGGTGGAGATCATAGGACTCTGGTCTATGGCGGATACCCAATTACACATCAACTTTCTGGACTTGCTGGCCATTTGCCTGGAGCTGAAAGCCTTCCTTCCATCACCAAGTAGAGGCTGGTTCAGGTTCTTATGGACATAAACACTGCTATGTGGTACTGCACCAAGCAGGGCGGGTTGGGGTCCTGGATCCTCTGGCAAGACGTTATTCTTGCCTCGATTTGGCTAGAACATCATGACCATGTACCACCTGGCAAAATCTCTGAACGCTAGTGCAGACAAACTCAGCAGTCAGCATATGGTGGATCACAAATGTCGGTGACATCTCTAGATGGCACAGGGCATCTTCCAATAATGGAGAGTATCTTGACTAGATCTTTTGATCACTGTTGAGATTGTGCAGTGTCAAAAAATGTGCACACTGGAGTTTCAAAGAAGGCTCTCTCTAAGATGCATTCCAGATAGAGTGGAACATGGCACTCATGTACATCTTTCCTCTGCTTCCTCTCCTGCCCTGAGTACTGAAGAAGATCAGGAACAACTGGCCGCAAGTCATCTTGGTAGCTTTGGAGGTGCTGATCAGACACCAGACACTCGCGTATACACGGCTGACGCTTAGCAGCGGGAGTGACAAACTTTGTGAGTGTGGACTAGTACACATTCACAAATACAGGGTGTTGCAGGAATGCCCATGTTGGGCAACGACCCGGTATAAAATATATAAAAATTGGTGCAGTGTGGCGAAAACTGACCCTTGCCCTGATGAAATTGCCGTAAGTTCCCTTTGGCAATGAACCATGTTGGCCCTCTATAATTCAATAGATACTAGGCAACAGTGTGTCTTGATTTTAATGTGAGCAGACCCACAGCACGCAATAAAATAAGATAGCCAGTGGTTGTCTAGCTCATTTTTAGATACGAAATAGCGGTATTCAAATCCAGATTCTGCTATCCCTCACAGGGCTTGTATTGCCGGGCCCTCGGATAAGATATCCTGTGTACTGGCACCACGATACACCACACTTAGCTTTTTGTTTCTTTCCTTTTTTTTTTTCTTTTTTTTTTATTTCACCACAAATTTTGTTATGGGTTGGCAGTTGCTGATGATGAGAACCTGAGGATGCAGGTGAGAACTAAACTGCAAACTCCCATGGTGTTACTCCCGTGAGGCACTGTCAACCTTTTTTATCACTTTTTTCTTCTTTTCATTATTGTTTTGTCATTCACACGACAGGGTGGTATAGACTTAGGGAGACAGAACCCACACACACAACCCCTTTTTTTAGGAATAAGAGGCAATTAAGGATCCCCTGGAATAGACGGTATAAGTATAGCCGCTGTCCAGTCACACAAAGTTGGGTGACCTTAGTTTGAGAGCGGGAACTCCGAATACTTCATTCACTTAAAGATCAGGTCTACGTAGTGTCATAATTCAGAGAGTGGGGGGCGACCTGTTCTTTATCCCCTTATAGCTCCTTTGTGTATATAGCTTTGTATTGAGCCAGGAGGGTGTGGTACCTGGAACTTCTGGGCATGAACATCTATTCTCCGATCAACCTACCGCTTTGGGAGAATTTCCTATTGCAGCAGCAGGGCAGGGTCCTGCGCCTGAATGTACACAATCCACTCCTCAATGCATGGAGTTTGAGTGGTGGCAGTTGAAGGAGTTTGATATTCCCCCCCCCCCAAGTTGTGGATGTCATCCTTGCTGCCAGGTGTCCTACAAAGTCTATCTACGCCGGGCTCTTGGACAAGTATGTGGCCTGGTGTGGCACTCATAATACAGATCCATTGCAGGCGAAACTGTTGGATGTCCTGTAGTTTGTTTTAATTCGGGACCAGGAAGGCCTTGCAGTGGGCACTACAAACGGTTATTTGTTGGCCCATTTGGTCTTTTTGCATTTGCCGGACAATCTATTTTTTTTAAATCACCTGCTGTGATAAGCGGGTTATAAATGGTTTAATGCATATGTTTCCCCCCAAACCCTTGTGATGGAAGACTTCAATGAGGAGCGGCACAGTGCCACCTACTGGTGCACTGCAGCAATGCCTTTTTAAACCTTCTGGATCCAGTCTGGTGACTGGGGATATTCTTCAGGTAAAAAATCTGTAGTTAGATAGAGTATACACCAGAAAAAGTGATACCAAAGCTTAGTAACTCGCTTGTCTACTCGCCCGAGTATGTCATTTTATTTCTGACTCGATCTGAAATGCTAAAATGATGGGATAAAACTCACTTAATTTCTCCAGGTATCGACGCTGTTCAATGCAATAACGTGTGTTCCACTGCAACTAATTAGAAGGGTGTTATTTGAAGTCTACACTTCAGTAGGAATGCTGAGAAGGCAGTTTTGTCTATATCAATCAGATTTCTTTCTACCTTTTACAGCCTCCCAACTTCCAGCGCACTCTTCTCCACCAGGTTATTGGACCCTGCAAACCTTGTAGCGACCCCAATCTCTCTGTTGTCGAGAAAGGTAAGGAACTTGTACCTTATCTAAAAAAAAAAATCTTTCAAGTACTGCACATTAGAATAATAATGCTAATATTCCCCTTACAGCCTCCTACATCAATGAAAAAGGGTCCGCTTGAATCTTTCACAAACAGCAATGTTATTCATACCAGACTCTAAGTTCTGTTGTGTTAGAATATGATTCACATACCTTCAGACTGCAAAAGAATTAGTTGCTCATATGAATACAGTGTTATCAAGCATTGACAAAGTCAATGGGTTACACCCATAAAACCTATGAGCTTTGTCACTGCTTGTGTTTTTTCTCTAGATTGCCATTGTGCATGCTTTCAAATGCAGGCATAGTGGACATCTTTGAGTGAATCTTTTTTTTGTTTTAAGATACCCATTCAAAGATGGCAATTATATATTAATGTGCTGGTGCAGCTTCTTTCTTTGAAGGTTTAACATATACTTATAGAATATTAATTTAAAGGTGGCTGCTTCAGTGTACATTAATGTGTTGGTAAGATCTTTGAATGAATTTCCATTCAGTTGAAGAAAATCTTTTAAAGATGTCCACTGTGCATACTTATGCGCACCTGGTTGCCTCCATTGAATATATTCCCTTATACACTAAGATGATGCATACAAAATGGCCACCTTGCTAGTGTGCGCTTGCATGCATATGCCCACACACATGATCCATCTTGGAATAGATAGAAAAAATGATATGGCCACCATAGTGAGTGGCAGCATTCAGAGAATAAGAGAGCAGTGGGACAAGCAGATGTTGGGTGGGGTAGCATTTAGTAAACAAACTGGGACCTGGGGTAAGGTGGGAGGAGAGTAGGGAGAGTGAGAAAATACCCCATCATATGGACAGCAATACAAGGCTTGACATTAGCAGTTGAAGCATACATGCAATGCAGTCAAAATGTGGGTAGCCCAAAATGCGCTTGGGTAGGACAAACAGACTAGCTGGAAGGAAAGCCATTGAATCAGGAGTGAGGACGTTAGATATACAAGAAAGCCATCAGTGATAAGCAGGTGGCTCATGGCCTAGTGTTGACTCATGACTCACAGCTCATGAGTACCTGATGTCTACTCTATTTATTGTATTGTTCACAAAATGTGTGTTTGATAACAGAAACCTAAAGCTGTCTGTAGGCAAGACCTAAACACTGGTGCTAAATGTTAGCTGCACTGGGTTTTACTCAAGTTATTATGCCTGACTTACAGTGTTGTACACAATTGGGACTAATGTGCACAAGCAGGACTTTGGTGAACTCCGCATTTAAAATCTCTATCCAAAGATTTGAATTTTATTTTATTTATTACATGTACCTAACAGTTTTATCCTAAGAACTTTTCCATCTACACTAATCTCTAGCAGGGATCATTGACAGAATGTTGGCCACACAAATATTGTGATAGAAATATTGTATCAAAAATATCATTGACACAAATATTGTTTTCCTATACTTATGAAGGTAAGTACAAAATATTGAGTAAAAAATATCGTTTACACTATCGTTAAAAATATGACAAAAATATTGTTTTCAATAAATACACAGTTTAACATAGTAAAACATAAACATTTGAATACAAAACTATAATATGATGTATATTACATGAATTTAAGTAACATTCAATATTAAAAATAAACATACTTATGTAAACATGCACACATTAAAACTTATGTGTATATGTTTATATATACATATCTCTAAGATCAACTAATATTAATTTAATATATTTTTCATCATATTTATTTTTTGTGGTTTTAAATGTAACATTATCTCAAAGTATATATATATATATATATATATATATATACACAACATGAAAAATTAAAACATGAAAACAAATAGATACATTAAAACTAATTTACTAAAAATATTAACACCAAATACAAAAGTTTATGCACATATATTTACAAATGCTTTATGATTGAAAAACGAAACAAATAATACATTCTAAACAATAATAAAAATATAGTAAACTTTGTAAAAAATAGACAATATCACCACTGCACTCTGTGCAACAGTAGTGAAAGTGTTGAACTCCAGAGTGATAAAATGTACTATTCCCACTCCAGGCTGTGCAATAGTAAATACATGTAATTGAGTTCAAACAAATATATAAATTTGAAACATAATTAAATAATTTAAATTATTATTAACATTTGTAATAATTAATTTGAAATGTAATAATGTGTTATTAATAGATCATTTAATTAAATTACATTATACTCCCACAAACATAGCAATTAAATATAATTACAATTAAAAAAAACACAATTAACATATTAAGTAATATTTAAATTAATTATTAAATGAACTATTATGTGTTAATTAATTATAATTCAATACCTTTCCACCTTATTCCCCTACAAACACAACATAAAGTATAATTTTTAAACCATTGACATCATTATTAATACATTAAATATTTATTTTAAAATTAATAATTAATTGATCATTCCTTATTAGCTAACTTTCCACCCTATACCCTACAAACCCAACAACCCGCACCTAAACAATACAAATATATATATTTACACAATTTACTTAATGATCAATTAACTAATTAAAAATAAATAAATGATTACTTAATTAATTTCCTAACCTATACCCCTACATACAAAACAACCAACACCTAAAATATCACTGAAAAATAAAATAATTACACAATTTACATAATTAATTATCAATTAACTAATCAATAATAAACAATTAATTAATAATTAATCAATTATTAATTACCTTCTCACCCAGTACCCCTACAAACAAAACAACCCGCTTCAAAGTATCACCTAAAAATATAATTATTACCCAATGTACATAATTAATTATCAATTAAATAATTAATATTCATTAAAAATTAATTATTAATTAATTATGTTTAATTAACTTCTCACCCTTTACCCCTGCAGCCCTCACAACCCACTCCAACACTATAAATTACTATTTACAGGTAAATTAAAAAATATGTACAACTTAAAATGAAAAGTTATAATTGAAAATTGTAAAGAAAAATTATACAACCAATATATAAGATATACAATTAAAATCTGAACTAAAAAATGATAATAATTAAAAACTAAGGGGTCGATTACGATGGCGGGCAGACAAAGTCCGCCTGCCATCGCATTGGCAAAAGGGACCGCCCGCAATAGGTGCGGCGGTCCCGAAATACCAATTACGATGCGCCCGCCACACTGGCGGAGGCATCCCATATTTTTACATTGCGGCGGGCGGTGCTGCAAGCAGCACCCGCCGCAATGTAAAAATACATGGTGTACAATTGAATGTACAGCGTGACAGGCACCCTGCTGTGCCTGCCACCTTGTACATGCAAATGCAGGGGGGTAACATATGTACCCCCCACGTGCAGCCCCCCACCCCCACAGGGACTGCAACGGGCCCCCAAAGGCATTCTCCACCTGTCTTTTTGCGGCGGGATCTCCGCCAAAAAAGACAGGCATCATAATGCCTACGGCAGTGCCTGCACGGCACCGCTGTCATTGCCCCATTGTACCGTGTCCCGCAAGGTGGGTGGAAAAGGACCGCCTTGCTGGACCACGGCGGACGGTCTTTCCGTCTGCCGCGGTACCATTCCCATTCCCATCTCCATCCTAATTTTGGGGTGGGAATTTTCAAGTTGATGGGCGGATCGCCACCACCGAGCTGGCAGTCCTCACCGACGGTCCTGCGGTGGCGATCCGCCCGCCCTCGTTATCGGCCCCTATATTTTTACATTGATATTATTGCAAACGATAATAAAAACACAGATATTCTTGCAGACAATATTACTTTCCTAAAAATCGATATTTACGTCTACGATATTTCTGCATCACTATAATAATGTGTCACTATATTGAAAACTCAATATTTATGTAGCTCAATATTACTAACTTGATATTATTATGGCCAAATACCCTCTAGGAGAAAAGGGATCTCATAGGTCAGAATAAAAATACTATTTCGATTACAAATCTCCATTCACATTTTAAAACAAGTAACCAATGAGTTCTCATTCCATTAACCCTTAACTAGTAAAGCCACATTTACTTTGGCAGGCAGCATGGCTACTGT
Organism: Triturus cristatus; assembly: GCF_964204655.1. Lineage (NCBI taxonomy): Eukaryota > Metazoa > Chordata > Amphibia > Caudata > Salamandridae > Triturus > Triturus cristatus. The sequence continues at coordinate 353,588,261 of NC_140592.1, read as the reverse complement.
ATCAGCTGGGCAGCTCTGAGCAATAAAGGATCCGTAGTATTTGATCAGACAGGATAAAGGGATACACATTTATTCCAAGAATGCCCCTGATTGGAGGGAATATCAACAGGAATTGATGTTTCTGCAGAAGTTCCCTCATAGTATTCCTCATTTGTGGACCGTTTTTCTTCTGCACATTTTGAAAGCAAACAATGGAAATGCTTTATTACTTAGTAATTTTCAATTCAGCCAGAAGGTAGGTTATGGGAAATTCAGAAATTACACAGCCATTGTAATTGGGGTCCTTTGAGTGAAGCAAGAGCAGTGGATCAATTCATATATTCTATAGGTTTCCCTTAAGTGTATGACACTTAGTGGGTTAGACCACATTGCGGCTGGTGAAAACTGTTCCTCATCCTTTAAGCATACTTTCTTCTGATCTCTCGCTACCTGTCTTGTCTCATTTCTTGCTTTTCAGATGGCACATGAACTTAATGATACTGTACTCTTTTTTTCAGCTGTGCCAGCCGCACCAAGTAGCTGGAGCCTGGATAGTGGAACCCGAGATACGTTGCCTTTTCTGTCCACCCATGTTGGAAGTGTGCTAGCCCCACCAGTTCCTCCCCGCAGTATACCCCATGGTAAGAAAACGTCCTCTGGCCCTCAAGTAGAGTTGATTTCAAATAAATGCTCTTAACCATCTAAATTCTAGGGAACGTTTAATTTCATATCTACTGCCGTAACATAAAATTGTGGAAAGGACTACCTATTTAGTGACTGGACTAGCAGGAATCTTGATTACAGCCACTTGTTATTTTGTATGCCTCCTGTAATCAAACTTCCTATTGAGCCCCTCAAAACACTATGATTCACATAAAAATCACCTTACAACGTACGTTCCAAGTATGGTGGGTGCTAATGGACGTTATCTGCACATTGGATTAGCAAACATCAGCTCAGTGTGTCTTCCATATCCTAAAAATGGAGAACAGCTTACCATTCAAGTTTATAATCAGAATGCTGTCTGTCATAAACCTGGCGAGAACAGGCAAAATCTGGAGACGCTGTTTGTCGTGAACCCGACGAGAACAGGAGAAATCTTGAGACATGGCAGACGACGTCCAAACCATGTAACTCCTGCTCAGACCCACAGAACGTCTGCAGCATCCTATATAGATGAATAAGATGTGACACCTGACTAATACTAGATGTCATCCAGCAGTATAGTGGTGACACTGAAGGCCCTAGATCTTCCTTCTGTACGCAGCATATGAAGCATTGCCCCTCTTCTGAGGTCCGGCCGCAGGGTAGTCAAGGGGCAGAACCCATGCTGCCATTGAAAGTGAACAGTCCTTCACTTTTACATTTACCTACTCCTGACATAAGGCCCCATTTAGAGTTTGGCTGACAGGGATTACTCCGTCAGAGTCATGGCAGTTCCTGCCATCACTGTGGTTCCTGTCAATGCTTTGTAAGTTTGACAGACACATCCGTTAACATGACTGAGCTGCACAACAGGCTTAAAAAATGTTTTTTATTATTCAAAACAAAATCCCAAAGTGGGATTATGTGTTGGAAAATAAAAACATATGTCCACTTGCAATAGGCATTTTCTCCCATGCAAACGGGAGGATTTTTCAGTTTTCAATGCCCCTTACCTCCATGATTTGGCATTGATGGACAGAGAAAACTGGCCATGTGTTCGCTCACTCTAAATCGGGTGGACGAACACATGGCCAAACCTCCAACTGCTCTTACACTGTCAACATAATGCCTCATTTAGAGTTCAGCAGACCTTAATTTTGGCGTCAAACTCTAAACAGCCTATATGTTCCAAGTCTATCCTGTCACATCCCCGGAGTTTGAACCAAGAAGTGCCAACTTTAACAGTGCCAGGCAGCGCTGGGACCTGGTAGGAAGAGGAGCAGCCTCCAGCGATTAATTCTGGAGCTGAAGAATTCATGGAGGTGAAATCACGCTTCAGAATTTGTTCTTCAACCTGGGATGCTGCCATCTTGGGCTCAGTGACAGTGCTGGCTGTATCTGTGGGTGTTGCAGGGAACCTGTTTGGTATCGCAGGACATCAGAATGTAGGGACAGAGTCACTATACCACATCATAACCTATGAGCCCAAATCCGACTCGCTCATAGTGCCTTACTTGCCCTCCAAACCGTCCCAGAGTAACAGGTAAATTGACACTCCAGAAAGCAACTCTCTAGTCCCAAGGGGAAAAATTTAAACAGATTGTGACCTTTTGTTTACTCACTCATGCATATCCATAATAAACAAAAGAAAGACTTGAGGGAAGTTCACAATATTTATTGAAACTGTCATGCTCCATTATGAAGCAACTGTGCTGCAATTAGAAATTTTTTGCAACTAAGCAGAGTAGACAGCTGTATACAATGAATATCTCTCCCATGACGAATGATAAATCTGCCTAAGCCTACCCTCACTACGTGAGCACAGTGATATATCAGTGATCTCTAGGATTAGAACCCGCCCCCATATATGCAATTTGTAGTTTTGTGGTCTGCATCTCAGGATGGGCAAAGCTAGTGCGCCCGTCCTGGGACCTTTCCCATCTGCAAGAATCCTCTCTCTGTTTTCAAAAGGCAAGTCTTAGTGTATATGATAAGAGATGCTTTACTTGAAAATAGCAGCTGTTCCTCTGTGTTGTGCCTAAATGTCAAGCTATGTTGCTAATCAATCACAGAAAAACAGGGTGCGGTGTTGTTCAACCTGGTAAGAAACGTTCAGACTGAGGCCCAGAAAGGAGATCTGAATAATAAAAACGTGTGCAGAGTATTTCTATAATATTATTGTGGCACAAAAACAAACCTGCTGTGTGTAACGTGTGCAAGCAGCCTATAACGTGCAGTTAGGCTAAAATACGGGAGAACTAAGTGGACCTTAAAGGGAACTCACAACATGGGCTGACTTTTGTATTTCATGGACAGTGGGACTCACAGGCTGTTTGTGGCTTGCAGAGACAGGCAGCACTATGAGTGAGAGGCGATTTGAGGTATCATGCTGACAGTCTTTGGTGGTGTTTGGTTGCAGGTGCATACGTTTGGAGTAAACAGGTAAATGCTTTCAAAGATCTGTTCAGTCCTGCAGGGTATTTCCAGCAATTTACAGTTGCTATGTCATACAACTTGTTTCTACTAATATTCAACCTGTTACACTTAGCATCATACCCCCCTGAAATAGCCAATATCAGACACATATATCACTTAAAACTGCATTGACATCAGTGGGAAGTGCAGAACTTGGCCTGTTTGTGTGCTAATCCACATTGCGCTGCATGCTGTCATACTAGTTGTTAGCAGTGTATTTTTGCCGACTTGTGTGCCGTTAGATCATGTCCTGCTTTTCCTTATGCTTGGTGGGAACCTCTGGTCTGATATATCTAATACTATTACAATGACAGCACAGCAAAAGACTAGTCACAAAGACTCACTTCAACAAAATGAATCAGTACATAACATCCACTAATGGACTACCAGGACATACTGCAACACGTATTGTTGCGGGATATATAGGCTCTTTGGAATCAACCCTCAGACACTTGCTTAAGACATAAAACATTTGATAAAAGTTCATGAAAACAAAACAGATATTACTGCAGTGGAAATGAATCTGATAAGGCCTAACTATTGCACAGTACCTCAAAGAACATGAGAGCCTAAGGAAGCAGGGAAGACCATTATGCATAGCATGGAAGAAAGTGACACAGTTGAATGGGTCCAAGCCCTTTTGAAGGTGAAGGTGTAAGCAAAAGAGAGTAGGCCAAGATGCATTAACCTTCAATTTATTGGATTTCCTGAAAGAGCACATGGTTCCTCAGCTGAGCTCTTCAATGAATCGTGGATCATGAAGACCCTAAATCTTAATTGACTTCCTACTCTTTCTCGTGGAGGGAGACTGCAGAGCACTGACTATTCTTCTAGGCCCAAGTGTCCCCCGAACAATCATGTCCCACTTTTGAATTCAAAGATAGAGACATCATATTGCATCATATATGAATGAAATGCCTAGCATTGTTTGAAGCAAAAGACACACAATTGATGGACGGAATGCAGAACAAATCAAAACATTCATCCCTTGTCAAGAGATCTGGGTTAAATCCATCATTCTTTTGCTCACCATGCCAACCCAGTTTAGACCTGGCTATATGCAAATCAGTCTTGCCCTGTGCATCATGGGAACAGTCCAGCCCGAACTGCCAAGCCAGGTCCTCCCTGGACCAGAAACAAGCATCCTAGGACCGGTTTCAGGGTTCCTAGGAAGCTTGTTTCTGGTCCAGGGAAGGCATGGCTTGGCAGTTCGGGCTGGACTGTTCCCATGAGGCACAGGGTCAGACTGATTTGCATATGGCCATGTCTGAACTGGGGTGGCAGAGTGGGCTAAAGAACGGTGATGGATCAAACCTAGATCTGTTGACTGGATGTGAGTGTTTGATTGGTTCTGATGCTCCGTCCATCACCACCCCCTTTTGTACCGCTTTGTTTGCCATAAGTTGGCAGGGTATGCTCAGACGTGAGTCCCTTGCTCACTTTGCCACTGGATTCAAGCAAGCCTGGCTGAAGACAGCTGAAATGGCAGAAACCGATCCTAGGAAGCTTGTTTGTGGTCCAGGGAAGGCATGGCTTGGCAGTTCGGGCTGGACTGTTCGCATGAGGCACAGGGTCAGACTGATTTGCATATGGCCATGTCTGAACTGGGGTGGCAGAGTGGGCTAAAGAACGGTGATTGATCAAACCCAGATCTTTTGACTGGGTGTGAGTGTTTGATTGGTTCTGATGCTCCGTCCATCACCACCCCCTTTTGTACCGCTTAGCATTGTTTGAAGGGCATTGGCCTGGTTTCCCCTCATTACATGCAAATCGTGCAAGTAGCATTGACCTTATAAGCCTTTAAAATACACACTAATGTATCTGGATAAACTGAAAGTACAGAAGGACAAAAATCATACTTGTTCATTGGCTGTTATGCAGCAAGCATTTTTAGAGGTCAGAAAACCTCCTGATTATAGCTTTTAACTACATAAATATGTGTTAACATACATGCATATTTGTATATTGTGTGCATTATCGGCTGAGTAAGAATAGCAAGAGTACCAGCAGTAAGGAGCGTAGTGCCAATACCACCATGGTATTAGGTAAACAATCCAGACACCTTTCTTGTTGATCACTTAGACAAATTCTACCAAACAATTGTCCATTACCTCCTCATCTCCTTCCTAAGGAGTACTGGGATGAGAATGAAAGAATCGAAGTTATGGAGATTACTGGTAAGGAATCCAGACAATTATTCTATATCTGATTGAGATCGTCTTTCTGAACCGATACCAGTAGGCCACCAACTCTTTTTCTCGTATTTATTTACAAGCATTTTTACATTGCAGACCATGCCTACAGCTTCATGTGAGGATATGCCACAGAACAGCAATAGTAGAGGCAAAATATACTACTATGAAAATGACTTAAGAAATATGTTCAGTGGATATGGACGATGTGCATTTTCAGAGCTTTGCAAATGATGACCATATAGGGCAAATAGCAAGATGTTCTGGGGCAGGCTTCCATATCCTGGATGCAGCAGAAAAAAAGGCTTGTTTCATAGTACAGATATTTTCTACTAAAAAAAAGACTAGGTCCAGTTGAGAGGGTCTCTTTGCTGTTTGAGATTGACAGAATCACCTCTATGATTCACCAGAGATTGTTAACTTCTCATGTAGAAAAGATAGTTATGAAAAAGTTAACCCCTTGAACATGATGCAACTGCAACATCAACAAGGTGATGGATGGAATGCTTCAATTGATCTCAGCCACTGGCAATCGCTCGGGCCACACTGTAGTCCATCGTTTTTCTCCCATCATGCCGACTCAGTTTGGATCCAGCCTTATAGAAATCAGTCTTGACCCTGCTTCAATAGGAAGAGTCCATCCCGAACGGCCACGCCAGGTCCTCCCAGAACCAGAACACAAGCAACCCAAGATAGGTTATGCCCTGACTGGGCTCTTCCGTTGGGTGTAGCTTAGCGTCAGTGGCATAGCGCACAAGGGATCCACATCTGGGCATACCAGTCACATTTAGGACGGCAACTACAACAACAGCAATGTAATTGATGGAGTGCTTGAATTGATCTCAGCCACTGTCAATCGCTTGGGTGGGCATGCTGGCCCATACATTTTTGCACACTATGCCACCTTAGTTTGGACCTAGCCATATTCAAATCAGTCTTGACCATGATCCAAAAGGAGCACTCCAGTCTGAATTACCAGTTCCTCTCTTAACCAGAACACAAGCAACCCAAGATGCTTTTCGCAATGAATGTGGCTCTTCAGTTGGGTGTAAATTGGCACAGTGAGCACGGGACTCACATCTAGGCATACCCATCACACTTAGGGTGGCAACTGCAACAACAAGATGATGCAACCCAAAACCAGTGGCTTTTCATTCGGGTGAAGCTTGGTTACAGTGGAACAGTGTGCACAGGACCCACATATGGCATACCCATCAGACATAGGGCAGCCGCTGCAAAGACCACAAGTTAATGGATGGAATGCTTGAATTAATCTCAACCACTAGCAATTGCTGGGGTCGCACTGCAGTCCATCATTTTTCCCCCACAATGCCACCTCAGTTTGGACCCAGACATATGCATATCAGTTTTGACTCAGCTCCAATAAGAACAATCCAGCCCATACTGCCAGGCGAGGTGCGCCCTGAACCGGAACATAAGTAATCCAACACCAGTTTCATCCTGATTCGGGCTTTCCAGTCTGGTGTAATTGGTTCCAGTGGCATAGTGAATGTGGGGCCCACGCCTGGGCATGCCCATCACACTTGGAGCAGTAACTGCAGCAACAACAACAACAAGGTGATGGATGGAATCCTTAAAATAATCTCAACCACTGGCAATTGTTTGGGGACGCTCTTCAGTCCATGGTTTTTGCCCACCATGCCACCTCAGTTTTGATCCATCCATATGCAAATCAGTTTTGACCCTGCTCCAACAGGAAAAGTCCAGCCAGAACTTCCAGGCCAGGTCCTCCCAGAACAGGAACACAAGCAACCCAAGACCTGATTCACCCTGTCTTAGGTTGCTTGTGATCTGGTTCAGGGAAGACCTGGGCAGGCATTTCATTCTCGGCTGTTCCCATTTGAGCAGGGTCAAGATGGATTTGCATATGGCTCTATCCAAACTGAGGTGGCATGGCTTCCAAAATAACGACCAACTGGAATGCAGATCCGAGTAATGACCAGTGGCTGAAATAATTCAAGCATTCCATCCATCACTTTCTGTATACTTCAGTATGTCGACCTAAGGGGGATGGATATGCCCGGATACTAAGGCAAAACAAGCCCTAGATTGCTTGGGTTATGATTCAAAGAGGACCTGGCCTGGGAATTTGTGCTTGACTGTTCCAAATGAAGTAGGGTCAAGACTGATTTGCATACGGGTTAATCCAATCTCAGGTGGCATGGTGTGAAAATAACAATAGACTGAGAAATATACTTGTAATCTGGTGGGCGGCCCAACCTCAGGTTGGCGGTAGGGCGCACCCGGTGCCGCACTGTCAAATTTGTAATCAGGCCCTTAATTTGAAAAACCCCTTCATATTAAGTTTTTATAGACAATGGAGTTGGAAGGAAGCAGTATTGGTGGAGTTAGTGGTCTTTTCTATGAGAGTGGGACGGTAATCAGGTGTAAGCCAAAATATTTGGCTGAGTAAGCAAGTGTGTCAAAAACCAACAGGAGACTGTGAATTTGGTCATGGATGAACACATGGGGGCTGCCCACGTCATTAAACATGGATTTACTCATTTTAATGGGATGTATTTGAAGCTAGGAAAAATGTAGATTTGTCAAAGGTATTGAGGTATGCATTGCTTTTCTACCAAATTTGAAATATTTGTTTTCAGAATAATAAAGATAATATGTTGTTTAAGATCAAGTCTTTGCAAGGCTATGTGCTATAGGGTAGTAGCGATGGGTATTTGCAAAGCCTTGTATCAGGCTGGAGGCTGCATTTCAGTCTTCCTGTTCTGTTGAGAGCTGACATGACTTCTCTTCTCTTTCTTTCCTCAGGTCATTACTCCATACACTTTGATGCATTTCACCACCCTCTTGGCGACGGTCCTCCAGCACTGCCTGCACGAACATTGCGCAAGGTAAGCCCATCTCATATGTGATTCTGAAGCGAAGCCAATGGAATAATGTGGTGCTATATAGCTCTGTTGATATCACATTGGTGTTCCCTTTTTCTACACTGAGCTGCCTTACATGCCATGCAGAAAAAATATGTTAAACGTCATATCAACTTCTATATTTAAAATGTATTCTATAAAATTAAATATTCTATTGATTTTCTCACAACAAAGAATCAGAAGTGCAAAGTATTTTATTTCAGCTTTAATGCCCATCGCATGCACAAATAGCAGCTCACACACAGGCCAACCTTTACGATATTTCAATTACCCACACCCTTTGCAATTGCAGTGATCAACAACATTGCTCCTTCTTTGTTGTACTTATATCTACCCTTCACGTTAAGAGTTTATACCCCCATTCCACTGCTGGTCAGGAACTGGTTCTACTATTTCTATGTCGAGCGTAAGGCTTTCAGTTTGTTGTGGACCATTTAGGTACATCATATTTAACCAGAGTGACCACTGTAAGCTGTCTGGAGGTTTCAAAGTCGTTGCTGCACCTTCTTTGACAAAGCAAGCGGTTCAAATCTCATCCACTTAATCATTTTAATGTTTAGCTACCTGTGTTAAGGAATGTCTTTCGTGTTTTTAATGTGGCACTGAAGTTGCCTACTTGTTGGTTTTGACAGACGCATCCATATACTTGGACCCTGATTATGACTTTTTGGTGCAGCGGTGGCGCAGCGGTGCAAACCGCCGCACCACCGCTTCACCAAAGGTTGCAGCTGCCTGCCAGATTACGACTTTAAAGTAGTCTAACAGGCGGGCGGCTTGGCGGTCCCATGGTGGTGCCTTTTTTAAAGGACTCGGTGCCTTTTAAAAAGGAACCGCAATGGCACTGCACTACCAGGTTCCTACCCGACATGGACTCGAAAGTCCATGTGGTGCAGGAACCTATGTGCATGCACACAGGGGGGCACATGTTATGCCCCCCTGTGTGCATCCACATGCGGTTGAGGCCCCCTTGGTTTCCTCTCCTCCGTGGTCCCGCCTAGCATATTGCAGCCTCTGACTGCCACTTGAACGCCAGGGAGCTGCAGTTCCCTGGCAGAGCCGGCAGTCCCAGGGCGGTCTGACTGCCCAACTCCTGATGGTACTGTAGAACCGCCGGTGAGGCATTGGTGGAATCCGCCACCGCCACACCAGCATGAGTCTGGTGGTATTTAGACTGCCAGACTAGTAATCAGGCCCTTAATGTAATTTCTGTTTCGAAAACTAAAATAGGCAGGTGCTTGGCATACGTGTAAGCTAGTTGAAACAATCATTAACAAAAGCTGTAGGCCTGCCTTCGAAAGATATTGTCACTGATTGGCGTATATGATGTGGTGATGGCTAATTATATGACAATGAGTCAATGATTGCACACATAGAGTGACTGAGTAGTAAAATTTTATTACAGTTAGTAAAAACCGTAGACCTTTCCACACAACAGTTAAAATATAAAGGGTAAAAGACGACAGCAGTATCTTATCTTGTTAAAACCGGAATGGCGAAATGCATGCCAATAAAAGATAACTATATGCAATACTTTAAACTAAGGCCATGGGTGTGGAATCCTTGGTGCACTGCATAGGGAATAAACTATAAAGTGACTAAATTGCTGAAGGCGAGTGATATCCGTCCTATAACAATATAACAAGATGACAGCTTCAGATACATAAACACTAAAGATCCAACAGACTCTCGTTTAAAGGCCTATGAAAGGACGATGGTGCAATGATTCAAGTAAAAACAGTAAGCATAAAGCCCTAAATGCAACAACCTAGTCCATAAAGTACAAGATAGCAAAGAAGCTCACAGCTTGTAATAAATATCTGATCCGTGATAAAGCAACAGAGCATAAAAATCTGAGGCTTTTTTACTTCTTTTTTGAAGAATGTAGAAGAGGGGTTTGTCCTAATTTCTGGTGGTATTGCATTCATATTCTTGTGGCAAAACCGGAAATGGAGCGGTTGTAAGTCTTCTTTTTATTGAGCTTCTGTAGTTTCAGTGGTAGGGAGTTAGAGCTTCTTGAGGAGTTACTACTTCCAGATAGATCAAGTTTTTTGGGCAGGTAGACAGGTGTCTTGTAGTGAAGGGCCTTATGAGTCATGCAAGCTATGTTCAACTGGATTCTAGCTTCAAATGGGAGCCACTTAAAATTGTTGTGGTCCCGGGTAATGTGGTAGAATATTCTGGTTCCAGTGATGAGCCTAGCAGCTGAGTTCAATGTGACCTGTAGAGGGGCCAGCCTTACTTTCCATAGGCCGGCCAGTGAAGTGCTTCCAGAATCTAGTCGAGAGATAACCAGGGATTGGACTGCTGCTGAAAGTCATCCAGGCGAACAAAGCAAACACAAGGAGATGATGGACAGAGTGCTGTAACTTTTCAGACACTCACCCCCAGTCACAGATCTGGGTTGAATCCATCATCGTTCTTTAGCTCACTTCACACCTCAGTTCAGAACCAGCTATATGCAACTCAGTCTTGACCCTGTGTCTCATGGGAACAGTCCAGCCTGAACTGCCAAGCGAGGTCTTCCCTAGACCAGAAACAAGTATCCTGGGACCGGTTCCGGGGTAACACCCCTCATCAGCCAAGCTAGCTTGAATCCAGTGGCAAAGTGAGCAAGGGACCCACATCTGGGCATACCCTGCCAACTTAGGGCGAACAAAGCAAACACAAGGAGATGATGGATGGAGCGCTGTAACTTTTCAGACACTCACCCTCAGTCACAGATCTGGGTTTAATCCATCATTGCTCTTTATCTCATCCTGGGTCAGGAAAGGTTTAATTTTCTTTGGTATATTTTAGTTGGTAGTGGCATTGATATTTTCTTACATGTTCAGGTATTTTTCCAACGTTATACCTAATAGAGTGAGATTTAATAAACAAAATACCATCAACATGACAAAAATCCGATACGGGGGACTGGAGATATACATTTTTAAGGTTTTAAGTGGAGGTAGCATCAAGAAGCAGAAAGTGCCAATGATAGGCAATGGTTGCAGTAAACAGGATCTAGGTGCAATTTGATACTGACCGCAATGGAATGCTGGCCGAATACACTAACCAGGTTTGTCCTGGTCAAAGATTTTACCTTCTGACTTTAGTTCTTAAAGTCCCAATCCACCACAGGAGTACATTTTTAAAGCCCCCAGGACATCATGGGAGGCACTTAAGGGCTCACAGGGTGGCAGGCAAAGTCCAACAGGAGTCTAGTTGCCACTGGTCAGCTAGGCAGTTGCAGGTAAAACCCTCTTGTAGCTGGTTGTGTTTCTGTAGCTTTAACAGGAGGTCAGCAGTATGACTCTTGGAGACCACTTCTTTGTCCTGGGTACAAGAAAGAGAGTAGGTCCAGTGCTCTAGGGCTCTTCTCAGGTTGCAGACAGCATTGATATTCCTAAGGTCCAAAGTGTTCTAAAGTGGTTGTCTGGAGATACTGCATGTATGGCTGGCATGAACCAGGGGGTGGGAACCCCCCTGGGGACACCCTAACCAATGGAGTAAAGGCTCCAGGGGCTAACCCTGCCCAGTGTGGGCATTTTCAAGAAATCGATTTTTCTGTGGTCTCTGTACCCCTAACAAATTCAGAAAAAGAAGTCTGACAGGACAAAGAGGAGCTTTCAGAAACCAGACAGTGGACAAACACCAATTGTTTCTTTAATTCTTTTTCCCTTCATTAAGGTGTGCCATAAATGTCATAGGAAAAACCCTAACAGACCTGTCAAGCAGGTATTGACACTCCAGCAAGATCTGACACTGTTATGTCAACAAGAGGCCTTCTACTATGGAGGCCAGTACTAGGGCAGGAGAGCAATAGAAGGGTGAAGTCTTGGGTTTTAGCTACATCTGGTTATGACAGGGTAAGACTCTTTGAAGTTAATTAAGACCGTGGGCCAAGCCCACAGGCCATCCTGTTATGTACAAAACAACATCTCCCCACATCTAAGGCCATTGTCCCTGTCCTCGGAGCTAGTTCACACCTCATTCATGGCCATTGAAACGCTAATTTACTGGCTGGCAGAAGGGAGAGACCAAAATGCAGATTTAGCTACCATGGACTTCAGGCAAGGTAATGTTGGCCTTCTAAATGTCATCTATCCGAAATATTTATTACAAATCCGACTTTTCCAGTAATTGGGCTTGTAATGAATATTTCAAAAAACCCAAAAGTTAAATTTGTTGCTGTTTTCTATGTGGAGGTAACATATAATAAACTGAATATTGTATTCCAATGCTTTCCTCAGGAGCAGTCAGACCTGCTACAGTGAAAATAACTTTGACTGCATTTTTACTGCAAGGACATGGTTAACAATAAACTTGTACTTTTAAACACCATGCACCATGCCATAAGGGCAATAAAGCACACTCAGAGGTGACTTATAAATATTTAAAAAGAAGGTTTAGGCCTGTCAAATAGGGCTTAACTTGACAGTTCCAATTTGCAGGATATACCTGCATAGCCTGGCTTCACTGGTAGGTCTAATGACATCCTTTACAGTGGCACTGCAGTGAGTGGCCCAATGAGTGCTGCAGCCCACTGGTAGCATTAGTTTACCGACCCAAATCAAGCAGGTGTATACCAATTTCATCATGTTGAAAGGAGGAACGCAAGCACTTTACCACTGGTTAGCCAGGTTAAAGTGTACAGAGGCAGCAAAAATAGGGTTCAGCAAAATAAGGTAAAATAATCTGTGGCAACCCTGCAGAAAGTGCTAACTTCCAACACCCCTGCATACTGATAGGGAGGTTTCAGAACTTGACATAATCCATAATCAGTCCATTGCAGAGGTGTGGGGCTTGACAAACTCTCCAGCAAGGTGGAGAAAAGAGACATACCTTCCCTATATGCACTCCAATGTACATCCTTCCAATAAAATGATTGTCAGCCAATGAAGAAGCATTCCATATATCATCACTGAGTGTTACAACCATCCAATGGCGAAGTAAGTGCTTTGTTGATTAATATCTGAATAACAAAACATCCAATGTGGCTGACCATTTGCCCATTCATTGTATAGACAGTGTACTCTCTTGCAAGGCAGCTTAAGCTGTGGCTCCCCACACCTAAAAGGAGGAACTAGTAAACAGCAAGTAGTGTAGCAATCTAAAAAACACTACTTACTGTTAACGTTTAGAGACAAAATAAAATCCAATTCTTCTTGCCCTTCTTGAAAATCTACTTATTCTGACAAGTTACGCCACAAAATATCCCAGAAAATGTAACAATACAGAACTTTTCATTTCCCTCAAATACCTGAAAGCATATTTAGAAGGAGGGGCACAAAGACAAGAAGAGTCCCATAAAATGTTTAAAAGCGATGTATAAATCAAACTGGATTTTGTATTTGAATGCCTCTCTCAGATAATTATCTCTCTTACAGTCAACAATGGTAATAGCATATTACTCTTGGTACATCTTTATGCATATTATTTATTGTATTATTCTTCATTAGTGTTTATCTGCAAAAAGTGCACGAACCTAAAGTTTTCTGGGCATGGCCTTGTAAGGTTACCATTTTTAGGATAGTAAAATGATGGCATCTAAGGTCAATGTGTTCTCTTGATTCTGAAGGACTCCTGAGAGTAAGGGTTGGGCTTATTCCCTCCATTCAAGAAGTGCAGACTCCAATCAGACGCTGATGTTGCACTAATGTGCATATTGCATCTTAAATGTATGCCTCTGAAGTGCTGTTGCAGTTATTTTGTGACTATAGAGTGTGGGCCTACACACTGGCTTCCTCCAAGACCAGAAGTTTTCAAACATCAAAGTAAAGTGAGAACTCTAGAGCAGGAGGCTGTTGATGTAAATATAGAGGTTGAATTATGATTTGGGGGTTAGTCTTGATTTGACCATTCTTTCATCCTTTCAGTCGCTGACTCCACAACTACTGAGAAGATAACAAATTAGTATAATATATACAAGCATAAATATTTAGCAGATCCAACTTCTCTCTATCTCTGTTATGAAGTATTCATACAGTTCATTGGTCTCACTCTTTGTACTGACTAAGCCCTCAGACCTATTACATCACAGTCTTCGAATTATCATGACTTCCATATTGTGCTGGTACTGTCTAGGTCGTCTTTTGAACTTTAAGGAGCAAAAACTATGCATTATTGTTTTCCCAAGACTTCGCTGAATTGATTCAAGAGATGAGCAGGTCACACTTAAGTCTTCAGAAAAACCACATGAAGGTGCAATGTCAAGTGTGCCATGTTGTTGCTAGTAATTTAAGAATTGAAGTGATAAGGAAGTCATAAGTGTGGTTACAGGCAGGGAAATAGTTGATAGATCTTTATAAAGAAAATGTATTCCAATGACCAGGAGCTCTGGTGATGTGCCTCTTCACTATAGGTTTGGGTATTACTTAGCATTGTTAGTTTGGCCGACACTAAGATTTACAATTCAAGTGAGAATATGCCCAAGGCTCATATTTGAAAAGCCATTAAGTTCATTTGATGTTAATGTGGACCTCATTGCATTAAAAGGAGTGGCATGGCATTTCTTTAAACATTTGTTCAATGTTTTATGTATTTCACACACTCTGCACATCCTATGGACTTTTTCATCCAGAAAATCTCCACTATCAAGAAGAGTATTCCTCCGTCCTTCCCCCGATCAGTTCTGGGGACCTCGCCCGAAAACACTCAGCTCCTCGATCAAATCCCCCTGATCTCCAAAGAAGAATTTTTTATACTCCTAAAAAAGGTCAGCTCGGGCTCTCCCTCAGATCCCTGCCCCCCCCCCTATTCCTCCGAGAAGCCTTTCTCTCTTGCCCCGATCCCCCGCTTGCGTTTCTCAATAATTCACTACAAACTGGAGTCGTGCCCACTTCTTTTAAAATTGCTGAGGTGATTCCCATCCTGAAGAAGCCCCATGCCGATCCTACCAATCTCACCAATTACCGTCCCATCTCCCTCCTTCCCTACTTGAGCAAGATCTTGGAAGCCCATGTTACACAATGCCTCAGTTCTTTCATCGAACGCTCGTCTTTTCTTGACCCCCGCCAGGCCGGTTTTAGGCCAGCGCACTCTACTGAGCTGGTCATTCTCGCCGTGATAAATGAACTCCGTAGGGGAGCAGATAATAACCTTTCTCAGGCCCTCGTTCTCCTAGACCTCTCGGCCGCCTTTGACATGGTCGATCACAAGCTTTTGATCGACCGTGTCGGAGATGCTGGCATCCAGGGCACGGCCCTGAAATGGATCTCCTCATTTCTGGGGGACCGCTTGCAGGCCGTTCGCCTTGCAAACTTTTCAGCCAAAAAAACCACTCTCACCTGCGGTGTACCACAGGGCTCTTCTCTATCCCCTTTACTATTTAATTTATATATGGCTCCCTTAATCTACTCACTCCGCAACTTTGAAGTAGTCTGCTTTAATTACGCGGACGATCTTCAACTCGTGTTTAACATTAATCCCACTACTGCGTCTGTATCCAGCTTTCAGGCTACTCTATGCTTTATCAGGGACTGGATGAATATCAGCCAACTAAAACTCAACCCTGATAAGACCGAGCTGGTGCTGACTGGCCCTTCAAACCCCTGGAATGACAATTTTTGGCCCCCCTCGTTAGGAATTCCCCCTACACCCTCCAAATCAGTCAAAAGCCTTGGAGTAATAATTAGCAGTGACCTGTCCATGAAGACCCAGATCGGTGCAGTCACTTCCACATGCTTTTTCCACCTACGCAGAATCCGGAAGATTGCAAGATTTTTTACCACCGAGGCCCTCACTGTGATTCTCATGGCTCTAGTCATTTCCCGGATTGACTATGCCAACTCCCTCTATGTTGGCATTCCTATCTATCAACTCCATCGCCTTCAGTTGGTCCAGAATCAGGCCGCCCGCCTTATCACCCACCAATCTCGTACCCAACATATCCGCCCCTTGCTGAAACTTCTTCATTGGCTCCCTGTTGCCAAACGCTGCTTGTTTAAACTGGGCTGTATTACATTCAAAGCCCTAACGGGTAGCGGGCCCGCCTTTATTTCCTCCCTAATCACCCGTTACTCCCCCACGCGTCCTCTCCGCTCGTCGCATGCCAATCTCCTCACCCCTTTTCGCTTCAACCGGAAAAGACACGGTGGGCTTAGTTTCTCCTTCCTAGCACCTCAAACTTGGAACGCCCTTCCTCCAGAACTCAGACTCGGAATATCTTTGCCTCACTTCAGATCCCTCCTCAAAACCCTCTTATTCACTCAAGCCTACCAGTAATCCTCCTGATCCAGTACGACATTGCAACAGCGCCATGAAACCTCTGGGTGTACGCGCGCTTTAGAAATATATTTAACATAACATAACATAACATAACAGCATGGCTATTTAGGTGATCAGCGGATCATGGCAGACTTAAGACACATCACAGTAGCTCTGTTTAGCTACTGACAGTGAAGTGTGTGGGGCACCAAGTATGTCCCAAGAAGTATGTGAAGGTAAAGAATCTTGGAAAACAATGTTGAAGTGGAGTGCCAAGCATAGGACATTTACAGACATTAGGAAGTAGAAACCCAAATGGGAGTCTTTCTTCCAATATTGAATTCCTCTATAACATATTTCATAATTATTACTCTGATCTTTACTTCACCTTAGTTTTGGTGATTCCATCTCAAATGACAAATAATATCAGTGCATTTGTGAATTTCAGCCTTCCTGAATAGATGAAGGAAATGGGATAGTCTAATTACTTTCTCTTTGGTGAAACCGCAGGAGGAGGCACTTACATTGGTAGAGGATGTCGTCCCCTGGTTACATTACAAAAACTTTGATTTTAGTACGTGCCACCACCAAGACTAATTTTATCGGTACTGGTGCTTTATACATTTAGATTATAAATCATCACTTAAATAGCTGCCAACCCTCTAATTCCCCATGTCTGTACTGTCAGCATGCAATTGGGCAAGGTTTATCCTGGGGATTTTTAAAAGATATAATTTGAAAATGCTTTTTGCACTGTGGTAGCAAATGAATCCCTTCCTTTCCACTGATACAGTCATGTTGGAAGCTAAAAAGGCTTTTAGCTTCCTTGAATGTTCCTTTTTTTAGGGAAGTCCTATGTATGCTGGTGATAGGCAATTGTCATTTCTAATAGGTTTGATATTTTCTGGTTCAGTGGAACTGGAAGGTGAAAGGAGGCACTAGAAAGGGCTGCTACCTGCCCCTCTTGTTATTCTTGAAGACCTAAAACAGTTGACTTGCATGCTTAGGGAAGGAGAAAATACCAAGGGTGCACATCTTCGATGCAACGAGAATTATTGGTGCGTAGTTTCCACCCTACTGTAGGAACTGCGCGTTTGTGGACAGCATAACCATTGGGATAGTGCCAGATTGATTCTGTGCACCCCCTCAGGATATGTCATCCTATAGGCCAGCTAGCTCACAGTGCCACCATAAGTCCCACTGATCTTAGGCAGGTAGCAAATGGTTCTGGCAACCACTGAACATGACAACCCTGATTCCACCAGGAAGCGTGGTAACAGTTCTAGAACTCTTTTGCTCAGTCACTTGTGCTCTTTTTCTTCTCAGAGAAATATACAAGGAATACACAATGGGACGTTTTCAATATTTAAAATACGTGTGCCACAATGATCGATAGACAGAAGCAAATGAAAGTTATTAGAAGTATTAGGACAGTGAACAGAATGAAAAGTTCCACCATTGTGTTAAACAATGTATATATGCAAGCATATAAAACAATATAGAAATGTGGTGTACTCCTTATATTCGTCCCCTAACCTAAGTGTCCAGGGCGTGTATATGTGTTCTATCAAGAATCCCCGTACTGGATGATTCAACTCTCCTTACCTGAATGGAAAGAATCTAGGTCTCCATCGTGGTCACGAGCTGGGCCCCCATCTTAGCGATATCAGCAGGCTGCTGGGCCATAGCATCTACATGTAGAGACCTCGCCAATGAAAGCAGAGCCCTTCTCTGGCATTCTTGCCTTGGGGCTAAATCTTGGTCAGGCCGCCATTTGTTATGTGTTATAGATAGCTCAGTCGTCATATGTACGAGACAAATAATCACATTTGCACAATATGTGTAATACCCTTGTACATGATGTGCCAAGGAATCACAATAGTGTTTTTGCGCAGTGGGTTTGTAAGCAAGTATAGTTTCCTAGAAACTACTCCGCACTGTCATTGTTGCAAATGTGTGGCAAAAGCCATTGGGTGAGAGGGAACGCAACTTCAGGAAGCAACCCATGTACATGTAAAAACCACAGTGTTTCCCTCTAGGCCTAACTGGAACACATGAAAATCTGTTGATTGTGATGGAGTATTTCTCTGCAGTATGCATCTATAGACCAATTTAGATCCAAGATTACATGAATACTATGAAGTCATGAGATTAGATGGACTCTCTGACCTGACTATAAAATGGTCCAAGTCTGAAATTCTCTGACTCACTGAAATAATGAGCTTTTGAACTAGAAGTACAATTTACTTGGAGTCTGGAACATGGCAAGTATGCAGGCACTTTGTTACTCAGCGACAAGGACCTAACAGGACTATCCATTTTGAGGTTGTATTTGACAAACTAGATGGTATGATAGTCTCCTTTCAAAATGGTATTCCTCTCCAAGTTCTTGATTTTCAAAATCTCCATAAGTCTTTCTTTTAAAGGGTTAATAAAGGCGAACCCTGCTAAGCCTGGTAGCCTTAGGAGAATTGTACTGGATACAATGGTTTCAGTAGCTAATGGACTGAATGCAATCACTAGTATGAACCCTGCTTGAAGGAGATGACTTGCTGACACTGATTAGGTGCCCCCACATGTCAGAAGGGGTCAGAAAATTAGCTGTAGACCCTAGGCATGAGTGGCATAGAACAGGGTACAAGGTTCCTGGCCAGTCTACCTTTGAGGGGTGCAGCATACAGGGGCATGAGTATTGGGTGCTACCGACTTCAGCAGTGACCAGCTGGATCCACAGACATCACTACGCATGGAGGCAAAGCCCAGCGGGGAGCCACCCCTTCCACAAGAGAATACAGAGCTGAGATGCTGGCATTGATGCCAGCTGTGTGGGCTGCCTTCTGATCTGCCTAAGACCCAGTAAGTCTAGGCAACTCTGGAGCCTGGCTGCCTTGGACCGGATGCTTTCATAAAAGAGGGGGTGTGCCTCCCGATTGCGCAGCAACTGGTCTGAGGGACACTGTGCGGGGCAACGCTCCCTGGGGGTCATATTTCACTCCTCATCGAATACTTTTGAACCTAGCAGGTCTGCAGAACTCCACGGGGAAGGACAAGACAGCGGTCCAAACCTAGGGTAAGATAGATAAGTTTGCAAAACCTATGGCGGATAGAACAGAGAGACACAAGTAGGGGTCTTTACCTACCTGTGCTGTCCCGGACTCTACCACATCCGTTCTCCAGGCCACACAGGACTATAGAACATCCTTGGAGGGCAAGATAGGTGAAATAATTCTCAACCTGTCTCTGCTCCGCCAGGACCTTCACAATATGGTCAAGTGGGAACCAAGACAAAGAGGAGGCTCTTCGGGGTCGAAGAAAAGACTAACACCTTGCACACCACACATGTGACCCCCAACACAAAGTAAGGCATTTGGAATCCAGGGTAGAGGATGCTTGTTGTTTTTGTCGTGTTTTATTTATTAAATTAAGCTCTATTTTCCTAACCTGTTGTGGGATAATTTTGTGTGGTGTTTTAATTGTTTTACTGTTTGAAGTGTTGCACAAAAACTTTACACATTGAATCTAAATTAAGCCTGACTGCTCTGTGCCAAGCTACCAGGGGGTTGAGCGCAGGTTTATTTGCACTTTGCTTGTACCTTACCCTGACTAGGATTGTTGTTGCCGCTTGACCATGGCTCATACCCCAGTCAACCAGTAACCCAATTTCTAAAAGTCATCTACAAAGACCAAACACACTTTTTGACATGCCAGAAAGCACCTGGTCCTGAGTGGAGGAACGTATGGACTTTGGGCATGGCCAATCCATGCCACGGCCTACCCCATACAGAGAGACAGCCACTACTTCGTGGAGGCAATTACCCCGGTACGCAAGGATAAAAAGGCGGAGGCACAGAACAGAGATGGGGATGCCAAAGCACCCGAGGCAGCCACTACCAATGTCACTGGAAGGCTCCCCCAGATATGCAGTGGTGACGGGGGTACCATGACCTCCGTTTCATATGCAGGCCTTTCGCACACACAGTAATCTATGGCCACAGCAAACTGAATTGGTGCTAGGAACGGTGGGCCACGAGAAGCCTACGCCGCTGTATTGTTCCTAACTGTTGTGGGTGTTACTGTTGAGTTTCTCTTTCCGGCGACGGATGCTTCACGGTGGGAAGTGTAGGGAGTAGGGAGGGGAGTTTGGCAGCGCCACATGTGGATTTTAGTGTTTTTTTGGTTTTGCCTACTGCATTTGAAGTGCCAGGTCTAACTCAGGTCCCTCATCAAACATACAACACGCAACACCAGCCACAATGGCCGCCGTTCTAAGCCCAGGACCTCTAAGCTGGCACAACATCATTATCTGGAACATGAATGGGCTCAATGACAAAATGAAATGGGGGCTGTCCTTGCCTATGCCTAAAGACACAACCCAGCTTCCCTTATGGTCCAGACGACACTCCTCCTGGAAACGGAGTGTCTCTTCTTGTGCATGCATGGCTATTCTAAAGTATAACATTCGGTATATACTTGGTCTCGAGAGGAATGGCAGTATTGTTCAGAAGGACATTCCCCTTGATAGTACACGTGATCCCCACAGACCCCTTGGGCCGTTCCTGATGATATGAAGGACTCTGGAAAGGCTAGCATGGTCCCTTGATAGCATATACCCCCCCAACGCCTGTTAGACTTGACACCTGAGGCAATACCACAACCGCTAACCACCACCACACCAGGCTTCACCCTGACCAGGGGAGACTTTAATACTGTGATGGACCCACAGCATGACACATACTTTGCCTCGCAGGCTCCTAGTTCCATGTGGACAGGGCCAGCGTACTGGGTTGGTTGCACCACCAGGCAGAAAGGCTATACACATATTACTGCCCTCCTATAGGTACCTCTTCCCGATTGAACTACTTCTTGATCCTTTCTACAGATGTCGACTGCACCACACAGATGTGTATCTTTCCAAGTTGTCTTTCAGATCACTCCCAAGTTTTACAGTATTACTGGCTGGGAGGCGAGGACCTGGGCGACTGATGGATGTTTGATGACGAGATTGCCTACTATCTTCGAACTACAATCTCCAACTATTTAGACCTCAATAAGTGAACAGAGTCCTCATCAACTATGCTCTGGGAAGTGTTTAAAACAGTACTTGGAGGGAGGGCCTTTTCACACATCCACTGGACAACCAAACATAAAGAGAGTGAGCTGCTCCACCTTGATAATGAGATCACATGAATTGACCCAGTGATGCTAACCTATCCCACACCGGATATGCAACGCATACTTGACTAGACCTGACTAGCTCTTGGGCAGAGGCTCCTAGGTTCAGCTTGTCTTGGCTGCCTCTACTCTTAGGGGATAATGTACGAGATGGAAGACAAGGCAAGTAAACTGCTCTATTGGCTCACAACTACTAGATGCCCATGTAGCTTAGTGACCAAGCTGAGGACCATGAATGGGACGACAGTTAGAGGGGCAGAGCATTTTGCAATGGGGTTTGCATCACATTTGAAAGCCCTGTACACTCGATGTGAACCTCCTCCCACTGAGCGAGACAATACAATTACCAATTTTTTCAATTTAAATAAGCTTTATTCGAAAGTACATGTCATAAAAGCATTGTTACAAAAGATAACATTTGTAGCCATAAAACGGTGTGATTTTTAAAAAATATTTAAAAACATTTAAAAGCATGCACAGGCAAACATAAGAAAAAGTTAATTCATCCTATTTAATTTAAGAAGACAAGTTCATAAAGTAAAAAAACAGCAACTGTGGAGATTATAGGCGAATACAACGGACATCAAAAGCGTATAAAATGGCCAAAGCTCAGGAATAGGGTGCCAGCGTCACATCCACAGATAAACATAATTTCAAGTTCATCGGTTCAGAGACTGTGTATGTGATCTAATGGTCCACATCCAACTCAAGAACTTGGCTACTGAGATTGCATAACAGTGTGAAGGATCAATACGCAATATTCGCAAAGCGACGCTACCTTGTCTGGTGCCCAAATTCCTGCAGGTCTGTGCGGGCCTTGCTTTACAAGGGGGCCAGCATAGGCAGGGCAGACAAACAATATGTGGGAGTAGGTTTCTTCTTGATCAATGCAAGTGGGACATTCACCATCACCTAATGTAACCCATTTTGCAGTGAAAGACTTTAATGGCAAGGAAGCCACTCTAAATTGAAAATACAGTTAAAAAGTTTCGATATTACATCCCAGTGCTCTAAGCTTGGCCATGGTTTAAATGTTAAGAAGCCCCCCGTCAGCGTTGGGCTATCACTTTTCCTGAGTGTATTTTATAACAACAGATCCCAGCATCTTCCCTTTATTATAGCTTTTGATGGAAACTCTATACTAGATGGGGTTTCTCACAAATTTGGCAAACCCATGCTGATCAGGGAATCTCTGACATCACGTAACCGGCTAATTTTGTGAAAACGGTAAGTAACCAATTCCGGTGGGCACCAGATTCTGCTCCAATACAAAATGGGGCATAACCTAGCTAGGTCTACCAATGCTTTCCTGCCTAAGTCATTCAGCAACAGTAGCGCTGGAGTGCTTCGTGGTAGGCTGATGATCATTCAGAGAAACCTATTTCCTGCAGTGGCTAACTGGGTAAGATTCTCAAAACCCCAAAGTTCCTCACCATACAGAACTGAACTCACTACTTTTGTGTTATGAATCTGTAGCACCGTATTGACTGGCTTTTGTCAAGGAGTTTTTACACTCATTGTGTAGAGCACCAGCTAGTTGACGGTGTTTCAGTATCTTAGTGTCAATGTGACGACTCCATCTCAAATCCTTATGCAGGATAATTCACCGGTCAGTAAATGTATCTACCTGTTCTAATGGTGTCCCATTAAAGAGTATACCTCCCCTAAATGTTCTGTGCTGTTTGAAGGTCATGAACTTAGCCTTTGCTACATTCATTTTCAAGCCTCGTATGTAGCAGAATTCTTCAAAAAGTAGCAATGCACGCTGTAAACCACTTGGGGTTTTTGAGATAATGAGCGTGTCGTCAGCAAACAGTGGGGACGGTGGTTAAAAACTAAGCAATTCCATTAATGAAAAAGAGAAAATAGCGTAGGCGTCATAACACATCCTTGGTGCACTCCCTTCTCTATGGGAAAAGGATTTGTTACATTCCCCTGCGGGCCGCAACGTATTTGTGCAAAGTTTTTCTCAAGGAGGTGGGCGATAAGGGAGAGCAGCTCCGTGGGCATCCCCAGCTCCTGTAACAGCACCCAGAGTTTGTTGCGGGAGACCAGGTCAAAGGCTGACTTGTGGTCAACAAAGGCAACATACATGCTGCCCTTGCCTAGTGCCACAGTCCAACAGTATATTAAGATAAACCGAAAGACCTGGTCTATGGTGCTGATATGTTCCCGCAAACCCGCCTGTAGTGGAGTTAGGATGTCGTTAGCATCCATCCACTCTTGGACCTTAGCCAAGATGAGGCGAGCAACCACCTTTCGAATTGAATCAATTCGGTTAATAGGCCTATAGTTTCCTGGCAGAGACTTGTCACCCTTTTTTGTATACTGGGATGATCTCCACCCCTCTCCAGGAATCAGGGATGGGGGCACCAAGGGCAATCACATTTGCCAGTAAGTAAGTAAGTAAGTAAATTTTATTTGCACAGTTAATAAAAACCATTGCAATTCCACATTATAAAAATAAAAAGAGGATAAAACAAATACATTCTCTACGTTACCCAACACATACTTAAATTCAGTCTAAAATAATAAAATCTTCCAGATTAAGACTTTCATTATATCATTTCTGTCACTTTGATAAGTTTTACAATAAAACTATATAATTGTGTACAGTTCATACTATCAAGTGACTCCAAGATAAGTTAAAAAACAGGTTTCTGCATCCTTAACTCCACCTCTTTCATAAATTTCACCAAGTTGCAGTTTAGCTGCAAATCGTCAGGGGAAAAACAGGCAAGCACGGCATTCCTTCGGGTGCGAATTCCTCGTTGGTTAAACAAACATTTAAGCAAACGTTTCCTTACTTCTAACAGTTTTTCACAGGAGCATAAGAGGTGTGGCATGTCCTCAATTGCCTTACCACATAGCCGACATAGGGCATCCCCTTTGTCCCTCTGCCAATGTGGAAGATGGCATCTACAAGGGATCAGGCCCATTCTGAGTTTTAGAAACTTCAGCTTTAAAAATCTTGAGTAGCCCAAATTGAAATAACTCTGTAGACCTTGATTTGAATAGGAGTTTAAGACAAACCACCCATGTGATCTCCTGGCAACTGACTCCTTATCTTCTATCCATGATAGGTGTTTTGTTGTTTTCTTTACCAGTCTTTTAATAGTTGAATGATTGGTGGAAGTATTCCATAGCTCCTTTAAGCCTAGGGTCACCAGGCTTTTGGCCAGATAGTTAGCAGCCTGGGATACTTGATTCTGCTGTAATTCTGTCCATAAAAGGCTATTAAGAGACCCTTGTTTTGCCTTCCTGATTTTATCCCACGTAATTATGTATGCGCCCTGTCTTGCAAGCGCCTGTTTGTGACCTCCAAACTCTAATCTCATTTGGGCTGGGGATGTGTATTTAGGTAGACCAAAAATGATCCTATATACTGATGCCACAGTTTTATCCAAAATTCCTGCATCTCTTCCTCGTTGTGCTTCACTGCCATAAGTAATAGTAGGCAAGAGTTTTGAGCGAATAACTTGTATTATGGGGAAAAGAGATGGACTAGTTAATTTTCCGTTTAATTTTTTTAGCGAGACTCCTATGGAAATGCCTTTTCCTCTGATAGTTTCTTTTTGTAGGATAAACTGGCCACCACTGTCAATTATGACCTCTAGATATTTATACATGTTTGTATCCTCTATACGATTTTTATTCCAAAACCAACTGTTCGATGACTTTCTTTTTTTGTTGATTGACATCGTTTTTGTTTTGTTCAAATTGATTGACAATTGGTTTTCATCAGAATATCTTTTTGTAGCATCAATAAGATTTTGCATCCCTATTTTCGTGTGGCTAATTAAAACCAAATCGTCTGCGTATAGTAATGAGGACAGTATTTGGCCTCCTAATTTTGGTGCATGAGAATTGCAGTTATTGAGCAACGGAGTGAGGTCTCCTAGGAACAGGTTAAATAGTGTAGGGGCCAAGACGCATCCTTGTTTTAGACCATTATTTGTTGTGATGCGTCTCGACAGATGAGAGCCGTCACCCAGCTTAACCTGTACCCATGTGTCACTATGTAAATTAATCAACATATCTAATAGAGGCTTTGGTAGCCCCCACTTCTGTAGTTTGGCCCATAAAAGATTACGATTAATATGATCAAAGGCTGCCTTATAGTCTATAAAGCACAAATTGATTGGCATTTTAGATGTTTTTGCCTTATCAATTAACAGACCCATAGCCAAAATGTTTGTTGATGTCCCGACAGTTTTGGCAAATCCGGTCTGATTAGCTGGGATTAGAGAATATTCTGAAGCCCAGGCCTGCAGTTCCTCCAAAAGGATTCCAGCAAAATATTTTGCTTCATTATCCATGAGGGCAACCAGTCTATAATTATTTGGAAGAGTTTTGTCCCCTGCCTTAAATATTGGGGAGATGATTGAACCCTTCCAGGAGGCAGGTAAAACATTTAAATGTTTGATTTCCAAAAACAGAGGTAGAAGGGCTCCAGCCCATTCCTTTTCGTTCAATTTGTACAAAATAGGGGGAATGCCATTCGGGCCTGGCGCCCCGTCCCGCTTCCCTTTTTTAATTTGGTGCTCAATTAGTTTTCGAAGTTTCATTGAACCTATATCGGCGCTTCGTGCTGTCTGGTTGTATCTAATATCACTCAAGGAAAATAATTTGTTGTCATCAGCAGCTGTCATCGAGTTATTAGTATTATGTAGTGAAAAATGGTCTTTGAGATAGTGAACCCATGTTTGTTCACTAATGTTTGAAGAGACTCCTTTGTGCCCAGGATTCATAAAGGAGTTAATTGATTTCCAAAATTTTGCCCCGTCGTTCAGCTTGATATCAGAGTGTAATTTCGCCCACAGGTTTTCCTCAATTGATCTATTTGCTTCCCTTTTGGGTTTTTTTAAAGATGATTTTAGTTCTAACAGATGGGAATGTCTTATTATGTCGTTTGGTAGGTGTCTAAGTTGGCGTATTGTACGTGCGATGTCTTTTTTTATGCTCTTTATTTTAGTTCTATGATCTTTTGTGAGAAGGAGCATGTTGCTAGCCTTCTTTGCGTATTGGAGTTTCAGGGTTGTGGTATAACCTGCCATGTTGGATGTAAAGCTTTCCCATTTCTGAACCTCGCTTGCCCCGATTCGCTCCTCAAAGTGTTGCTTTGCTCTTGCTTCTATATCTCCATCCATTACTGCTGAATACTTGATCCTTTTGTAATTGATGGTATAAATTGACTCGTTTGGTACCAACGATTGTTCGAGTTTTGGTTTCATGATATTAAATATAATTTCCTGGGGACAGTGATCGCTGTCAGCTTTTTCCCCTATTTTAAATGAAGCAATGTGGCGAAATAGAGATAGTGACATAAAGGTATAATCCAGAATTTTACTTACTCTTGTAGAGTAGAATGTAAACGCTGGCGGAGTGTCTCCACTGAGTCTCCCATTCAGTGCTCTGAGATTATAATGCTCAAGGGTCTCTAAAACCACCTCTCCAAGCTTGGATTGTGAGGATGTTAGTGTAGCCTCTTGATGTGGAATATTCCAAGCTATATTTAAATTGCGGCTCACGTCACTCGATGAGATTCCCATCAGGTTGAGATTAAAATCCCCGGTAATCATAATATCAGTTGTTGAAGTGTCAGTTATGATGTCATCAAGGCATTTGTATAGATCCTTTGTGGCTTTTCCTTTTCTTTTCAGATGGATATAAGCGTTTATTAATCATAGCTCGAGACCTTTCTTGTTTTGAGTTGAGGAAGACAAGTTTATTGCATTTAAATCTGGGGAAGAAAGGCCTAAGTCCTTAACATCATAGCCACTTGCAACCGAGACATAAGACACTAACCCCCATTGTAGGTGACCAAATTTTGCTGTTTTCACTGCACTGGTAAAAAAACGAAGAAATCCATGCAGATGTGGAGGTTCTAGTTGCCATGTTTCTTGTAGGGATATAATGTCAAAGGACTGTAAATAGTTAACAAAATCCAAATCAATCATTTTGGAAGCGAGACCATTAATGTTCCATGAGCATATTTTTAATTGGCTTTGCCTTTTTATTTCCTTGTGAATTCCCATTTGTCAGTTTAGCTGATTGTTTATTGTTCTTGAGATCCATCTTAGGTCGATAAAGCTAGGTGAAGTGCCGGCAAGGGTACAACCCGTAACCCTAAGATCTTCAGCACTACTTGCTCCTTCCATCCCTTTAGCGCCTCTAAGTACAGTTTGTACCTTCCCGTTAGCGGAGTGCAGTTCTCTTACTCCGACCACTGGAATTAATAGATCAGGATATTTCGGTTTTGTAAATGGGGCAGTTGTTATTCCCCAATCTTTAAAGGTCTTAGTTTCTGCCAAGATTTTTTGTGCAACTAAGGGTGTTGTCCATGTTGCTTTTGTTTTTTCGACCTTCGTGCCAGCTTCCGATTGAAATTGAATAGAATCCAGGTCCTGAGTTGTGATACCTGTTAAAGATGGAATATGAGCTAACAGTCGTAAGATGTTACCTCTATTCAAGATATCATATTTGCCTTTTGAGATGTACTCTGGGGTAATCCAGACAATATTTGATGAATCTTTTGATGTATCTTTCAATGTGTCCGTGTAACTAGGTTCGTTATTGTGTTCGTTATAGTGACTTTGTACGAATTCATGTCCTTGTGTTACGGTCAGTGGTGCTTGCTCTGGTATGGGAAGGACAGCTTTCCGCCCTCCAAGGTTACGGATTGCCTCTGCAGTAGTTGATTTAGCATTCCCATTTCCAGCTCCTTCTTCCCTTTTTAGTTTTATGATGTTATTTCTATTCGTTGAACTTGTGTCAATGGATTGTGATGTTTGTCTAATTGGGAGCGATCCGTTGTCATTTGTGTCTTTAAGGTCTCCATTCTGTGATGCCTGTTGTATTATCAAGACGTTTTTTACCGTATGGTTAATTCCATGTGTTTTTAAGGAAGTCATTTTGGTAGCCATAATTGGTAGATCCGTGGTATTCTGCTTTACTTTCTGGATTTTTTCTCCCTCCTTAATTTTACTGCCATTCGCTGGTGATAATGGCGGTATGCAAGAGACTCTGAGTGAAGCATTTAGTGATGTAGTTTTGTCGGACTCTATTACTTCTTTTTTATTGACCTTATCCACAGAATTGGGTTCTTGTTCATTAAATTGAGACGTTGACCCAAAGAGACGCCTGAAGCCTTCGTGAGCAACGATTAATTTTTGGTTTCTACCTTTACGTTGTTTTGCCCTCCTTTGTTTAGCGTTAGGTTTCTTCACAACCTTGTCATCTATTTGAGCTACAGGACATAGATCTATTGATTCTCCCGTTTCTTTTATTACTTTGTTAAATTTCTTGTTAATCGAAATGTCCGTCTCCCCCCGAGAAACATTTTTCCCGATCGATGTTAAGCCTATGTTTTTTGTTTTGTCGATTGAGATTGAAGTGCAAGTTTCAAGGGAGTGCTTATCTAGTTCTACGTCCGTTTGTCTAGAGCAAAAGTAGTTGGTATTACTTTGCAACTGATTTTTTAGTTGTATGCATAGATCAGACAACATTGATGGTAAAGTAGCCAGTTTGTCGATAATAGGGCTACATCCACATCCCGCGTCCCTGTTGTGGGTTAGGGCCTGTTTATTTTGTAGCAGAGTCGTTAGTGCTCCCAATTTCCCATCGATAGCAACCACAAACACAGCCAGAGTGTCTAGAAGAGTCAACTGAGCGTCCATCTTATCTGATTGGTAGTGAAGTGTTTTTACAAGAAGTTGTATTGTATTTAGCAGACTGTCCCATGCCATCCCCTGACTATTATTTTTTGATGAATTGACCATACGGACTGGGGATGTTGTATCCTTTTGGTATTCCTTTTTCTTTTCCTCTCCCATCTCTAGATCGATCACAGTACCCATGTTTGCCGTATTTGGCCCATTACTGATTGAGTCTTGGTCGTAAGCTGCCATTACGTCGTTCCAATCTTCTGATCCCAAGCGTGAGGAGATCTCTATGACGTCTGAGACATTTGTAACATTTTCTATTATAGTTAGAACCTTTGTTTCCCCCCCCCTTTGCTAGGCTCCGTTTGATAATTTGATGGAACATTATTTGAGAGAAGGGTGGGTGGTAGTGTTTTTAGATCTTTAACACACTGTGCCCCGTCATTCCTTTTTTGGGAATAATCAGCTCCTTTGGGAAATGATTTGTCCCCAGAACATGTTCGATTTAATTGACATAATTGACTTGGTTGGTTAATAAACAAAGATTTGTTAGTTGTGTCATAGTCTTCAAGATTATTTTCGATGTTTATAGATCTCCAGTCATCATTTGAACTGAGTCCTGTTACTGATACATCATGATTATTATATTGACCACCTTTAATCGTCATAGTTTTCTCAATTGTCTCTTCCTGTTTATGAACTTGAGCTTTGACTTGCTCAATGTTTCTAATTGAAGCACTTCCCATTGTTGTACAGCTAATCCGTGATTTGCCGTTTTGAGGGGTTGATGTTATTTGCCGGGGACTGTTAAATAGTGTATTTGTACTTCTTTTTGTGTCAGGGCTTTTCCTCTCCTGTGTTGATTTCAGATCTTCAATAACTGGTGGTAGTTGACTTAGTTGTACAGGTTGAAGAGGTGATTGAAGGCCGATGACATTTGTTATGAGAAAAGCGTATCCCCTGGATTTTTTAAGAATGAAAATTTTGTAAAAATTTTAGGTTGATGAGAAAGCTGCTTTTTTGTTGTTTTTTTATTTTCCAAATTTTGTAGTTGTCCAGAGGCGTTTCCAACAGCTGGTGGCTCTATTGCAGAGCAGTTATTCATGATTGCTTGCTCTAGTTCTGGTTGTAAGGCAGATCTTTTCTCTTCCTTCATCATGTTTTTCCGCCTCCGTTTTTTTGTATCTTTTGTATCTTTTTTAAATATAGCGCTATCTCGAACACGGCCAGACCTCATGGTACTCTCCACTTAGTTGAGGTATAGAATTTCACTTTTTGTCGCACGGAGCTTGTCGTATTGGTAGAAGCCTTAAGCTTATTATAAGTTTATTGTGAAGTTTATTGTGAAACCACGATAAACTATAGATAATGCCGCTGCTGCAAAAGTACAGTGGTGGCTGACCACACTGTTGCCGAAGATGAGATGAGCTAGTGCCTTTGCTTTTCTCCTTTCGCCCAAACCTTGGCGTTTTAGAAGAGTCACAGCGTCTGTCAAAAAAAACAACAGACTTTTTCCATTCGACTCGGGACTCCTCCCCCTTTACCAAAGATAATGGACCAACAAACCCGGTCACAGCTCATAGAGCAGATTGGGCGCTCAAAAGTGCACTAGGCCCCTCCAGATACCTGGGGCGTACGCCTGATGCAACTGTTTAAGTAGGGTGCGTACTCTCGTGCCCAGAGCACTCAGAATCACAGGTAGTGTCATAAACCCCCGGGGTCTTTCCAACGGGAGGCCAGCGAGAGTCTTTACTGGTTTGCCACTTGTAAATTAACAGCAATCCGCAAGAAGAACAGATGACCCTCCGGAATCAGGCCCCAATCAAACCAATCAAACCGAGCCGGGAGAGGACCGAGCCGGGAGAGGACTGCAGAGAGGGGCGGGGGAGGGGCGATCAGCGGTTTCGAGTTTCCCCAGCAGTTTTACTGGTCCCGATGAAGATTACTCACGTCCCATCAGTCCCATCCGTCTCGCGTCTCCTGCGCCTCCCGTGTCTCCCGCTGCTTGGTGTTTGATGTTTGGCACGCAATACTTGGTGCTCGGTGCTCGTTCTTCCACCCGCGTGATGCTGCCGATTTGCTGCCGCTGGTCACTCGCTCTGCTCCGTTCTGCGCTGCTCTCCGTTCTGCGCTGCTCTCCGCTCTCCTCCACGTGACCAATTGGCGAATGAGAGAGATAATATACCTGCTCCATTTATCCTTATCATGTAGGAAGATGTCAGCAGGGATACCATCAATACATGGCGCTCTACCCCCTGAAATTGCACTAAGGGCAGCGCTAACATCAGCTAGGTCAAAGACCTTGTCAGTATTATACGAGTGGGAGGGGAAAGGATCATTAACCTCATCATCATCACTAGCGTATTGTGATGCAAAATGATTAACCCATGAGTCTTGTGCTACATAGTTTTGTGGTGGTGATGGGACTCCACGCCTACCCTATTTAACCAGATTCCAAAAGCGTTGGGGATTATTCCTGGCACATGCTAGTTTGAGGTCCTGCCTTTTGTTCTCATCCCATAATCTTGGGGCATTTTCCTGCACCTTCCTATATATTTTCCTGGAATTTTGTACTCTACATGTTTTGCCTGATCTAATAGCCTCCCCTAGGAGTCTGCATACAGTTTTGCATTCCTTATTAAACCAATGATACAGGGGCCAGTAGAAATCTCCTTAGCACTATGAGGTCTTAAACAATATGAGCTCAGTTTGGCAAATAATGTGTTGTGAAGCTTGGTTATCACCCCAGGTAGCTGAGAGTTAAGGAGGAAAGCCTCGGTTTCTATTAACATATGCTCAGCACCGCTGGCAATGCTAGACAAAATGTCTGGTTTCTCTAAAATCATTTTCCATTTAAGTTGCCGCTTGTCCTTGGTAGTTTGCAGATCTCTGGTAATAAGTAGGTTATAGGGTTGTGTTGCTTCGCGTAGGTTCCTAAATACAAATACCGAACATAAATGGGTTATGATCACGCTCCACGCGATCCTGCACAACTATATCCTCAAGGGCGTACTTTAATTTTAAATTAATTAAAACTTAATCAATGCAGCTTGCATTGTGATTGTTATTAAATGTGTTCGCCCCTTGCCTATCCGAGATGGTTCTACCATTTGCCGCCCTTAAGCCTTTTCCTAGGCAGATAGCTTTAATTTGGATAGCCACTTCTGTCCATCTTTTCATTGGTAATATTTCAGGGCTTGGAATACCCCACTGTGCATCTTCCTCCCCCGCCAGGTCATATTCCTCACTATCAAGAGGCTCAAAAGTAGGGTTAAAACCCCCGCTATTTACACTAGGGAAGCCTAAGAAAGATTATCTAAAAGGTCATCTAGGGCCATTAAGGTTTCCGACTTCCACCCCCCCCCCACTGTGCCCACTCACATATACATTATAGATTTCGATGTCACTGTAAGGACCAGTCACCAACCGAATGGCAAGAATGTCATTAGTCTGAGTCGGGAGCTCCTGTATCTTGAGGCTAATATCCTGGAGAACCCAGATTGTTAGCCCCCCCCGATGGGCAACCCTTACCACCATGAATAGCCTGGATATATTAGTTTAAATACCCTGGGTGACATAGGGCTTTTATTGACCATGTTTTCTGGAATGCGCAGATGTCATACTGTTCTACGAGGCTATTCCAGCCAGGGGAAGCACCCTTTGACATCAACCCAGCAATGTTCCATGACATAAATGCTATTCTACGTGAGGTTGGGTGGGTTTCGAATGTCTCTCTACTCCCTGGATCTGTCGTCCCTGTTCCCCCTGATATACCACCCATTATGACATTTGTTTTAACTTGGTTTGTTGACACTAGAGGAGATTCGCTCAATAGAAGGGGTGCAACAGACTTACTTGCTGGTTGGTGTTTGCGATATAACCTGCCCATGACCACCAGCAAGTGAGGGTAACCTTCAATCTATCTCTCGTAGTGGTGACATGCCATTATGGGGTAGCATAGGATGGGTTGGATTAGACTGTAAGGTCATTTCTGGGGGATTATATTTGAAGCAAACATTAGATCTGGTAAGGTGTTGAGTACGGATGTCAAAATTCACAAGGTTCTCAGACAAATGACGATGCAAGAGCATCAGTGCAATAAAGTCTAGAGTAGCCCTTGAGGAAGAGTGTCTTTTGGCCCTGATGATATCATCCCTCATTAGAGACCAACAGCCCCTTACATGGTGAATCCAATGGATACACTTATTGTAAGAGAGATTCCTCATCTTCCTTAGGCGAACTCCTGGATAGCTTTGGAACGTTAAACATATATACAACATCACTCTTGTTTAGGGTCCTAGCAACACTTCTTGGTGCTCGAGTCATACCAGCCTGTGGGGGCAAGGGAACTACAGGAGGGCCAGATACCACAGTGGGATGTTCAGTTTGCAATGGGTTGCCTCGTTTGTATGCTTCCTACCAGGTTGTATAGGGTCTGTCTTAACGCACATCAGTAAATTATCCCTGTCTGGTCTGTTTATACTCTGTTGTGCTAGATCCCTGTTGTTACCAAAGGGCTGACTTGCATAGACGTTGTCCCCTTGGGAGTTAGCAGTATGCTTTGTGTGCATTCCCAGTGTCGTTTTTACTTGCGCCACATCAGAGTGAACCTTACTTAGGGAATCAGAGAGGCGGCTGACAGATTCTTTAAGGGCTCTAATTTCTTTCACCAGATCAATTATCTGTATGGTAAATGGTCTGTGGGAGGGGTGCTCGATGGATATATTTATCTGCCCGTCACTACTCCTGCTATCTAATCTATTTGTGTATGTTGCAGGACTTGCTGCTCCTTGGCCATATTTAGTGCTGCATATGCTATCCTCTATGCCCACCCTATTCACCTTTCTCCCAGTACTAAGGGGAGTATCGGACGACTCTGGGTGGCATGTGTGTGTTGAAAACCTATTACTACAGGGAAAAGCAGCCAGATCATCTCGGATGGCTTGCATTGGGATTCCCCCACTTTCAGGACTCGTGCATACGTTTGGGGCTTCGGATGGGAGAGACCTGCTAAATGTCTTTTTGAACATCGCTGGTATACACCCAGTGCCAATGGGACTGCTCAGAGCCTGTGAGGTGCTATTCTTAGATAGAGTATCACTGAGTGTTGTGTCAAAAGACCCTCGGATAATAAGATATCTATTCTATCCAATATGCCAACCCCAGCCGCCGGACTTGGACTCAAGGCTTTCTTTTTCTCCTACTTAGCCTTTTTCTTATTTCCTTCACTCAGACCTTCCTCACATACTTTCCGCTTCCCCATTGTGAAGCAAAATTATCAAGAAAGGGAATGCAAGAATAACTCTACCAAGGGTCCTTCAGAAGCCCCACCTATGATAGTTTTCCACAGAGGCACTGGCTACAGCATTGAACCTTCTTATCTTGCCAAGATTAATGCCGTCTTCAGGGCCTGGTCCACGGGGGCACAATATCAGGGGGGTGGCCCAGCCCAGACACTTTGGGGCTTTGATGGCCGTGGCACGGCCCACACAGCGGGGCTCCTGTGCCACTGATAAGTGCCTCCTGGTGCAGGAAGAATGACGTGGCCTGGGAGTGACCGTTCGCAGTGGAGCCTGGGACCTTTGGTCCTTGCCCGGCTCGTGGACAATGGAGGCCCATGCAGAGGGCTCCTGTGCCGCTGATAAGTGCCTCCTGCCGCAAAAAGAATGATGCAGCCTGGCCTTTGAAATGAGGAGATTGCCCATAGACCTTCGGGCAACAATCACAGTAATTTGTAAACCAAACAAGCCCCCAGAGGGATGTGGCTTCTAAAGCCCCATCTCCCTTATTAATCTTGAAGTCAAAATTCTCTGTAAGGTGCTGGCCCCTGCCTCATCAGGGTGATGCACTTGGTGGTCCATGATGACCAAAATAACTTCATGCCCAACAGGAGCACTAGACACAGTTTCCTCGCCGTGGCCTGTGCGGACGGATTACGGGAGAATGCGGCGCTTCTCTTAAATGGCATAGAACTGGCATTTGATACAGTGCAGCCTCCCTCCCTACTGGAGTTCCTCCACCAAATGCTCTTTGGTCCCAGGTTTCAGCAGTGGTTATCCCTCCTATACATGGATCTCTATGCTGAGGTTCTCGCCAATGGAGCCCTGCCGCTGACCTTACCCACAGAAATGGGCACCCAGTAGGGTTGCCTGTTTTCTCCTCTATTCACAAGTGATGGAGCCCCTCATGGCGCTCATTTGAGTGGATTCTGTACTCAGTGATTCCAGGTGGGAGGGGGGCTCTCTATGGCAGAAAGGTGTGCACTGTTTAAGATGGTCTCCCTCCCCTGTTTGCTCTACGTATTACAACACTACAACACTACACTCCCACCCACCTTTTTTACAGATTTACAGGTGCAAATTATTAGCTTTCTTTGGGCAGGGAAAATACCCAGGGTATTCTTCTAAGAAATGTCAGTTCTCCCACTATGAGACAGGTTTGGACTGGTCAAATGTAATATTGCATTTTTGAGCCTCAAAATTAGTCAATATCAATGACTATCCAAGCAGACGTAGGCGACCCCGTCCACAGGCTGGAGTTAGACATACTCCAACCACACAGCATACTCACTTTGCTGTACAACAAGTCCCCCTTCTTCTTATTAACTCTGGTTACCACGTCCCCATCGGATGCTGGTATGCAGCTCTCCGCCAAATGAAATGGTTCGGCACCATCACCGAGGCGACCCCCCTATGGCAGGGAACATGGCTGTGAGAGACGGTGGGCTTAGCGGGGTTCCATAGCTGGGGTCTTATAGGTATCTCCACACGTGGGGATGTCTGGAAGACGGTCATATGATACCATTTCAGGAACTGGCAACTGAATTTCACCTCCAAGTTTTACCGGTAAGTACAACCATGGCACTCCCTCAAAGGCTATGAGGAGAAACTGAGATCACTTCCTGGGTGTAACCCCTTAGAGTGCAAACTGATAGTTGACGATTTGGTAACATTGTTGGGTGTGTAGTAAGGAGGCCAGTAGCTGTGGACCCCAAAATGACACTGCTGGGCTTGCATCATGGACATATTGGGGGGGGTCCCATGCTTAGTCCTCACTCAATGTAATGGGCCACTTGGTGGCCAAGAGAGATTTGGCCAGGTACTGGAGAGGGTAACTGGCCCTCCATTGGATGAAAAGATTAGGGGCATGGACCAGTGTAAAGCAATGTAAAAAACAGGTATACAAATCCCAAGGAGTGCCCAAAAACCATAAAAGAATATGGGCCCCTTGGACCTAATATGATGCGGACTCGCACTGACATCGATTCTAATGTGAGAAGAGGTGCGAATATTAATACACCTGTGATATTGGATTTTGCAGGTTATAAAGACCTAAAAGAGGTTGTATTACTTGTAACAACCACCTGGCACACAAATGCACGGCTCTTGGGGCTTATATAGTAACTGTATGGTTTATATAATTTTTTTAAACTTATAAAAATCCACTTTCTTCTTCACAAAATCAAAATCGAGATTTGTGGAATTGTATCTGTTGTAAATGTAGGGTTGGGGGTAATTAAATGGGTGTGTGCAGATGGGGGAAGCATTGATCATTGAAACTGTTGTTAGCATCCATAGAGTTCTAATATTTTAGAGATTGGCCAGTATTTGTGGCTAAGTTTTTGTCTTTGTTCACAAACCTAAGGTTACTTTCAAAAAAAGGTTAGAGTAAGTTAATAAATATTTCTCCAAATCCTCATGTTTGCTCTGTTGATTTAGGAACAGTGTATTCCAAACAGCGATAGGGTCCCCCCTTGAATTTTTTTGGGTAGATTTCTTCAACTTCATCTCATGCCCATTGTCCACTTGGCCTGGTTAGACTCTACATCAGTATGGAGGAGGAAGAATACTCAAGAAAATGTGGACTGTCAGAGATTTTCAGAACTACTCCCAAGCGTTTTTGTGCTTCCCATAAAAGCAACTTCTATGTGGTCCCATCTGTATCAAACTATAAAGGACTGCTGTCAAAGGAAACTTCTATTAGGTTTTTGTTGAGACTGAAAGCATTTATTGTCGAAGAAAAATTAGGAGTCTTTGAATCACCGAGTCAACTGGCCAGGGTTTCCTCTGCAATCATTGGTGAGACAAGCTTTCTGAACATAGGCAAGATGCAAATTTATACCATGATACACATGGGTTTCTAAAGTTTGTCAAGCTGCAATATTCTCAAAATGATTGAAGGTGACTAGCTGAGCTCGCGGGGACAAGGGAGTGGTCTTCATGACTTTCTAAGATGTAAATCTTGCAACTGAGCAAGCCCACTTACAACTTCACATGTCGAGTGCCAAAACATAGTGCACGTCAACATCAGAGAGCGGCACATCTTGTGAGCAATATTAGTGAAAAGCAAGAAAATATGGTTGAAGCAAGAGACAGTTATACTACAATAACGTATTTTAAAATGTTACACTATGGCATGTGAAAGGACATTGTTATGGTCAAAGCTACAAACAATATGAATATTTAAAAAAGATTTGTGGTGTGTTGAATATTTCAAATTTGTAGTCCATGTTCCAGTGGCAAATTTTTACAGAAAATTCCTATAGAATTTTAGATTGCTTGTTGAATCATTTTTTACAGGTTGATCTGCATTTAGATAACTGGTAAAAAAAAAAGTTACAAACGGTTTTCAAACCCTGTCTAAACAAACAAATGAAGTTAGAGTTTTGTAACAGTCAAACACAAAGTTATTAAAACTCCTGAATAACCTTTATATCATTAAAAGCAACATGTCCAAAGAATAGCAAAAATATACGTTACATAACTCCGATAACCTCAATGTTTTTTATTCACAAGCAAGTTATTTAGTCATTTATTTATTTACCAAACCACAAACCTTGACAGTTTTAAAAGGTATTTATTGTTTTTTAATAGGTTCACTTTTGTAATGTTTTTGAGTCTGTTGATAAACAATTAAAGAAAAAATGTGATAGAATGTTTAAATTTTAAAGGCAGTTTTTTTAAGTGATATAAAGGACTGAAAAAGACTAGTCAGCAGATAAAAATCACCTAAAATAGTCTATGCTGCTTCTTGATTTTAGAATTGATAACAATTTACAAAAAATACATATTCTGCTGAAAAGGACAGGAAATATCTGATTGTTGCCAAAGTTTTCCACACTAATTTGTAGAAATTAAATTTTAAATTGATTATTCTTTTCTATTATGTCAAGAAGTTGGCAGTAGCGTTGTTTTCTATTACTGCAGCTCTATAGTATTTGGATTGAAAGAAATCAAACCTACTGTACCAGGACTAAGATTAGGCTGTTTTATGAATACCAGTTTAATTTAAATTTTCTTTTACAAAAGATGCCTCTTTTTTGTTTCTAATTGTTTTCTTCAATTTCATATAAATTTTTTATGTTTCCACTTTGATTGTGATTCTGAACAATGTTGCTGTTGCGGCTTTTTTATTATCCCTCTCAACTTGAATCTTTCTTTGTACCTTTATCACAGCAGCCCTCCTTGACTTTATTACTCAGCTATTTCCACATTCTATTCTCTCATTGACTCCCGTCGCCAGACAAAATAACTTTCTGAGTCTTGCCGACTTGAGCTTAGCATTAACTTCCTTATATACTCCTTGGATTCTTTTATTCCTTCTAATCACACTCAGCCTTGTGTTGGTGTTTTTCAACTCATGCATGCAATTTTGTCTAATGTATTTGTGAACTCATATTTATTCTCTATTATTCTCTTTGTAACTTTTCCACACCGTTCCTTGCATGTGTATTACTATGACTTTCATTCTTGCATGACTTTATCTTTCCCTCTTCCTGAAGTAAAGTCTACTTTCCATCTCACACTTATGTCCTTTTATTTCTCCGTAGCTCTCATATTTGCAACATGTCTCGATTTTTCCACTCTCCCCATACAGATCCACAATAGCAATCTCTTAATACATTATGTCTATTTGAATTACTTTTCCTAGACTCTTGTACCTCCTCCTCTTTCATCTGTCTACATTTGTGCTCCTGACTAAACAAGATGTCCTCTAATTTTCTGTTTTGCTGTCCCATTTTCATATTTAAAGATTAACACTTCTGTCTTCTTTCAACAGTCACCCCTGCACCCCATCCCTGCATCGCCCACCAGTCCCCAGTCTGGTCTTGATGGAAGTAACTCTACATTATCAGGGAGTGCAAGCAGTGGTGTGTCATCCTTGAGCGAGAGCAATTTTGGCCACTCTTCAGAGCCTCCGCCACGCACAGACACCATGGATTCAGTCCCTAGCCAGGCTTGGAACACAGAGGAAGACCTAGAGACTGCCTACCTTCCTGTCCGCTACAGTCTGTCTGAGCCTGATGTCCTAGAATCAATGAAGACACCACCCTGCCGAAGCCACTCAGCACCCACAGGAGTTCTTCCCCTAGATATCCCTGATCCCCCTGCACTGCCACCTAAACCGTATCACTCCCGTGGCTCTGGTGGAGACCATCTGGAGTGCATACCACAGGAAGACGAGTTCCGGCGTCGTCCAAGGTCACGCAAATCCTGCCAGAGCACCACTTCTAGCTGTAAGGAGGAGCAGGCTAGGGTTGCTTGGGAACATGGTGTGGGTGAGCAGTAGACACCATAAGGACTCTGTGTGTCAGAGGTGCGAATGTTGGGCAGGATAGCCCAGGGATGAGAAAGTCCGACCAGGAAAGGGAATGTTGGAGGTGTCCCCATGGGTGGGGAAATGAAGAAGGAATGGAATGATAAGTCCCATGATAGCATGTCGGTCATCTTGGCAAAACAATTTCCAATGTTATGGAAACTATTCTAAAAATCTAATCAAGTGGCCATTTAGGAAACTGTTTCAGGCCCACTCACACACCACACACTATTTGGTTTACAGAAGTGGGATAAGGTGGTTGTGTCTGATGACTGACCCCACAGTTAATCATCATTTTACTAAACATGAACTTTACAGCTGATGTTTCTTTTATTTTTAACAAGTTCAGATATTGCCAGAAGTTAGAGCAAAAGATGTTGAAAACATTTACATTTTTTTAGAAATAATATCAGAGTTATTTTTCAGATATTTAAAAGCTTCCCTTTTTTAATTTTTATTATTCAATAAAATGTCACTGGTCTCCGTATATGGATGCCATTTCTACACTTACGTGGAAAATATCTGCTCAAAGATGGCTACTACGCTCCCATGCTTATAGATTGGGCTTTGCTATTCTAGTCCACTTTTGATTTCCCTATCCGGGGGATCAACATCCATATTCTAACGCTGTTACGCTCATATGTGGCGTGTGTACTGACGTTGTGCGCGCATGCCATGTCGCTGCTTTACTTGATATCATTTGGGTGGGGCTGGAACCTTTGGTTCAAACCTTCTATTTTTTTAAAATGTATTTTTTACTGTTGCGGCTGAAGGGAAGGGGGGGGAGAGGGGGATCCTAATCTCTCCTGCAGTGCCACCATTCAGGGGTATACGATATGCACTGATCTGCAGAGGAAACAAAAGCGTGCAGGACACTAGGGTGAACAAGACACAGTTCAATTGTGTCTTTGAAGAGATCCCTTGCTATTGGTGTAAGTCTCCTTAAATGGGGGCACAAGGCTAGATGAGGGATTGAATGGCTTTGTGGTGATGCTAGAAATGTGAAAGATGTGTTAGAGAATGTTTGGGGTGAAAAGCGAATGTTGTTGGTTGAGGAGGTGTACTTTGAACAGAAGACCATTAACATCAAATTACTATCATGTTGCGGGCCTGCAACAATCAATGCCCTGGTGAGAAAGCTGGGAGCGCAACAGGTGCACGCTGCCCCCTACTATTCATATGCCTGCAAACTTGGGTTTTTCATATATTGTGCCGGTCACTGCCTTCCATACAATGGCGGAAAGCCCAGAAGTTGTGGCACTTACACAGGATTACTGTTAAGGCAGAAAAGTTCTGAATTTAAAAGTACACTTAAAATGGCAGCTGGAACGAAAACAGGTCCAATAAGGTCGGTCCCTTTGTTCTAACTATGAACACAAATAAAAATATATTTTTTAAATAAATAAAACTATGCAAGGGTGTGGGAACAACATGCATTTCGATGGGATGGCATTTATAGACCCAGATGCACCAATGAATACACAAGTCACATATGCCTACTCTAGGTAATCTCAAGAGAAACACAACTGCAAAAGGTGCAAACTCATTATTGTATAATCAGTATGTATTGCCTCGCCACACTCCAACAATAAATATTTTAAAATAGTAACAATACGAACCAGAAATGTGGAGGGGCCTGACTCCTCATTGAAATACATTCAGCAGCACTGATTGTTCGATCTCAAGCGTAATGCTGTTCCTTTAACTGGGGACACTTAGCAGGTATATGCTGGGACGTGCAAATTGCACATAGGTGGATTTGTTTCAGACATTGGTGCAACGTGCAAAATCTATGTATTGGTTTCCTGGACTTTTAAGCAAGCATGAATAACATTTGCACTTTTTAAAGGAAGAATGCTGACCTCATTCTAAATCGTCAAGTTTAACAATTACTGATTTTTAAATGGTTTGCCTAAAGATATTGCAGTTTCTGATTCTTCAAGGCAAGACTACAGAAATATCAATTTATTGAGAAGTTTTCTTTTGGAAACTACATTTTCATAAAATCACAAATATTGATCCTTTCTCGTGAAAGTTACATCATATTTAAACGTCGCCTTTAAAGCACATACATAACAATTTAAGTTAATCGATCTAACAATAAATATTTGTTTTGAACAACACAAAATGCTCAAAAAGTAATATTACAACCTAAAAAGCACATTTGTATGGTATGACACAACTCATAAAACATATCATCCATCTGGGTATTTCTAAAACCTGAGAAATCAAGGATTTGAATTCATGTACTTAAAAACTTCCCAGTTGCAACCATTTTCACTCCTTAAGTCCGTTATTCACGCAGGGACCATACCTTGCAAAAAAAGATTTAAAAAAACAGAAAATAAAATTAGGGAAATGCGTCTTTTATGAAAGAGAAACGTAATGAACATGTGAATTAAGAGTGTGCCTTGATAGTTTTAAGATGGGGTGGGCATGGAAGATGTGCAAAGGTCTCAGCACACTGTGAAGGACAAGGGGGAAATATTTAAGATCCAGATCTGTGGGAAGATAGAGTTGATGAAAACTGGAAGCCATTGAAGACAGTCCTTGCCGGCAAGAGGCATGTGGCGTATCTCAGAGAGGTCTCTAACTGCGCCTAGAATGTGAGAATTCTGTTACTTCCCTGGTTGCTCCTTATGACCTGAGATGTACCAGATTTGACATAGCTTCCTATCTAATACATAGGTAGTCCACAGTTTTTTTAATTTGACAAGTGTACATTTTGAACCCTTTTACAATATATGTATACAATTTGTTTCTATAAACAAACAGAAGAAAATAAATACAAATGAATTTCAGGTGAAAGCAAAGAAGTGCCACAGAACAGATATCAAGGTGCTGGATTCTGCAAGAGTCCGTGGGCCTGATTCACAGAACTAACTTAAGACAAAATCCTAAACTTACTACTTTTGGTATTCACAGAAGTTAGTATTTTGTCTTAAGTTTGTCTTAAGACAAACTTAAGACAGACTTAAGGCAGACTTAAGATAAACTTAAGATAGACTTAAGACAGACTTAAGACTGACTTAAAACTGACTTAAGACA
Source organism: Triturus cristatus (assembly GCF_964204655.1). Lineage (NCBI taxonomy): Eukaryota > Metazoa > Chordata > Amphibia > Caudata > Salamandridae > Triturus > Triturus cristatus. The sequence continues at coordinate 353,545,394 of NC_140592.1, read as the reverse complement.
AACTTAAGACAGACTTAAGACAGACTTAAGTTAGGATTTTGTCTTAAGTTTGTCTTAAGTCTGTCTTAAGTCGGTCTTAAGTTTGTCTTAAGTTTGTCTTAAGTTTGTCTTAAGTCTGTCTTAAGTCTGTCTTAAGTCTGTCTTAAGTCTGTCTTAAGTTTGTCTTAAGACAAACTTAAGACAAAATCCTAACTTCTGTGAATACCAAAAGTAGTAAGTTTAGGATTTTGTCTTAAGTTAGTTCTGTGAATCGGCCCCCGTAAGTTTCAAGAATGAGGGCAAAACATGTGTCTCTTTAGCATCTGATAGATTTCCCACTTTAACTCGATCTCTCTCGTTGCATGGGTGGTGCTGAAGAGTGCTTTAGAAAGTGTTTCTGGACCAAATGCCTATATTTTGCCTTCTCATGTGTATCCATTCAACGCCTTTTGTTTCTTCCTGTTTACGTCTAACCTGTAGGAAGCATAAGGCTCTGTGTGTTAGTTTGGGAAGAAAGAGACGACAAGGGTAGCAATTAAAAATATAGACTGCAAAATAATCTTTTTTGCAAGAACATAGGGACTTATTTTTAGTTGGTCAATTAATATTGTTGAAAGTGCAAGATATTGCCTGATGCCTTGTCTGTCCAACCATTATGTTTCCTGCTAGTTTACAAAATAGCGCAGTAGCCATCAGTTGTACCCGCTCTGCTGTGCAACCGCATGTTGACATACATGGTGACTGAAAACCCACCCTATATGTGAGCATTTCAACATTGTGCTTCATTTCCTGAGTCACTCAAAATAAGGCCTCGGAGTTGGTATGAGAGGGGGAAAGGAAAAATGCCTCCCATGCACAAGAAGAAAACTCCCAGAGAAATAGACTCATAGCTTTGGGGGTTTGTCTTTGGAAAACAAAAACAAATCTGATTGGTCCACCATGGCACAGCAGGGCAATAGCATTGGTTTATTTTGCAGGGGTGGCTCCCACCATGTGGGTGTGACATTCATGATGAAAAAAAAAACATTGGTCTGGCAATTTACTTCACATATGGCGGCTGGGTGGCAGAAGCGGTACCGCTGATGCCACAGCAGGTTGGGGACCAGCCTGCCTAACCCAATGCCTGCCCTGTAGATCGCAAGACAGAGGCTTGATCTTATATGTGTATTTCCCTACGGAGATTTTGACCTGCACATAATCCAACTATTAAGCACTGTACGCCAAGTATGAGAAGAGAAAGTGGCAATTCAACCAACGCCTAATATATGAGGCATGTGGCTTTTGTGTGAATCAGGTTGAAAACGCAGGTCGAACTTTCATATCGAGCTGGGAAAGAGCCTTCACAACAAGGTTTTTACCATGTTGTGCCTTTACCATGCATGATTTTACCAAATATATGCCTTTACCATGCATGCCTTTACCATGCATTTAAGGTACGTTGGAGGGTGTGGCGGTCTCTCCCCCAAAATATATTGTTTTCATATATATATAAACAATGCGTAGTAATGGCATGCGTTGTACCAGCATGCATTCTAAAAAAATGTGGGGTAAAAAAATGTGTTGTAAAGGCATGCAAAGTATTTCCCTGCGTTGTTCTGTCATACAACCATCTATGTATGTAAAGTCGAAATTTTGAGCTTGAAGTCTTACAACCCATTTTTACTAAAGCATTTTCTCATAGGCATAAAATGGGTAAGACCCGTTGATACACCAGGCCCTAGGTTTTTAGAAAAGGTGTTTTTGCAGTCTCCATTTTCACAGTGAATTGACAGATCGATGACTTTTCGTCCTCACCAGGACGTTTCCCCAGTTTAGTATGGGACTGCAGCTGAATGTTTCCTTGTTGTCCATGTGGTGAGACGTCATGAACTTGGTAGGCATCCATGCATGCAAGTAAGGGGGGGTCATTCCCATTATCATGTTGATAAAGTAATGCAACAGGCTAGCACCTTCTGCTTTCGACCACTTACACTATCACTACCAGTGGGTGTAAGGTGTGAAGTGGAAAGGGAAGTGGAGGGGAGGTCAGGGTTCGAAAAGGAAAAGTGTCATTTTTAAAGCACCAGCCATCCTGCTCCTATGTAAATATCCCATTCGATGCTATGTATTTGTACAGAGAATTGAGCAAAAAATGTATAGTCTGTACCGTTGGCCGTGTATTCTCCTGTAAAAGGTGTTTTAACCTCTGCCATACGTAACTTCAGAAGGAGAGAAAGTTACCGCGCTCCTCTATCGTGATTACATGTTTTAAAAAATGGACCTGGGAGAAAAGCAGTAACTGTGCAGGGAAAAGCGTGGTATAAAAAGAAATGTTTGTACCAAGTGACCTGAAGGGTAACTTTCTTGTACATAACGTGATCGCATGTTTTCAGGCTTAAGGAAAACACCCCTTCATGTGGTTCTGTATTTTGGATGTAAATATTTGCTGTGCGTTTTTTCTTCTTTGCTCCTTTTCCAGTCACTCATTGGCTGTGTAATGTTGAATTAAACATTAGTATCTGGAAGGAACTACTGTGAAGTGCCTGGATTTCTAATTGCTGAATGGTGTGTGGTTTGCATTTTCCATGGGAGGCGCTGGAGGCTGATTAAACACTTGTTCACAGTGACTGTGGTAAAAAATGCTGCATTTGTCTCGAATTTGACCTTCACTCAATTTTAACCTGTATCCTGTAAATGCAGGCAGAAATCTTGACTTGTGAGAATCTGGGGCCTGGAGTATTTTTGCAATAAATGTTTTCACTTATGTACAAACACCGAATCAAATTGCAAGTTGGGTGTGCAACCCAATTCCGATTCTGTATTTGAGAAGGGCGTGTTTAGAGCTTTCATTTCAAATACCTACTCTGAATGGTATATATCAATGTTTTGCCACCAGAGCCCGGTCCAAAACATTAATACTTAATGACTATAGAATTGTAGTAGTAATATATTTGCAAACCCAAAGGGTCCCCAAGGGACCTCCTTTCCCTTTGTGAATTTTTAAAAATAAAATTGTTAACAGTAGACAGTGGTTCTGTTAATCACTGCCTACTCTTAAAAAAGCATTTACAATGCAATTGGTCTCGCCTTTAGAACCTTATATGCAGCACATTAGCCTGGGTGCTGAAACATCTACTTTCTTTTCTTTAACATGGAGGGAAAGTATGCATCAAACTGCGTGACACACCATGTATGGGAGCACATGGAGAGCAATATTGTCTTTCAGCGGGAAATGGTATAGTCCAAAGCTCTGTTTTTAATGTAAAATCTGGGTTCGGTGGTCATATCACTGAAAATACAAGATTTGAAAAAAATATTGTCTATAGGTGCTCGTGGAAGAAAATTTCTATGGACTGGAATCTAGAGCATGCTAAAGTGATTCTGGTATTTTACTGACCTCTGCTGGTTGTTTTCCATCAAGAAAGTTAAATAGAGGCAGTTGCCAAAAAATTTTCAAGAAAATAAAGTCCCTCCACAGAAAGCAATTCTGGTATTTTACTGACCCCTGCTGGTCTTTTTCTATCAAGACAGTTAAATAGAGGCAGTTGAACAGAAAAAAAAGTCCCTAAGCGGAAGCAGACAAGTCCTAGGGCTGATCTCCAGAGCCCAGAAAGTACATACACATATAAGTATATAATAAGTATATACTAAAGTATATACAAGAGATCTTGAATGCTCGACTTAAAAAGAACAAAAGCCTATTACAGACATAATAGTGGAAAACAGAGTTTATGTTATCTAGTCCAAAATACTCGAGAGTCTGTTTTAATTTTAAACTCGTTGCCTTAGTGCACCTCTGTAGCCATCTTCCTGCTCATCCTAACCATGCATTCAAGTTATGTTCATCTATGACATGCAGTGCCTCCTTTCCATGCTTGGCGCATGAAGCGAGAAAGTTCAGTAGCTTGCTCAGCAACGACCGCTTACAATTTTTCTCCTACCTGAATGCTGTTCTTGTATTTGAATCCCATGAACCTACATAGGAGCCATGTACATAACTGAGTCTTATCTCGGCCTGTGCATCTTATGCTCATTTGGGGTGTCGCCTGTCTCTGTGATTCACATATATATTTTTATTTTTAGCAAACACTCTGCTGATTTCGAATTGGCATGCAGGTAGACTTTCTTTAACACCCTCTTATCGCCAAAGATAAAATTGGAGACCCTTACAAGTTGATGTGCCTCTCAGAAGTTCAGACATTCTTTTAATACTCCTTTGCTTACACCTAGAGAGGGGTGCACTCCTAACCTAACTAACATGCATCCTGAGTTTCATTATTACAAAGGAGTACAGTGTGGTAATTGACTTTTATTACATCATTACAAGTATGCTGTCTTTCCTTTGGCATTCATCTTTATGATATTGAAGGGGCACGCCCATCCTAACAAGAAGTATGCTGCACCCTTTGCTACGATAAAGGAAAAACAGGATAGAAAGATAAGAAGAGGGGGTGGCGTAGAGCAGGAGGCCCCAGGAGGACAAGCACGGCTGAGGGAATGAAAAGTAGAAGCAATAATTCAGTGGTTGAGAATGAGGGAAAAATGAAGTGATACATATGTAATATGAGGACAAGAAGGGCTGGGCTGTACAGAGTTGGATGAGGGGGAGAGGATAACCTGTGGCGAGAGTGATGAGGGTCAGAGAATGTTCGGAATGGCAGAGAGTGAGGAGATAAGGAAATAAGAGCTGAGTGAAGAATAAGTGGGCGACTGCAGTCTGTGGGGGTGAGGTAAAGAGGAGTGACTCGGGCAGTGGAGGTAAACTCTTTGCTCTTTGATAGCTTTATTTCGGTCGGTGACCATAAAAGCACAGATAAAATATGTACATACAAGATAAAACATAAATAATTGTGGACACAGAATAAGAAGTTATTAAACAGAAGTTATCAAAGATGAAGTGGTGTACAATTTTGGCACATCATTATTAAAAACAATCAGATATTTAGTTAATTAGTCAGGGCAGACCTCCTTCGCCACATACCATATAAGAAACGAGAAACAGAGAACACAATAGGGGGTGAAGTATCATAACGTAAAATCCTACAAGCTTGGGCACATTGTTTTAGACCCAGATTTCTGCACAATGGCACAAGCCGAGATCTACGTATTTCCTTATAGGCGGGACAAACGAATAAGATATGGGCTAAGTCTTCTTTAGCTTCATTACAACCAGGGCAAGCCCCCTCACCTCTCCCCGCCCATTTACAGGTCAGTTCCCCGATTGGGAGGCAGCCATACCTTAGCTGGATATATAATTTTTTTGCCATAGGGGGCTGAATCAAATCCAAAAACTCCTCCCTGCTGGGTGCCAATTTTACTTGTAAAAATTCTGTAGTCAACCTGCCCATGGTCTGTAAGCGATATAACAGAGCTAGGTTGTGCTGTCTAAGTAGGGCTAGCAATTCCGTTCTCTGAACCGCTATGCAACTTTCCCCAGGGGTCTCCCATATTTGGGGCAGGCCCATCTGATATACTACAGCTTTGATGTGAGATAGCCAAGGTATATTTTTACTCTTCAGTTGGTCCCAAATTGCTGAAAATTCAGCTCTATAGTCATCGAGCTCGGGCACTGTCCATAACCTTCTCCAATACAGGAGAGGTCGGCTCGATAAGAGTTCCGAGATAGGCTCTAGATCTAGGTCTAGTCTCAAAGGTGTAAGCGGCGTACTCTGGGGAAGCACTAGCAGGTTTCTAGTAAATGTATGTTCGACCTTAGAGAGGGTCGATACACGAGTATGACCCCAAAGTTCTGCGCCGTATATAGCGGCAGGTCTAGCTTGAGCCCTATACATTTCAAGACCTGGGGAGACTGGTTTAAATTGTGTTTTCCTATGGAACTTGTTAATACCACCCGTTATCTGTGCGAGCCTCAAGGCAGATTTGACTACCTGGGGCCCCAGCTGAAATCTTCAGTCAGGGTAACACCCAGATATACAAAAGTTCTGACCCTTTCAAGCGGGATGCCATTCAAACGTGGACAGGGACGGGTGCGCTTCGGGGGGCCGAAGATCATATACTTCGTCTTCTCTAAGTTGATCTCGAGTCCCCTCGAAGCGCAGAATGTTACAAAACCGTCCAGTACCCTCTGGATGCCTGTGGATGTTCGCGACAGCAGTAAAGTGTCATCAGCGAACATCAAAGCAGGCACCCGTCCAGATGACAACCGAGGGACATCGCTATTTTTGACAGCATCCAGCTCGCCCACCAAGCCATTTATATAGAGGCTAAAAAGCGTGGGAGCCAGGGCGCAACCCTGGCGTACTCCTCTGGTGACTGGGAAGCGGCCCGATAGTTCTCCGTTCATCCCGCAGCGTACCTGGGCGTAGTTCCCTTTGTGGAAACACTTCAGAACTTCAAGTAAGTATGGTGGGAGCTTTAGATCTTCCAAGATCTTCCAAGACCCTCCATAGGTTTTCCCTGGGCACAAGGTCGAAAGCAGCCCGTAAATCTACGAAGACCAGGCTACCGCCCTCCAAGCTTACAGTCTTCCAAAACAGGACCTGTAACCTACAGAGCTGGTCCAGAGTCGAGATCCCAGCTCTAAACCCAGCCTGGAGGGTAGTTATTATTTTATTCTCTTCTGCCCACCCTAGTATTCTGTCCAGAATGATCCGGCCCATAAGTTTCTGTGTAGTATCCAGAAGGCTTATCGGCCTATAATTTGAGGGAGCTAAGGGGCAACCTTTTTTAAAAATAGGAACAATTTCGGCCCCAGCCCAGGTGTCTGGGATATTAATTCCCAACAAAACTGCATTAAACAATACAGCTAGGTAGGGTGCCCAGATTTTGGGTTGGGAGCGAAAGAGATCGCCTGGCACTTTATCTAAACCAGGTGCTTTGTTGGGGGGCTGCCTGGCGATAGCATACTCTACTTCCTTAATTGTGATCCTATCAACATTTTCAGAGGCCAGCCGGACCCTGGTGCCTGGGTGGTCTATCTGGTCCTCACAGTCCAAGGAACCCCTTATTCTGGACTCACACGGGGGTTCCAGGTCCAGTGTGGTACGGAGACAGCCATCTAGTTGAATTGCCCTATCCCCGTCTGGCTGTACCAGAGTTGCCTCCGGGGAAGAACTATACAGTGTGGCAAAATGTGCTTCCCACACTGAGGGAGCAATGTTTGGCAAAAAGGATTCCCCGCTATCTCTCTTGGTGCAATTCACTAGTGCCCAGAAAAGTTTAGCGTCCTTTAGCATTAGAGCTTCCCTCAGTTTTTCCCACATCTCCTCTTCCCATTCCATCCTGCACCTGTATAATTTCTCCTTATATGCCTTCCTAAGGGCTCTAATGTTCAGTTTATTTTTTAGCTTAATTGCTATTAGGAGGTCCTTTTTTAATTTCCTACAGGCGCTGTTATACCAGGGGTAATTTTTCGGTACGTGCTTCTTGGCTCTAGTTACAGGGTGGAAAACATCGCCCAGTGCCGTGACTAACTGTTTGTGTGTGTTCAATACTTGTGCGTACCCGTTTCCGTCAGCCATCTGGGCTATAAAGGGTATCACTATTTGATAGATATTTGCAAGCTGTAAAGGTGACTTTGCCAGGTAGGGCCATTTCACCCTCCTTCTATTATTAGTTAGTACGAGGGGGGGCGTTGCCAAAATTAATTTGGTCTCGCTGTTTTTTAGCCCGAAAGACCCTGGCTTCAAAGTTAGGATCAGTGCATTATGGTCGCTGTCCTGTCTTTTATCTATTCTAATGTCCTTCAGCTTGTCCCAGTTTTTAACCTCTACCATTACATAATCGATGATGGACAGCCTGTTAGTCCGATTAAATGTTCCAATTGCTGGGCGGTCAGAATCCATTCTCCCATTGCATGCCCGGAGGGACATTGCAAGGGAGAAGGATTTTATTTGTAACGCCAAAGGTGTCCAGGCTCTTACAGGGACAGTATCAGGAGCTGGGATGTGCCATAGCTCATCTACTTCGTCCTGGTCACCCAGTTCAACTTCACCCAGCGGTTCGAACTGGCAGTTAAAGTCCCCACCAATAATTATAGCAATAGAAGGGTCAAGCCCTGCAATGAATGAGGCCAGATCACTGATTACAGTTGACTCTTTGCCGTTTTTGATTGGCCTCGAGTAAACATTTATTAATGCCACTGGGGGATTACTTGGAGGTTTTAGTAGAACACACTGGAGATCCAGGGATTTTGTTGGTATTTGTGTGGCCTGGATTCCCAGGTGCGTGGCTATCCATATTGATAGTCCACCAGAAGGACGGCCTTTGCCTATGGATGATGCCAAGATGTCATAAGTGGCAAAGGTCGGGTTGGCACTGTTTTCCAGTGCCCAGGTCTCTTGCATTAGGCAAATATCAAATTTTGCCATAAATGCAGCCCACTCTGGGGTAGACAGTTTATTTTTTAGGCCGGCTATGTTCTATGAGACCAGTTTTATGCAGCATTGTGTCGAATCATCAGAGCCCTCAGTGACCCAAGTAATTACATTATTTGCCCTTCCCTTAGGTATATGGTCAGATGGTAAATTTCCTATAAGGTCTATTGATGGGGTTTCCCCCTCTAAGGTCCTTGCCCAGCTAGGGGCCTCATTATTGGTATGCTGGTTTAGCTTTTCATCTGTACTGAGTCAATCTACCTCCTCCAATACACTGAATCTATTCCAGTGTGGTTGTAGCGGGAAGAAGAGAGGGCGAATATGCCTACTTTCCCTATATAACCCTCTATTTTCCGGGGTGTAAGGTAAAGGGTTGCGCCCCCTATTTGCGGGCCTAACTCTAGGCCGGTATGGTTCCAGGCTAGGAGTGGGATAAAAATATGAGAGGTGTAATGTAGATATTTGGGTGTTTTGCCTATAAGTATCGGTGCTACATATATGTTGCACGGCAGTAGCATCCCTAAAATTTAGAATTATCACATCCCCAGCTACAGTCTTTGGATTCCTCCCGATCCAACCCACTCTTCTAGCCAAAAGGATTTCACCTGAAGTATTTCTTGGTAAGGGTCTATTTACTGTGAGCCATTGAATACACTTATTTTTCAGCTCATACTCCCTTTCTCTCTTCCCCTCACTTAGGGGTGGTACACCCACAAGTGCAACGACAAATGGTTGGGCTTCGGGGGGTAAGTTTACTGTTGGCAACTGGTGGGAGCTAGTTCTTAGCATCATGTTACTTTTCGTAGGTGTATTAATTTTAGGCCCCTGGCCACCTTCCTTCGTCTTAGTTACAACTTTATCGGCTGCACTTGACAAATTTACTGTAGGTTGGTTACTCTTACTCTGGGAACCAGTGCTAGGTAAGGCTTGGAGTGAAGTGGAATTTGATCTTTGGATATCTGCAATTGATCCCATAGCAGCATTCAGTGTTGGGAAGTTATTACTTCCGGCTATTAAATTACAGGGGGCATTACATGATTGAGCTTCCGTAGCGAGGAACCCCGTACTTCTTTGGGGGTTAGCTACCTCAGTTTTTCCTCCGCCTCTAGTATTCACCACCGAGATGAGTTTATCAAGTTTTGACACCAGGGGCTTGAGTTGTGTGATTATTATCCTCTCTAAGGACGTTTGCAAGTCCGAAACCATGTTAGCAACCCAACAAGGTATCCCTGGCATAAGTTCGGGTGAATTATTAAATGGGGTCACCAAATCATGGTTTGCATGGATATTTTTACTCGACTTGGATGAGGTATTTTTTTTCTTATTTCTGGGACAGGGTTTACGTGCATCCAACTTTTTCCCTATAACAGCGGGAGGAGTCAAAGTAGTGGTTCTACTATGAGGATCTTTAATATTTTCTGTAGGCCTGGGCGAAGCACTACGCTACGCTCGCGTAGTTTGCGAAGTTCGCGCTACTTCGCGCTACGCGAACTGCACGTAGCACAGTGCGAACACGCGTAGCGTAGTGTTGCGTAGTGCTGCGGTCATTTTTTGCTTGCTCGCGGTCCTCAACGTCAAGTTGGCGACCGCGAGCAAGCAAAATGACATCCTGGCGAGACTTTTTCCTTGTTCGCGATCGCGAGCATGGAAAATAAACCTCCCGGCGAGATTCCCAACGCGAGAAGGTCAGGTTTCTCATTGCGAGGGGTCGCGTATGCTCGCGACCGCTCGCGATGAGAAACTATCAGTTCGCGTTGAGAAAGTTGCAGCTCGAGTAAAAATCTACTCGAGCAGCAGAAAACTACAGCTCGCACTGTGCAAGATGCCATTTTCAATGATTGCACAGTGCCGGTTGCTTGTCCGCACTGTGCAATCATTGAAAACAACATCTTGCACAGTGCGAACATGTTACTTCGCAGTTCGCGAAGTGCTACGCGTAGCTCGCGTAGTGCGAACTTCACTTTGCGTAGCTTCGCGAAGTGCTACTTCGCGAACTACGCCCACCCTTAATTTTCTGCAGGCAACTGACTACAGGGCAGGTCTATATAGGATGATGTCATGCAAGAGCTGACCTCCAACGCTTCGGTCATAGTAATTGAAGTGTCTCTTTCCTGTACTGGGATACATAAAGATGGTGTAATAGAGAGCCGTCTCTCTGTGTTCTCAATGGCGCTTGCCACAACACCAATGGTCTGCTGTAACATTTTATCTATGGCAGTCAAAGTAGGTAGAGGTTGGGGTTCTATAGTCAATGATTTGGTGTGTGACCGTGTGACTGGAGTTTTAGTTTTAGCATTCTTACCTCGTTTCATCATTTTCTTAGTTAGAGTACACTATGAATACAATACAATATGATGAAGGATCTAACACTATCAAGAAGTGAGCTAGATATTATCATCGACAGAAATAAATAATCTCTATACCAATCATAAGTACCACTAATGAGCGATAAGCAGGGTAAATAGCTAACTCACGGAGTGTACAGCAGTTAATATGGTCCAGTGAGAGTCACTCGGGTGGGAGCAATACTGACCCGATAGCGTGAGCCAAGAGGTGTTGCCCAGCCCGGCCTCTTCCGGCCCCTGACGGTCACAGACGGCCCGCCCTTTGCCCGGGCTTAGCCCGGCGCGTCCCGCGCGTGATCCGCGACGCGGAGAGAGCTGCGTCCTTTTGTGCGCCTCCGGGCGCAAGGATGACGCGATAGTGCGCTGGGGATCCTGGGAGGTATAGTCCCCTGCTCACGCCGCGAGATGGTACAGCGGCGGCAGGGGAGACACGCGGTGCAGCAGTGCCAGGGGCGTCAGCAGGAGTACGATAGCCCAGGCAGGTGACGAATCCTCCAACAGGTAAGCCTTCCAGAAGCCAGCAAGTTCTAAAAATGAGGTAAACTGCATTCTCAAAACTACTCCTGCCGATGTTGAAAATATGCAGCTTTCACAGCTAGAAGCCACTTCCAACAAATTCCGAGAAGAACTAACTGCATAACTCAAGAGGAAAGCAGCAACATGTAAATAGTATTTCACGTTTTTATTTCACATTTTGCGCAGCCTGAAATACATATAAAAATTTACATTTCTTCATACGCCAGTGAGTGAATTCTCAAGAAAAGTAACCCATCTGAACCGCTTTCAAGGCGCATGTATGATTTTCTGTTGTTGTGTCACTTTTATTCAATTTAAGCGACCATAAGAAGGATGAGAGCTGAGGTCTCTTAGCTAGCAGCTATCTCGTGACTAACATTGCGTCCGTAACTCACGAAGCCATCGAGAGTTGATTATCTTTCACTGGTAGTTCAACCGTATAAAGGGGGAGCAGTCCCTGGGGCTACAGACTAGGGGCAGATCTATGTTGGAGTTGCGCCACTTTTACGCTGCCGTTGCGTCACTTTTGTGACGCAGCGGCGGCGTAAACCCTGCGCCACGTTGCGCCCTATTTACATCGTGACGCTTCTATGGAGATGCGTCATGGTGTAAAGCCCTGCGCCACATGAAACCTGGGTCAGGTTTCATGTGGGCGTTTCCACGCAGGGGGCGTTCCGTCGCAGGAACGCCCCTGAAAAGTGACTCAGTGAAATCTATAAGATTTCACTGAGTCACTTTCCCAACGCTGATGCGTCAAAACCCTGCGCCTGCTTGAAGCTGGCATAAGGCTTGACGCACCATGTTAGGTATGGGGTAGGTTGGCACAGTGCTGAAGTTGCATCGCGCTTGCGACACAACTTCAGCACTGCGCCAACCTTACGCCGGCAGATACGTCACGCATCTGCTTGTCATTGCGCCACGATGCACCGCATTGTAAATGCGGGGCATCTGCGGTGGCGCAAGGGCAAACTTGCGTGACGCATCTTCCCTGGCGCATCCATGCTGATTTGCAGGGATGCGGCAGGGAACATAAATCTGCCCCCATGGGGGCAGATTTGCAAGCCCCTTGCGCCACTTTTGCGTCACTTTTAACATGGGAAAAGTGACGCAAAAGTGGCGCAAGGGGCTTGTAAATCTGCCCCTAAGCACCTTGGGGCAGATTTATGTTCCCTGGCGCATCCCTGCAAATCAGCATGGATGCGCCAGGGAAGATGCGTCACGCAAGTTTACCCTTGCGCCACAATAGATGCGCCGCATTTACAATGCAGCACAAGGATAAACAGATGCGTGACGCATCTGATGGCGGAAGGGCGGCGCATTGCTGGAGTTGCGTCGCAAGCGTGACGCAGCTCCAGCAAGGCTCGGGGGTGCCCTATCGGTACAATGCTGCGTCAATCCTTACGCCTGCTTCAAGCAGGCACAGGGATTTGACGCAGCATGGCCGGAAAAGTGACTGAGTGAAATCTTGTAGATTTCACTCAGCCACTTTTCGGAGGCGTTCCTACGCCAGAACGCCCCCCCCTGTGAAGGTACGCCCACATGTGGCGCAAGCTTTACAACGTGACGCATCTCCCTAGATGCGTCACGTTGTAAATCTGCCGCAGCATGGCGCTGGCTTTGCGCCGCCGCTGCGTCACAAAAGTGACGCAGCGGTGGCGCAAAAGTGACGCACAGGGCTTATAAATCTGCCCCCTTATTTAAAGGTCAGCAGAAATAAAGTGAAGAAATAAAAATGCCAATGTTGGCAGCGTTGATCTGCATTAAAGAACTGACCTCTAAACAAGGGCTCTGGGGGGGCACCGCTTTTTAGGGGGATTACGGTACAATGACTTTCTGATCACAGGAAGATTGTGTCTGCCTGCTGTCGGGTAGTTGAGGGTGACATATTTTTAGCAATTTGTACCTCATTTAGAGGAGGGTACCGATATGACATCCACCAAAAAAGGCAGACATTCCCTCCACCCTCCTCTCTGTTCACCCATCTCGTTTAGTATGAGAAGGAACGCATTGCTTCCTGTGAGGAAACAGCAGAGCCGGCAATGGAGGCATTGCCATTGAGAGGCCACACAATGTAAGGGAGGCCCTCTGCTGGCATCTCTACTGTGTGTGATTGCCATGTAAACTCCTTGGGTCAAAGATAGAAACATGCTATAAATGTCCCCCACCCCCCACTGTGAGACACCTGTCAGTGGGTGAGGGGCATTCATTTATTTCTAACAAGAGGCACCCGCTTCAGTATCTAACTTTAGGGGTACGCTAGGCCGGCTTGGCTGTGCAGACCTGCCACCACGCCCTTAGCTCCCGCCTGAAACGTCTCCCAGCATGGCCAAAGCCACTGTCATTATGCCAAGAATCTTCTTTACTAAAGTTTCACAGAAAGCTCAAATCGTAGGTTTGAATAGTTCCAATAGAGTTGTTTTTTTATAGAAGTTCTTACTTCTTGGCACACTGTATTTTTCTGGATCACTCTTTTATCTCCTCTTCAAATTCTGTCCAATTTTATGATAAATATCCTCTCGACAGGAATAATATGGCGTCAAGAAGCTATAGCGTATGTGGGCTTGATGAATACACAAGCTAAGTACCATGTAAACGGGAACGGGAACATGTTTGTCAAGAGGGTGCATGGCCTTAAATAAAAGAGCTCGTGTGGCGGGGGCTCTGCTTGTCTGCACCAACTGTGCAGCGGTCCGGCTCCTACCTTGCAATGACCCCCTGAAACAATTTTCTCAATATTTATGGTGAATCACAGAAATGCGATGTGTTACGCCGTTTTCTGTGACGTCACTGGATGAGATGTCGGGAGAAGGCGCTCCCTGTGATGTCACCTATGTTGCATTTATTTATTTCGGACAAGATTCAGGACCCTGCGCGGGGCACTTCCCCACAGTTCATGTCCCAAGCCCGGGCCTGGACAGCGCTGGTGCCTGAGTGACAGCTCTGCCGCCTAAAGCCGAGCCTGTATTGCGTGTTATTTAACAAACCCTAAAACATAAATGTTGCATTAATATGTCAGTCATCAACGTAAATACCTAAAGATAAGAAAAATACATAATGGAATTGCATCCATAAAACCGCTTATTATAAAAGGAAACATACTTGCCAGAGCAAAATCAAATATACAAAGTAAAACAACATATGGTGAGCACGAGCCATACATTGTTAAACATTGACAAGCAGAGAGGGGTAACGAAAAGGCCAACAGATGCAAGACGCAGGATGACTATAGCCTCCTCCCGAAGCATACGATGAAATAACGCTGGGAAGACCCAGGGAGCACGAAGAATCTCGCCGTACAGAAAGATAAAGTGAAAGTCTTTTTCGTCTAAAGGTGCGAAAACACCGGACATAAATAAATGAAAGGCAGCTGCTTCGATGCGGCATAATTCAACAACAACAAGGCACCGCATACAGGTAAAACCCCACACCAAAACTCAACCCTGTGAGCCTCTAAAAAAAACAGAAAAATCCTTGGGTTCCAAAACCCACGCAGCGCGAAGAAACCTAAGAGCAACAACACTACAGTGATGGATCTGGATCAGTGGTCGAAGTGGGGGGAAAAAAGTAGGGGAACTGTGGGCGGAGAATCAGAGGGCGGGAATAACCCAAGGATTGGCTCAGTGGGAGGAGCCAGAGGTGTGGCCAGAATGCACAAATATCCCAATCTTTAGTATTTGTTTGGCATTTCACTGCCCAGTTTAATCAACCGATGGATACACATGATTATATAAGGTTATAATGAGTTATTGACATTAAAACACATTCACAAAGTGGGATATGCTTCTAATCACAGAATGTCCCAAATACGATAAAATGTGGAAGCACAAGCAATTTTTCGCAGAGCCATGGAGTTTATCATCAGCACTTCTCCCTTTTTCCATAACAGCAGTTCAAACACGAATGGCAAAATATCCTAGTTTGCAAATGTTTTCTATATAACTCTGGCTCTGCCATATTTGCCTCCTAATGCAAGATCTGCTGCATGATCTGACCATTTAAACTAATAAATTGTTTATAGCTCAAATGTATCAAAAGTTAAGAAAAAATGTGACTTGTTTTGCTGCGGAGTGGATGGCTTATTGCAAAGGTTGACTGATCATTTTTCTCACTGTTGCATTTGTATGTTACACTGGTGCTAATAAGGCAACATCTTTCCAAAGACTGTTAGCATGTGTACACGTCAAAATAATAAAATATCAGAAAATATACTGCATTACGCTGCAGCCTTTTTTTAAATGCATAATTTAGTCAACACTGTGGCATAATTTTGTCCTCCTTTGCTGCATATTTAATTCCAGTGACCCCACAGCAAGCAGCACATGTTAAAAGTGCGTGTGAATGAAGCAGAGAGACTGTAAAGTTTGCGAACTTAGTTTGGTGTGCGTGTCAAATTCTGCATTGCCAATCCCTGGTGAGTTGCAGCTACTACTTCTGAAACAAGGCCAATGGAGCTAACTATGGTTGAGGCAGACTGGCCTCAAGGGCAGGGTAGGTCTTAGCACTGGTGGTGCCCTCATCAATAATGTTTGTTAGTACCCCCAATGACCACCTCTGCCATGGATTCCCTCACTACCACCCTTTAACAGTGCCCCTCAAGTCTCCATAACCACACTCTCTCTCAGATGCATTTAATTTGATTTACAGCGCCACTCGTACCAGTGTAGGGTTTCAGAGCACTTTACATCACACACATTACTCAGAGACAATCAATGTGTGTGTAAATCACTGTATAGAAAATGTTACATAAGACTAAGGACTAGAAGGTGTAGGAGTCACATGACAACCATACTACTAGGCGATATAGTTTAATAGTGATTGGTCTGGAGAAACAAACTCAAAATTTTAAAACATAATACCATGGTTGGGAGTTCTCTTTAATAATCAGAATTGATTTCTGTCCAAAAGAACACTTTTTGCAACATTAGGATAATCAAAGACTGGGGGGAAAAAACATAACGCTCTAATCTATACCTTGCTGTTTGTATGCAGCTCTTAGATGAAAGTTAATAGCTCACCGTTCTATGTTAGGATTTTAACTTATAAACTGCAAGTAACAAAAGGATCTCTCTGACAAAAGCAGTAGCTCACTGACCTATTTACATTATGTGCACTTTGTGATCTGTGTAGGAAGGTGGAATCTGACTACATGGTTGCCCCCACTTTTTTCCTGGTGTTTTGTTGGTTTTCGACTTAGTCTGGCTGGGATCCTGCTATTCAGGACCCCAGCCTATCTGCTTTCTCCCTTAAATTGATTACAAGTACTATAGGTACACCCCAGATTGGATTCTGGGGTACCCTTATAAGTCCCTAGTATATGGTATACTATGTACCAAGGGCATAGGTACCCCAGAGGCCTACCAGGGGCTGCAGCATGTATTGTGTCACCCCTGGGAAGCCTTCCAAAATGACACCACAGGTCTGCTACTGCAGCCTGTGTAAGGTGGTGCATGCACCCCTTACTGAGATATAGGTTCACTATATCTCTCCATATTACTGCACATATAAACCTATCAGTCACCCCTATGGCAGGCCTTACCAATCCTGAAGGCAGGGTGCTGGGTTTTATGTGAGAGGGTGCCCATGCATGAGCAGAGCCCCTCAGCAGCCTTCAGAACCTTTATTCTGGGGTTGTTTGTGATGCTGCCAAACCATACACTCTTAAGTGCATTATAACCAAACGGTAAATGCTAACTTTGGAATGGCTGCACGTAAACATGTTGTATTTGGTGTCAAACACTTTGGAATCATACCCCCACACAAGTAACTGGTGTGGGAGTATGATCCCACCCTTCTCGAGGGAGAGACATGACAGCACCGGTATACCCGGTACCAGCTAACAGAGCCCTGGCATCACAAAATGGATGCTGCCAGCCACAGACACGAGTCTGCCCTCCTGTTGCTGGATGAAACTCCGGCAGGGGAGGCCTGGACAATAGGTTTCCTGTCACAGGGAGGTGTCACCACCTCCCAGAAAGGCTTTAGTGTATTGGGGCTGGGTGGGTGCACTCCAAGAGTGCTTTGAAGTTCAGCACTGGGGGCACATTTGGTGTCCCTGTGCATAGTCCAGCTCAAACCGGTTGCAGGGGCTACCAGCCCCTGTCTGGCGCGAAACTGGACAAAGGAAATGGGTGTAGCCACCCCTCTTTGAATCCTGGAACTTCGACGATCTACATTGAACTAGATAAGGAAAGAATCTCCCTTGGAGTAAAGGAGTTACTCCCCTGCAAGGCAGGCACCAAAGACAGATCTGACCGGTTTGCAGCTCCGAAGCTCCCGCCAGACTCCGAAGAATTTTGCAACACAGGAGGTGGGTTTCCGTGGTCTTAGAGGTAGAACAGTGCCCACAGCAAGTCTGAGGCCCGTATCCCTCGTGGCGACCGTGCAAACGGAACCCCTGGACACCACGTCACTTTGCAGAAGCATCAGCTTTCCAACAACTCCTGCAGCTAAGCTTTGGATTACTTATAGCCCTTACCCCGTGCAGCATTTGCACTGAAGATTGCCTGCCTACACTCCACGAGTGTTCCGTGAGCTGGCCCTTTGTGTTTTCTCTCGAGGTCCCTTCGCGATCCCTAGTCCGTCGACTGGTGGGTCCCTGTGAAGGCAACTTTACCTCTAATTAGGCTTACCTGATTGCTTCAGACGTGTCCTGACTCTCCATTGCTTGGGGAGTCCCCAGGACCTTGCTGGTCCACACCAAAGAATCTTTTCTCTTTCTGCGTGGGTTGCTGTTGCCAAGGCTTGTTGTGTTCAATACGAGGACCGACACCCCAGCACTCGACATCCTTTGTGGGACAGCTCAAATCCAGCTTCTGGTTGTCGTCGACGCCTCCTGGTCCTCGTGGCTGCAGAGTCAAGCTTCGCCTCTTCGCACTTGAATCACCCAACATCGGTGTGTTTTTCGTCTACCGTGCCCCTGGTCACTGGCAAGTGACCCAGAATCTGTACCCTCTGCTTTCAGGTTCTTCTGATCTTCGATCCAGGCTTGGATCACACCGGACACTTTTCTCTTTCCTGGCAGCAGCACTTTGCAGTAGATCGCCATTGAAATCAACGACGATCCCCAACACCATTTGACACCTTTGCACCCGGCTTCCCTGGGTGAGGTAACTCAAGTACTCCGGTGCTCCCGTGGGTGCTGGCCCTAGAACCCCCTAAGTCTAAAGGGGTTTTCTCAAAGTCCTCTCCTAAGTGTCCTTAACTTCTAAAATTCCAACGGTGACTTTCCCATAAAATAGTACGGGGCTCGCGCCTGTGTTCTCACACTGCACACGTCCCCTGTGGGTCCCCTGTGTCACTACCTTGGGTGGTTCCTTGGGGTCCCAGCGATTCTACGTGCTTTAGGCACTGTGTCTAGTGAAGTCGTGGTTCTTATACCACTTTCTTAATATATGGTTTGGTCCGCCCCTAGGGCCCATTGTATATTGTGCTATTTACTGTCGTTTTAGAACTGTATTATTGTGCATCTTGGACTCTAATCTCATAAAGAGATTAGTAGTGAGTGTTTAGAAATAAATACATATATTTTATATATACCTTGTGTGGATCTCCTTTCATTTAGTAATTCAAGAGGTTGTAATCTGGTAAACCAAGCTGCTTTACACTCCTTCAAGACTTAGCCTGAAGGCTGCTCTCCATAGCTACCACTGGGATAGCTTTCAATAAAGGTTGACTTTAAACCTATCATCAATAAGGGTTGTTTGGACTGGTACAAGGTGCCCACTATAACTAGTGGACAGCATATACCAGGCCAACTTCTCACAATCTGTATGGTACATGTTCTTTGCAGCAGGCACATTAACCCTCTGAGCTACCTTTCCATGAATCAGAACTTCCACTAGACAAAATGATCTCTCTCTAGGAAGAACATTAAACACCAGAGTCATCATGACATTTTTATTGTTGCCGAAAATTGCTGGAGGCCAGGAAGAAGGCAGCAAGCACTTTTAAAACCTTAATATACTTGCAAACATAATGCCTCCACCCAAAGTCAGCACCCGGTGCGGTCACACCGGTTGCACTGCCCTAGAGCTGGCCCTTCTCAAGTGTCCTGTGACCTCAGTGACAGAGTCACTGTCGCTCTAGGGTGTGCTGCTTCATAGGCCTGTCTGCAAGACTGGAGGTGAACTTCAATATGGATTGTGGTGGACAAACCTTGAAGGTTAACCCACACTTGCCACTGCTAGGCTCCACCTGCTGGTGCTAAGACACCAGGGCTTCTAAGGTCTTGCGCAGCCTTCTAAGGTCTAGCATGGGATTGTGCTCTCTCAGGAGAGTGGTCTGGTGGACTGGTTATTAAGGCTGAACCTGGTTCCCCAGTTACAAATTCAGTAGCTCTGGCCATAGTGCCCCATTCTCTCCCCCACTGAACACCATACTGCCCCACTGATAAAAACTAACACTGCCTTCAACTACAACCCAATTGCTGCCAGCTGTAAACACCTGGATGTGGCTCAATTTAAATGACGCAGAGCAATATGCAGCCTACAAAAAAAAGTGACAACATCCTGGAAAAAGCAAACACTCATAGGGAATGCAAAATTTAGCAAACCATGTGAATTGTAAGCAGGAACAACATGGTTACCTTAATGCGTTTACACTCACTATTCAGAAATCAGTGAGTGCTCTTGCCTGAAAAGTTAAGGACATGACTACAGGGCCCTGAATGGACCCATTTCAATGCCCATTGCTTATATCCTTACAAAACGTAAGCAGTATGGTAAAAAGACCACATCCCTGTACGCAGAGCTGCAGTACACATTTTGTTTTCCAATCCACACTTTGCAGTACCTCCAGGATTGGTGCACTAGTTGCAAGCCCAGGGAAAACAAAGACAAGAAAACAAAAATAGCGCTTCACTGGCAAACTCTGTAAAAGTGGCGCTAATGTGTTTGGGTGTGAATAAAATCAATCTGGTCAGTTTGCTACCAGCAGGCGCGCAACACCCATTGGACTCAAAGGGCTTCAGCCGCCCCCCCCACCCCGTCGTGTGTGGCAGCCCGGGATGAGACAGCTTCCCGGGCACCCAGACAGCCGCACCCGAGCATTTCACAGGTCTTTTAAAGACCATTTGCATGTTAATGAGGCCTTGCTGTTGTTTCACCCCTTCTAAGAGCCCCTGCAGCTCCACTCTGCCTATTGCTAAAAAGATTAAGCCCCCCCCCCGAAATGTTTTCTTTGCCCTCTGGCTACCAGTCTGTTTTACTTTACTTCGTTATTTTTCCTATTTTTAACCTTTTATTCCAGATGCTGCACTTTGGAATTAAAATACGACATTTCCAGCAAAAATTATTTTCATTTTTGGATCCATTTCACAGGGGAGGAAATAAGAGAAAGGAGAGGAAAGAGAGTGAAAACCCCATCTTGAAGTCATGGTTTTCAGTAAGAGAAGAACTGCTAGACAGAAAGAGAGTTGTGGGGAGGGGGGAAGGCAGCTGAAGCTACAGAGCAGAAGCGGACACTGTATTTTTCTTCTCTGGGTAAGAAGAAAAAGACAGGGTCCTGTTACTTCTCTGCCGCCCGTCCTCGAACGCCAGGAACGCCAAGCTTTATAGGCCATGCCGATTTCTTGCGTCCCGGGACGCATTTTCAAAATAATAAAAGTAGGGGAACGGAATCGCTGGAATTGAAGAAGTAGGGGCACACCGTGCCCTGCCGTTCCCCCCCACTTCGACCACTGATCTGGATACAGTCCAGGAAGGGAGAGGCAGCTTGCCACAGACCGGGCAGGAGCTCTACTGGTCTTACTGTTTTTTCAACAGTCGGAGGTTGCGGATCCAGCCAGGCAGAGGCAACACACAGTCTTAGAACTGCCACCGCCGCTCTCCAGGAACTGTCCAACAGAGCAGGCTGGCAGCCAGCACTACCTGAGAACGGCTACATGGAGCCCGATCCATGGTTGCAATGGGACGCTTGCCTTCCAAAGCCAGAGTACGGCCACAGGTGCGCAGACCCAACGTTCAGCCCAGCTGTTCTCGTGACAGCGGTGTCAGCCGAGGCACGATGGGGGTGTCAGGGGAGGGGCGATCAGAGGACTGGGAGAGGAAACAAACATATCGCAGGGCGCCTCTGGCCTTTGAACTACCCGTGGCTGTGCCTGTGAGCACCTGAACCCGAGAACTGGGGACTGCTGTAAGCAGCACCCGCCACAATGCAATATATGCATGTTGTGCATTGGCATGCACAGCGTGACAGGCACCGCTCAGTGCCTGCGACCTTGTGCATGACAATGTTGAAGGGTACCATGGGTACCCCCTAAGTTCAGCCCCCCACCCCCGCTGGGGGCCCGTAACGGGCCCCCAAAGAGAACTCCGTATGCCTTTCCATGGCGGAGTCTCCTCCATGGAAAGGCATTGAAAATGCCACATCATAATATGGAGGCACCGCCACCATATTATGGGCCTTTTCCGCCCGGTAGATAATCGTGACGATTGCCTACCTGCAGAAAAGTGACGGACGGTCTTCCCGTCTGCTGTGGTACCCCCGCCATGCTAATGTGGCGGGGGGTAAAAGGCCGTTCGGTGGGGTGTTTTGGCAGGTGGATCGCCACCACCGGTTGGGCGCTGGCGATCTGCTCGCCATGCTAAGAGGCCCCATATTTTTTTAAATGCATCTCGTTTTCCTTAAAGGAAAATGTGTTGCATTAAAAAAAAAATAGCTTTGTTTAAAAGCAATGACGTGGTGGTCTACTGACCCCTGCAGGCCACCATCCTTGTGAAGGCTGCGATTCCTAGTAGGAGACAAATTACAGCCTACCTCATGAATTTTCATGAGGTAAGTTGATTGACGACCCACTAGGAATTGGTAATTTGCGAACCCACCAATTGATATATGGCTCATGAAATAACACTCTGGTCGCAAAAAATATGGTCATAATCTGCGACCCATATTATGTGACTAGAGTTTAGTACATCCCACCCTTCATTCTTAAAGAATTCTTTAAATTGAGCTATACTTTTACTATGTCCCATATAAGCTCAGAAAACCTGACCAAATTACTCTGGTAGTCCTGGGTGAAGGTGAAGAAGCAGGGCTGAGATAGCAGGGCTGGCCTCTGAGGGTTCAAGATAGGCTCAAGGCAGCAAACCAGTCCTTGCAGGTACAGCAGTGCAGTCTTGCAGATTGCACAGGAGGTCACAGCAACAGGCATGTCTCTGAGAGTGCTTCAGCAGGTTCAGAAGTGAACTGAAGTCTGCAGGACCAATTCTTTACATATTGCCTTCTTTGAAGGTTGTGAGAAGTTTCTAGAGGTTTTTCTTTGAAGTGCTTGGAATTGCCTGACTCCCCTGCCCTGGTTGCAAGATGGCTGCTAGAACAATGCAGTGGTGACAAGCCCATTGTGTGAAAGCAGAGCACAGCCTGTTAAATTGTAAGTGGGGCTGTGCCCAGCTCTGCTCCCCATCCTGTAAACTGATGGCCCATTCAGGCACAACAAATTCCTCTATTGTGTGACTCTCTTGGAGGAATTTACAAAGTCTAACTGCCTGTTACACCCAGTCATGTGACCTAAGACAAGCTGATGGCACACAAAGGCTATGGACAGAGAAATGCCAACTTTCTAAAAGTGGCATTTTCAAAATTGTAATTTAAAATATGACTTTACCATTAAAGAGGTTTTTTTATTTCAATTTCATAGATACTAAACATATGGGGGCAGATCTATGTTGGAGTTGCGCCACTTTTACGCCGCCGTTGCGTCACTTTTGTGACGCAGCGGCGGCGTAAACCCTGCGCCACGTTGCGCCCTATTTACATCGTGACACATCTATGGAGATGCGTCACGGTGTAAAGCCCTGCGCCACATGAAACCTGCGTCAGGTTTCATGTGGGCGTTTCCACGCAGGGGGGGCGTTCCGTCGCAGGAACGCCCCTGAAAAGTGACTCAGTGAAATCTATAAGATTTCACTGAGTCACTTTCCCAACGCTGATGCGTCAAAACCCTGCGCCTGCTTGAAGCAGGCGTAAGGCTTGACGCACCATGTTAGGTATGGGGTAGGTTGGCACAGTGCTGAAGTTGCGCCGCGCTTGCGACACAACTTCAGCACTGCACCAACCTTACGCCGGCAGATACGTCACGCATCTGCTTGTCCTTGCGCCACGATGCACCGCATTGTAAATGCGGCGCATCTGCGGTGGTGCAAGGGCAAACTTGCGTGACGCATCTTTCCTGGCGCATCCATGCTGATTTGCAGGGATGCGCCAGGGAACATAAATCTGCCCCGAAGTGCTTACCTGGTTCAAATTAAAAGTTAGCAGTTATTAAATGTAATAAGGCAACCCAATGGTATTCTATGGTACAGGTAGGCCTTTCAGTAGTGAAAAAAGAAAATATGAGTTTTTTACTACCAGGACATGTAAAACTTAAATAAATGTACAACCTTTTAATTACAGTGCATCGTGCCCTATTGGCTACCTAGGTCCTACCTTAGGGGTGACTAATATGCAATGAAAGGTGAATTTAAGACTTTGCAAGGGAGTTATAGTGCCAATTCAAAGTGCCAGTTTAAAATGGCATTCAGGCTGCAATGGAAGACCTGGGACATGCTTTAAGGTGCTGCTTAAGATTCTGCAGGCCCACTGGTTTTTTCTGCCCCTACGTATATGGTACATCAATCTAGAAGCCACTTATAAGTAAATTAAATATGCCAATCAGATTGAAACCAGTTTTACTATGTTTAGGGGAGTGAGCATAAGCCCTTTAGCACTGGTAAAGTGCACACAGACCTAAGGCCAGCAAAAACAAATTTCTGCAGAAAAATGGATTTAAGCAGGTGAAATTTTGAGGGGGTACACCACCCTAAGGCTGACTGGTTTAACAGTAACAATTAGTTTTCCAAAAACAGTAATAGTCACGGGTACCATGTGTACAGGCCCCACACCCTGAAAGGTCACTCAAACTGAGGACTGAAGTCTCCATAATCAACGAATTGATCAATTCCACAACAAGATGAACAACAATAACCAAATTGTCTGTGTCGATTCTCCCCCCAGCCCTTTTCCCAACCGCAATCCTCTGCTATGGTCACCATCCAGTCAGGGCACATACTGCCCTGCGCCCCTTTTCTCCTGGCTCTCTCTGAGGCACCCAGAATATCTACCATAGATTCTTCTGCCCCCCTGCCCATAGGCCCCCACTACTCTCCCTTTTATTCAGGACCGTTAAACTTTACCTTCTCCCGTGGATGACCCTTTCCCTACTCTTGGGGGGTTGGGGGTTTGCATCTGATTTGGGATTCAGTTTTTCCAAATAGGTCTCCCAGAGCTCAAGTGATCCCTCTCTACCATCCCTGGTCTGTATATCAGAAGAAATATCCATCTCCGGAACTAGTCCACTTTACCAACTCTTTGCACCAATGTTTAAAGGCATGTGCAAGACCTCCATGACTTGGCTATACACAAATTCTCCAAGATCAAGGTTAGACTCTAAAAGTGAATGAGTTGCTTCATAATTTTAGTGACTGGTCGTACATCCAATGGGCACTGCAGAGGGTCCAGTGGGAGAAGACAGTTGGTCACGTCAGAGATACATTGCACTACCATTGACTAGAATTGGGATGTCACAGGATATGTTCACATCATGTGTAGAAAGGTTTCAGTACTGTACATGCACCTGAGATATGTGGTTTCTGCCCCAGGTATACTTTTCCAATTCTTTCCGGGACAAAATAGGTGTTTTGTACATGGCTTAATTTGGTGAAATTAGAATTGTGCGTTCCTCGAAACCAATTTGATCAAGTTCAGGCAGAGATTCCACACTTTTTCTGTGATGTTGATTCCCAAGGCATGTTCTCACCACTCATTGAGCTTCCCATTCCTTTGCAGTAGTGTTCAATAGCAGCCTCTAAAGGCCTGTTACCACTTTTTTTGTCCCGTCATTGATTAATATCACCTCTAGAGGTACCACCGTATTGGACAAGTCGTGTTCCGGGCTCCAAGTTGTCACCATCAACCTCCTCAAGGCAGAATATAAGGAGAACTGGCCCATTCCCCGGTTCTACGTGATCATCAGATTTTCAGGGGTTCTCATTTTACCGTCTTCCACCAGGTCTGCCAAAGCTTCACTCCCATGTCTGTCCAGTCTCCTGCTTGATGCACTGTACGTATCAGGCAAAATTTCAGTATCCCTCAAAGATTGAAGAAGATTAGGAGCATAGTGCGTCACAGTAATACCCTCATGTATAAACCGCTTCCAATATATACCCCATGGCCACCCGAAGCAAGATGTTCCCGATTCCGCCTAGCTGTGTAGTTTCCAAGTTTGCATTTTATTTTATCTTGTCACATTTACTGAGCATTACCAGACAGAGGTCAAATGTCAGCTTATTATGTTTTCTTACAAATTGCTTCTTATTTTATCCTAGAGAGATTGGTGTTTACTTTTCTTTCTCTGACTGCAAACTTAAATGATTTTGTAAGATAAACTGTCATACAATAATGCTGGGGTATTTGAAATGAAAGGCTGTAAGATGTCAATTTCATTCTAACACACAAAATTTAAATAGCTTATGAAAGAAAAGTACAATTATTTCAAAATATATAAGACACCTGTTTTCTTATTCTGAAGTAACATGGACACAAACATTTTAATAGGATAAAAACAAATCAGAACAATTTGCTTGTTTTAAAATAAAATGTTTTTATTGTAGTTTTTTAACATAGCACCATACAATTGTATCAGGCAATCCCCAAACAAGGAGTATTTAAATCAAAAATTATTTTAAGCAGACAACAGTTTACCACTGCAATTACAGAATACAGCAGCGTGCATAATGGTATCATGTTCACTAGCTCCACCATGGCAAGCATGGTAACATACATCCTCATGATAAACTAATAGTAATTTGGAAATTACAGGGGGTAGGGAGGTATCAGGCAAGTACAGATGCATCAGATAACTATAGCAGGTCATGGCTAGGTGAGATCAAGAAAGTGTTGCAGAAAGCAGTGTTGGCAGGTTGGGGCGAAGGACCTGGTATGTAACTCGTATGTTCAACAAAAATGAATCTGATGAAGGAAGGTCCGGGGTGTGTGCGAATAGAAGTAGATCGTGAGGGGAAAACACATGCGTATGGAGGCATGAAGCAGTGTGTGGTGTTAGCAATTTTAGGAAGAAGAGTTATCTTGGGCAGGGCCGGACTGTCCGTAGCGTGCACCGGGCAATCCCACGGTGTGCCGCACAGGTGGGGGCCGGTTTTGGGCCCCTGAGGGCCGTTTTTGTTACAGGGCTGTTTTTGCAGCATAGCTGCAAAATCGGCCCTGTAACAATATCGGCCGAAAACCGGCCCTGGCAAAGAGCTCGGCGGCACCCCCAAGCCCCAGGGGGGCCGGACGAGCACTTTGCCATGGCCGGTTTTGGTTCCCAGTCCGGCCCTGATCTTGCGACATACTATGAATGAATTGAGTGAGAAGCGCATCCTGTTCCTGGGATACGGGGTATTAGTGAAGATGTTGTATTTCTTCAAATCGGAGGCCCGTTCCCTCGGCTGTACCCCATTTGCGCAACACATTCTGCCATGCGGTCAGTGGGGGTGCATGTAGAGCTTTCCAATGCAGAGTGAGTGTCCTCTTAGCAAGGAGGAGGGCCAACCCCATGAAGCGAGTCCTTACGGATTGTTTTTTCCATCTCTTGCATATGCCTAGTTCGCAAGCTTCCCAAGTGGATGTGTCGGTAAGTTCAGTAACATTGCGTAGTATGGTGTGGATTCCGCTCCAGTAGGTGGCGAGTGCAGGGCAGGACCACAGTATGTGACGTAATTCAGCATCCCCAGTCAGACAGCTGGGGTAGCGCCGGTCGGCCGTGGGGAAATAACAATAGAGTTGTGCGGGGTTCAGGTTCGCTCAGTAAAGAATGTGAAACTCTATGGGGCATATTCTCAAGGATCTATCGCTTAGTTATCGGCACCTTATCACAGCCAAAGTTGCGATAAAAGTATCGCCCCATTCACAAGCAGGTGCTAAGAGCCAAATTTTCTGGTGATAGCATCTTCAAAAAACATCGCCACGGATGACCCCGGCAACTAACGCTAATGAAATGCAGATTAGACGTTCCCGAGCAAAACACCGCAACAACACCACTCCATAACATTCTCAATGACCAGCCAGATCAGTGATAAGATCACAAAACAGGCGATAAGGCACGTTAGCAGCAGGAAACTAACACCTGCTCCGACCTGGTGTAAAGTCGGACGACAAACGACACCAGACAAGGGAGCACAGCCCATAGCCAAACATGAAGAATCACAGATGCCCCCGAGCAACTGAACATGCAGCCAGGAGCCCTAATAGGGCAACAACACCCACCGCCACCCCCCCCCCCACCCCCGGACACCACCGGACCCCCCCTCCCTTTGGACGAAGAGAATGCACATCATCCCCACGAAACCATGAACCAAACAAATCACCTGAAGTCGCACAATCACAACACCTAACACACAGGTGTGGCCAGAAAAATGGAGATCATACATTCATATCACATAATCCAAATAAAACCTTTATTACAGATTTTTTTTAAAAAACAACAATCTTGAAGAGGCATGATGGGTCTACTCAGGGCATTCTGTAAGTCACAGCAAGACAGAAATACAAATAAGAAGGTGTGTCATGCGACCATCAAAGTACAGAGAGATAGAGCGAAAGAGAGACATAGAGAGAGGGGGGCGATATAAAGAGAAGGGTAGAGAAAGAGAGAGAGGGGAGAGAGAGAAAGAGAGGGATAGAGAAAGAGAGAGAGGGGAAGAGAGAGAAAGAGAGGGATAGGGAAAGAGAGAGTGAGAGGGAGCGAGAGAAAGAGAGGGCTAGAGAAAGAGAGAGAGAGGGAGAGAGAAAGAGAGGTAGAGAGGGAGGGAGAGAGAAAGAGAGGGAGAAAGAAAGAAAGAGAGGGAGAGAGAGAGAGTGCCGACAATGCAGACCCAGGCCTCACTGCTCACCTGCAGCCACCGGTGTGTCTCCAACCACGTGCCGGTACACACTTCAGTCCCCCGGGTCCCTCATCTGAAACGGGAAACAGTGTTTACAACGCTGGTAATACCACGCAGGTAGGTTACAACGCGGACGTTACATCGTCCGCGTTGTTACCACGCATGCCATTACATCGCAAGTCGTTAGATGGCGCGCAACACCAGGGAATGTGTTGGATTTTAAATCCAACACATTCCCTGCTGTTGCGCTAACTGGAGTAGGAATAGTAATTTATACTATTCCTAAGTCCAGCGCGCCATCTAGCACAAGTCGTAGGAATGACTTGCGATGTAATGCCAGGCGTGGTAACAACACGGATGATGTAACGTCCGCATTGTAACCTACCGCATGGTATTTGCCAGCGTAGTAACATCATACATTCATCTGAAACAGTTGCCAGAGACATGAATGGCAGAGTCCATACAGTAGTACACGCCATCACCGCTTGCCCGTCCCTGTGCACACAGGCCCCTGCGCACACAGGCAGCTGCACCCCAGCCCCACCCCTTTGTTAGCCTGCAGAGGACCAGCCAGAGTCCTTCAGGGAATGACAAGTACATCAGAAGAGGAGGAGTTCAGTCCGCAGTCTGATGGCTGTGTCATTGGTGACCAAACAGAATATGGCAGTCCATGTCGAGGTCCAAGGTGAGTGTCGCAGAGTGCATCGGGGGACGGTGGAAGGTGATGATGCAGAGGGCAGAAACAGGCCATTTGGCGGAGATGAATGCTACCGCTTCCTTCTGACCATGAGGGCAGATTCAGCCGCATCTTTGTCCTCTGCTGTGTTAGGTGCCTCACATGTGGGTGGTGGTGTTCTGTTTACAGCACTGTGTGGCAGTGACACCTCAGGGGCCGGAGGTGGAATGTGTGCCACACTGTGTGGCACTGACACATCAGGGGCCGGAGATGTGGATGGAGTGGTAGCAGCAGCATGCATCAGCGCCAGGCCTTGTGGCAGCAATGCCATGAGGAGGGTCTTTATGGCATTGAGGGACCCAGCTACCTCTCGCTCGTGTGCAGCCGTGGCAGGCGCTCTTTCCACCCGCGTCCGCTCCATGTTCTCCATGAGCCTCCACATGAGTCCCAACTCCCGGGCGAGCTTGCTGGAACCACTCTGACTAGACTGTCATTCTTGTCACAGAGTCAGGACTCTGGCGATGTCAGACATGGTTCGTTGGAGGGCATGGAGCGGACTGTGGGTGTCCGTTAGCGACTGTGAGTGGTCCCTGATGGGACTTAGAAACCCACGTATGGCGTTTAGTTTGTCTGCCATGTGGTCGAACCCCACCTGCACCTGTTCAGCCAGCTTCTCCTGGCATCCCAGTACACGGAGTTGGAAGGCCATGTGTGCGTCGTCGGGGTCCTGGGAGGCAGCCGTGGTGGTGGGTGCTGCCTGCTATGTGTACTGTGCAGGGGGTGGGTTCTCCTCGTAGCAGCTGGGCTGCCCTGCTCCTGGAAGTGGGCTGCGGAGGCTCTCCACGAGCTGTTGGAGGGCGTCGGAGTTGAAGGTGTGGTGGTCCTCTTCATCATCAGCGAAGAGAGGTTGGGACTGCTCTCCAGGAGGTGTTGATTCCCCCTCTGCAATGTGAAGGGGAGATGCAGTTTAACATTGTGTTCACATGTATGCTGACGCATTGTACATGTTTACTTTCAGACTGCATGACAGTGTACATTGTGACTGTTTTTGGGAAGCTGCCTATTTGATGCGGGACAGTGGACATTTTAACAACATCACGGATGTGCGTTTGTACTTGTACATTGTCAACTCACTCTTTTCTGCGATGCCATATGTGATTGACCAGTTTCTGCCCACAAGCGGCACCAGTTGTGTCCTCTGTTCTGTTGTGGACATGTTGCGGATTGTGCCACATCGTTGTCAGTGTTGATGTGCTCTGCATGTGTTGTGTGTGTGCCGCATTTTGGGGGAGTCGCCCCTGCAGCTCTGATTTGGCTGCCCCTTATCCCTTACATGCAGTGTGCCTCTGACTTCTGTGCTTATACAGTGCTGTGATGCTGCATACTTGGGTGCATTGGTCTCTTGGTGGGAGTTAGGGGTCTGGGGCATGGTTTGTCCGCAGATGTGCTATGCTTACTTGTGCATGTGTGCCCTTTTGCCCATCTCCCCCGTCCCCCAGTCCCTGTTCGATACTCACCCTGTTGCTGTTGTGTCCGGTCATGTTGAGCAGTGTCCGGGCCCCCAACTCCTACCACCGTCTCCCCACTGATGACTGTGGACACCATTTTCTCCATCTCGTCCAGCTCCTCCTGTGGCGCTGGGCTCCCACCTCCAGTCTGCATTGCTGCCTTCAGGTTGTTTGCGAGTTTCTGCTTGGTTTTGCGCTTGACATCATTCCAGCGCCTCTTGACCTCTTCCATTGTTCTCTTCAGCATACCGACAGCATTCACCTTGTCCACGATGGTCTGCCATATTCCATTTTTAGTTCCCAGTGACACAGTAGAGGTGACGAACAGTAGTTGATGGTGTTCTATCACCTCCGTTTTTAGGATCCTGTTTTACTGCGGACGGAACCTTTTATTCCTACTCTTCTTCTCCTTGACCTTCTCTGACCCTGAGGTCCCAGGCTGGTCCTCCGGGGGGCTTGTGGGGTTCTGGTTGTCCTTTGCATTTGCTCCGGCTGACTCCATTATGCTTCACTGTTGTTTGGCTTTTGTATGTGTTTTTTTCCAACTTTTGTAGTGCATTTTCCCGCATGTCGCATGGGGATTGCAGGCCTGTGGCTGGTTTTCACTGATTTTTGTATTGCAAATTTGCGTCATCGCCGCGTTTTTCGTGTTGGTGTTTCGCATTTTTGCGGCGTTGCGTTGATTTTAACACGTTCATTTGACGCATTGTGGTGGGTCTATCTCATGGTGCCGCCATGTTGAGAATACCACATTAACACTGTGTTATTTCCCCGCGATAGACTGAGATGTGAAGAGTTGCGTTAAGCTACTTTTGAGGTAGTTATCACACCTTCTTGAGAGTATCTCCCTATATTTTTAAATCTGGCGTTCCTTGGGACGGTTTGTGTAATGGCCAGTGCCTTGTCCCACTCCGTATCATGTAATGCTCTCCTCGCATCGTCCTCCTATCTCATGTGCAAGGGGTCAAGGGAGGTCCCCGTATGAACACGTATTGCCTGGTATATCCATGTGATCAGATGGCTACCTTCCCCCACTGTTAGGAGCACCTGGAAGATGGCATGTACTGGGAGCTCTATGCGTTTTTCGTGGACCACAGTCTGTAGCACGAGTTGTGCAGTTGGCGACAGGTGAGAAATTCACCTGGCGGGAGATTATGGACTGCCTGCAATTGGTCAAATGAGAGATGGCGACCCACTGAAAAGAGGTTGCCAGCTGTGGTCAGGTACGGGTAACAGCCATTACATCGCGGCTGTTACTACGCATATAACATTACAACGCATGCGTTGTAACAACGTGCAGACTTTTCTACACATTTTTTCACAACGTATGTGCTTTTACCACGCATGCTTTTACAACAAATTTAGTTTTAAAGGTATGTATTGTAAAAGCACATATGTTATAAAAAAAATAGGCGATCCATGTCGCTGTGAGGAAACAGAGGCAATTCTGCTTCCTCGCCACGACATGCACCGCCCTTCAGACGAGCTGCCTGCACCACACAAACCACAAGGAGAGAAAGGTAAGGAGGATTGTGCCTGCGGTGGGGGTTACTAATTCAGGGGCCGGGGGGGGGGGGGGTCATGCAGCCGTAATGTTTTAGGGTTTAGGGCAGGGCAAGGGCCAGGGTCAGGGGTCATGCAGGGGTAGTGTTTTAGGGTTTAGGGTAGGGAAAGGATTGGAGTCATGCAGAGGTTGTGTTTTATGGTTTAGGGTAGGGAGAGAACTTGCTGAAGAAACTACGGGGTATTGCGGGTAGGTTAGCAAAGTAGTACAAGAGGCGGGGCAAGATTACCATCTTAGACAAGGCAATCTTCCTTATACTGGCTAATAGAAGATGCTTCCAAAATTGAACTCGTGATTTTGCTGCTACGAGTATGGGTCGTAGGTTGCCATTGAGAAGGTCCGGGGTAGAGTAGTTCAGCCTTATGCCCAAATCCTGCACCGCATTGTCTCGCCAAGCAAGCGGGCCCCACCTATGCTAAGCGCCTGTGGAGATAAGCTAGCTTGTAATGGGTGGACAGGAGATTTGTCCTAGTTGACCGCAAGGCCAGCGGATCTAACAAATGACTGGAGTGCGTCTTGTATGGGTGTTAAGTTTGCATGTGTGCCTTGGAGGTACAGCAAGAGGTTATCCACATACAGTGCAACAGCACGTGTCCTGTCTGCAAGGGTAATGCCCCAGCCATGACCGTCCATCCACAGCCAAACAGCTAGTGGCTCCATGGCAATGGTAAAAAAAGCAGAGACCCCTGAAGTGTGCCGCGCTCAACTGGGAATGGGACTGAGATGTATTGCCCAAGCCTGACCTAGGAAAGGGGCCTGGTGTACAGCAGCTGTGTATAGGCAGAGAGGCTTCTGCCAATGGCCATCCATGTGAGGAACTGAAACAAATAGTCCCAGTATAAGTAGTTGAATGCTTTTTCCAGATCTAGGATCAGTCATGCAGCATGTTGAAATCTTACTTGAATTTGATCCTGTATGTGGAACAGAGAGCTGAGGTTGTGAAATTTGCTGTGTTCAGGGACAAATCCGTTTTGGTCTGGATGTATGAGTTCTGGGAGGACTTGCGCCAATATTTTGTAATCTTCCCCCAATATGACTATAGGGTGGTAGGAGGCAAAGTAAGTGGGTCTCTTATTGGTTTTGGGAAGAGATATTAGTAGTGATTCCCGAAGGGTGTGCGGTAGCTCCCCTAAGCGTAGTGCCGCATTGTACATCGTAGCTACTCACGGCGCTAGGCCACTCGCGAATGTGCTGTAGTGTTATTATTATTATTGAAGCTTGTAGAGCGCACGGCTACCTCCAACGAAAGGGTCTCGGCGCTAGCAGCACATCCATCCTGAGGGGAAAAGAGACCGAGTTGGACCGTTGACTCTAGGGCAGGCCGAATAGCCATGTTTTTAATGCTTTCCTGAACACGGTTTCCGAGTTAATTTTTCGCAGATGGTTAGGCATGGAATTCCATATGGTAGCAGTTTTCACCGAAAAAGCACGGCCACCGATCCTAGCCGTCACAAAACGGGGAGTGACCAAAAGATTCTGACCATTACATCTGAGTGCTCTGGATTGGCTATATTTCTGAAGTCTCCGCTTCAGGTATTGAGGACCAGTCCATCTAACTGCTCTATGGGCCAGGACCAGAGCTTTGAACTCCACTCTTCTCTTTACCGGGGGCCAGTGTAGACTGCGCAAGTGGGGGGTAATATGATGTCGTAGTGGCACATTCCTAATTAACCTGGCTGCCGCGTTTTGGATAAGCTGTAGTCTCCTGATCAGGTACTCCAGAAGACCAAGGTAGAGGCTGTTGGCATAGTCAAGTTGAGAGGTGACTAATGAATGCACTACTGACTTCCTGCAGTCCATGGGCAGGAAGTGATGAAATCTTTGCAGAGCCTTCAGTTTCCAGAAACACCGTGAGGAGACATGAGCAATTTGCGCCTTGCCAGTGAGTTGAGAGTCAAACTTGAACACTAGGTTCCTGGCATAGGGAACTGGTAGTGGAGGCGGATTTAACTCAGTTGGGCACCACAGCGCTGGTCGGGGTGGAGTAGGTTGATTAAAAAATAAGACCTCCGTCTTATCGGTGTTTAATTTTAGGCAGCAGTCTGTCATCCATGATGAGATGTTTAAAAGACACTGTCTAAAATTGGCGAAAGCTGGCTCGTTGTGTTCTCTAAAAGAGAACACCAGTTGTGTGTCGTCGGCATACGAGACAACTTTCACCCCACATTGCTCGACAATTGCCGCAAGGGGAGTCAGATAAACGTTAAAAAGTGTGGGGCTCAGAGCCGAGCCCTGAGGAACACCACACATCAGGGGGCTGGAACTAGAGACATGGGGATGAAGAATTACTTGATGAGAGCGACCCTCAAGAAATGAACGAAACCATACCAGGACAGTTCCCGTCACTCCTAAATGATGGAGTCTGTTCAGGACGATCCTATGTGACACCGTGTCAAAGGCTGCGGACAGATCCAACAGCACCAACATTGCACAGCTACCCTGATCCAAGGTTTCACAGATCGATTCGGCCACTTCAAGCAGAGCTGTCTCCGTGCTGTAACCCGACCTAAATCCAGACTGAGAATTGTGAAGATGGTTGTTCGATTTTAGGAAGTCTGAGAGTTGTCTCTAGACTTCTTTTTCCACAATTTTGGCCGGGGCTGGGAGAAGAGATATAGGCCTAAAATGTTTTAGCTCTGCTGGGTCTTGCATCCTATTTCTTGAGGATAGGCTGGACATAAGCTTTATTCCAGCTAGTTGGATAGACCCCAGTCTCCAGTGAGGAGTTCCAAATAGGGTTCAATGTGGAGTTGAGCCAGGGGGCTAATAACTTAAAAAATCTGTACGGGCATGGGTCCAACGGGGAGCCTGATTTTATTTTATTAAGTTCCCCCAGTGACGCTTCCATCCCAAACGGGCGAAAAGCCGACCATGTATCCAGTGGGGAATGATTTGCCATATCGGATAATCCCGATGATGGAAAGGAGGAATAAATAGTTAACATTTTATTCTGGAAGAAAGTAGCTAAATCTTCACAGAGAGCCAAAGATGGGGGGATAGTGCTCTTCAGGGCTTGTGGTTTCATAAAACCTTGGACTATCCTAAAAACGTATTTGGCGGAGCTGACTTGATCTGCTTTGCGATGTAGTCCCTGATGTGCTTACGCTTCAGGCTATGAAATTTCCTCAGTGCTGCTTTAAATTCGCATTTGGCTGAAGGTTCATAGTTATGTCGCCAGACACGCTCCAGCCTCTTACATAGGCTTTTCTCCGTATGGAGCTCCATGGTGAAACAGGGAGCCGAAGGTTTATTCCTGGCTAATTTCATAGTCTTAATAGGGGGTATTTTATCAAGGGCTGAGTTAACCCATTCATTGAAGACAGAGGCATCTTGGCTCGGGTCACCTGTGAGCTTAGGAGGGGTATTATTTAGCTCGCAACCCATTGATTCAGGGGAAATCTTCCTCCAGTTTCTCCTATCCTCAGGGGTTGAATAATGTGGTTATTACAGGCAGCCCAAGTTAGCTTAAAAGGGACCAACCAATGGTCTGACTAAGTCACCGGTAAGGGATACTCTACCTGTAGAGTGTGATCATTTGTAAAAAGTAGATCAAGAGTATGGCCACCTGCATGCGTGGGTTGTAGTACCTTTTGAAACAGGTTTAACCCTTTGAGGGTATCTCCCAATTGAACCGCTAAGGAGCAGTTCACATTGTCCATATGGACATTAAAATCGCAGAGAACAGTAAAGTTAGTATGCCTCAATGAGAGATCGGCAATACTATCATACAATTTCTGCCAGTAGGCAGTCAGAGCATTCGGAGGTCTATAGACCAAGAGTCCTGCCATAGAGGAGGCCGTGGAGAATTGAATACAAAAAGACATGGCCTCAATTAGCCCAATGTCTTTGATTTTCTTGTATGAGATCTCCCAGCCTTCCCTCATAATTATGGCCAAGCCGCCGCCAAACCAATTGCCAGTCCTATCAACCTTGGTTATTCTATAGCCTGTAGGGAAGGCCAGGGAGATGTTTGGATTTGAGCTCTCCCTCAGCCAAGTTTCCATTAGAAACAGGACATCCCAATCATTAGTCTTTAAAGTGAGCCAGATGTCACCTGCATGTTTAGGGAGAGATTTAAAGTTGATCAGGCATGCCCTAATAGGAGACCTGGGACTATATTTGGATGTAAGTCCTAACGTCAATGCATCCGCTGAGTTATGGATATCTGCAGCCCCTTTCCAATTTGAAAGTGCAAGTCCTACAGTGCAGCTCATGAAGGCCACGTTCCACATCCCCCCCCCCAAACCAGGATCAAAACACATAGGCCTTATGCAACCTGAAGTTGAGATAGCAAGTAACTGCTCTGTAGTCCAAACAGTCCCGGCCTGAAGGGAGCCACAGGCAGCATGGCTGGAGCTTGCCACGATCCGGATGGGCGCAGACGGGCTTGCCCCTGGTGGGACTTTGGCGTGCCAGCAGTGCGCCGGCTGCACGCTTGCGCCAGTCTCCCTTTTTGTAGGACAACGTCAGATCAACTAGCCCGCTGACCGCACTTCTGAGAATGACGGCAAGACGTAGCGTAATACAGACGTGAAGTGCATGTGCAAAAGCGCAATCACCTAGCAGCGTGAAGGTACATAGTAATACAGTTAAAAACGTTCCCAAATAAAATGTGCAAGTTTTCAAAGCAGCCCCCAAATCAGATTAAAATAGTGTGCAAAATCCGCAATTTCCTCCAAACCCGTCTCTCCCGGCTCAAGCCTCATAAGGATGCTGCTCGTATTCTAGGGATAAACCGTCTAGGCCTGGGGTCTTGTTCCCTGCCAGGTCTCTAATTGCCTGTTTGACTTCTGCAGTGGTTATGATAGCGTCCAGAACCTCCCGCTGTTCAACAGATATTTACAGTATGGGCAGGTGTGTGAGAAATTAGGCTTTGTCTCCAGTGTTGGATTGGAATTAAAAATCGTCCCGGGAACTCTAAAAAAAGTGCCCCACATTTGCATTTTGCCCTTCCACAAAACCCTGCTTCAGGGAAGTTTAAAAAAAGACGGGGGGAGGGCTCTGACAGAGGCATGTTTTCTTAACTTTACTTAGATTTTTAAAAATGCACGGATTAGTTCACACTGGTGAAACACACCTGAAAATAAGTGAGGCCACTTCTGCTAAGGCCCCCTGCCCCCGCTCAGTAAGCACACATTAATTGCCTGGCCCAGCGAGAGAAAGGGAGTGACACATCTGCCCGTTGATAAAAGGGAGGTAATGGACGCCCATCTGCCTCCAGAAAGGCCCCTCAGGCCACTGGGCCGCTGGCTGCATCCAAACAACACAGACACCGCCCAAATCGACAACCTTACCAATCCAACCCTGTTTAAAGGTCTCCATGGGGGCATAGGCCCAGGCTCAGTATATGTTCAAATAGTATCTGTGGAATTCCTGAAGGATGGCATGTTGAGTATTCAGGACAGTGCCCGTCTGGGTTTTGACCTCTTGGATCGGTGCCTCCTGTTGGCCTTGAATCAGCAAGGCGAGGAGGTGGCCAGATTTCTAACCTTCCCTGTTGATTTTAGCCGCTTAGGCGGTAAAATTATATCATCAGAGACACTTTAAGAGAGACGTATGTTGTTGTTTCACTTCTTGCAACACAGCTCGTTTTGTATGGTCATGATCCGTTTGTCGCTCCAACAACGTGAGTCGTTGTACTGCCTCCGTGATTTCTCTATCCAGGTTCCTGCGAATGCCTGTGATCTCCTAAATACAAACCCCACTGGTGCCCACCTTGATGTCACCCCCTTCTAGTGTCTTATTGGACGTGGTGCCCTCATTCTCCACAAAGTAATTGCGTATATGGGAGCCCTTGGCGTCTTGAAAGGCAGGGTCCTTCAGGCAATCCTGGGGCAGAGGCCATGTAATTTAATTTGATTTGATTATGAAATTTAAAAAGTGCTCGAATGCCCAGGGGCATCTAGGCGCTGCAGCGGAGGAGTCAGCCAGCAATGAACTGTAGGAGGTAGGATTTAGTTTGAAAAAATCCAAGTTTTCAGTGCCTTTCTGAAAGAGAGCAATGTTGGACAGTTTTTCATGGCTGGAGGGAGCACGTTTCACAGTTCTACAGTGTTCAGGAGGAAGCTGCTTCCCTGCCAGCGAACTTTCTTGAATTTAGGTGCCTGGAGAAGTTTGCTCTGAGCTGAGCGAAGCGTTCTACCAGGATGATACCTTAAGAAGTGCTGTTTCAGGTACTCAGGTCCTGTTCCGTGCACAGCTTTATACAGTTTATACGCTAGACATAGTGATTTGAATTCTTTCCTCTTTTTTACCGGGAGCCAATGGAGTTTTTTTAAGCCTTGGCACACAGACTGGAACTTAGGAATGTTCAGCAGCATCCTGGCGGCAGCATTTTGTGCCCGCTGCAGTTTAAGCATGTGTTGTTTCTGAAGGCCCAGGTAAAGGGCATTTCCGTAATCCAGTCTGGCCATTGGTAAACTTGTCACCAATGTTTTTACAGCATCTGGGGGGATGAACGGTCTCACTTCCTGGATTAACTTTAGTGTCAGATAAACCTGAGAGGTGACTTTATTAATTTGATGTTGAAAGGTAAGTCTGTCGTCAAAGATGATACCCAGATTTTTTACCTTATGCACTGGAGTGGGGAGAATTCCCATGTCCAGAGGCCACCAATTCTGAGACTAAAAGGAGGTGTTGGATCCCAACAGGAGAACGTCTGTTTTACTTCCATTAAGCTTTAGGCAGTTTGCGCTCATCCAATGGTCCACGTGGGACATAAATTGATTGAAGCGAGCAGCTGTTTCCTCCAGATTGCTTGAGATGGACACTACAATCTGGTTATCGTCCGCGTAGGAAACCAGTGAAAAGCCAACCTGCCTGATGACATCAGCTAGGGGGGTGACATATAGATTGAATAGAGTAGGGCTCAGTGAGGAGCCCCGCAGCACTTCACATGGGAGTGTGAACTGTTCTGAACGGGAATCGCTGATCTGGACAGATTGCAGCCTGTTGTTTAAGTAGGATTTGATCAGACTTAGCGCTGAGTTCTTAACTCCCGCCTTTTGGAGCCTTTTGATAAGAATGTCATGGTTCACGGTGTCAAAAGCCGCAGATAGATCCAATAAGATCAAGGCGGCCATTGCACCGGAATCCAGTGAGGAACGAAGCTCCTCTGCTGCCATTACCAGGGCAGTCTCCGTGCCGTGTCCTTGCCGGAAACCGTATTGTGAGGAGTCCTGCAGGTCTTCCGAGGACACAAAGGCAGTGAGTTGGTAGTTTATGATCTTCTCCAAGACCTTAGCTGGGAAAGGGATCCTGGCAATGCGTCTATAAATATTGTGGTCATTGGGATCCAGATTTGCTTTTTTTTTAATAGGGGGAGGATAGAAACCTTTTTTTCACGCATCAGGGAAAACGCCAGACCAGAGAATCTCATTGAAACTTAGGCTGAGTTGCTCACTGATGTCATCAGATGCCAGTTGGAATATTTTAGGGGGGCATGGGTCTAATGGTGCCCCAGATTTAACCGATCTGACTATATGTGAGATCTGTTCTACATTGGGTGAAACAAAGGAATCCAGACTATGAACAGGTCGTAGGGGAGATATGGAGGGGCAATTAACTCGAGGATCAGTACCCTTTTCTGTGAGGTTATCAAAAATAGACTGTACTTTGTCCCTGAAAAAGCCTGCAAGTTGATTACAGAATGCCGCACTGCTATTCTTTATTGATGGAGGGGGTAGTGTTACTAATTCCTTTAGGGTCGAGAAAGGTATTTTACTGGAGTTGCCACTGCCTAATTTTCTCTGTGAAGTAGCAACTTTTTTTGCCCAGGATCATTTTTTTATATGTGCTCAAAGATTGTGTATATGCAATTTTTTCGGCTTCCGCATAGTTTTTTCTCCAACGTCTCTCTGCTTTTCTGCAGAGTTGCTTCTGGGTACGTAGTGGGTTGCAGAACCTGGGTTCTGATTTCTTCATGCACTTAATAGTGAGGGTTTTTTTCTGGAGCTAGTGTGTTTAATGCCTCTTCGACCCAGTTGGTGAAGCTGTTAGTTACTGCGTTTACGTCAGGCATTAAGTTCAGTTTGGAAGATGCTTGTGCTAATTGCATCTCATGCTGGCAAATGTTCTTCCAATTTCGCCCTTTAAAAATCCTGTAGGTGGAATGAGGGCGTGTAAAATGATGAGAGGAGGTAAGTACAAACAAAATGGCCTTATGGTCTGACCATGGGATTGGCAGAACTTCCAGTTGGGAATTGGATGTAAACATTCCATCTAGGGTGTGACCGGCCTCATGAGTTGAGAGCTTAACCAGCTGTGGCATCGAGGCACTGGCCAACAACTCTAGGAGAGCGGCTGTATATTGGTCGTTTACATTTTCTAGATGGTAATTTAAATCACCTAAAGTGGAAAAATCATGTAAATCGGTGGTGGATTCAATGATATGGCTAATTATCTCTTCAAATTTATTTTTTACCCCCAGAGGTCTTTACAATAATGTACCATTAAATGTATAGTTGTGGCTTAGAGAGATTCTAAATGAAAGCAATTCACAGTCTGGACAGCTTCCTGTTGAGGAGCTTTTTATCAGCATTGTGTCCTTGATAATAATCTCTAATCCACCTCCCCACTTGTCCTGTCTGTCCTTTCTGATTAATATGTAGCCTTGAGGAATGGCTGAGGACAACTCAGGATCAGAGGTACTGTCCGCCCAAGTTTCAGTGACAAAAGCCATGTCTATACTGTGGGCTGAAAGCAGCTCTTTTATCAGAGAGCGTGTGTTCAAGAGCAATCCTAGGAACGACTTGTGCGAAGGTGTTTGCCTGTTTCGTGTATGGACAGCCTTTTAGCTTAGTGAAGAGAAAGTCTATGTCGCAGTATGGGCAAGCCTTTTGCTCCTTCAATGGATCTAGCTGCTGGCAAAGATCTTTCATGTAGGGGTTTAGAGTGTGAGGGGCACCCCACTGCATGTCAACTATGTGGGCATTGTCGTCAAAGACCACACGACCCTGATACTCTGTGTGGTGGACCGAAGGCAAAAAGGTAAGAGAGCATAGAATACAATAGAGACACAAGTACAAGTCGTGCGCTGCGGAACTGATGCGGTAGACCCTGGATCTAAGGTGGAGGGTCCTCCATGGGTCTCCCATTGGCCAGTGCGCGACCCAGTGTGAGCAGCATCCGGCCTGTGTGCAGGGAGGGGCGCGTGATAGTGGCAGGTGGGAGAGATCTAGTTGTAAATCTAGGAGGTACTTCGAATCCCCACCTAGTACATGTGTCTTTTGAGCAAGTATTGGCGAGAGTTCGGTACAGAGTACATCCTGTTCACCATTAGGGTCATATAAGCTTCCTAGGAGGACCGGTTTACCATTGAGTCATCCATCCAGGAGTACGTATCGCCCTGCCCCCTCCCTTTCAATAGTGGTGTCGGACAATTGGAAGTGGGTGCAAGGGTGGAGCCATACCATTGCCCCACTGGCATAGTTGGATTGGTAGAAGCATAGAGGATCCGCGCAGGCGTTGCTGAAAACATGGTAGTTCAACCCTCTGGTGAGCATCTCTTGGAGGAATATGGCTTGAGCTTGAGGTATGCAACTACGGAATAACACTTGCCTGCTGTGTGCACACCCCTCACATTAAGTGTAAGAAACCTAGCAGTGGTTTGTGGAGGCAGGTCGCACGTGAGGGAGATGGGTAACCCTCACTGGCGTAACGAAAGTTGAGGGGGCCCCCCTTCAAGGTACATAGAGGGGCCTCCACTCCGTATTTACTATGGTGCTCTCAGGACTGAGTGCGGTGCCGAGGGGGCCCCGTACTCAGTCCTGCCGCGGGGGCTGCGGGGGCCTGTGTTACGCCTAACCCCCATGTACGTAGGGGGAGTCAGGAGTGCCGCCCCGGAGCCCTGCCTGGTTCATAGTATCTCTAGTATATGCCCGTGTGAGTCTGCCTCCCTGTGCCAAGTGAGGGAGAAGGTGGGAGTCGGGGAGAGCACGTGAACAAAAACTCACTGAGCCCACCGCAACAGAGGGTGCGCCCAAACTGGGTTTTCAAAAATAGTCAACAATATAGTGCGGGGTGAACATAAGAGGGAGCGGGTGAGGACGTGCGCAACCCATCCCATCTGTTATCTGGTGTGATCGCGTTGGGCCCGGCTGTTTGGCTGCCTAGTAATGGAGAGCAACCCTCCCGAGATATCTGCCCCACAGGGATCCGGCAGCGGGCGTCAGGGGGCAATGCATGGT
Source organism: Triturus cristatus (assembly GCF_964204655.1). Taxonomy (NCBI): domain Eukaryota; kingdom Metazoa; phylum Chordata; class Amphibia; order Caudata; family Salamandridae; genus Triturus; species Triturus cristatus. Next base: position 353,503,388 of record NC_140592.1, on the reverse strand, counting down.
CGGGCTGTTGAAGTGCAGTGCCCAGGGCACGTAGTGGGAGGGACGCCGGACTAATGTTTCCCGGGTAAGGACATCAGGGTTGTCAGCTCGTCTGGGCCTTAGAGATCCATCTCAGAGGGGAGGCAGGAAGAAAGAGAGAGGAGTTGGCAGGAGGAACAAGATAGGTCATAAACAACCTGCAGTGGAAAGATCAACACACGATATGCCAGTGACAGAGCTAACGAGGAACAATAGTGTACAAAGTTCTGTCAGTTGATGTCCTCCGCGGATTGAGGCATCATCACCTGGGGAAGAGTAGGAGTGGTTTGGGTGGATGCTGGGGAGGAGTTGGAGTTGTCATCCCAGGAGAATATATGTGGTCCGCTGTCAAGGGCCGACGCGCAAGCCCATTCTCCTATCCTGGCTGCCGCCCTGAGGGCCGCTGACGGTTCTCCTTGATCTGCTCAAGAGCTTGGGCTTGTAGAGAAGAAGGCGTCTGTGAGGGGCCTTGCCATAGCGGCTACACTGACTCCGGCGGGGCCCAGGGGCCTGGGAGTGTCTATCGGCAGTTTTAGGAATAGAGGTGTCCGAGTGGGGGGAAGGATCCATACCAGCGAGTGTACTAACAAGGAATCCTCAACGACCACCTTTACCTGAACCACGACCTCGTTAACAACTGCTGTACACGAAGAACGCCCTCCTTAGCCACTTACACTACATGAACCACGACTTCCGAAACCAGAGGTAAGTGTCAATAATTAAATTATTAATCTTAAGTGCAAGTGTAATTATATTAAAATGATTGAAATTAGGAAGGGGGTGTAAGGTAATTAAATTTTAATCACGCTGACGATATATTAGACTTTGTTTTAATTTACCGTGTTGGGCCAGTAGATGACACTGTTGGTTTGTTTTAAAGATTATTTAGTTAAAATTGTTTTATTTAAAAGTCTAATTTAAGTTAATGACATTTTTTCCCGTGTTTAAAACATACGTTTATGAGAAAGTTGGGGTGGAATTGGGTAATATGGAAATTGAATATTTTTCGTGGTTTTGTAAGCCGTTGTACAGAATGTAGTGTGGTTTGGCTTTGGTAGTGGTTTAGCCTTCGTGGTTTAGGCATTCGTTGTTTACGTGGTAGCTGTTCAGTCACACATCCCACATGGGTGTCTATGAAATCCCAGACCTATTTGGCGTCTGTGTTGAAGTGTGAATTACCTTGATCCAGGATTTTGAAGCGGATCAGGAAGAGTAGAGAGAACTGAACTCCCATTTGCAGTCACCGTTTGGCCTCTAGAACAGGGCCGGACTGGTCTTAGCGGGCACCAGGCAATCCCCCGGTGTGCCGCACGGGTGCGGGCCGGTTTTGGGCCCCAGGCGGCCGTTTTTGTTACAGGGCCGTTTTTGCAGCGAAAACCGGCCCTGGCAAAGAGCTCGGCGGCATCCCCAATCCCCCCCCCTGGGGGGCTGCCGAGCACTTTGCCAGGGCCGGTTTTGGTTCCCAGTCCGGCCCTGCTCTAGAAAGGCAGCTTGTTACCTGCACTACAATAGTATAGTCCAGGAAGAGCATGATGTGCTTGTCCTCAAGTCATAGGGGCCTGCGGTCGGGGCTGCGTGCAGGATAGCTTCTCAGTCACAAACATGTAGGAGTTTGACCAGCATGGACTAGGATGGGGTCCCAGGCTAGGGACAGCGGCAGGGACACAATGCACTTGCTCCAGAGAGAAGAAGGGTGAGAGGTCTCAGGCATGCACGAAGGATCGGAACCAGTCTTCCAGGAATTTCAAGGGATCCTTGCCTCCAAACCCTCCGGAACACCTAGGAATCGAACATTGCTCCTGCGGGAGCAACCCTCAGCATTATCCGCCCTGCTCGCCAGAGTTCGGACCCGCTCCTGCAGTTCCCGGATGGTGCATTGGTTTTCCGATGTTTGGGGTTGTAGTTCGGCCAGCCTTCTCCCCTTCAGTCACCTGGTCAGAAATGATGATTGGCCGTAAGAAAACCTCATACGGAGACCAGAGATCCCTTGGTGGTCTCCATGGATCTCTGGGAGCTCTCAATGGCAGCCAATGCTAGGTCCAGTTTATCTTGGAAGGGCGAGGGCGGATCATCCATGCTGTCCAATTGAGGAGTGCCCAGTACAGTGGAGGCGGGGTCAGGGGTCGCTGGCCTCATTGGATCAATGCCTTCACCTCATCTACAACCTGGGAGCATCATCAATCAGTACTGCCCTCACTCACATCATCAACACTTCCATCAAATTCACCACATTCCCGGAAGACTGGATGTATGCAGCAGTTAATGCCCTCCTCAGGAAGCCATCGGCAACATCGACCCAATGAGCAACTTCTGACCAATCTCTTTGTTCCCCTACTCAACCAAAGTGATAGAGAAGGCCATCTTCAAGCAACTCACAATCCACATCGAACTTCACCTACTAGACAACACTCATTCGGGATTCAGAAAGAACCACAGAATCAAAACCACACTCATCACAGCCTCCAATGACATCCGGACCATCCTGTATGGCATCCAACGCAGTATCGCACAACACACTTGTCAGAAGACTCAAGAAGACCAGCATCAAAAGACCAGCACTCAAATGGATCTGTTCATTCCTCACGGAAAGAACCCAAAGAGTCAGACTACAATAGTTCACATCAGAGACCAAGAACCTGATCTGTGGAGTCCCTCAGTGATTATCCCTCAGTCCCACCCTATTTAACATCTACATGATGCTTACCAACATCATCCGATAGTAGGTCATCAACATGATCTCCTATGCTGATGGCACACAAATCAGCCTCTCCCTGACAGACAAGACAAACACCACCAAAGCAACTTTACCAACTGCATAACCATGGTAGCAGAATAGACGAGTGCCAACTGCTTCAAGCTCAAATCTGGCAAGACAGAAGTAATGATCTTCGGAAACAAGACGTCCCCATGGGATGCCACCTGGTGGCTGACTGAAGTAGGATCAACACCCACCGACCACGCCATGAATCTGGGGATCATCCTGGATGACAATCTCAACATGATGACTGAAATCAATGCAGTGAGATGCCGTCTGCTTCCACATCCTATGTATGCTACAACAAATCTCCAGGTGGCTTTCACAGATCACCAGATGTATCATCATGCAAGTACTCATCAATAGCAGGCTCCACTACAACAATTCACTCTATGCCAGAACCTCTAAGCAGCTCCTGGACAGACTACAGACCATCCAGAATGCCGCCAACAAGACTTATGCCTGATCTCCCACTCAGAACACACATCTCACCCCACTGAGAGAGCTCTACTGGCTCCCCATTCACAAACGCAGCCAATTCAAACTCCTCATAGAAAGCCTTGCACAACACTGGTTCAGCATGCCTCAACAACCTCATACACATTCACTGTCCTAACAGACACCTATGCTCAGCCTCACTGTCACACACACACACATTCTCCACATTCACAAGAGCAGAACAGGAGGCCGTTCATTCTCATGCATCACACAAAAAACATGGAACGGCCTGCCACAACACATCGGAGCCTCGTTCTCACTTCTTAAGTTCCATAAGAAGCTGAAGACCGGGCTCTTTGAATTACTCTGAGGGACACTCACCTACACACATGCTCAAAGGTCTACCCTTGTGTGCTATACAAACAGATAATACATAAAATAACATAACCAGGAATCTTTAAAATCTTGGTTGCAGTGACTCTAGATTCATTCCTATCCACTAGCGTGTGCCAGGCATAAATGTGACATCTCCAGGAACCCACTTCAGAACACTTCAGGACCTGTGGGAGATCAGAAGACGACTGAACCTGCTGTCTGAGATGTGAGAAGAGCCTAGGGGCCAGATGTATCAAACAGTTTTACCCATTCTGTGTCTACGGGAAAATGTGATCGTACATCTCGCCCTAGAAGATTGGACTTAGACATCCTCTTGTACTCAGGACAAAGAAGGGTGCTCCAACTGTCAACTGCTTTAAAAAAAAAAAGAAATTCAGCTGATACTCTCCATCTAGGCCACTGCGTTCCTTACCAGCTTTCAAATTGATTGTCTCTAAATATAAAAGAGGTCGCTGGGGTGGAAGAAGCTTCATTTAAGGGACTACCAAACGGTGGAATGCATAGCAACTTCATCAGAAGGCCTGCACTTCCTTGTCTTCTTTTAAGACATGGCTTTTTGATCTGTAGATCCTGATTTGGTTTTCCTTTTCTTCTTTCTTGCCCTCTTCTGTTGTTTGGTTAGCAACAGGATGCCTTTGGGTAATCGAGCGCTTTATAACATTTATTTTCATTTCATTTTCATAAGTCTGACCTTCTGTTTAAGCTACAAGGAAACAAGCTTCAAGAAGCCTTTTCCTGCAACTGCCAATCGAACCAGTGGCAACTGGACCTGGGCTTGACCTTTCTGTTTACCTCTGCCGGCCAACCTGTGAATCTACATGGCCGCCCGAGGAGCTTTAGAAGTGGACTGCTATTTTGGACTTGGAAGTAAAGGGCTAAAGTCAGAAGGTAAAATCTTTGACCAGGACGAAACTAGACCTGGGTAAAATTTGAATTGCACTGGAGTAATCGAAGTAATGTAGGAAATTCCTCATTACTATTTGACATGGAATTACCCATAATAACACAATCACGGTCACGTAATGAAGAATAATTTAGGAAAAAATCCTACCGCAAGAGCACATTTAACAAGCACGAGCTGCTTTTCACGCTGCTGTTTATGTTTTGTTGCATTCAGTGCTATTTTCCAAGTGCAAACTGCATCATCACGTCCATTTTGAATGCAAGGGTGCATTGTGCGCTAAGAAAATAGCGCTTAGTGCTGGAAGTACGTTGAGGGAAATTCGTACGCCAAGTGCACGTTTAGGGTGCACGAGCTGCCGTTTGTGCTGCTATTTATGTTCTGTTGCATTTAATGGTATTTATTAGTGCAAAATGCATTCGAAGAAAATGTGCTAAATGCTGAATTACTCCTTGCATAATCCTGCATATTCTCACAAAGTTTTGGTTAAATCAGCATGTCTATGCTATATGGAATAACGTGAGGTATGCCCACGCCTACTGCAAACATTGAATGTCATTGACAGGTTGTGATTTCTGGTGCTATTTCTACTTACAAATTAAAAAAAATCATATCTTCAGATCCCCTTATTCAATTCTTGCCATTTAGTTGTCATTTTGTTTATTGGATTTTATTCTATTTTTCTACTTCATTTTGGGATTTTTATTATTTTAATTTTGATATTATTGCTGTTTTAGTAATGTATAATTACTGTACACGTTGCTACTACGTTCTCTGTGCCATAGCTACCAAGTAGCTGATCTCAGGTTAATTTAGTGACATTAAGGGTGCACCCTGACAAGGTTTGTGATTACTACTTGAGGTGGGTTTTTACCACCCTTAATTTATAACCCAACTTCTTACAGTTAGCCAATTCATAATATATCTAAAACATTGGTGTAGCATCCAATCCATACCTATTGGTACACAGGAGACTGGTTTTAGGAGAGTTGGGTCTGATTTTAAGTTTAGAGGATGGAGTAAATCACTCTATTGTCCTGACAGACATCCTATTTCATAAATCTAGAGATGTCCACTGGCCCCACAGACACCTCTTAATATTGGCAGGATTAGTCTGCATGGCAGTTCCTGCTAGTGCTCTAAAATTCAGATGGATGGCTCTGACTAGAGAGGTTAGCTGGCCACACAGACATCTCATAACAATGGTAGGAACTGTGCTCAGAGCAGCTCTTGCCAGTGTTGAAAAAGTTTGACAGTTGGCTCCATCTTATAGGACCGCAGACCATCAACATTTTGCAAGGTTTTTTATTTTTCATAAACAAACTTACAAAGTTTGTTTCTGAACAATGAAAACGAATGACTTCTCCACCTCAGAAGCTTTTTCTCCCATGGTGTGGTGTGGAGGATCATTATTATTTTTTTGCTGTCTCTTACCATCAGTTGATGGACAGTGCAAAAAAGCCACCAGATCAAACACTCTGTGGCTGAATGGATGGCCAACCAAGTATATCACCAATCGAGAAAAATCCAAAGGTTTGGTTTCCGATCATCACACACTCAATGGCTGAATGGATGTCCAACCTGGAATATCTCCAATGGAGAAAACTCCAAATGTTTGTGACTGAAAAAATGAAAAACTAATGACCCCTCCACCACAGGAGCTTTTACCCCTGTTGTGGGGGGGAGGGGGTCATTACAATGTTTTGATGTCTCTCGACGGCAAGTGATTTACAGCAAAAAAAAGCCATCTGCTCACACAGTCAGTGGCTGCATGAATGGCCAACCAAGTATATCACCAACGGAGACAGGGTAGGCTCCATCATAGACATAGTTAAGGTGTGCCCACCTCTAAATTGGGGGCAGATTGTGACTTTGATGGAGAGCATACTCCGTCACCATTGCAATTGAGTACTCTCTCCGGCAAACTCAAAATTAGCTCCTGTGTCTTGATTGGAACAGTGTGGCCATGTCATCATTAAAAATAGTCCTTTTGAAAATGTCACGAGAAGCATGCCCCAGCCATAAAACATCAGCTTAAAATCTGATCATACACAGGGATTTAATTTATAGTATAATGTTGATATCACACATATTCATGTTATTGGTTGCAACAATCAAATAGAGAACAGCACCATAATGCGGTCACAATCACAAAGATCGCCACAGGGCTGCTTAAATAAACAAACAAAATGAGCAGCTTCCCACTCAGAAGAAGTGTACTATAGGCTTTACACTGTCGTATAAATCCACGACAAATTAAATTGTTAGAATATACTTAAGATATTAAATTTTTTCGACGATTTAAAAGATCTTGGGCCATATTATCAAGGAACGGCGATAACATTATCGCCGCTTTAGCGGCTAAAGTGGCGATAATGGGCTTGATAATATGCCCTTGTGAACTGAATTCCCATAGAAGCCCAGGTTCTGGTGTGAACCTGGCCTTCTATGGGAAATTACAAGGGCATATTATCAAGCCCATTATCGCCGCTTTAGCGGCAGTTTCCTGCCACTACAGCGGCGATATTGTTATCCCCGTTCCTTGATAATATGGCTCCTTGACTTGCAAACGTTGTTAACTGTATGCTTTATTCATGCCCTCAAAACTAACTAAGATTACAAAACTATCAGAACCAACTTGTCCACAAATACCACGGCCCAAGGAATATGGGCACTGAGAGAAACCCTAGCAGATTGAAGAATTACAGTGTCGCAAATTGAAAAGTGCTGTGAATTTTCCAGTTGTTATCACTGAGAAGGCTGAGGGTAAGTTTCGCTTCTGCGTTGACTTGAGAAGCCTTAATCAGAATATAGTATCTGATACATTTCCGTTACCTAATATTAATGAGCTGGTCTTGCTGTTGCAAGGTGGAAAGTATTTTTACAAATTAGATCTGTTGCATGGGTATCACCAGATTCATTAACATGATTCTTCTAAACACTTGACGGCTTTCATTATAAAAGAGGGCACTTTTCAGTTCACCAGGATGCCTTTGGGCTGTCCTCGGCTGCAACTATCGTTCAAAGAATGGTGAGGGAAATCTTCATGGTTTTAAGGAATGTTATCTATTTCCAGGTCGACATTTTGGTCTTTGGTGATAGTTTAAGTATACCCAACTTGGCTCTAAAGGAGACTCGAGCAAGACTTTCAGAGTCAGGATTAACACTGCGCAAAGAGAAATGTGCATTTTTGGTCTCTGAGGTGGAATATTTGGAACACACAAGCTCATTTGAAGGCGTGAAGCCAAAAAAAGACTTACTTGCCTCAATAAGATTGGCCCCAGTTCTGTGTAATAAGGACCAATTGCGTTAATTTCTAGTTCTAATCAAGTACTACTCCAAGTTTGTAAAGAATTTTGCAAGTTAAACTGAAATGTTGAAGGTGCTCATGAGGAAAGGAGCACGTTTTTTGTGGAAAACGGAGCAGAAGTGTTTTGAGGTGATAAAAGAGGAGATTTGCGGTGCAACCCTATTTTGACGGTGGGTGCTAGTGACACCAGTATTTGGGCAGTATTGTCTCAGAAGGCTTTTGCATTGCGCACCCTGACTGTGGTTGAGCGTCATTACTCTGTTATGTGCTCAGGAACTCACAACAGGCAGTATCAGACCACAGGAGGTAGCCCATAAACCACAGTGAGACTGGGGCAGTACATGATAACAGACAACAATGTCTCAACGTGGAATTCAATGGAAGGACAAGTAATTCAAAGGTGAGCTGTATGTTACAGTATCAAAGGAATGAATCCATACACGGAGGACAACAGGAGACCAAGTTAGTAGGAAAGAGTTGTATTTTCAACACATGATGAACATATTGCGTCATATGTACATATCATATAGGTTTAAAAAGCACTGCGTGACACTTAGTGAAAGTGTAACCGAAAAAATACTGTGCACAAGTGCTCGTGGAGTTTGTGACGGCGCAAGTGACACATAAAGTGGTATATACAGCGGTGAAACGGCGCAACAAGGAGAACAATGGTATTTTGAATATGCCAAAGTTAGGGCATTTACACAGTAAATGTATGGGAATTCAAAGGACAGTAAAGCAAATGCCCATGTTTTTAAATGCGCCAACAGTAACGCTGTTGAAGTCGACGGCGTTTCGGCCCGTAACACTCAAGGCCATCATCAGGACTGGTTACACATATTTTGGACAGTGCTAGGGTAAAGAAAAACAATTCTCAAAAGCTGGACCAAAACGAGGGAGAAAAGGAGGACAGTCGTGCAGATGGTTGTGAACACGGCGACGTATAGTGGCCGTGGGTACGGGTCTAATGTGTGGCCATGGGCCAAGGAGCAGTGATCGGGCGAGTAGTGAGAGCGAGAGCGGGTATCACAACGGCGCGAGAATCGGGTGAGGCGTGCCCGAGTGGGCAGAGGTAAAGTAACTAGAGACCGGGGCCAAGAAATGGTGAGCTGTGTGGTAGAATTATGCATAGAACTGATAACGGAGTGAAAAGAAAGAGAAATCGCACAGGTTGATGGTAGCAGGGGTGCAAAGGAGTGCCACAGTGAGGGAGAGCGGGATGTGACAAGGGGCAAAACAATGGACAAGAAACTTACTCGCATGGAAGGGGCGAGCCGGGTGAATCGGCAAAGCAGGACCCCGTGTAGAGTCAGGCGTGTCCGGGGAAGTCCTAACTGGACGGGGTAAGAAAGTTGGTGGTGAGGAAAAGAGCAGGTAGGACGTGGGGAGGGAGACAGCAGAAAAGATAGGAGTGACAAAACACTTACTCCTTCGGAAAGGGCGAGCCGAACGAAACGGCAACGCTGGACCACGTGACGTTAGAAGGGTCCGTGGAAGTTCAGGCTGGAAGGGGATAAAGGACAAGGGGTGAGGAATAGGCAGGGGGGAACAGTGGGAGAGAAGGGAGTAAGGGAGACACTTACTTCGGGGGGGGAAGGCGGAGAGCAATCAATGAAGAAGCTGGAAAGGAAAGGGGAGGTTAGAAACTGGGCAGATGGACGGTTCCGGGGAGAAAAAGCGCGAGCAGAATTTACTTACATTTTGTCGAGGCGAGTGAATCACCGAGAGGGGGTCCGGGAAGAGGGGCGTGCCGGTATGAATCAGGCAAAGAGTGAAGACGGAAGTGCACTGGCGAGAGTTTATGAGGTCAGTGCTTCCAGGTCACGAGGAGCGTCAACCAATCAACGGGAAGGAGCCGGTGGCAGGACGCGCGCGGATGGGTGCTGGGGGATGATAGGCTGGGGGGTGCTGAAAGGGGAGTGAAGCGGAAAGGTCACCAGAAGAACGGAGAAGGAGTCATGGCAACCGGTGGTGTAATAACCCGCAAGGACGCGTGTATCGCTCGAGTGGGAAAAAGAGGAGTAAAAGGATAACATTAGAAATGAAAACAATATGGTCAAATCAATAGACCCAAAGCGAACCAAATCTGGACGAATAGCAACTTATAAAGAATTCACAAAAATTACAATACAATTGTATCAATAAAGCCATGAGCAATTGTCAGGCAGTTTTATGGATAATACATCATGGGTAGACATATGTGGGGGGGGTGGGGGGGGGAAAAAGGAGAGGGGAGGGGGGGGGGAAAAAGGAGAGGGGAGGGGGGGAGGAGGGGGGGTTGACGGGAAGGGGAGGAAAAGGGGAAGGAAATGGGATGAAAATGTGTAGATAACAGAAGAACAATCAACAAATTGGTGAATGAATGTGACCAGTATACTTAAGGATAAAAAGCAAAAACAGCAAGAAAATCAAAACGTATATTTTGGGATGAATCGGGTGGGGGGGGGGGGATAGAGGAGGGGGGCAAAGAGGTGGGAGGGGAAGGAGACGGGGGGGGGGCGGGGGGGGGGGCAGGGTTGCAAAGGGGAAGGGAAAAAATGGATACGTACAAAGTCCACATTACATAAGCAAGGATGGAGAACGTATCGGCTGTAAAAAAGCAGACCAGTAGATCACAATCATGCAAAGGATCACAGTCATGCAAGGGTAGAGTTCCATTCATCAAGGGAATTCAGGCCCTGCTCAATGGAGTTAAAGCGGGAGATCCAACGGCATTCGCACCTATTCAGGAGTCTTTGGGTATCACCGCCTCTTAGTGGGATGGACGGTTTGTCAATTACCAGCCAGGTGAAGTCGGTTTCGCTGTGATTCTTTTCTTTGAAGTGGGAGACCAGGGGGGCTGTTAGGACTCCACATCTAATGCGGCTGCGATGTTGTAGGATGCGGTCCTTTACCATCTGGGTGGTTTGGCCAATGTATATTTTATCACAGGGGCATTTTATCATGTAGACAACGTTCTGAGATCTACAGTTGGTGAAGGAGTGTAGGTCAAATTTCAACCCATTGTGTTCAAACGTCTTTGTGTTGGATCCGCAGAAATTGTCCAAATTTTATCATCTTCAATTCGTAAGGTGAGGTCTAGGAATGGAAGATTATCTTCTTTGGCGTCCGCTGTGAATTTGAGATGTTGTTGGCTATTGTGTAACCACTTCATCGATTGGTTACACAATAGCCAACAACATCTCAAATTCACAGCGGACGCCAAAGAAGATAATCTTCCATTCCTAGACCTCACCTTACGAATTGAAGATGATAAAATTGGCACTTCACTATACAGAAAACCTACAGAACGTAACACCTTGCTACTCTACTCTAGTAACCACCCACGTGGTCTACGTGACGGTCTTCCATTTGGACAATTTCTGCGGATCCGTCGCAACTGTAAATGGCGTAGAGATTTCTTCAAGGAGGCTGCTATACTCACAGCCAAACTCGTGGCCTGCGGCTATCCCAGAAAATTGGTCAATAGGGCAAGAAAACGAGCATGGTATAACCACCGTGATACCTTACTTACCCCTAAAGAAAAAAGGACAAATACTCGCATCCCATTTGTGTCCACCTTCTCACCTTCCAGCAATAAACTAGCCAAGATCATCAAATCCAACTGGAACATTCTTGCTCCACTCACCATTTTCAATGAACCACCTCTTTTCTCTTACCGCAGGGGCAAAAACATAGCGGACCATCTGGTGCATGCAATCACCTGGCCCACTGCACCAAACATATCAGAATCGCTCCCCAACTCATGGAAACTACCGCCGGTGCTCGGCCATTATAGGTGCCAAAGATGTGCAGCATGCTCCTCTACAACCAACACAAAGACGTTTGAACACAATGGGTTGAAATGTGACCTACACTCCTTCACCAACTGTAGATCTCAGAACGTTGTGTACATGATAAAATGCCCCTGTGATAAAATATACATTGGCCAAACCACCCAGATGGTAAAGGACCGCATCCTACAACATCGCAGCCGCATTAGATGTGGAGTCCTAACAGCCCCCCTGGTCTCCCACTTCAAAGAAAAGAATCACAGCGAAACCGACTTCACCTGGCTGGTAATTAACAAACCGTCCATCCCACTAAGAGGCGGTGATACCCAAAGACTCCTGAATAGGTGCGAATGCCGTTGGATCTCCCGCTTTAACTCCATTGAGCAGGGCCTGAATTCCCTTGATGAATGGAACTCTACCCTTGCATGACTGTGATCCTTTGCATGATTGTGATCTACTGGTCTGCTTTTTTACAGCCGATACGTTCTCCATCCTTGCTTATGTAATGTGGACTTTGCACGTATCCATTTTTTCCCTTCCCCTGTGCAACCCTGCCCCCCCCCGCCCCCCCCGTCTCCTTCCCCTCCCACCTCTTTGCCCCCTCCTCTATCCCCCCCCCCCCACCCGATTCATCCCAAAATATACGTTTTGATTTTCTTGCTGTTTTTGCTTTTTATCCTTAAGTATACTGGTCACATTCATTCACCAATTTGTTGATTGTTCTTCTGTTATCTACACATTTTCATCCCATTTCCTTCCCCTTTTCCTCCCCTTCCCGTCAACCCCCCCTCCTCCCCCCCCTCCCCTCTCCTTTTTCCCCCCCCCTCCCCTCTCCTTCCCCCCCCCCCACATATGTCTACCCATGATGTATTATCCATAAAACTGCCTGACAATTGCTCATGGCTTTATTGATACAATTGTATTGTAATTTTTGTGAATTCTTTATAAGTTGCTATTCGTCCAGATTTGGTTCGCTTTGGGTCTATTGATTTGACCATATTGTTTTCATTTCTAATGTTATCCTTTTACTCCTCTTTTTCCCACTCGAGCGATACACGCGTCCTTGCGGGTTATTACACCACCGGTTGCCATGACTCCTTCTCCGTTCTTCTGGTGACCTTTCCGCTTCACTCCCCTTTCAGCACCCCCCAGCCTATCATCCCCCAGCACCCATCCGCGCGCGTCCTGCCACCGGCTCCTTCCCGTTGATTGGTTGACGCTCCTCGTGACCTGGAAGCACTGACCTCATAAACTCTCGCCAGTGCACTTCCGTCTTCACTCTTTGCCTGATTCATACCGGCACGCCCCTCTTCCCGGACCCCCTCTCGGTGATTCACTCGCCTCGACAAAATGTAAGTAAATTCTGCTCGCGCTTTTTCTCCCCGGAACCGTCCATCTGCCCAGTTTCTAACCTCCCCTTTCCTTTCCAGCTTCTTCATTGATTGCTCTCCGCCTTCCCCCCCCGAAGTAAGTGTCTCCCTTACTCCCTTCTCTCCCACTGTTCCCCCCTGCCTATTCCTCACCCCTTGTCCTTTATCCCCTTCCAGCCTGAACTACCACGGACCCTTCTAACGTCACGTGGTCCAGCGTTGCCGTTTCGTTCGGCTCGCCCTTTCCGAAGGAGTAAGTGTTTTGTCACTCCTATCTTTTCTGCTGTCTCCCTCCCCACGTCCTACCTGCTCTTTTCCTCACCACCAACTTTCTTACCCCGTCCAGTTAGGACTTCCCGGAACACGCCTGACTCTACACGGGGTCCTGCTTTGCCGATTCACCCGGCTCGCCCCTTCCATGCGAGTAAGTTTCTTGTCCATTGTTTTGCCCCTTGTCACTTCCCGCTCTCCCTCACTGTGGCACTCCTTTGCACCCCTGCTACCATCAACCTGTGCGATTTCTCTTTCTTTTCACTCCGTTATCAGTTCTATGCATAATTCTACCACACAGCTCACCATTTCTTGGCCCCGGTCTCTAGTTACTTTACCTCTGCCCACTCGGGCACGCCTCACCCGATTCTCGCGCCGTTGTGATACCCGCTCTCGCTCTCACTACTCGCCCGATCACTGCTCCTTGGCCCATGGCCACACATTAGACCCGTACCCACGGCCACTATACGTCGCCGTGTTCACAACCATCTGCACGACTGTCCTCCTTTTCTCCCTCGTTTTGGTCCAGCTTTTGAGAATTGTTTTTCTTTACCCTAGCACTGTCCAAAATATGTGTAACCAGTCCTGATGATGGCCTTGAGTGTTACGGGCCGAAACGCCGTCGACTTCAACAGCGTTACTGTTGGCGCATTTACAAACATGGGCATTTGCTTTACTGTCCTTTGAATTCCCATACATTTACTGTGTAAATGCCCTAACTTTGGCATATTCAAAATACCATTGTTCTCCTTGTTGCGCCGTTTCACCGCTGTATATACCACTTTATGTGTCACTTGCGCCGTCACAAACTCCACGAGCACTTGTGCACAGTATTTTTTCGGTTACACTTTCACTAAGTGTCACGCAGTGCTTTTTAAACCTATATGATATGTACATATGACGCAATATGTTCATCATGTGTTGAAAATACAACTCTTTCCTACTAACTTGGTCTCCTGTTGTCCTCTGTGTATGGATTCATTCCTTTGATACTGTAACATACAGCTCACCTTTGAATTACTTGTCCTTCCATTGAATTCCACGTTGAGACATTGTTGTCTGTTATCAGGAACTCACAACGGCATACGGTGCCCTATAACTCCTCACCACTAACCATATAGCACTACAAAAGCCCAGACTCAAAAATTAGCTACAGGAATCACACCCAAAATGTGAGCAATGTCATGGGCAGAGAATTCACTGCCAACAATGCAATCGTTGCTTCTAACAACCAATCAGTATACAGAGTACACTGAGAATTCCGGAATGCTCCCACAATGAATTTTCTATTATTTCTTAAAACATTGCAGACGTAGACGAGCAACTAAATCACTCAGTGGAAAATTGTGTAACTTCATTAACGACCACTGTGTGATATGTACAGTGCTTAATTTGTGCCAGTGCTAAGCACCGGCACTTATTTAATAGGGCCGGGGCTTATTGAATTTTGCGCCCTTGCACGATGGGCCCAGTAATGAATAAAATAAATGTACCTACCTGTCCTGGTTCGATTGCATATCTGCCTGGTAGTTCCAGAGAGCGCACCACCCAGGTCCAGGCACAATCTAGGGTGTGAGACTAGATTGTGTCATGCGCAGTCTGCATGTGCGTTGTGCAGTAGGATACTACCAATTGGCCGTCACTGTGGCCACCCCGCTGGAGATTGTTTTTTGTCACTGAGTGTAACGGCAGGAGACATGCAGTGGTTAATATCGTCCATGCCTGCAGCAGAGAGAGGGCGAGGATCACTCGATGACGTCTCTGTCGATAGAAAGATGTTTGCGCAGAACTTCGAGAAGTTTCACTTTCGCTCTGTGAATCCTGGAGTTCAGGGCTCTCAGAAGTCCTTCTGTACCAACGCTGCAATCTGTCGAAAAAACGGTCATGCTTTTCATCAAAATGTCCTTTCATGTTCTGCTGCAGTCGTCATCAGTACAGGAGAAAGGGTAGGAGGATATCGTTTTTAGGTCTCGCCTAGCGAGTGCGTTTACTCAATCGCTATGCGAGACTCTGGTAAGAGGGCATTTCAAAGTGCTCCCAAAAGTGGTTTGCATGTCGAGCACGCGCACAGTCACGTGCATCGTGCCGCCATGCAATCCGTTTGGGGAAGCGCTTCAGCCCACTGACGCCCTCGGCATCATACTTCAAAGGGTCCGCTCCCCCGCCTGGAATGCGCTCCCCCGCCCCCGACAAGCGCGCGCGCCACGCTCCGCCACGTCTCCCCGTGGCAAATTTGCTTTCACTTTGGCGCGGCTGGCGCTCGCTCGCGTCCGGAGCACTTTAGAAGCCGGGCTTGTCATGTTTTCTTCGTAATACGCATTTGTTCTCTACCTGGCTCCCCTCCTTTTCCTAGGCCTCTGTCTCTCTTACGACCCCATTCCCTTTCGCTTATGTCTGTATTTACTGCTCTCTCTCTCTTCGCTTATGTCTGTATTTACTGCTCTCTCTCTCTCTTCGCTTATGTCTGAATTTACTGCTCTTTGTCCCTCCCGCTCTCCCCATTCGTCCTGCTCTCTCTCACGAGCCTTCCATCATTTCCTATCTCTAACCTGTGGTCCCCGTCTACCTCGCGCCCTCTCCCCTCTTTGTGCCCGCTCCCTTTCTCGCGTCGCCACCTCTTTCATCATTGTACCTCACTGTCCCTGTCTAACCTGCAGTCCCGTCTACCTCGCGCCCTCTCCCCTCTTTGTGCCCGCTCCGTCGCCACCTCTTCCATCATTGTACCTCGCTGTCCCTGTCTTTCTCGCGCCCCCTCCCTTCCAGATCTCTGTGTCGCTGTGTCTCCTTCCCTGTCAGGCCTCTTCTTTCCTCCCGGTGTCTGACATTTGAGGGTCGCTAATGAGCGCCTTCGCAGTCCGGCTCTCACTGATCCCTCGGAGGCTGCCAGGGGTATGGGATCCTTTCCCTGCAAATAATTAATTTAGCTACGTGTTGCGTAAGAGCCTAAAAGGCTTTCTGCTGCTACCGTGCTGCTCGGCTGCCATTAATATTATGTCAGGGCCGGTGCTGTTGCTGTAGTGCAGTTTCATTAAAAACGTGATCTGTAGCTTTAAACATGCAGCTTTCCATGCAGAATTATGCCAAGTAATTCTTGGTCTGCAAACTCGTAATTGCGTACAGAGATTCCCGTCGGTACCGGAAATTCAGAACGCCTGGAACGGCTGCATATAGTTCCTCAATACTTTGTCCATTTCTACTAGTTGCGTTTCATCAGCTTTTAAGAGTAGCGTTCGGGCCACTCCTCCCCCCCCCCCCTCTTATCTAGTCTCCTTCTAGGCCACTTTTTCCATTTTGCTTGGACATTTGATCCTCGTCTTTTGTCTGCCTCTTTCTCTTCTTAATAATTATACTATAATATAATACTTGGATTTGTATAGCGCCGCTAATAACCCGTGAGGGTCTGTAGGTGCTGTCCGTAGGCAGGGGGAAGTGATTTGCCCAGAATCACAGGATGTTGAGCACACGACGAGACTTAAACCTGGATCTCTCAGCGCCCAAATCGGCTGCACTGGCCGTTAAGCCACACCCTCCCCCTTCTGAATGTAGCATTTGAAACACTTCTTTGTCATTGACTCGACTTTGGAACACGTCCAGGGCCGGACTGGTAATTTAAAACAGCCCTGTCAAAAAGTATAAACTTAGACCCCATGTGCACCAAGTGAGTAACCCCCAGCACATTGGTCAGTAGGATTTTATGTAGGATCATTTTGGAAAAGTGAAACCAAAAGGTGCATGTTAACTGCTCAATTTTTCAATGATATTTGCCACTTTTACTGACCGCTCCGTAAGGGATTCAAATAAAGATTCCAGTGTTTACCACAGTACCGCGAAGCGCTATTTCTACACAGCTTCTAATCATGCATGCCAAGTGCCTGGTGAGAAAAAGGACCTATTTGTTGGTACAGTTATGAGAGGTTTTCTTTTAATGCTTCCATTCAAAAGTCTTTGAAGCTCATCTAACAAGCATTGAAAATGCAACAGGTCTCGCATTTACGCGAGGAAGCTATTGGCATTGTAAATGACAATGCCTTTTATTTAATGTTTTAAAAACCAAAACATAAATAAAAGGCATTGTCATTTACAATGCCAATAGCTCAAACTCCCGTAAATGCGAGACCTATTGCATTGCAAATGCGTGTTTCTTTTGTTTTGCAGATTTCTATAGTGCAAACTCGACCCGAAAGTTACGTTTACATAAGGACGAATTCATTTTTTGGTAGGCGTGGGGGAGATTAAGTGATTTGCCCTGAAACACAGGATATTGAGCTGACCCAAAGACTCGCACCTGGTTACCCAGCACAAAGGTCGGCAGCGCTGGTGGTTAGGCCCCATCCTTTCCCCAATTGATATTGTAGTATCAACTCAGCCATACCTAAAAATGAAGATATTATCACACCAATTAAGCTAAAACGAGAATGGCACTTCTTCCAACAACATACACCCATTGTGAACATTTTTACCGTTCGCATACGTTTTAAGAATGCACCGATTGCCATATTTCTTTCTTGTATTTAATCTGTATGTGGCCACCACCTACCACTGATTTGTAAAAGGCAGTAAACATTTCTTTTTACTGACTTGTGCATTTTAATGTCAAAACTGTATTCATTTGTGACGTTACATTCCTAAGCATTTTATCTATTTAATCAGTTTAACAGACGTGTATTTTAGCGAAGGTCCATGGTTGCAAGGAGCTGCTGTTTTATGACGTCCAGGTTACCTAAATGACAAAAGTGAGTGAACGTGTTGGACAAAACACCGAGCCTCCCAGCTGCATTCAACTTGACACTCACACTTAATACTTATACAAATGACGGGAGAAGGCTTGAGTTTTAGGAAGGACAGATCAGGGACATTATAAGGATTTTGCGGTCCCTGGGCCAAACTAATTTTGTGGGACCAAGTTCAGAACAGGTTTCGATTTTATGATCCAGTTTCAGCTCTTTCATGCCCTCCTCAGCCAAGTTACAGACAGGGGCCCATGCACACTCCTCCAAATTCTAAATGTGTTTTCATCTAATATTCAGGGATGGTGAGGTATGTTTTCAATATTGTAATACAGAAGCTGACAAATATTATTGTAAATATTCTTGCTGCCCCTCCCTGTTTTGAATATGGGAAGTCTGGTTTCACTAAAAAAAAAACGTTATGGATGCTACATGGTGTGTATGATCAAAGTCCCGCAGGGCCAAAAGCCATGTGATTAATCCCTCCAGTAAAGGTCTTGTTTAAGAAATACGTGTGTGAAAAGCTGACAAAAGCCAGTGTGGTAAAGTTCCCAGTGGAAGGATTAAGTTCCATCCGTGTTGTAAAGAGCCTGACGTGTGGCAAATGTCTGTGTGGTACAGTAAGTCACTGAGTTAAGATGATCCTGCGTCACAATTGTGTGTTAAAAGGCCAAGTACCGTGTATTAAAAATGTCTTGTGTGATGCATGGCTCCTTCCATGTGATAACTGTTCATGTGGATAAACGGTCCCCCTTGGGCTGTAGGGTCCCACTTGGTAAAAGTGTGTTTCAAGTATTGTGAAGTGTTACTTACTGCATCGGAGCACTATATGCACCTATCTGTACATCTAGCTTTTAGCAGTGCCAGTTGAGGATGTGTGTGGAGCCAATAGAGTAAGTCGGTGGAGCCAATGGAGGAAGTGGGTGGATTTGGGGGAAGTGGGTGTGGCCTCCTAAAAACATTTGAGCACCTGGACTTAATATTTTACAAATTAAGCACTGGATATGTATGCAAGAAACATGGTACCCTTCAAATTTAACAATGACAAATTATACTATCCTTGAAATCCGGGCAAAAAGGAATGACTTTGGGAGACCAAATGAAGGGTTAACAACAATGATCAGTAACAGACTCCACAAACACAAATATCATGATGTACTGGAGATATTAATGGAAAAGTTTAGACAGCTATTTGTTAGGGATTTTAATTAATATCTGCTCCCTGCAGCGAATTTGACCCGGATTGAAGTTATAATATCCCGTTCCATAAAATAATCTGTCCTGGGAAACTAAAGGTCCCAAATATCTAAAGCAGACTCACTTAAAACTTCCTGACAGACTCCGGGTACAGAGTATTGAATAGGCGATTTGCCAGCGATCAGCCCACCAAACCTACCTCCCGGGGTCCGACAACACATACCATCATCAATTATACCTTTGTTCATTATTCCAACTTCCACTTCTGCAAGAGTTACACTATTATGCAAAGGTCCGAGAGTGACCTGGATCCACAGATGATAGTTTCTAACATCAAACCAGGCCAGTTGGAATCTTGAAAAATGAAGAGCGGTTATTGTATACCTGCCGTCAATGTCAAGAAACTCAAATGGAACATGGTCCTTTACAATAAAGCTTCCAACTTACTTGAAGCAATGCGTCCATTACAGTCATCTTTTAAAAAGGAACATACCAATCAAGGGGTTAGAGGTGGCTGGATTAGTACCTGACAGCATACTGTAGACACCAAACTGCATGTCTTGATTATAAAATTACCAATTGTACGGAGAAATTCTATTCACAACTCCATCACTCAGGAACAAGGCCAGGCAAAAAGGGTCTACCGGAAGGACACTACGACATACCGTAAAACTAGCTTCCTCAAAGGACTGTGATGCAATAATCAGAAACTTGAAGATTGCGTTCCGTAGGAAAACTACAGAAATAAAACAGGACAAACAAGAAAATGCGTGGGCCAAACTGTTACATGCCATCTCGTAACAAAAGGGGGTATTGAACTCTGGTCGGTGAAGGCTTTGGGTCCTATCAGCGGCCGATGATCTGTATCAAGTAGGAAACTCATATAAAATCCCTGTATAAATCAGCTATTAACGGCACATTCGAACTTTCAACAGGCTTTGTATTATATTCTGCCATCACCAAGGAGGAAATAGCAAACTTAGTAAGACGTTCTCGCCCTTCTGAAGCAGCTGGCCCAAACGGTATACCTACAGACCTGGTCAAACTAGATGTCTTCTTCTGAAGTTCACTACTTTAACACCTATTTTCCTATGTCACCATGACCCGGGCAGGTTCTGACTTCATGGAAAGGTGCAGTAGCTCATCCTATCATTAAAAGTGGACCCAAACAAGATCCAGCCAGCTAGAGACTAATAGCCCTCCTAGATTTTGAAGGGAAGCTATTCGCCAAACAAATAAATATAAATAAACTGGGAAATTGGGCTATGGAACAACGTCTAATACTACTAACACAAACTGGATTCCACTCTGGCTGCTCAACTCTCAACCGTGGACAAAATTATGGCTCTGACCCTTCGTGTAAAAAAAATCACACAAAAAACAATACAATGTTGTATGCCTGCTTTGTGGATTATTCCACTGCATTTAACAAAGTGAATCGGCAAAGACTATGGGCAAAGCTCATGAAGTGGAAAATTGACCCTTACATAATATATTTCCTTGTCAAATTACATACTGACACATGGCCGCAGGTAAGGTTATCCACAGACAATATTTTGACATCCAAATTCTGCACTGAAAATAACCTCAAACGGTGGTGGATGATGATTGAGCACAAAATGGCAGGTGACGGATGGTGGTTGAGCACAAAATGGCTGCTTCCCGTTAGAGCTCATCACCACCCGACACCCCCTAAGAATAAAATAGCGGACCGAGATGTGTGTCCAAGTGTAGATTAGATGCGGAGAGCAGGGTGTTCTATCTTGTTGTCACAGAAGGCATTTAGGAAGAGGATCAGCAAGATGTAGGTGACAGGCTCAAGATGGTAGATCGAAGCCTAGCACACATTCTCTTTTGAAGTATCCAACACTGTTGGTATTGGATTCAGTGTGCGAGGATGTCACATTGAATACAGAGTGCTGGCCGGTTCAGGAGGTAGGCCAGTAAAAAGAAAAGTTCTAAAATAGCAGGATGCTGTACAAGCTAAAAATACCTAAAGAGGCCCATAACCCCTTACATCATTAAACATAGGAGGGCATAGGGTTCTCACATTGACATTGACATTGTTTTGTGGGTACAGCAACGGTCATTTTGCAGACGTGGCATCAAGTGGCATTGTAGATACAACAGTGCAATGGCTGCATCCCACTAGAGCCTGGCACTCCCTTTTGGAAAATATAGTAGCCACCGTGTGCAGAGGTTGGAGGCTTCTCTTTGTCATTCCTGTTGTTTTTTGATGGCATCAATGCAAAGTTAGTGCCGATGTCAAAGTGCCCAAGATGATGACTTTCTAGGCCATGGAGCGGTTGGAGCTGGAGACTTTTCTGCTGCGAGCACCTGTACAGCTAGTCAGCTTTATTTACAAAGGTCCACCTCAGCTCTTTTGGGGAACAGTATTTGCTTAACAATATATATTTATGTTTGTACTGGCTCTAGCTTGGAGTGGCTGGTTAATGCTGACGGAGGACTGGAGCACTCCTTAGACAGCTGCACCTGTGTATTAGCCTCATCCTATGCAACAGAAGAAAAGTGGATAGTTGTCTACATTTTATTTAAGGTACTGTGACTACTAGGTCCCACAGATTCAAGATGCAGTGTTTGAGGTTCTGATGGAGGAAGGACTCGTATAAAAAGAGACTTGCTCGGACGCAGTCCTCTCAAATAACTTGTAACCCCGTAATAATTGTGTTTGTAAATATTAATTTGCACTACATGTTCGTACACAAAAATCTAGGGGAAACTTGCCTATGTGCTTTACTAACCAGTAACCCGAATGACACTAAAGTTGGCTGCTAAATGCGGGATTCTGTATTGCGCATGCGTCTACTGTATCTACGTAGTATGACGTTCTATCGCTTGGGGGGAAAATCTTTGCAGCTGCGCAGTTGCTTCCAATATGGCCGCTTGTAACCCACATGATAATGTGCATGCTTTGCTGAAACTAAACTATGCAAGTTTTACTAAATGCTAATGCAAAAGATTTCTATAAGTAAATGGGATTAAAGAGTAGAGGTAGGTGGTATACAGTGAAAATATTTTATTTTGATTTCTAACATGTCTCTTTCTGACTTTACTATTAGTTCATATTTGGGCCTCTGAGGGTGACTAAAATCCACACCCCACGTGACGACTGCACCTGCCCAGTTGTAACCCACCCAGAAACATGATGAAGCTCTTGAACCACAGCCAAGGCCGTGAATGTTGCATTGTCCTGGGAACCTAACTGTCTTACACGGAACTGGAGGAAGCTGAATATTAAATTGTATACATTGTATTGATTAACTTGTGAATACGGGTGGGAAATAAAGCATGGGAAAGTAAATTAAGGGGTGGAAACATTGAACAATAAGCTTAAAGAAAAGTATTAAACTTAGCATGGTGTGATGATCATCTCCCCTTGCTTGTCCAATCAGAATTAGGCGTTTCATAAACATTGAAACATTTGGGGGTGGTGTTTCCCTTAGAAGAGTATAATTGAGGTAGCTGAGTTAGTTAGATACCGCTCATGCTGCAGAGATGCTGAGAGACTGAGATGCTGTCTAAGAATTGAGCAAATCCTAAAGAAGATCTGCACTACAGAACCTACAACCAAAACTAAATAGAGAACATCGCGGAAGAATCGAGGAGGCACATAATAGAGAACATCGCGGAAGAATCGAGGAGACACATAATAGAGAACATCGCGGAAGAATCGAGGAGGAAGATAGTGTCAGAGAGGGGTGCGACGCAGGCGTCGTATCTAGAAGAGGTCACCTTTCCTGTCCTGAATCCTGTCCTGAAGGCTTCGGTCTCATAACCCGCCCCAGGGGACCCTTTCCAGCTCCTAGGCCAAGGGATTGGTTTCCACACCATCCTAGGTAAATATAACTCTGTATAGTATGCCATTGTACTGCTCTCTCTGCTTTTCTTCCTTTCCAGGTTCTGTCATTTCCTAATTTAGTTCAAAGTTTACGAATAATCCGATTTTCCTTTCTTGAAAGAAACGGTCCACGAACTGTACTTTATGCTTCTGGTTTCACGTGAAATTTATTATATAAACATTTAAACCTTCTTGAGTCTGTGGTCATTTAAAAGTATTTACTTGATGGTATTTACACCTAAACTGCAAACAACTAGGTTCATTGATCAGAGGAAATTATATTTGGACGGAAGGAATGGTAAGAATTGGTGAGGTAAATTTATCTCGCAGGCATTAACACACAAAATTGATCCGAGCGGTGCTTACTAGCTTAAGTATGAATGGTTATGGGCCCAGGTGAGTATGTGGATAGTGTGTATCTTTTAGCTGGTATCCCTCCGCTCCATCAGTTACAGGTAATCTCTCTCAATTTATTTCACCATTGAAGCTGGCGTCCTGACACTGATTGAAGCAAAGTTGCATGCCTAGACTCGATCTACAACAGCTCATTGGATCTGCGTTGTGTTTGACAGTCAAGTGATCTAGCCTTAAAAGTTGAATACAGCAGCTCGATTACATCACATTACTGCTCTAGGCACTTAAGGCACCATTACGATGCCCATGGGACTGCCACCTCCCACCGACAGACAGCCCACCAGGCCGATCGCCGCATTAAGATGCAGGCGATCAGACCCTTGACTGTCGGGGGACTGACCATCCCCTCCAAAAGGATCTACTGATCCCGACGAGGTGGCGTTTGGAATCGTGATCCTGAATGGAGGCGGTTCCTGTGCAGGGACTGCTGTCAGGATTACGATGTCCCTTTCTGACAGCCTTTTCATGGGAGTCCCACTGCCATGAAAGGTTGTTGGAACAGGACTATGGGGGCCCTAAGCTGGGCCCCATTACCTGTGGGCCCGTTTAGTGGCCAGGGGGCACCTGTAGTGCCCTCTACACATCGTGTTTCAGGCACCACATGGTGCCTGAAACACAGTGCATGGATGTGCAAAGTGCCTTTTTCTACTATGGCTTGTGCTGCGGCCCTTTTCCTGAGCCGCAGCACAAGCCGCAGTAAAAAAAGGCAGTTTCCGACCGCCATTGAAATTAGACACTTAGTTATCCAACATTTAGCTTTGGATCTGTGATAACTGACCTGATGTCCAAGGCCAAGACTACCCGTCAGCTACTTCCCAGAAACATTGTAGCTGGAAAGTTGAAGCCTGATGCTCCCAACATGGCAGATATTACCTTGGAAACACTGATGAGAGAACTTACAAGCATAAAGACAACAATGGATCTAATGCATGCAGATACAAAATCCACAGCGGCTGATCTTAAATCCCTTAGATAAGACCTTCATTCTTTGCATAAGCGGCTTGATGAGATAGATCACGTGGGTTGAAGCTTTGAATGAGCGCTTGCCCATCCTGAAAATTAGTCCTGACTTGGGGGTTGGGTGAGTTGTGGCATCAGCTCAAGAAGTTAACAGAAATTGAAGATCGCAGTCATAGTAATAATATTCACTTTTTTTGGAGTGCCAAAAGATGTGGAGGCTTAAGACTGGGAAAGATTTCTTTCTGTTTTCACACCAGAGCTTACTGGACTGGTTTTTACACCTCCATTGGAAATCCTGAGGCCACATTGAATCCAAGATAGTGGTGCAACACAACAGAATACCTCTCGACCAATTATAGCTTGCTGTCTACATCACCAGCAAGCTCACCAGGTGATTACAACCCCCAAGAGACACAATGGTCCTTTTCTCTTTCATGGCTCCAAAGTTTATGTTGCTGCTGACTAGTCGCATGATACTATGCTTCATCTGAAGAAATGTTTGGCCTTTCGGCCGGCTCTGAGGAAACTTGGTTTTCGCTATGGCCTTCAGAACCCAGCCACTATAGTCCTTACTATCAATGGCAAGAATAAGAAATTTGAGGAACCAGGTGAACTTGAACAGTTTTTTTCTACTGGTGTGGACATAAAAGTGTTGCGATAATGTTGCGATCTGACCCAAGCTGCCCTCCAGAGCCAGGTCCGAGTGTTAAGTCTACTCAGTGAGAAAGTCTGAAAGATGATGTTCCAGAATGTCAGAGGCTGGATTCTGTGCAAAAATGTTTTGGGGGTGGGGGGGTGTACCCTAGAGAGGGGTCTCAAGGTGCTACAAGAGGTCGTAAAAAAAAAGGTCACATTCCGCCATCAAGCTTTGACTGCCTGTATTTTGAAGTGTATGCTGATATTGTTGAACTTATAGTTACCAGAATAAAGATTCTCTAGTGTAAATGTGTGTAATTCTGTGCTTTAGTAGGGAGGCATCTCCTGTTCTCCCCTAGGTTTTTTAAAACCATTTTTGCCATGTAGAGGGGCCTGCTTGTGAAGACTGCACTACTGCGAGTGCGGCCTGAGCCTGGAAATCCAAAGCCTGATGGGACAGCGGATAAGCAGAATGATCGAACATTCATAATTTAGATGCCCACTGACGGTTAATATTAAAATTTATTTTTTTGTAACTCGCATCTGGTGTTTTTTTTACCTCCCCAGTTTTTCTTATCTACTGTTAATGACCCAGTAGTGTATAATTTAATAGATCTGCATTTGTTTGATTGTGTTCTGTCTCTTAATTTATTTTTAGTCCACCGCCTTCATTCTGTCAATAGCTTAACTTTATCCTTGGTCCATTTCTTTAATGTCACAGCCCAAACGTTTGTGCATATTATGCCTTAACGTTAATGCCCTAATCCACTTGAAAAGAGGAAAAAGATTCTGTCTTACAATGCATCTAAATTTCCAGACATAGCCTTATTGCAAGAAACACATCTTTCAGATCTGGAATCTATTAAATTAAGGAGAGATTGGGCAGGTCGTATTATTAGTAGCAGTATACTGGCCCCTGCCCTTTGTGATTCTCGGTCTTCTTGGAAAAGGTGTGGAGTTTCCATTCTCTTTCATAAATCTGTATCAGTAACTGTCCTGAAAACATGGACGGATCCATTAGGATATGACGTTTTCATAAAATGTAAAAATATGGATCAGATTTTGATTGTAGGGTTAGTGTACGCCCCAAATTAGGATTGGGCATCCTTTTTCTCAACACCATCCAGACTGTTGACTGAGTTTGGTTCCACCAAGACAGTTATTGGGGGAGACTGGAATATAGGATTTGAATCCACGTTTAGAACGTTCTGGCCCAATGAATAGGGCTAACGCAAGGGATAGAGCAATATTGAATGATGTAATGAGTGATCATGGTTTGCAGGACCCTTGGCGGTTGTTACACCCTATGGAGGGCGTGTACATTTATCTCCTGTGTCCATTGGACTTGGTCCCAGATAGATTTCTTTTTAATGTCCCATGCCTCATTAACCTTCCTGAATGTTTGAAGTATTGTACCTGGGGGAATCTCTCATAATGCCCTAACAGTTTTGAAATTGGATTTAGGACACGTGCCCTCAGCATGAAAGCGATGGGGACTGAATGTCTCCCATTACCGTACCCCGGAGAGTAAACAAAAACGTATTGGCCATTTACATCAATTCTTACTAGGTAATGAATCCTCTACAAAATCAATGCAGATGTTATGATCAGCAGGGAAGACCACCTTGACAGGTATGCTCATGCAGAATTCAGCAATTCACAAGCGAGAAATGAGTGATACATTATCTTGTTTGAAGAGTGTAGTACGTGATCTTACTGAAACATATGTGCGGCATCCTACAGTGGCTTCCTTTGGTCAATTAGGGCAAACAAAATATGATCCTAATTGGCATTTCACTACACAAGCAGAATATGCCCTCCTTTGTTTGAAGTGGTATCATTATGACCAAGGTGAAAAGGCAGGCAAACTTCTTGCAGCTCAGTTGCGTCAGTAAGAGGAACACTTTGCTATTCAAGAGATTCATAGCGAGACTTATGGTTTACTCACACACTCAGTGGAGTTTATAGAAATGTTTGCAGGCTTCTTCTCAGCACTTTATTGTTCAGAGGCCCCTCTTGATGCTGCTTCTGAACAAGTTTTTTTCAGAATCTCCATTTGCCTTTCTTGTCTGAGGAGGGTCGGCAGCTC
The DNA here is from genome assembly GCF_964204655.1 of Triturus cristatus. NCBI lineage: Eukaryota > Metazoa > Chordata > Amphibia > Caudata > Salamandridae > Triturus > Triturus cristatus. The sequence continues at coordinate 353,476,275 of NC_140592.1, read as the reverse complement.
CTGGAAGGAGATATCACAATGGAGATCTCCGAGTCTATGAAGAGTATGCCAAATAATAAAGCACTGGGAAATGAAGGTTGCCCGATTTATTTTTATAAGATAAATTTAGAGTTGATGGTTCCGCTTCTTTACAGGCTTTATAAGGAGCTAAAGGGTGATGCTATCATTCCACCAGAGTTTAATAGAGCGATAATCATCCTAATCTTGAAGGTTGGCAAAGATCGTACAAATTGTGTAAGTTATCCTCCTATTTCACTTCTTAATACAGACACGAAGATACAAGCCCAGGTCCTTCCAACTCGCCTCAAGAAAGATCTTCCTAGCTTGATACATAGCTCTCAAGTGAGCTTTGTACCAGGTCCTTCTTCTCGAAATCACATGAATCTCTCGTCCAATGTAATATGGCAATTTTGGAATGACCCAGATGACAAGCTGCTGCCTTTTTTAGATGCCAAAAAGGCTTTTGACCGGGTTGAATAGGTATATCTTTATCCTACCTTAAGTAGGGTGCGGATAGGTCCTGTTTTTTATCCAGATTCATTGGCTATACTCAGCCCCTTCACCACAGATTAATTGTGGGGGTCACTTATCAAATCCCTTTCAAATTTTATGAGGCATGTGTATGCATGTTAATATGGATGAATGATATAGAAAGAGGAGCCTGCATGAGAGGGCCGGTATGAGGAAGAATGCTCTTATAGCATCAACGGCACCGAGACATTATGTACCCAGGATTGCACACTTGATTTACCAACCATGCAAAATAACAAACCCCATCTGCCACCTAAAACATTAATTCCTTAAAGTTGAGGCATATAGACTACCACAGCAAGTAAACTACAACCCGAAGAATTTGGCCACTCAATGCACTTGATTCTCATAGTATAGGAAGGGGGTGAACAAGCATTAGACCGGTGTACATTGCCCGCAAGTAACACTTTATAAAATTAAGTCTACCACTATTAACTGAACTAGGCAACAACCCCGCTCACACAATTCTATGTCAGGACCGGAGGCTCCGATTATGCTTCTCATTTCTTTACTATAAGCTCACAGCAGCCAATGAAAAACACAATAGAAAACCATGTGATGAACCATAGAGTCCCAGGGTATATAAGGTCCCTGCATGAACATAGAGTCCTCTTTCTTTGCTGCTCCGTAGCCAGTTAAGTGACTCTATTTTTACTTGTACTGTGAAGTTTTTCTATGATACTGTGACGAGTTGGTTGATATTTGGCTTAAATTGTAGACGCTTGTATGGCGATCGCTGTGTGGATTCTCTAATGCCTATTGTGTCTACCGACTACTTTTGTCGTGCGCGCTGAGCGTTGAATTGGCTGAACGTGGACTTTGCTTACAGGTCTTTGTGTCGCTTGTGGCACTCACCGTGCTTGTGTGGCGCACTTGGTGGCTCTGTTTGGTTCATAACTCCAGCGCAGCGCGGGTGTCTTCTGGCGCTGGAGTTCGCGTCTTTGTTGTGGAGTGGGAGGTCCCGGGGAGCGAGGGCGCGCGCGTCTGAAGGACGCGCGGTCCTCTTTCTATTTCAACGAGCCTCGGCCAGCGCGCCTGCACGGCTGCCATCTTTTGCCCTGTGTCTTACTATCAGGCATTTAGTGAACGCCGAAGCAGCATTCTGTGCTTTAGACCCTTAGGCTATAATATTTTATGCACAAATAAGGCTCGTTTGGCTCCCCTGATGCCCTATATGTTTTCACACACTGTGGGGCTGCGCAATAACGCATAGGCTTTGACTAGAGTGGACATTCAGCAAGCTCTTCCTCCCTCCACGTCCTAATTTGAGATTTTGATCACCTTTGGTGACTTGTCTGGGCTAGCTTGGGGTTACCACTCCCCCTGACCTCTTCTGCATATCTACCAGCCTGGTTTGACCTTCTTACAGGCCACAGTTCTCCAGGGTCAGTGACTCCACACTTGGTGTGCTAAGATGGCGGAATACTACGAGGAGGACTATTACTACTACGAAGAGGACCCCTCGGGGTTTATAGAGCAAGACCTCGTAGAGGCATTAGACGCGGGTGTCCGGCACTCCGTAAATTCTGCGCTGGTAAGGGCAATTGCACCCTTGAAACATCACCTCTGCCCCTATGCCAAGCAACAAGGCTGGCTTCCCCCTTTGGGGTCTAGAGCTAGATCTGGGGGTCACGGAAGGGTGAATCCCCATACTGCAGATTTTGCTAGATTGGCTAAATCTCTGGCGACCAAGAACGCTCTGCTTCTAACACAGAAGCCACGATCACCGAAATACCTCAGGACAACGAGGATCAGGATACCTCCTCAGACCCTTCCACTGATCAGCAGGAGGCTCCCCGCCCTTCCAAAAAGGCATGGAAGGAGAAACATTCACACACAGCCCCGTTTCCTAAACTCCTCAATTTTTAACCTGCGGATATCATCCATCCTAATTCAACTGCTTGGCTCCTGCCTCAGGAGGTGGCAGATTATGTCCAGTCCCATCTGCGCCAGGCGTTTGATAAGGAAGTGCGGGCAAGACTTCGGTCTGAGTGCCCTAGGCCTGATCTAGCAGATAAAGTGTCGGAAACGCCAGAGGTGGTCCCCTCGATGCTAACCTACCTAAAAAAATATTCTAAGGACCCCAAGAAGGGCCTTGACAGATCGTGGAGGTCCTGTCAGGACAAACTGTTGGATATAGCTGGTCCCTTGACCAAAATTCTTGAACTTGGCTTTAGGGCCAAAGAGTCGTCTCTCGCCATTGATCACGACAAGCTGATTGGCTGGGCTCAGAGGGCGGTGTGCCAACTTGGCAATGCCAACTGTGAACTTTCGACAGAGCGCCGCCGTTCCATTCTCCTGAAATTGGATCCCAAATTGGCAGAACTGTCCACATCTGAATCGGGGCCTCTGGTGCAAGGTCTTTTGTTTGGGCAACCCTTCTTAAAATAATTGACCAAATTTGTGGCCACCTTCAGCGGGCTAGATAAGGTCCAGGGCTCGCTCAAATGGGCGTTCCGCCCGGTTTTTGGCAGGGCCTTTCATGGGCGCTTGTTCGGCCGGGGGTACAGTCAAGGCGCCCAGCGTGGCCAGCAAAGAGGAGGGTACCAAGACAACTCCAGTACCTCCTCCTCCTTCTACCCTACTTAACGATCCCGGAACAGGTTCCGCAGAGGTGGTAGATTTGGCGGCAACTCCAATAATCAGCAGGATGCAGGAAGCTCAGGTGAGCCTGATCCCTTGTTCCGAGGTGATATTGGGGGGCAGAGTAGGTTGTTTTCTCGACAACTGGCGCAAGGTCTCTCAGGATGCTTGGGTGTTGGAAACGGTTCAGGGATACAAGCTAGAGCTGTACGATTCCCCATCTCAGACTGTTCATCCTCCCCCGTCTTTTTTCCAATGAGATCAGACCTTTATCTCAACAGAAATAGAGTCCCTACTACGGAAAGGCGCAATAGTGGTTTCCACTCTTCATCCCCATGGCTTTCTAAGCAATGTCTTCCTAGTGGAGAAGAAAGGGGGTGGGTCCAGACTGGTCTTAAATCTCAAAGATTTCAATTCATGGATTATTTACAGACACTTCAAGATGGAGGGTATCCATCTACTTCGCGACCTCCTCCGGGAAGGAGACTGGATGGTCCTGCTGGACCTGAAAGATGCGTATTTGTCCATCCCCATCTTTCCCCCTCATCGCCGGTTTCTAAAGTTTCTGTGGAAAGGGGTTTGTTACGAGTACAAAGTTCTTCCGTTCGGTCTGTCGTCAGCACCATGGTGCTTCACGAAGCTCCTGAGACTAGTGGTAGAGTCGCTCAGAGCCTGGGGAGTCCGTCTCATAATATACCTAGACGACATTATCATTTTGGCGACATCCCCCCAACTTGCTCAAATACACTTCAATTGGGCTATCAGTCTGTTGCAAAAGTTGGGGTTCATTGTCAATCCCAAAAAATCGGTGCTGTCCCCGACTCAATCGATCGATTTTCTGGGTTTCCTAGTCAACTCCTTGTCGTGGCAGCTCCTGCTTCCGATGCCAAAGATCAGGGCTATCAAACAGGAACTGAAGTCTATACTGCACAAGCAGACGATCTCCCTGAGATCATTAGCCCGCATAGTGGGTTTATTGGCCTCTTTCATTCAGGCGATCTTCCCGGGTCCCCTTCACTACCGGGCCCTTCAACGGCTCAAGATCAGCCATCTCCGGAAAGGCCTCAATTATTCAGAACAGATTCCTCTCTCAAAGGAGGCAAGGCTGGAGATGTACTGGTGGTTAAACCACATGGAGGCCTGGAACGGCCGAGCATTATTCGGATCAGCCCCGGATGTGATAATCGAATCCGATGCCAGCCGGTAGGATTGGGGAGCCCGCTGCGGCCAATTGTCCACGGGTGGTCGCTGATCGCCGGAAGAACTACAGTTACATATCAACTGTCTGGAACTGTTAGCTGGTTCCTTTGCAATCCGATGTCTATCTCCCCAGAAGACAGATTGTTGTATCCTTCTTCAGATGGACAACATATCGGCGGTCTGATATGTCAACAAACTGGGTGCTACCAAGTCCCGGATGTTAGCAGAGATTGCCAAAGACTTTTGGCATTACTGTCTCCAGAACAGAATTTCGGTAGTAGCGGAATATCTTCCGGGCTACAACAACGAGGTTGCAGATTGGCACTCCCGCCATCTGCAAGACTTCAGCGATTGGATGCTGTCTCCCCAAGTCTTTCGGAATCTGATCCATCTATGGGGTCCCTGTCAGATAGATTTGTTTGCATCCCGCCTCAACAGACAGGTCCCCCAGTTTTTCATTCGGAGGCCAGACCCAGAAGCTCTGGCCTCGGATGCATTCCTGCAGGAATGGCCAGCGTCCCTGTGTTACGCGTTTCCCCCGTTTGTGATGATCCCCAGAGTTCTAGCGCGAGCCAGGGCTTATCGGGCAGAACTCATCTTGATCACTCCGTTATGGCGGGTGCAGGCATGGTTCCCGGTCATCTTGGGAATGTGCAGTCCCAGTTCTTCTCCCCCGGATAGAGAACCTACTGCTGGACCCTCTTCAGAATCCTCATCCATTGGTGATATCGGGCCAACTTCCTCTAGTGGCCTGGCGGGTTTCAGGGACAAATGAAAAATCCCGGGCCTTTCACGCGAGGCTGACAGATTTATCAACGAGGCCTGGTCGGCCAATACCCATAAGAGATATGCTTCCTCTTGGAAGAGATGGTGTGATTGGTGCTCTCAACGGGACACGGATCCCTCTACAGCACATGTCTCTTTAGTGGTCAATTTTCTGGCCTCTTTTGCATCCTCAGGTTTGGCATACAGAACAGTCAACAACTTTCGGTCCGCCATATCGGCAGGTCATTTACCTTTAGATGGCAAACCCATAGACGAACACCCATTAGTGTGTAAACTGCTTCGAGGCGTACGGATGGTTAAACCTCCATGTCCTAAATATTCTCAGTTGTGGGATGTTTCCATTGTCCTTAAATTTCTGTAAGCCTGGCCTTCCAACAAGTGTCTATCCCGTAAACAACTCTCTGCTAAATTAACGATGCTACTATGTCTAGTTTCTTGCAAACGAGTCTCTGACGAACGTGCATTGGACTTAGCGGGGCGTAGGTTTTCCCCAGAAGGAGTAACCTTTATTTTGTCTAGGAGAACTAAGTGTAACACTGCATCTATCACCTACCCAGCTTTTCCAAATAACCCCACGCTGTGCGTGGTTCAATGCGTTAAGGATTACGAGGTGAGTACTGCAGAATTTCGTACTGACATGCAAAGTCAATTGTTGATTGCTCTGCAGAAACCCATTCGCCTGGTGGCTCCGGCTACCTTGTCGCGATGGATGCGTTGGCTCATGGGCGAAGCAGGAATTGATACTTCTAAGTTTGGGGCTCATTCAGCCCGTGAAGCGATGGCTTCCTAAGCATATTCCTCAGATGTCAGCCTGTCAGAAATCATGAACGCAGCTGATTGGTCTACTGAACATACCTTTAAAGTGTTTTATTACAAACCTATTGTGGATGTAGCTTCTGTTGTGGTGGCTAAGCTTTGAACAAGCATAATCGGAGCCTCCGGTCCTGACATAGAATTAAAAATTTGCGAACATTCGTGACAAGAATTTTCAATTCTATTAAGGACAACAGAGGCGAGGATTATCCCACCCAGAGGACATTATGTATTATATCACATATTATCTGCTTGATCGTGCTAATTTATTGCTTAAGTTTGGTAGATTTTTTCCCACCCTTTTTCTTGTACTGATTATGTGCTGTTGACTTTCACCAAGTGGTTTTGAATGGCTTTTACGGGGTGCTCTGCTTTTATTTCAGGTGCTGATAGCAAATAAAGCTTAAATGCGGTTCAGCTGTGGCCAGCTGGTATGCAGTTCCTTGTTCGACACAAGAGTGAGTTATCCGGACCGGGATCCAGTTCGAGCTTCCAGCTCTGTTGGGCTTTCAGTTCTTGGTTAAAGAAGTCCTAGTCTGCCGGTGACCCTTCAGGAGCAGGTCGTGAATGGACTTAACTGTTATGTTTTTCCAAAGAAAGAGGACTCTATGTTCATGCAGGGACCTTATATACCCTGGGACTCTATGGTTCATCACATGGTTTTCTATTGTGTTTTTCATTGGCTGCTGTGAGCTTATAGTAAAGAAATGAGAAGCATAATCCTCGTCTCCGTTGTCCTTAATCGAATTGAAAATTCTTGTCACGAATGTTCGCAAATTTTTTATTCTCTAAACAAACGAAAGCAACTCATTGCATTGAAACTACTTTGGCACATTTGATGAGCGTACATGGTACCAAGTACTGGCCTCTGGCTGAAGCTTTCTAACGAATATAAACCGACTCCGTAGAGACACTAGAGACTCCAGGAATTGGCATAATCAAAATAGATTGTTGTGTGATATGAATGGAGTGCCTTATTTTACCCTAATGAATGGTTTTCACCTACAAAGAGTATGACAATAAGACGGCACCAGTCTCCAGGACAGCATGAACTTTGAAAACCCAAAATCGAGGGTAAGCATAACAACTTGAATGAATGGTTTTTCCCATGTTTGTATCCCACATTTGTCACCTAACACTTTGTCCACAATGGTTGTATGTTAAAAGTGTATTTAATTATAGAGTGTATCCATGATAACTAATGATTAGTCCTTAGAATAAAAAAAACATGTAACCAAAAGGAACAGTGAAAGAACTTCTCTGAAGATATAGCACCAATTAGAATGTTGTACCTACACTGAAGACACTTGGCAGCACAAATCTCACTTTTTTACCCCCAGGTAGGTGTCCCCCTTCCCCCTTTACCCCCCTTTTCCTTCCACCTTGCTCTTAAAACAAGACAAGTATGGGCCATCAATATTCACAAAAATGTTTATAGATAGGGACCATGTAGATCATTCAGAGTTTCAATTCTTATTATAGTGAATTACGTATATGGTCCATCTTCAACCTCACCAACCCTTTTGTCTTATAGGAAATTACCAAGGCAGAAGACCGAGACAGGTGAGAGCCTTAGGCCTCACCAGTGTGCATGGTGTGCATGCATAGTCAAGCAGGGAGGCACACAGCAAGCCCTGACGAAGGTAATCAGACCCAAACAGGCTCTAAGTGGGGGTTGAAACATGTTGCCAAAAACACAGCAGGTTTAGTTGAACAATTGCATTCAACAAAAATCCTGAAAATATTCTTTTAACCCAACCCCAGGTACCCTGTGAATAAAAGAAATTGATGGATATACCTGTAGACATTTTTAATAATATACTTCTCACCTGGATCCCTGCTTATCCAGTTTTGATTTATCTAAGAACTCCCATTCCATCTTTGGTTGAGTCCGCCCTGGTGGTACCGTCCGACCAGGGTGTGGATAGGCGCCGATGATGAAGCATGTCACGATCAAGTGAGTGAGGCATCTAATCCAATATCTTTGGATATCCAAGAGGTTCAATGAAAGGATCAATTAATTCACAGCTGATCAATTTATGGAAACATTCCAGTTGCTTTTTGTGTGTGATTGATGACTCTGGGAGAGTGCAACTGGTCATATAATCCCTCGCTCTCTAACCGTGTGAGAACATTCACCTTTTCCACTGTGATATATCTTATCTAAGGAAAGGTATTCATCACCAAAAGGTGCAGCATTTAGTATTCCCACTCCAATGCAACTTAACTCAGGGAATTTGCTGCACACTAAATAAACATTTACTAATTCCAATCCAATTTCACTTAACCTCAGGGAAACTTTTAATATTCCCTCTACAATTTCACTAAGTCAAGGAAGGTGCTGCACAGTAAAAAACATTGCCCATTCTCACTGCAATAAAACCTATCAATTCCAACAGCAACAAAAGTAACATCTAAAATTCCTACTATATATTAACTAAAACTACCTGTACATTAAACAAACAACATTTACAATTCACACTACAATATCACTTAACATAGCATAAATGATACACAATCAAATTGCCAACATTTAAAATACCCACTGAACCATAACGTAAAACAGGAAAGAGTGTGGACAGTAATAAGATAATATTTATTAACCATATTCAAATTAAATTTAAATTTCACATATATTAAACAATGTACTTATTCATAAATATTGTTTGAAATGGTTAATATTTGATAAAAAAAATGTTTTTACAATATTACTAACATATTATAAATACATTTTACAACAATTTTTTACATTTTCAAATATTTGTAACACATTTCCAAAAATTGAAAATCTTTACCCTTTTGTTACATTTATCATTTTTTAGAAATATTGAAATAATTTTAATAATTGTCCAAAAGAAGATGTTAAAATAGTTCTGCATTACTTAATTTTTTTTAAAGTGTTTAAAAAAACATAATACGATATAAATTGTACAAAACAAATCAAATTTGAATTTTTAAATAAATAGATCACATTTATCAAAATTAAACACAAAAATATACAGTAATACATAATCTCATTAAAAATACCAAACCTTGTTCCCTACAAATTATGCGAAAAACATATTTAAAACTAATTATTTCATTAAAAATGTAATTAAAACTTTAAAATACACCCTTCCCTATTCCCCTATACACCAAATATCCCACTCCTAAAATTGTAATTGTTCCTAATTTAATAAAAAAAAATTACACCCCAAAAATTTATATTTTACAATACTCCCCACCTTTATCCTATTACAGAATCGCAAAATAGGTTAGCGAACTGGTATTAGGAAGGGGTGTCTTAAGGGCGTCCATTCCAAATAGCGACTAGCAGTGGTATGTATGAATGACGCAAAACACTTGCTTTTTACCATCAACTACGAGTTGGTGGTAACACCTTCCCCTTTGTGAATGGTTGCGAAAATGTTTTTTAAGGTCAGACAGTGGTCCCCACTGCCTACTCTTAAAAAATAAAAAGCAAACTTTTCATTTTTGTTTTTAAGGAAAACTGGCTGAATCAAAAGGTTGGCATCACGGTAAACAATGATAATGTAAATTGAAGAAAAATTGTGTGATATTGCATGGCCTCTTGAGCCACCTCTGTAAGGTGATGATCACTCCTAGGACCTTCTACTAGACCCTTCAGTCACTTACCGAGATTACCTATGATATTCCATATTCCAGCATGTGAACCATGGGCAAATCTTGATTGTGCTGGAGTTAACCAGGGTAGTCTGGGCATCAAAAACAAATCTTGTATTTAAATATATGCCATTCCACATTGCATAAAGTGAGTGGATGTAGTGAGTGATCTCCATACTCTCCAAGGAGGTTTGAGGAGTTTTACAGTAGTGCATTTACAAACCACTTTTTAAAAATATATTGGTGGAAGAGCTATGGATAGATGCACATTTCAAGTGTAATTTGGGCAGTACTGTAATGTGTTTGACTGCTCAGGTTGGTGCTACTATTTCAGGTTACTACTTTCAATTGGATACTATCTCACTTGCCACTGTCTCAAATTTTGTGAGTCACATTTGAACACTGGTTCAATAGCTGAAATGATGGATTTGATGCATGGATTTTTCTGCAATATGCATGTACAGAGATTCAAACATCATAAATCGGGTCAGACAGTGACCAACAGATACCAAAAAAGTCAAAAATGTGAGATTGGGCCAATACGGAAGCAATATTTCTCACCACCATACCCTTGAACAGCAAAGTCATTCAGTTGACATTCTGACAATGTACAGTGCAAGATTTCACTAAACAGCACGAGCAGCATGGCATCAGCAGTGCAAGACCCCAATCAATACATCAGGGGCAGCAATGGCAGCAACAGTGCAGCGCTACATCTCGCACAGAAGAGGCATTGCAAGCTTCCCTAGCACAGAGAACAGCTACCATATGGAAATCAGGAGTGCAAGCTTCCCTCACGATGCCAAAGAGAACCACAGTTCCAAAGAGAACAGGTACTATATTAGCATTAGGATGCCAATATCTTTACTAACCCTCATAACAGACTGCGGGAGGTAAGTGAGTGGAAGAGAGGTACGATGGTGGGGTTAAGGGGGGGTCTGAGTGCTCTTCATCTTTTCCCAAGTGGCTTCACATTGCAATCTTCATGTGTCTTCAAACCTGGTGGTCACTCCCAAACTGAGGTGCAATCCTCCTCCACAGACCACCACACTGACACTGACTTTTCTTGTCCCACACACTCATCTGCTGCTGAAGCCTGCACTGCCTGCTTTCCACTCATCCCCAGCACCTGCGATGTACACACCATCCCCTTCAATGGATAGGAGCTGACGGAGCCCAGATCATCTCCGGCACAAAGTCACTCTCAGCCCCTCTTAGCCTTGATTTTTCCATCATTCTCAGTACAAATCATACTATTTTCAGTCCTAGTCACTCTTAGTCTCAGCCACGCTTACTGTGTCTTTCATTCTCATTCTCAATCTCTTTTGCTCTTAGTCAGTCTCTTAATCTATCTTAGTCTCAGGCATCCTCCAAGTCACTCTCAATTTATCACTCTCAGCCCCAGTCCTACTTATTCTCAGACCCAATTGCTCTTAGTCACTCTCAGTCCCAGACACTGTTAGTCCCAGTAATTCTCAGTCACAGTCACCGCTGGTTCAAATTACTCTCAGTCTTAGTTGCTCTGAATCTCAGTCACTTTCAGCCTCAATCTCTTTCAGCTACTCTTATTCATCCTCAGGCCCAGGCAGATGTAAGCAGGTGTTGTTCTTGGTACAGACAATAAATATCTTAAAAATGTATTTTCCACTACTTGTAAGGAGTTAGTATTTGTAATACCCCAGATTCCAGACCCATAGGTTGCGGTGGAAATACATTTTGCCTGGTAAATTTGTAGAAGTTCCAGTGGTGGTCGTAACCCTAATCTTTTCGAAAACTGGGTGAGTGCAGATATAGTGTTAATAAAACTAAGTGTTGTAAATCTTATTGCCTGTGCCCACATGTCCTCTTGGTGGAACATAACACCCAGATATGAAAAAGTTTTTGTTACGTCAATCTTTTGATCCGCAATAAACACTTCCCGAAATTTTTTCCTCCCCACCCCACAGCTCATAACATAGGTCTTGAACGTGTTCACGGTGAGACCTAAGTGCTGCATAAAATCGTTCAAATCGTTCAAAACTCTCTGTCAACCGACTTAGGTTCTAGACATTAAAACTGCATCGTCGGCGTATAAAAGGGCAGGGATTGGGCGACCATTAATCTTAGGGAAGTCAACCTTTTGCTCAAGTAATGCGCACTCCAGATCATTTATGTATAAGTTAAAAAGAAATGGTGCGAGGACACATCCTTGTCGGACTCCCCTGCGGATTGGGATTGGAGATGTGGTCCCACCCTTAACATCAAAGCGGACTCTGGTTTGGGCATTAGAGTAAAACCACCTTAAAAAGAAATTAATTTGATGATCCACACCTATCCTTTCTAAAATCTCCCACAATTTAGTATGTCGTACCGAGTCGAAAGCTGCTGTCAGATCTAAAAAGCTAAAAACAAGTTACCCTTTTTCACACAAACATATTTTCCCACCAATAAGGCAGGATTAAGAGACTCCTCAATAGTGCCCACTCCTTCGCGAAAGCCATACTGCAAATCAGATAGAATCTTATTATCAGATGCCCAGTCTTTTAGTCTTACTAAAATTACACGACCTAAGATTTTTGGCATTGATTCGAGTAATGAAATGGGCCTGTGGCATCTAGGGTCTTGACGGTTTCCTTTTTTTAAAATGGGAACTATGATTGACTCTGTCCAGGTTGCTGGAAATGGAGCGTGGCAACTAGCATTTGCTACTTGCGTAACGATCGGGCCCCAAAGAGATACATTTGACTTAAAGAGATCACTGGCGACACCATCTGGTCTGGGCGCCTTTCCTCCACGGGTATTAGAGATTGCCGTCACCACCTCGTCTAGGGTGAATTTGAGGTCAATATTAAGGTGCCGAATCTGATCGGGTGAAATTATTTCCCATAAGACTGGTATCCGTATTTTTTTACATACGAGTCGTACAAGTCCCGTACAAACGGCGAAGTACGATTCGTACCGTAAAAATACATACGAATTGCATCGGGAAAAGTCTACGAGACGTCCCCGGACAGATTTACATACGAGTCGTAAAACTGAAGTCCGAGCGCACAAGTCCGATCCGTACCGGCGTCCCGAATACACAAGCGTATGGAAAACGTCCCATAGGGAGCGAACTTTGTACGACCCCTACCCCGGGTACACTTGGGCCCGGGGTACGAGTCGTACGGCCCCCCCACCCCACCCGCGCATGTCTGTGCTGTACCCCCCACCCCAGCACCCACGTATGTACGCGCCGTATCCCAGCACCCGCGTATGTACGCGCCGTACCCCCCCACCCAGCACCCGCGCATGTACGCGCCATACCACAGCACACGCGTATGCAAGCGCCGTACCTCCCACCCCAGCACCCGCGTATGTACGCCCCGTACCCCGCACCCCAGCACCCGCGTATGTACGCGCCATACCCCAGCACCCGCATATGTATGTGCCGTACCCCCCCACCCCAGCACCCGCGCATGTACGCGCCGTACCCCAGCACCCGCGTATGTACATGCCATACCACCCACCCTAGCACCCGCGCATGTACACGCCGTACCCCAGCACACGCGTATGTAAGCGCCGTGCCCCCCACCCCAGCACCCGCGTATGTACGCGCCGTACCACAGCACCCACGTATGTATGCACCGTACCCCCCCACCCCAGCACCCACGCATGTACGCGCCGTACCCCAGCACACACGTATGTAAGCGCCGTACCCCCACCCCAGCTCCCGCATATGTACGCCCCGTACCCCCCACCCCAGCCCCGTACTTGGAACGCACGTACCCCAACACCGTACCCCAGCATCGCGTATGTACGAATCGTACAACACCATTGCATATGTGATCACTGTACAACAACATAGCTATGGACGCACCTTACATACGCGAAAACGACTCGTACTGAACCAGGACACTGTAAAAAAGCACAAGGAGGGTCAATTCGACTTGCACAACACCACAAAACACGTCTACAGGACAAAAAACAACTAAAAGACTGACCTGGCACACCCAAACAGGCAAACAGAGGCCCAAACTCACAACCACCTCTTATAACACACCCACCAAAAGTTCCAACCCAGCCACACCCACAAATGGACCAATAAAAAGGGCCCACAATCACAAACCATGAGCCTTTGCAACAGACCCACTGCTGACAGACATCACACACAAACAACTGCACCCATACACCTTAACTTACACACCTTCACACAACCTCCTTCACACAGACCCCCTCTACACATACACACACACCTACACATTCACACCCACACACCCACAACCATCCACACCCCCACCCCACACCATGCCCACAGACAAGAATCCAAAGTTCACAAGGGAGGAGCTGGACATCCTTGTCAACGAAGTCATCAGAGTCGCGCCACAGCTCTTTGGAACATTGGTCAGACAGACCAGCATATCCCAAAAAACTAGCCTGTGGCAGAGGCTCGTCGATCGGGTGAATGCTGTTGCGCCCATCAGAAGGACCAGGAATGAATGTCAAGCCAGGTGGTACGATCTGCGGAGGGCAGTCAAGCGCAAAATGAACGTGGACTACGCCCAGAGTAACATCACAGGAGGTGGGCTGCCTCGCAGACCGATACATTACCATCCCTGGGAGGAGAAGGTGATGGCCCTGCTTCCGCCAGTGGGAGTACACGGAGTCGAAGGAGTTCGAGAGCCTGGTGAGTACACAAACAGCTTACGTAACATGGGGGGAATGGCATCCACACCCCAACTACAACAAATGCACTCACCTACCCCCAAGCCCTCACCTGACACAAGCACACTCTAAACAACGCTCATGCCACTAACATGAGTATGCCCCATTCACAAAGCAAGGCCATGCCATGTCCCAGCCTACACAAACCACAAACCCAAGACAGGATGTCCGGAATGCTGGGAGGGTGGGGATCACTAAACATATTGTACAACTCAGAAACACACACCATTCCCCTCAGCCCATATGGCCCAGGTACATACCCATGCACCGTGCGCAATGCACAGGGACTGGCAAAGTACTGACAAGGTAGCTGACACTTGGCCCTGCTGTAGGCAGCACAAGGCCCTCCTGTGACAACTGCAAACTCTAACACAAACACAACAAGCTCAGAAATCTAGGACAGGAACTCACACTCACTGACATGGCAGCATGCACCATGGTGGGACAGATACATCCACTGGGAGACCCACTGCCAAATCACACCACACCCACAAGCAGTCACCGTCAATTAATCAACAATCGATCAGGGTACTTGTAAGGCGCGCTACTTACCTGTGAGGGTCTCAAGACGCTGGGGGGGGGGGTTCCACCACTGCTCGAAGAGCCAGGTCTTGAGGAGTCTCCTGAAGGCAAGTAGGTCTTGGGTCAGTCGTAGGTGAGTTGGGAGGGTCTTCCAGGTCTTGGTGGCGAGGTAGGAGAAGGATCTGCTGCAGGCGGGCGTACGTTAGATGCGGGGGACAGTTGCGAGGGCGAGGATGCCGGAGCAGAGCTGGCGGGTGGGGGTGTAGAAGCTGAGACTGATGTGCAGGTAGGCTTGTCCGGCGGTGTGGAGTGCCTTGTGTGCGTGGGTGAGGAGCTTACAGGTGATCCTCTTGTCGATGTGGAGCCAGTGTAGGTCTCTCAGGAGGGGGGTGATGTGGCTGTGGCAGGGGGCGTTGACGATCAGTTGTGCCAAGGCATTTCCGAAGCGTTGTGGCCGCCGTTGGTGTGTGGATGGGAGTCCTGAGTAGAGTGCAGTGGAGTAGTCCAGTCAGCTGCTGATGAGGGCCTGTGTCACTGTTCTACTTGTTTAGGTCAGGATCCACCAGTAGATCCGGCAGAGCGTGCTTAGGGTGTCGTAGCAGGAGGAGAAGACGCCGTTGACCTGCTTGGACATGGAGTGGGAGGATGCGAGGATCAATCCTAGGTTGCGTGCGTGTTTGGTGGGTGTCGGTGATGTCCCCAGAGCGATCGGCCACCAGGAGTCGTCCCAGGCTGTGGGTGTGGGTCCGAGGATGAGGACCTCCGTCTTGTCCGAGTTCTGTTTCAGATGGCCGCTCCGCATCCAGTCGGCGATGGCCCTCAGACCCTCGTGGATGTTTGTCTTGGCGGTGTGAGTGTCCTTGGTGAGGGAGAGGATGAGCTGGGTGTCGTCGGTGTAGGAGATGTTTTTGAGGTTGTGGTGGCGGGCCACTCGTGTGAGGGGGCCATGTGGATGTTGAACAGCGTCGGGCTGAGGGATGATCACTTACCCCTTACACAAGCACACACCCCCGGTGCAGCCAATGGAGTCACACACTCTCACAATGGACATGTGACACAACAAGATCAAGCCACAGGCAAAAAAGCATCCAAGGCCAAATGCGACATGTCAAAGACCCTGGATAACATTTCAATCAGTCCCCTGCAACATACCCATCCACAAGTGTACATTGATGTGAATGCTAAGCACATACAACTACCTTGAGGAACTGTGGCAACTAGAACATGTATGAAACATGGATGTCGCATGAAACAGCATTAACATTGTCTCTCTATCACACACAGGGCAATGTCATGGATCTCCCCCCAACACTGGGGGGAACAATCACAGGCCCAGGCTCGACAGGAAGATGATCCCACCGGCAGCGACGACTCTCAGCACTCGGTGGATGACCCCAACCAACCTGGAGCCTCTGGTGCCCAAGCCCCTGCAGCACCTGCGTCAGGTACATCTGTGCCAACCACCACCCCCATTCTTGCCACATCCCAGAAGACAGCCAGGAGCCCTGCCCGCACAGAACAACTGAGCCAGTCTGACCTGGAGGGACAAGGTTCTCCGGCCACCCAGGAGGAGGCAGACAACCCTGCAAATGCCATCCCTCAGGGGTCCCGTAGACCCGATGTGCCCACAACGGCAGGCCAGGCTCGTGTGGGCAGGGGTGGAGGGAGTGGAGGCAGGCGGAGGCGCAAACCTGACCAGCCAGCTGAGGGAACCGGTATGTCACACATACGCCACATCTTGGACAGATACCGGCGTGACACCAGGGGCATCAGCCAGGTAGTGGCGACCCTCAACGAGATTAAGAACCAGCAGGCTGAGCAACACGCCAGTCAACAACAACACCAAGGACAGATGGAGGCAAGACTGGCTGAGCTCCTGGCGGTGCAAACGGACATAAGCCGTTCACTCCGTCGGATCGCCGACAACATGGCCAACCCTCCCTGTGCCCCCAGGCGAAGACCACCACCAGCCACAGGGAGGGAGGAGGAGGAGGAATCGTCCGACGGAGCGTCACAAACATCGTCAAGGCCTGCATCTGAGGGTCCCCCGAGGAAGGTGGGTCGTCCACGGAAAAGACCGTGAGAGGTAGCGGACCATCCACATCTCCCAGGTCACCTGGCCTGGCACCTGGCCCTCATGCGCAACAGCAGCACCTCATCCAATGACATTCTCTGCCACATGGACTTGCTGTTCACAGTCTGACCAATGATGACCAACACTGTGGTCTGGACTCTGATGACTCCAAATGACAAGGATCCCATCTCCCCCTGTGAACTTTGGATTCCATGCACACTGTATAGCACCTATTTAGCCACACTAAACAGGCTCACCACCGAGAATAAATCTTAATTTCTTCAATTATATGTTGCATTCATTTTGCATGAGTACACAATCTATGTGTGGGGAAATGTCAAACTATGCCTGAGAGTTGAACTAACTCCAGCCATCCATACCCTGGAATCTGAATCTGGTACCGGACGCACATGGGTCACAATGTATCATACAATACAGACATGGAGCACAATACTCACCCGTGATGGCCTCAAGCTGCTGAGGGGGGCATGCAATACTGTGCGGACAGACCAATTGGGAAGAGTATCATGAAGGCGTAGAGGTCATGGCTCATGTGGATGTTGCCGGGGAGGGAGCAGCAGGTATGTCTTGCCAGGTGGGAGAACTATGTCCTGCATGCTGGAGTACGGTGGATGTGAAGAATGGTGGCCAGGGCAAGGTTGGATGCACGGAGTTGGCACAACGGGGTCTCGGATGACAGACGGCCAAGGTTGGTTTGGGGTCTGGGGTTGTGGCCTGCCTCCTGAGTGTGGGTGAGGAGTCTGAAGGTCATCCTGCAGCACACAGTGATCCATTGCAGCTATCTGTGGTGGACGGTGATGTGGCTGGGGCGTGGGATGTTGAAGCTGAGATGTGCACATGCAGCCTGGATGTGGACAAGTTTCCCGGGAGTTTGGATGTACTTGCTCCGTAGAGGGCGGGGCAGTAGTTGACACGGCTGGTGTCATGGGCCTGGGGGATGGTCTGTCTTTTCTTGGAGTGGATCTATCTGTGGATCATGTGCATCATGCAGAGGGTGGTGCACCCTGAGGTACAGATGCTGGGGATTAGCATGGCAAATGTGAGTGACAAATCCATGATGCACACCATCTTGTGTGCGTGGGCACTGGATGCATGTGCAGGGCTCTTGCGGGTGGGACACAAGCAGTTGACCCAGCTGTAAGGGGACAATCCTCAGATGATTACCTCAGTCCTGTACAAGTACAGCCTCAGGTGGCTGATGTTCAGCCATTCATCAATGGATCTCATGCCTTCTTGAATGTTGGAACTGGCAATGGCTGCGTCTTTGGTGAGGGTGAGGAGCACCTGGCTGTCAATGGCATACGAGCTGACGATGAGGTGCTGTGCACATGTGATGCCGGAGAGAGGGGGACCTGGACACATTGAAGATTGACACGCTGAGAGATGATACCTGGGCCATGTGCCAGATGATGCCACTATACTACATGCTGAAGGCTTGAGTCCCACTCCCATGGCCTTGCTGGTGTACGGAGCCGGTGGGGAGTAGGAGGGACATGACCTGGTTGGTGTGACAGGGCCTGGAAGGCGGGGCAGCGCTGTGTAGGCAGTTGGAGTTGCACACTCATCATGCAAAGGTGTCGTGTGTGCGCCTAGGGTATACCTGAGAGCAGGCGGTAGCTTTTCGGATGGACAATGCTTGGAGGGTGGCTGCAACATCAGACTGTAGTGTGATGTGGGTCATGTAAGGACATGAGGGTCATGAAATGTGTACGTTGCATGCGCTGATGGTCCAGCCTTTGGCACCGCGTGGCCGCAACAGTGGCACAGACAAGCTGATGACAGCCAAATGAATGGGTGGAGGGAGGAAGGGAGGAGCATCTTTGAAGTGTGTATTTGTTGCCGAATCCGGAAACTTTGTGGGCCCTTGCTGCAGGGGCCACAGCAGCAGGTGGCATGTCCTGGAAACTATGCCACAAGTTGCACACAAAGACAAGGATGTCAGAAAGGACAACTGCAACAGGTGTATGTAAAGGAAGGAGTGTCTGGTTTCCCATGGCACACCCAGAGACAATGGATGCACAATCACCAAAGATGACTGACACAGGATCAGGAAACTGAACGCCGAGCTGCGCACAGGATACACACCCTCAGCAGGTGTTGACGACCCGTTGTGGTCACCAACATGCCCAAATACATACACAACCATGGACATCATGCACAATAGAGATTCTAATCCCTGAAGAACTGCATGCATGTTGCTAAACTACACATAGACTCATATGCACAATCTTTGACAACTATGCCAGAGGTGCCACATGCAAAGTGGCAAGAGACCTGCATTGACAGAGATGAGGCACCTTGGAGGGTGAGGAACACCTTTATTACTCAGGTTCACACCTAGGGAAATGCATCAATATGAACAGACTCACAGGTCATTTGGCTGAACATGTGGGACCTACACTGGACACCCCCTTCACAACACAGATGCTGTAAATCCATTGAACTGGCACACAAGTGAAGGGGGTGAGCCAAACACCCCCTGCTGTACACGGAGGGGTTGCAATTCCCCATTGATCCTCTCATGGGGATGTCCCACTCTATGTCCACCCGTAGCATCCCGTATGTTTCAGAGGGAAGTTGTACACACATTGATGCCTTCATCAGAATTCACAGTCCCATTACAGATGACTGTTACGAAGGGTGACTATCAATTCATGGGAGTCATGCAACATGTCATGTGCCCCATAGTGAGTCGACATGTATGTATAGTAACACAACATGCACAGGAGCAGTGCCCACACATTCCAAACACCTACCAACACCAAAATGCCTTTCAGCAATCCTTAACCAAAAAGACTTTTCACCATGTCCGTGCATGGGACGCTGATTTAGCACACGTTGCAATACTCATGAGGAATAGCGGGAGGCCAAGGATGACACGAGCAGACAGCATGCAAAACTACCTGGGGATGACAGACACACAAAAGTCAGGGAAAAGATTGTCATCCGCATGCATGGTCATTTACTCTCCAGGAATAAGTGTGTCACCATGCTATATTAAAATTGAGTGTCTAAGCTAAAATGGAGGATAAAAGAAATGATGGCCATTTACAATGCCAGGTGTGTCTCATCGGCACTGTATGGGGCGGGAGTGTGGGGCTACCATTGTGTGAATTCACTACAGAACGATGAAAATAAGTTTTAAAAAAAAATTATTATGTGCCCCCCCCCTCAGCATCAACTATGTTAATCCATGAGGAAGTCGGAATAGACTACGTTATGGATTTAGCCGCATTGCGCCCATTATTACTCTGGCGGTCTATCTGGTCCAAACCTGAAACGATATTCACACAATCAATCATTAAAGATTGTTTGAGGCTTGACCATTTATCACGTATACCTTGGTTGAGCTATATTTATCATTGGTATAATCTTCTATATGATTGTAATATCCGCTTGAATCCAGAAGCTGCAGCGTTGATATCAAAGAAAGACTTAAAATGGAGGTTTCTTTCATACAAGAAAGCGGCTAGAAAGAGGCAGTCCAGAAATCTAATAACCACAGTATTCTACTATGATCTAAATCTGACGAAAGGCTTCCAGACTTATCTTACTATCGTAACACGTAATTCCCATCAATTTGTTTTAACTCGCTTAAGGCTGGGGATTGTTCACCATTTGGTATCATTCCCGCATATGAGTATTAGATCTAATGCATTGTGTCCATGCGATAATATTTCAAAGCAAAGCTGTTGTCATTTTTTATTGTTCTGTAAATTTTATTGTCATTTTAGGAAGTTTTATCTTAAACCTATCTTTTTAAAATATAATGTTCGGTCCACTAAACTAGCAATGAAGTTAATAATATCCTTAGAAAGCCCAGATATCTGTTTCTCTACTGCATCTTATGTGTTAAAGTGTGTAACTATAAGGAAGTCGATAATTTGCTCTGAGTCGCCTTTATTGTTCTGCGTATTTTGCACATCCATCATGCACTGACAGTAACCCTTTTATGTACTTTTAACCATGAGCAGTCTCTGGATGCATATTGCACTTTAATAATGCCTTTTTGCAATTTGCATTCTTTGCACAGCCACTATACATTTGTCACTTTACGCGGAATTTGCACTTTGCCAACAACTCTAATGGAATATTTGTCTGGTATGGAAAATGGCTGAATTGTACATAATAATGTATTTTTGCACATCGTATAAGGCACGTTTTCTGTTATGTAATTTAATTTTGTTTTTATTTTTTGTCTTGCTTATATGGTTGTATTCTTACAAACCGAATAAAGCTTTTGACTTGACTTGAGTGTCTAAGCTAAAATGTGTGGAAGGACATCATCACTCGAGTGACACATCTGAACACGCCTGTAAGTCACTTAGCATACAGTCAGCTGGACACACACATTGCAACACATGCCACACAAGGCTCCAAGCGTGCACACTCAGACCCATGGACTCACCATTATGAGAAGAAGTTGCGTATGAGCTGACTCCGGATGTCGTCCTCCTCCTCATCCTCACTTGCCTCGTGACCAAGCCCTTCATCCTCCACGGGTGGATGTTCCTGCTTATCCGGATCCAGGATGAGTGGCACAGCCTTCTCCACTGCCATGTTGTGCAGCATGCAGCACACAAGGAAGATTTTGCAGACCTTCACCGGTGCATATGGGAGGGACCCGCCTGTCTTGTGAAGGCACCGGATTGGCTCTTCAGGAGGCCAAACGTCCTCTCGATCACTTGCCTGGTCTGCCCATGTGCGTTGTTGTAACGGTGATCTGCAGCTGTTCTGGGGTCGCGGAGAGGCGTCATCAGCCATGGCATGTTAGGATAGCCAGAGTCCCCTACATGGAAACATCATGTAAAGAAGTGGGTCAGGAGATGCCGTAAGCTACAAAGATAGCGCTAAACAAAGGACAAACAGAGTATACCCACCAACAAGACATGCTCGTTCGTTGTGCATCCGCAGCATCATTTCTGGCACCCTGCTATGCCTCATGATGTAGGCATCGTGTGCTGACCCTGGAAAACGTGCACAGACATGGGAAATCAGCATGTTAGCAAGACACACCATAAGGGCATTTATAGAGTGGTAATGTTTACGGTTGCGATAGGCGACCTCCTGTGCCTGTGGTGGTACCAAAGCCACATGTGTCCCATCAATAGACCCAATTACATGGGGCATCCCTCCCAGGGCATAGAACTCACCCTTGACACCTGTCAACTGCTCACGAGTCGGAAAATGGATGAATTCATTCAGGTGCTCCAACATGGCTTCTAAAACATCATGCAGGACACGGCTGAACATGGTCTCTGACATGCCACCCACATCAGCTATGGTGAATTGAAACGTACCGGTGGCAAAACAATGTAGGGCTGCCATCACCTTCATCTTGGGGGTCAGCGCAGTAGGATACCTGTGTCGCGGTTGGAGGTGTGGTTCCAGTTTTGCGGTCAAGTTCTCAATCAACTGTTGCGAGAAGCGGTAACGTCTTATGCAGTCACGTTCCCTCATGGCACCCAAGTCTGGCATTGGTCGGGGAGAGGCGGTGCCCTGCAGAAAATTGGAAGGAATAACGAAGAGTGAGTACATAACAACATCAATGTCAATAAACTGAGCACATGCTCAACTGCTACTACACATCTGCTAAATACAGAGTCTGGTCTGTGCAATACATCCAGGACACGTATGCCAGCCAGGTGATACTCCTACGAAAAGCCAGCTACACCCGTTGATTGTCAAGTTCTACATGACATGCCCCGAAACTAGCTGTGAGCCAGTGTAAGTGAACAGCCAGAGACATCACAGGAGTGACATACATCCACATATCTGCATTTGAAGGATTTCATCTCATACAGACAGCTGGCGGCAAGCTAGACGCACAGGTCACATGTCATTGAAAATGTACAGATCACAGACATTGCGATGAAGGTGTACACAGACATGGATACGGCGCAGATATGTCCTCATGTCAAAAAATCATCTTCGAAGCATCCAGACACACGTAACGTGTGAATCCACATGTGGCATGGTGTGCGTATATGTGTGCCATGCCCATCTACACACAGACACATGTTGGATGCAGCAACAGCAGATGCAGTTGGCGGAACACCAACAGCAAGCTCATGGGAACACATGACACACACAGGACATAGTCACATCGGGGCACGCTGGTACTTAGATGTCAGGTGTTAGTGTCCCTGTCCCTGGCATCAGGGGACAGTTGCGGGTGTTGGTGACTGTGCCATACCAGTGATGCAGTGCTTGACACGTTTGTACTACATGCACACATGTGCAAAGTGGGAAGGGGAAGTGTGCCACATACTGCCCCATCACACATGACTTGACATGTGTACACAGGTCATCACACATATATTGTGCTAAAACATGAGGAGACATGTGCCATATCACTGCCTGACACACCTAGGCCCTGCACATGAAGGACTGCAATGACAATGACTTGATGTACAGCGGTGCACAAGTCTGACACCTCCATTCCTTTCGTGTGCGCCTCCTATCACCAGTGTAAGCTGTGAAACGCCCCGTACACACGCTCTGAGGGCGTGTGAACGGTCCGTATCATTATATTGGTGTTGCCGCCGGAGTACAGGTGCGTGTACGGACCGTACACACGTACGTGTACTACCAGTGTGTACACGTACGTGTACACACTGGTCGTACACAGTGTGTACACGTACGTGTATGACCGTAGTACATGTTCGTGTACACACTGGTCGTACACGTACATGTACACACTGGTCGTACACATACGTGTACGACCGTAGTACACGTACGTGTACACACTGGTCGTACACGTACGTGTCAAACGCACTGTGAAACTGGTGCCGTAGGGGTATGTGTGAAACGCACCGTACCTGTGTGTGGATTGCTAAATTACATAGGGACACATGAGGGACAAGTATTAGGGCCTAAATGCATGCTGGTTGTCATGGATACCGAGTTTCCAGTTCAAATTTTTCCATCAGGTGGCCTGTAAAAGTCTAAATACAATGTTGCAAAGTGGTTGTTGACTTCACATGATGCTCAAATTTTGAACCATGCAAAGGCACTCACTGGTGTATGTTTAAAGGGATTGGAGGAAACGTAGGATGCAAATGAGTCTGACCAATCACTCTGTACTCCTGTAAATGAAACAGCCCAGCAAGGCAGATATAAGTCAGCCAGAACCCATGAGAGGGCACTTGCCTGCACAACCTTTCAGTCGACACCACTGCTGCTGCCTGTGCTTCATCTGGCACCATGTCAAGGTCTGTGGAGAGGGCCCAGCCTTTCACACAAGAGGAGAATGAGGCATTGCTAGATGTCATCCTCCCACAGTACCCCAGCCTGTATGGGAGACCAGGGGAGAAGGTGAGTGCTGACTCCACTACCTTTGACTGTGCAACCTGGCCTCATTTGTATTTATCTAAAGTGTGCTACATGTGCCCATTGTACAGGCTGACCCCATTTGGCTTGTGCATCCTGTTGATGGTTGTTTGTCACAAATATGTGTTGGCAGCCTCACGAGGTGATGTGAAGTACATTTAGGAATTCTTGATGCACATTTTAGTAAACCCAGATTAAGAGGTGTAACTTCTTGATCTGTCTCAATCACTTTGTCTCAGGTATGGGGGGTTTGTGCGGGCAAGGCCTACTTATCCAAACCTTATGTCTCCTTGCCAGGTCTGACCTGTGTGTGATAATTGTCTGGACAGACACTCAACATGCAGTGACCCAGTCATGTTGCGCAGGGTTTAATGTTTGTGCTTTGCAGCATGTGTCAAAATTTAAAATACATGGTTCATGCTCATCCATTTTTTGCCACCAGTGTGTGGTCGAGATGCTACGTAGTTTGGTCTGTGTGTGCTGACATCTGTGTGGACATTCTTGGTTCCCATGAGGGTGTCTCCTCAGTGCAGGTGCTCCTTATCCCGAAACAATTGCAGGCCCATTAGCTAATGCATTGTCCTGTGTTTGGACATGTGTGCCACTCCACATGACAGGCAGTGGGTCAGATGTGTTGCCAACTGTGTCATCATGGTACGGATGGCCATGTGACAGGTGGCATGATTCAAGTTGTTAGTCAAGAAGTATTGTACCTTGGCACTCACTACACTTGTCAACATGTCTCAATTTTTCATATGCTTGACTTTGATGTTTTGTTGTGAAGGACAATAATGTGCCTGCAAGACAGATGTCTCCCAAGGAAGTGCAAAAGAAAGTACCTTTACACTTTCTGGGGACACGCTGGCACATTTTTAAGAAAGGCACAGTTCAATTACCACTTGTTTTCTGATTATACATATCCATGTCCCCACAGTGTGTTTGCATTTGGGTAAGTCCTTGGTTGTTGCTGATACCAACTTACTAGTGTCAAGTCATCCAGACCACCGTGGTGCCATGTATATGTACTTACTGATACACCATTTCTTCTTTACAGTGACTTATTTGAATTCGGCTCTCAGCTCATACAATGACTGTGTAAATGTAGTTTTGTGTGCACCTCCTTGTGTGACTTCTGTTATACAGGCACATGTGTGTTCTGTTCACAAAGTGGCACATTCACACATTCTAAACATGTACATTGTGTAAAGTGTTGTGAGTCCCAAGGGATCGCAATGTTTTTCGTTTGGGTTTCAAAAGTACTCACAGGTCTCTGAGTGTGGGGACACCTTCAGCATTGAGGTCTGTTACTTGGCCTTGGGTGCACCAATACTGTTTCGTTCACAGTGAACAAGAGGTGGCATGCCTTCATAGTCTTGCTGTGCTCAACTGTTCCCAGACACTAGCTTCTCAGTATAATTCGATATCAAGTTATTTGCTGTTGTGTCATAATCTCCATTGTTTCCAAGTGGCATGGTGGGTCAACCAACTGGGGAGTGCAGGGTTACATATGTGCGGAGTATTCTAGATGTTACTCATGATGCATTTCCTGATATGCACTGTGACATTTTTTGTTTGGACTCATGTGTCAGATGTATACAGGTGACTGATTATTTTCTGTATCTTCACCTTGCCCACAGCATCATCGGACGACACCGAGGGAGACACCTGCACGGAGCTGGAGGAGGGATCCAGCACCGCTGCCACCACTGTTGGCGAGTCTGCGGGAGCAAGTGGCATGGAGGGCGAGGGGAGTCAGGCGGAGGACCTGTCTAGTGGCAACACTGACTACGACGCTGACGGGTCCGAGGCTGAACTCCTCAAGGGGGCGGAGGCTGCTACAACACCTGGCAGCAGCACTACATCTGTCACCGCCCCCTCCATTCCCATCACCGCCCTCCCAGTTGCTCCAGTCCCTTCTGTCCATGCAAGGGAGGTATCTCCCAGGCTGGGTGCAGTTCTAGTTGTTCAGGCACTGCAAGGCACTCGGGGCTAGTACTTAAGCAGGAGCTGCACTGGCTCGCGAGACTCGCTATTTCTCCTGAGGCGGAAGCCGGGAGTTGTACACTTATTTACCTGCTATCAGGATTGCAGTAAATTAAAATCGGCGCTTAGTAGTATTTTAAAAATGAACCTTTTGTAATTTGTGTTATTGTTTAATTTGGCGTTGTGGCTTTTTAAACTACCTGACCTCTCCCCCAAGCGAGACACAGCCGATCTAGGGCTCAGTCCGGCCTCGATCTAGGAGGCGAGGGGAAGGAACGCGGCGGCCATCTTAGGGAGGTATCTCCCAGGCTGGGTGCAGTTCTAGTTGCTCAGGCACTGCAAGGCACTCGGGGCCAGTACTTAAGCATACGGGCATGCCTCCGCGCAGCAAACGCGCAGAGCGGATGCGCCATCCCCGCGCCAAAGGAGCGCCTAAGGAAAGCCCGTCTGGGCCCGTCCGGGCCAGGTCGGGCCCAGGGACCGAGGATGCTGCCAGTTTAGATCGCCTCTGCCCCCTGATGAGGTACAGTCGGAACGAGTTACTCAGACTCAGAGGCACGCACAGCTCGCTGTGTAGTAAACTGCGAACACATGTAAGGAACATTGCACCTTGTACCAGATGTAATTATAATTTCACATGTGGAACACCCAAAAGCACTGGAGACAGGCTCCGTCGGTATTACCTCGCATTATTAAACTGTCGCTCGTTACCAAGACATGCCATCGAGATCTCCTTGCTCTTAGAGGAACAGGATCTAGATGTGTTATTTTTAACGGAAACTTGGTTGAACGATAGCTCAGATTCAGATCTCGTCCGAGCATTACCACACAACTATTCTATCTTGAGACACGATCGCCCAGAAGGTAGGGGGGGAGGGATTGCCATAATTTATAAATCCACACTGGGTTGTAGGGTTGAAAAAGCAGCAATAAAAGGTGCGGAAAGCTTAACTTTTGCTATTACCGTCTCCCCAACTTGCACCCTGACGGGCCTTCTGCTATATAGGCCACCAGGTCCCTACGGTCAATTCTGCGATGACCTCCCCATTTGTGCTACTAATTATGCTAGCACCACCACTAATTTCACATTACTGGGTGATTTTAACATTCATTCCGATGAGGCACATTCACCAGCCTGCATTAGTCTCAACGCAGGATTAGAAGTGCTCCAGCTGAGGCAATTAGTGACAGGCCCTACTCATAAAGCTGGACATACCCTTGACCATTGCTACACCAATTTGGATAATCTCAGTTTTGAGAAATTAATTGATATTCCCTGGACTGACCATAAATTGCTGCTCCTCTCCTTGGTCCCATTGACATTGTCGGAGCCCTCTAATACAACAAGGAGGTCCATACGGGTCTGGTCCAAACTTTCAACCGAGAGGTGGAGGAAGGAATTGAGTGACTCATTACCTGCACTCTCCCAGGACCCTTTGATAGCCGATATACAATTTAACCAATGGCTAACGTCCTCTTTGGATGCCATCCTCCCCAAAAGTGAACTGTCCCATAGGAGGGGCAACAATAAAAAACCTTGGTATACATTAGAACTTAAAGCTCTAAAGCGCCAATGTAAGCAGCAGGAGAGACACTGGCGCAAAAACTACTCAGAAGATAGTAAGGACACCTATAAATTGGCCCTGAAGAAATACAAACAGGGAATCAAAATTGCCCAATCAAATTAATATCAGGAAAAAATTGACTCGGCGTCCAATGCCCCCAGGGAAATTTTCAAAATTTTCAAATCCTTGGTTACCCCCCCTGTGCCTGTTAACGACCCTGGACTGGCAAGTTCCCGCTGTAATGAATTGGCGCATTATTTCTCCAATAAGGTGGATAATATTTTTTCCTCATTTAAGCCTTTGCCCGTTGAATGGATTTTGCCCCCTTCAATGGACACCGGTAAACCCGGTTTGGATGATTTTTCTCAACTAGATTATTTTACTGCACTGTCCCTCTTGAATAATCTGAAATCAGGCTCCCCAGCGGACCCCGCCCCGCCTACCATTTTAAATTTGGTGTCAGATATTTTGACCCCAGTTATTCAAGAGGTGATCAATGCCTCACTTACATCAGGCATGGTTCCTTCTTCCTGGAAACAGGCAAAAGTGAAAGCTTTATTGAAGAAGCCAAACCTAAACCCGGAAGATTGGGCCAATTATCGCCCTATCTCCTTACTGCCAACCATCAGTAAGCTTGCGGAGAAGCATGTCAACTCGTTTCTGGGATCCTATCTTGAAAATAGCAATTCCCTCCATATTACTCAAACAGGATTTAGAGCTAAGCAGGGCACGGAAACAGCCCTAATCACTGTTGTGGAGGAAGCTAGGAAGATTGTGGACAATGGAGATAGGGCAGCCATTTTGTTATTAGATCTTAGTGCCGCCTTCGACACCGTGAATCATTCCATCTTGATTCATAGATTGATGGAAGTAGGTGTCGGAGGAGGCGCACTAAAGTGGCTGCGCTCTTTTCTGTCCGATAGGGCTTTTGCGGTCTTTGAGGATGATGCCTGTTCCCCTCAAATGCGTCTGCAATGCGGTGTCCCCCAGGGTTCATCCCTCAGCCCTACCCTATTTAACATCTATATGAGGCCATTGGCTGAGGTGGTGCTGCCCTGGGGAGTACAGCTGGTAACGTATGCAGATGATACGCAGCTTATCATCTCCCTGGCCTCCCAGGATGCCCCATTTGAGAACCTCTCCCTATGCCTCAATAAAGTTCAGGAATGGATGGACCGATCCTTCTTAAAGTTGAATGGATCAAAAACGGAGGTGATGCTGCTAGGTTACAAACCATCCAATACGGTAGAGAACTGGTGGCCGTCTAATTTTGGCCCTCCGCCGCCACCTAAAGAACAAATTAAGAGCCTGGGGGTGTGGCTGGATCCAGCCCTGAACTTTGGTGTTCAGGCTCGCAAGGTGGCAGGAACCTGTTATGCCATTATCAGACTACTTCGGAAGATAATTAAACTTCTTCCGTTTGAGGCCAGGAGAATATTAGTGCAGGCGTTGATTCTCTCACGCTTGGACTATTCGAATGCGCTGTACTTAGGCACTACACAAGCTACCATAAAAACCTTGCAGACAGTACAGAACTGCGCGGCCCGAATGCTGCTGAATATCCCTCGCCGGACCTCTGCTAAGCCAGCACTGCGTCAACTACACTGGTTGCCTGTCCAGCAAAGGGTACAGTTTAAAGCGCTGACTACGGTCCATAAAGCTATTAATAAAATAGGACCTTCCCTGATTCAATCTATGTTCCATTTATTTCTCCCAGGACGAGCTCTAAGGTCTGATAATAAGAAGCTGATTGCAATTCCTAGAACCAGGAGAGTGCGAATGGGAGGCAGGCGCTTCTCCCTCCAAGCCGCCACCCTTTGAACAATCTCCCCGACTCTATCAGAATGGAAGCTAACCATCTCAGGTTCAGGAAGAGGTTAAAAACCTTCCTCTTTGCCTGATTTCTCCAAGATCTAGTTGAGTTAAGCGCTGGGATGCCTCCGGGTAGCTATGCGCTATATAAGACTGTAATCATTCATTCATTCAAGGCACCACCGTGTCTACTTCGTGCCAGGCACCGCACCCCCTGCCCCTGTCCCCCCTGCTGCCCTCACTGCAGAGTCTGTGGACATTCTGCGGCAGTTGCAGGTTGGCCAGACATCGATGCTGAATGTCCTCCATGGCCACACCAGACTGATGACACAGATGGTGTTGTACATGGAGGGCATGTCATCAGCGATGTCTGACCAACGGATGTTGCTGCGGTCCATGGACTCTTCACTGACGGCAGCAGTGAGTCTCCTGCAGCGCTTCGTCCGCCCCTACCCCTGCACCATCCACACTTCCCACTCCCATGCCTGTCCCAAGCACACCCAGACATTCCCAAGCACGCACCCCACCAGACACAGGCAGCACACCAACACGTAAGGGCAAGCGCACACCTCCTGGTACGCACACTCAGGGGGATGAAGGCACACCCACTGGGTCTGGGGCACACAGGCATACACGCAGCCACAGTCCGAGGCCGCACTACACAGTCCCTCCAATGGCACCCCCCTCAGCTCCCCTACCACACAATCTGACATGGAGGCCTACTTGGCTGTGCTGGGCCTCAGCCCCTCTGGCTCACCAGCCCGCAAACGGGAACGGCACTAGATGGGTAGGGGAGTTGAGTCCCCCCCTGTCCACCCCCTCCCCCAGTAGCGCTGCACCCCATCCCTCCGACCCCCCCCTCCTTTGAGCCTGTGGGTTCTTCGGGTGCAGGGGATACACTGGACGACCTGGCAGCAGTGTGCAGCGCCGAGCTAACCTCCACCTTTGGCGCTGCCCCACCCCCTGTGGGGGAGGCGTCCGTCCCTGCACCCACCACACCTACCCTTACACCTCCTGTCCCTGCGGTGCCTGGTCCTTCCCCACATGATGCCCCCCCCCCCAGTCGACGAACCTGAGGGTTCTAATGTGCAGGCAAGCTAGGGGAGACGCGTGGCCATGTGTCCCCCCCAAGGACTTCTGATCTGGACTGGCCATGTGCCTTTGTAAATAGTGTCCTTTTATAATTTTGATTTTAATGCTGAATAAAGCATTTTCTTTTCACTTTGAACACTATTGCATTTCAGGTATTGATGTGGGTGCTGATGCTCCAGGAGTTGTGGTAATGTGTTATGTTTCAGGGAATTATTGTAGTCTGATGCTCATGGGGTGGACCATGGTATCTGCGTGCCATCACAAGGTCTCTGCAAAGAATCTTTGGTCGTGTGTGCTATTTGTGTTTGGAGACATTGTCCCAAGGAGTGTTCCTTCCTCTGTGGCACCTGACATCTTTCCTGCAGGGAGTTGCACAATTGTTGTGCTGACCTCTGTCTACATTTCCTTTGTTGGTGACGGATCCCTTCAACTATGGCCATGCCTGCTCAGCAATGTCTCCGGCTGCATCGTCTGTGCCATCCTTGCTAGTCACTGTACTTGTGTATTGAGTATGTTGTAATGCCTTAATGGTGAAATTCTCCATTTTCCGCACTATGCATGTGTGTTATCCCAGCCTAGCACACAATTGGTACTTGTTCTGCAGGGTATTTGGGCACCTGACTGACAATTGTGGGCATTGTATCTGTGGGAACTCCACCCTATTCCTTCCATAAGAGGCAACGTCTTGGTGGCTGTCCCAGCACCTGTACATTCCTATCAGTCCTGGGATGTGCGTGACAGTGTGTGTTCCCTTGTTCTCTTAGTTTAGTAGGCATTGACATGACTATACAGTCTTGTGGCATGATCTCTGTGTGTGTATTGTGCTGCATCCGCCAGGGGTGGGTATGCATGTGTGATTTGTCCTTACACCCACATATGGTGTGTCATGCAGTGGGGGAAAGACATCCATCCTCATGGGAGTGGGACACTGCTGTCAGTGATGTGTTGTTATGGCACTATCAACATAGTCGAACATTAGGGATGCGTACATACACCCATGGAGTTGTGGTCATCTGATCATGATGTACACACCCCCATGTCTCTGTTCACTGCTGGTATTCCTCTGCACCCACCCCTCACATGTCTCTGTCCACTGGCAGGAGTGATATGCACCCACCCCTCACATGTCTCTGTCCGCTGCTGGGAGTGATAGGCACCCACCCCTCACATGTCTCTGTTCACTGCTGGGAGTGATAGGCACCCACTCCTCACATGTCTCTGTCCACTTCTGGGAGTGATAGGCACCCACCCCCATGTCTCTGTCCACTGCTGGGAGTGATAGGCACCCACCCCTCACATGTCTCTGTCCACTGCTGGTATTCCTCTGCACCCACCCCTCACATGTCTCTGTCCACTGCTGGGAGTGATAGGCACCCACCCCTCACATGTCTCTGTCCACTGCTGGGAGTGATAGGCACCCACCCCATGGCTCTGTCCACTGCTGGGAGTGATAGGCACCCACCCCTCACATGTCTCGGTCCACTGCTGGTATTCCTCTGCACCCACCCATCACATGTCTCTGTCCACTGCTGGGAGTGATAGGCACCCACACCTCACATGTCTTTATCCACTGCTGGGACTCCTAGGCAGACACCCACCCACCCACCCGCACCCTTGGTGCTGTACACTGCTGTCCTGGCCATGAACACACCCCAATATACTGGTTACATGCTGCACCAGGCCCTAAGCCAACATTCGTGGCGTGTGTACGCCTAGTATCACAAATGTACTGGTGCCCTAGGGGTACGGGTGATGCGGTCTGTACCCCCGCATTCATAGCTTGGGTACGGTCCGTACCACGTGTACCCCTACACCACCACTACAATGGTGGTACGGGCCGTACCCACGCCCTCAAAGCATGTGTATGGCCTGTACCACCATTGTAGTGGTGATGTAGGTGTACGCGCCGTACCCACGCCCTCAGAGCGTGTGTACGGCCCGTACCACGCGTACCCCTACATCACCACTACAATGGTGGTACGGGCCGTACCCACGCCCTCAGAGCGTGAGTACGGCCCGTACCACCATTGTAGTGGTGATGTAGGTGTACGCGCCGTACCCACGCCCTCAGAGCATGTGTACGGCCCATACCACGCGTACCCCTACATCAACACTACAATGGTGGCACGGGCCGTACCCACGCCCTCAGAGCGTGTGTACAGCCCGTACCACCATTGTAGTGGTGATGTAGGTGTATGCGCCGTACCCACTACTTCAGAGCATGTGTACGACCCATACCACGCGTACCCCTACATTACCACTACAATGGTGGTACGGGCTGTACCCACGCCCTCAGAGCGTGTGTAAGGCCCATACCACGCGTACCCCTACATCACCACTACAATGGTGGTACGGGCCGTACCCACGCCCTCAGAGCGTGTGTACAGCCCATACCACGCGTACCCCTACATCACCACTAGAATGGTGGTACGGGCTGTACCCACGCCCTCAAAGCGTGGATATGGGCCGTACCACCATTGTAGGAAGGACCCCCATCTGGTTTCAAAAATGTTGCTTTTACCGCTTTCCAGAAGGCACTGCTATCCCTACTTAAGGCAGCCGAATGGAGGAACTCCCAGGCATCCCTAGTCAGGTTATCTCTTCTCGCCTTAATTGCTAGTTTATACGTTGTCCTTGCCACCCTAATGGCCTCACGATCTCTTGGGATAGTGTGAAGAATCTTTTTTAAGTTTGTGTGTGCTTTCGTGCATTGTGAGTCAAACCAACCCGTTAGTTTTGCCTTCCTGGCCTTGTGAACAGAAAGGACTTACCTCACAGTGCTAGATATTGACTCAAAAGCCTCCAAAATGCTACTTGGGCCAGCTAGATTGCTAGTACAAGTATCAAATTCATCTTTGCAATTAGTCACCACAATTTTTTGAACACAATCAGGATCAATCATAGCCCATTTCAATGCATAACCATTCATTCTATCCAGTTCAAGTGACTCCAAAGGCAATGGAGCAATATTATCCCTATTTGAACTTTTTAAACATCCTTTAAATGTTGCACACAGTGCAAAATGGTCATTCAATGATATATCTCCGATGTGAAATGATCTAACCTGAGCGGCATAGAGGTTTGACAGCAATAAAAAATCAATTGTTGAGTATAAACCCCGCCCATTAAAAGTATACCCCATAGATACTGGTTCCAGGCACATTTCATTTACAAAGCCTAAGTCCAGGGTACATAACTCATTTAACCGCTCCCCGACTTTTCAATGTGTAAAATGCGTGCAACTTAGCCTTTCCTCCACATTGAATCCACACACATTTGAATCATCAGTGGGACATAAACTACAGTTAAAATCTCCTGCGAAGAGGATCTTGGTGTCCGAGACACTTTTATGCCCGAGGGATTGAAATTCAGTTATTAACTCGTTAAAAACAGCTTCTACATCAAGTGTGGCAATATTGTTGTACAAATTAATCAAAATTATTGATCGCTTGCTGTCTGTCTTAATATTAATAATTTGAAAAAAGCATTGTCTAGCCTAGATTCTATTTTACTAAAATTCAAAGTATTTGAAATATAAGTACAAAGGCCTCCCTTTAGTCTACCTCCTTTACTATCTCTTGCCTCGGTGTGTAAGGGTCTATACCTGTTAATATGTAGTGGATCTCTAGCCCATGTCTCTTGAAGGCAGAGAATATCCTGACTTTAAATTAAATCGCACCAAATTGGATTTAACAATTTTTGGTGTAATCCTGCTATATTCCATGAGACAAGATACAGAGGGTTTCCTCTCCTATATTGTCCTGGATATACATTGGTAATTTTTATGACGCAAGGTTGTTATCAAGGTGCGTTACAGGTTGCATAACTTTTACGCTTGTGACTCCTTCTAATATAGTTAACTGGGTGGCACAGGGCAATGCTAAATGATTGTAGTCTCTTCTGACGGTCCTTGCAGGGGAGCTCCATGACTGGAAGTGATGTCACAGTTAAGCCAGCTTTCTACAATAAAGGAATTAACAGCATCTTCAGAGATAGATGGTTCATGCAAGCTGCATTTAGAGCCTTGGGCTAGGGTAGGCAAGTATTCTTTATACGATACACTAGGAGCTTGATCAAATGGTCAATCAATTGCGTCTAGGGACTCAAATACTTCAAAACGATTGCTGGTTGGCACAATGTAACGAGAAGAACTACTATTGGAGAAAAGAGGTTGTTGGAGATAAGACTGTTCATCAGTCAAGGGGTTATAAAAAAAACCCAGAGGGAGGATATTAATACCATTTACGTTAATCTCCCCAGTTCCTGCTCTATCAAGAATGTGCCGTACT
Source organism: Triturus cristatus (assembly GCF_964204655.1). Classification (NCBI taxonomy): domain Eukaryota; kingdom Metazoa; phylum Chordata; class Amphibia; order Caudata; family Salamandridae; genus Triturus; species Triturus cristatus. The sequence continues at coordinate 353,441,365 of NC_140592.1, read as the reverse complement.
AGATTTGGTGATCTAAATGATAAAACAATACAGTCTCCTTGCAATCGTTTGTTTGACTTTCCAACCCATAAGACTCGTCTTGTCATTTTGAATTCACTAAAGAGTGTTATTTAGCCCTGTTCTAGTACTTAGAAAATGACAAGCTTTATTGTGTAGAGTTGACCAATGTTCAAAATCATTACCAAGCACAGGAGGGACATTTGCTAAAACTACTGTATATGAGGTCGCTTCAGGGGGGAGATTTAGGACCATATTGGGCGAGGCTTCATACACCCTACACTGCTTGTGTGCAACAGAACCTAAATCTACTTTTGTGCTCCCCTGAGCTCTTCCCCCCCCCCCCCTATATTGTGCGTAACTGGGTTTTGTGATGTTACAGGCCGAATCAATGGGAAGTTATGGCCCCGGTCAGTCTGAATAGACTGAGTGTGTGCACTTGTCGAAGGATCAGTGCTTGAGTTAGAGGGCAATTGGGTTGTCGTGGCTTGGCTACAGGTCTGACTACATTTGGGATTTGGGCAATAAGTTGTAGTGACTATACCCTTATCCCTATTGCCGTCCCTCTAAGGAGCATAGGCCCAACACCTTTGCCATTATTATCACCAACAGCAGAGCTAGCTAATTGAGGTGGGGCTGCTAACCGTTCAAGTAAAATTAATCTTTCTTCAATGCTGCCCAACTTCTGTATCACGGGTCAAGGAGGTCAGTAATCAGTAACCCCAAACTTGACCGAGCAGTATTACAAGTCCCACCATTATTTGCCGTGGAATTGCTGGGGAATGATGACATAGAAGAGCAGGCTTTGTTATTCGTTACCAGGGAGGTTATTCTGGGAACAGCTTTATGTGTTGCTCGTTGATTTTGTTTCTGTGCCACACATCTTTTCTTTCTGGTTTCCTGATCTGGTCCCTTCTTGCCTCCCTTGTTTTTCGTTGCTTTCTGGCCTCTAGTACTAACACCAATACTCTGTGTCTCTGGCTCTTGCTCGATAATGAGACTCGTGTCCTGGGCCGACAGATTAGGGTTCTTATTGCTGATGGATCCCGGTGAGTCAGCAGTGGTATCAGTCGGTTGAGGGACGATGGGAGTTTCCGGACCATTACTCAAGGCATTGACTGTACAATTATCAGGCTGACGTGCATAAAGAGATTGCGGGTCCAGGGATAGCCTCCGTTCAGTTAATGCAATCTTGTGCATCAGGGCAGACTCAGCACGCACAAGAAACATGTCTAGGATCCCTGCCACCCCTGAGCCCTCCCCCACTTTGTGACTATTCATTTGGGCGAGTACAGTCACAGTTTACCCAATACTTACTCCGCTCGATACGATTACAGCCCGTGGCTGCAAGGAATGCGGATGTTAGAGGGCTAGCTCAGCCCAGACTCTTTCAGGCTCTGATGGGTGCAGACGGGCCCGCCCTTGGTCCGGGCTTCGTCCGGGCTGCGTCCCGCGTGCGACCCGCACCGCGGTGGGAGAGGCTGCGCTATAAGCACGTTGGCCACGCCTCCCCTTCACTCGCAGCAGCTGCGGGATGAAGCGGTGCACTCTGGGGGTTGAAGTTCTTCCCAGAGTGTGTAGAGCAGCACAGGCGCCGCTGGAATGGCGGCGCAGCCCCTGGGATCCATGTCCCACCAGGAGCCCTCCAGGAGGCAGTCACAGCAATGCAGGCAGCAGGTATGGACAACAAACAAGCAAGTCATTATCAGTCTTAGTTACTCTGTCCCTGTATGGACCTAACACCAGTGGACAACTAAATGCTATAGGTAGCAGCGGCGAGTATAGCCAGGTTTGATAAGTCACAGTGCAAGGCTGGAAATAGGTAACACGTTCCAGAGGTGTTTTGACAGAATACATTTCCTGAGTCTGATCCCCCTGGATATATACACTGGCACCATAAATAGTTTACAAAGCCCAGTGGGGGTACATGGGTGTGAGTCAAACACAATATAGAGCTTGTGCTTTGGCAACTAGTATGGTGAGCATGTTACAAAGAAAAGAAAGCACAGCAACTACTTAAAGCATACGAATGAGGTGAGGGGGAGGCAGAAGCATATTTAGACGCTGGGTGCTTATTTACTAGTGATCGAAAACCTTTTGAATGGGTAGGATGTTACTTTATGTGTTGCTTTGCATTCGGATTTTGAGACCATGAAAGAATGTAAATAATGAAACTAAGTCCCAGAAATCAATGTGTTTTTGAGCAAAAATGGCTCTCACCATTTATTCTGATACCATTTGTGAGTGCTGGAGCTCATTTTACATGCTTAACAAATGTATGTATGCACCTTGTTCACCCAACACAGCCTCTCTAAATATCACACTACCAAATTTCTTATTTTGATTTCTTCTCACCAAAACATAGCCAAAGGTGGTCTTTGCAGTTTTTAAAGCACAAACTCGTTCTGAGGGCATTGGAACGATCTACATGTGCACCAAATTACCTTGATGAAACAATACCAATAGGAAAGGAGCGTTTCTCCGTATTTCAATGTTATCAATCAATTATTGAATTTCACAAAGAAAGTCCAGTCCACAGGCCAATTTTTCAATTCCAACAATAATGATCCAAATTTATTAATGAAAGCACATAATATAATATCATTGATTCAATGTCATCAAATATTTTCAGCCTACGCGTTTCGTCCTAACTCAGGATTTCATCAGGGCTGAAAAAAAGAAAATATATACACCAATCAATCCAATGCAATATAATTCATTACTATGTTATACATTATATTGATGCAAAAGCACTACTCACAAAATCAATTAAAATCCACAATACTACTTTTCAATGCCTGCCTATCTCCATTCTAATCACCCTCCTCCCAGGACGATATTTCAATTTTATCCATTTGTCATTAATGATATACTTCATTAATAAATCTTGCACATTGTTATTTAACTCTCATTCTTATTCATTGACATTAATCACCTCATTCTTATACCATTGCATATTCGACATGATGAGAACATTAAAATGCATTGTGTTTATGAAAAGGGAGGATTATAGCAATGAGGTGAGGAGACAACTTGGCGACACGGGGTGTAAAAGGAGATTGAGTTACAATCCAACCAAGGAAGCCGGTAGAAAAATAACTGAAAGGTTGTTTACATGGAAGGAGCAAGGCTTATTGGATGAGCAGGAATATAAATATTTACATGTTACTAATCCCACCTTTCGATTTATATATATTTTGCCCAACATACACAAGTCTTTGCAGAATCCACCAGGGAGACAGATTGTCTCCAGTATGGGGAGTTTAACTGAGCATATCTCAGAATTTGTGGATTTTTTTTTAAAACCACTGGTTATTAATTTACCCTCTTATATAAGGGATACCATGGATGTGCTAAATAAGTTACAGGATGTGATCTGGGAGGATGGTATGAGTTTTGTGACTCTTGATGTTGTAGGGTTATATACCTACATAGAGAATGAGAAAGGAGAGCAAGCATTGAATAATTTTTTAGGAAACAGGAGTGAAAGTCTTTTAGATCATTCAAAAACAATTGCAGAAATGAGCACTTTGATACTAAAGAATAACTTTTTCCTATTTGAAGGGGAATGGTATCACCAAATAAGAGGCACGGGAATGGGTTCCAGGTTTGCTCCCTCTTATGCCAACCTGTTCATGGGTTGGTTTGAGAGGGAGCATGCCTGGGGCAGGAGGGCCGCTAAGTGGATGGACTTAATTTTGTTTTAGGGCCGTTTTATCGATGATGTTTTAGTTATATGGAGAAGGACAGATTTAGAGTTAACAGAGTATTTTGAATTTCTGAATAGCAATGATTTCAATGTTACTTTTACCATGTGTCACCATAACGATAATATTGAATTTTTGGATGTGGAACTGTTCATAGTCGAGAATAGAGTGCAAAGTTCGACATTCCGTAAAAAAACAGCTACAAATTCTATTTTAAGAGCAGACAGTTCACACCCACCTGCAGTTATAAAAGGTATTCCATATGGAGAGATGTTTCGAATCAGGCGTAATAGCAGTTTGGAAAATGATTTTGAAACAGGATTAGAAGAATTACAGCACAGACTATCAGGAAGAGGATACTCATGAGATTGTTTGGAGAAAACGAAAAGAAGGGTAAAGTTGGTGAAGAGAGAGTCAACCTTAGTGCAGAAAGAAAGAATTCAAGTGAGGGAAAGAGTAGCTTTCATTTCAACATACAGTATGCATCAAAATCAAATATATAAGATTCTGAACAAGAATTGGAATTTGTTAGAAGGCGTACCAGGACTATTAGATGTAATTTTGGATAAGCCTAAGGTCACCTACAGGAAATGTCCTACCATAGGTAGTTTATTTACTAGGAACTATCTGGAACCTCCACGCTCACAGGGAGGAAGCTGGCTCCCATCTCTACCAAAAGGGTTTTATACATGTGGTGCATGTAATATGTGCAACTTAGGCATTAATCGCATTAAGGAATTTCGCTATAATGCGAGGAAAAAATACCACATAAATGAATTTATTAACTGCAACAGCTGCGGAGTAGTGTATGTAATTCAGTGCGATGTCTAAAGATTTATATAGGGAGCACTAAGCGCACCTTGAAAACCTAGGATTCAAGAACATAGGAGAGCAATAATTAATACAGTTGTGAGATCCCCTGTATATCAACACATTAGGGAGAATCATGAGGATAGAGTGAGGTTTAAGTTTCATGGTGTTCAAAGAATTGTACCGAAAGCAAGGGGTGGTGATTGGGAATTACAAATAAGGCAGCAAGAAGCCAGATGTATCAGCAGATGTAGGTCGGTGACTCAGGGCCTAAACAGTGGTAATGAATTACATTATTTCTTAGATTAATCACTTCTTGAGCCACTATCTGAGAATCTGAGCCAGTTGAAATAGTAGTCGGTATTCTATAGTATATAGATTGATGATGTTGGTGTGCGAATATTATGACTACAAGTCAAGGGTGGCATTGAATACATTATTGGACGTATTGTATAGATGGTGAGTACGAGGCAAGAAGTACTAAGGTACATTGCACTCAATGATATGTTGATTACAATGGAGGAGAGTAGTAGGTGAATGTACCATTTAAATGAAGGAATGTGGAATTATTTGAAAACAGAGTAGGATGCCGGGTTAAAACCATTGCGAATATGGAGGGTTTGATTCATATTGAATGCTGCGAGGTTCATACTAGTCATGTGGTTGAGTTGAGATGGATAAAAAATGTAACAATAATAGCTTAAGGATTTTTTTATTCAGTGAATATCCGTGGGTATATTGAAAGATATTGAAAGAGGTGAGATGGATACAAAATCAAATAACAACATCATGAGTATTGATTAATACATATAATATCTATGGGTATATTGAAAGACACACAATCTATGATATTGTGTGATAAATAGAAAGCTGGGGCAGGTTGCGTCGTCAACCAATTAAATTGTTTGATTAAAAATAGGACATTAATCGGAATGAAACTGGGTGGAAAGAGGAAGTTGTAGAATGGAGTGGAGCGTGGTTAGCATGTTGCGTAAGCGAACCAATATAATTGTTTGGTTACAAACAGAATATGAATTGGGTGTAACTATGTTGAAAGAGGAATTTGTAATAAGGAGGTGGGCATTGGGTGGTAAGTGATATGATTGGTTAAGAACGGCAGCGGAAATGAGCGCGTTTAGCAGGTTGCACAAGCTAACCAATAAAATTGCGTTCTTACAAAACAGGAAATGAATCATGTGAAACTACGTAGAAATAGGATGTCATATGGAGGTGGGTGTTGATAGCGAGTGATATGATTGGTTAAGAACGGTATCAGACCACATAGGAAACCAGATAAATAGTGACTTGTTATATGGAGGTGGGTGTTGGCAGCGAGTGATATGATTGGTCAAGAACGGTATCTAATGACATAGGAAACCAGAGATGTTGTGAATACGGAGGTTCGAAAGGAGGCCAATGTGATTGGTTTAGGGGATTAAAGTGACTGAAAGCTGATTGGTGTAGACTTCCTTCAAAAGATAGAGTTAGCAGGAGCTTCAGAGACGGTGGGATTTACCGGACCGGCTGTTCATGAGAGTGACTTATCAATGTCTCTATGGTGAGAAAAATACGTGTTTGGGGCCTCAGTAAGGATAACGCAGGAAGGAAAGGGAGAAATATTGATTTGGAGTGTGGATCAACTTACTTTTGGTTTAATTAACAGTAAAGACAAGGGTTAGTTGTTGATATTATGCAAATGAGAACTTTGAATAAATTACTATGTTGGGTACACTTGCGCAGGGTAGGGCAGAGGTAGCTCCCTGATCTTGATAATAAAGCTTAGTAATGCTTATTGTTAGTTGATTGTCACTAAAGGATGTCAGCTTATTTTCACTAGAGGATAAATATATTTTTACAGAAATCAGTACTCGTGAATGAGATAGGGAGAACAACAGGACATTGAATATTGAAGATCTTGACGATTAAAATAATAAATTGTTTAAATGAAATAAGGTACGTTGTTTCTAAAATAAATCGTCAAGAGGATTAGTTTCCACAACCACAGCGATAATTGTAGATTTTGTTTGAAGTTTTACAGAGGTGATTCATTGGAGCCCTTAACAAGATACACATTTGACTTGTGATCATGAATAAAGGCCCAACAAGAATTAAATAAGTTACTCTTTTGAAGATTATTCAGGGGCAATGGGAAGTTGCTGAAATACGCTTTAAGTAAAATTAAATAACATAAGGTTTTTTTTTTTTTAGATTTTGCGTATAGCAACAAAAATAATTGAGTTGGGATGAAGGATGTAACAAAGGCTCAAAAAGAACAAAATAAGGTATATCTCTATGGCTAAGAGAGGTGGATTGAATAGTTATATAGAATACCCCTTGGTAAATTTAGAATGTTTTGGGAAAAACCATGAATTTTCATGAACGAGCAGTTAATAAGAGTTTACATGGGTACATAATAATTTGAAGTCAGAGAATAGGGATGTCCCGGATATCTATAAAATGAGGCAATGGATGTCATGCTTAGGTAATAACCTGGGCATTTTAATGTTATCATCATGTCGAATATGCAATGTTATAAGAATGAGGGGAATAATGTCGATGAATAAGAATGAGAGTTAAACAACAATGTGCAGGATTTATTAATGAAGTATATCATTAATGACAAATGGATAAAATGTAAATCTCGTCCTGGGAGGAGGGTGATTAGAATGGAGATAGGCAGGTATTCAAAAGTTTAAGTAGTATTGTGGATTTTAATTGATTTTGTAAGTAGTGCTTTTGCATCAATATAATGTATAACATAGTAATGAATTATATTACATTGAATTGATTGGTGTATATATTTCCTTTTTTTCAGCCCTGATGAAGTCCTGAGTTAGTACGTAAAACGTAGGCTGAAAAGATTTGATGACATTGAATCAATGATATTATATTATGTGCTTTCATTAATACATTTGGAACATTATTGTTGTAATTGAAAAATTGGTCTGTGGACTGGACTTTCTTTGAGGAATTCAATAATTGATTGATAACATTGAAATACAGAGAAACGCTCCTTTCCTATTGGTATTGTTTAATTGAGGACAGTGGCCTGTGAGCGGTGGACCACGGGGAGTCGAGCGTTGTCATTGAAATTGGAATTAAAATCTAAGAATAACGACTAGTGCGCACATGTGTCAAGCCCTCACCGCCTTGTGTTCTGTGAATTTTAACCAAATTACCTTACATGAGATCAAATTAGATTTTTTTTAGGCACCAATAGTTTAGATGATTTGCCCAGACATACAGGATGTTGAACCAACAGCAAGTCTTGAGCCTGGTTCCCTAGTACCAAAGGCGGCAATTCTGCCCATTAAGCCACCTCTTGCCTATTCATATAAACTGAAGTGAATATAACTATATGCTGTTCCAAACAAGTGACTCAAAATATGAGCAATAGCCTGGTGTACCATTGTATGAGAAAAGCACCTCCAAGCTGTAAAGAAGTTCTGGTCGGTGTAAGTCCTGTGGAAAGGAACTGTGGCACGTGTCTTCAAGCTCGTTTCACTTTCTTCTGTTTGGCTCAAAATAAACAATTTTCTGCTTTTGCAATAAGAATTTTCAATTCTATTAAGCACATGAAGGCTAGGATTATGCTTCTTCAACGTTACTGCATTTATTTGACAGAAGCCAATTCCAATCATGAAAGTCAAAAGACAATATTTCCCATGAGCATACCAATAACAACAGTCACATTGTCCAATCATAAAGCAGCTAGTCCTATTTTAACTGCAAGCACCCATATTAGGTCCTCTTTCTATGACCGTCGACACTGGGAACTGTTAATCTGTAATTTTGGAATCCTTCAGCAACAAGAACTTTCAACCAAGGTGAAAAAAACTGGACTCAATAAGTCCACCTTTAGCATTACCACTCGTGGGCTCAATAGAACACCTCCTCCATGAGGAGCCAGCGCTCAAACTCAGCCTGGTTCATCATTGCTTCTGGTAATTTCTGATGAAAAAAAAGGAACCTTAAGCCGTAATCATTGTTCATTTAGAATGATCATCTAAACATTATAACAGGGTGGGTACCTATAAAAACACAAATCATGCAATTCAACATTACTAAGCATGTAATTTGTTCAACATAACCATGTGCATATATATTCCAGCGTGGGATAATCCTTGCCTCTGTGTCCTTAATAGAATTGAAACATCTTTTTGCATAAACTAGAAGAACACTCTACCTCAGAGATCAAGAGCTCCTACGGCTGAAACTCTTTTACAAGAGATCAAGCATAACAACATTGCCAGTTTAGCCTATAATTTCTTGAGGGACAAATACTTATTATAAAGCCAACCTTCTAGGAATGTAAGGACAATATTCACATACCATTAAATGGAATATCCAGGTTGAGGTGGTTTGGACATCCTTATACCCCTCTTAAGATTGCACACCACAGGGTGTTCCACCTACCTGTTTTAAATCCACCGGATGATGACCCGCCGAAATTGCAGATCTGAAATTATTAACCGATCTGTACGCCATACCGGCAGATGCCAAGGAGGACAAACAAATTCTAATTAGGAAACAATCAGCCCCAACAGGATTTGCATTCCGTTCACCACACCAATGCCGCCATGATGGTGCTTAGCGCTTATGGATACTTGCGGACCATTCTTGTTTGATGTAGGCTGTAGTGTTCTGCAAACTGCCTTGCAAACTCCATCCCTGCCAGAAATCCTCCATGCCAACAGTAAGAGATGTCCTGGGAGAACTAATGGATGGGGCTGTCGCACTGGTTCCAGCAACTGGTTCCAACAGAAAGGGATCATCATCAGAAAAGCACAAGTCAACTCGAGAAGTACAGGGAACCAGGGTTGTGCCTTCCAAAATGTAGTCACCAGAACCATCTCCACTTTCTGACGCCTCACCTGGGAAACAACCCTGGGGTTCATCATGAAAGGAGGTAACACATAACTCAGTAAAAAAAGACCAGTTTTGGAGAAAAGCATCCACCACTTGAGCTTCCGAGTCCAGCTGTCAGCTGGAGAAGACTGGGATCTGGTGGTTGAAGCAAAAGGGGAACAGATCCACCCTGCTCGGACCCCAAAGGTGATTGACAGCATTGAAAATCTTCGGGTGAAGTCTCCAACTGCTGCAGTCCTAGAGGTGCCAAGAGTGCCAATCGGCAATTATATTCCATTGACCTGGGAAGTATTCTTCCATGACTGAAATCTGATGTTATAAGCAGAAGTGCCAAAAGTAGATTTCCACTAGAATCTGAGATTTAGTTCCTCCCAGTTTGTTGACATACTGCACTGCTGAGATGTTGTCCATCTCTAGCAAGATGCAGCAATCTGACTTCCCAGAGGAGACTCCTTATCTCCAATGAACCCACTAGGTGTTAAAGGCAGTTTATGTGGAGGTTTAGTTCCGATTCCGACCAACGATCTCCCGTGGAGATTGGACCACATCTCGCACCCTAGCCCCATCCACTGCCATCTCATTTGATCATTTTCTCCAGGGAAGAGCCAAAGATCGCTTTGACTTCCAGGTGTCCATGTGGTTTGGCCACCAAGCCGTTTCTGTCATGGCTTTTTCTGACTAGTTGACCTGATCCAAGTATCTTCTGAGGACCTTCATAAGGTGTTTCTTGAGCCATTGCAGAGCTCTGCAGTTAAGGGGACCCAGAAAGATGGCCTTGATGGACGAGGCTAGAAGACCCATGATCCTTGATACTGATCTCAACGATATTGTCTGGTTGCACATAGGAGACCTCAATTTCTTCTTGATATTCTAAGTTGTTTGAGGGGTAAGGATCAGTTATGAAAAATTTATCTGGAACTCCAGAAACTTCATGCATTGAGATGGATTCAGAAGAGACTTCTGGGCATTGATAATGAACCCCAGCTCCTGTAGGAGTCTGATCGTCCAGTCCAGATGCGTCAGTACTGTCTGATAGTCTTGCGCCATAAGAATGATGTCGTCTAAGTAAAGGATCAAGCCAGCTCCCTTTGCTCAAAGGGTTTCTTTGACCGATTTCATTACTTTTGTGAAGCACCATTGTGCCAAGGACAGACCAATGGGAAGGACCTTGTATTTACAACAATGATCCAGCCACATGAATTGCAGGAAACAGCGAAGTGGGGAAAAAAAGAGATTGTTAAGTATGCATCGCACCATCCAATCTCTTCCCTGAAGGATGTCTCGAAGATGATGGATCGCTTCCATCTTGAAATGCCTGTAAATAATCCAGACATTAAAGTCCTTCAAAATCAGAGCTAAGCAAGACCTGCTCCCTTTATTCTCCTACAAAATGATGGAACTGAGAAACCCGTAAGGGTGGGAGAATGACAAGCAGACCGCTTCCTTCTCTAAAAGTGTTTGTATTTTTGAAGAGATGTAATTTTGCTCTTGTTGGGAAAAATACATCTCTTGGTTAGGGGAATTCTGATGAGGGAAGTTGTGGATATCCAGCTTCTACCCCTATACTGATTCAAGAACCCAGGAATTTTGAGTTAATACCTGCCAACTTCTCAAAATGAGACTGGTTCTGACCCCCAAAGTTACCTCTGTTTGAGGAATAAGTTGCACCTGTAAACTGATACTTCTGGGAGTATCCCTGTGACCTTTTGTGCTGCCCTCTTTGGAAGCAGTTCCTCCTGCTGTGGTATCTTGAGGGATAGAAGGTGGTACAATAGTTGACATCTAGCCAACCTCTCCGTCCTCGCTGAGAGTAGTCACGTTGTGAGCCTTGGTAGAAACTAGGCCTGGGTGGTGAACTCCGCTCCGTTCGTGGAGTTTGTGGAGTTTTCCGCACTCCGCAGGGCATGCAGAGTTCTGAAAATGGAGCAAAGTTTCTTCCTTGCTCAAGTTGGCCAGCGAGAGCGAGGAAAATCCTCCTCCCGGCCGGATTTGTCAGAGAAAGCTGCCACTCAGGTAGAAAATCTGCTCGAGCGGCAAGAAAATGAGCAGCGCCCTCTTGTGCTGCGCATGGTGTCATTTGTGCTGATTTTACAAACCCAGTGCTGAAAATCAATGCGAACGTCATGACCAAACACCCTTCGCTGCCTGCGGAACTTTGCCAAGCACGGCAGAGTATTTTGATCTCTACACGGAACTTCGCAAACTCTGCCCAGGCCTAGCAGAAACCATGGCCAGACGATCGCCCTCTGAATAGCCCAGACCTGCCAAAAAGAGACTCTTGAAAAACTTTTCCATGGGAGATTTGAGCCTTAACTAGGGTGCTATATGTTTACACGAATTTGGCCAGATCTTTGATGAAAGGGCCACCACAGAGGAGGCCCTGGGCTATAGGGCCAGCTTCAGAAAAAGCTCATTTGTTTAGCTTTGGGTCAATCCTCATGAGGATAGATCCTCTGCACTCCGTTGTGCAGTTCACATTTCCTAGCTGGCACACAGTCCATTTAACCCAGCCCACCAGTACATAGGGATCTATGGAGTTCGCAGAGTCCTTTGCCTGAAAGGCCAGTTCCAGAATTTTTTAAATAGGGCCGTTGACATCTAACAGAATATCATGGTAGTTGCACCAAGCCCTATTCAGCCCCTTCTTGGGGTTCTTAGAGTATTTTTTCACAAATGTGACCATGGTGGCATCTACTTGAGGGGTCTCAGTCACCTTGCAGGGAAGGAGCGACCTGGGGCATTCCGACTGGAGCCGGGCTCTCACCTCCTTGTCAAATCCCTGTCTGATGTGGGTTTGTTGGTAGGTCGCCACCTCCTCATGGGGGGGAGCCCAGTTGGTTGAATGGGGTGGATGATGTTGCTAGGCTTGAAGTCCAGTACCTTGGAAGGCTTGGGAGTGAAAGATGAATCATCGAGGTGATCCATGCATTTCCTCTTACTGGGTCCTTGCTCATCCTCCTGGTCATTTTCACTGGAATGTGAGGTATCGGAGTCTACAAATTACTCTATCTTGGATCGGGATCCAGAAGATGGAGAAACGTCTTGCGGAGGGGCACTATAGCCATGGCCCCTGGAAAGGGTGTCTGACAGTTTTTTAAAGGTCACTGTGAGAGGGCCCCTCACAGATATGGGTTTGGCTTTATACTGTCTAGAAGGGGGATTCGAGTTCCATCTCACTTTGAGGATGTAGCCGCTCAGGTGTCCAATAATAGTGCTTAGGACCCTGGCCAGTTATTTATTCACAAACTATTAAACATTGGAGTCCAAAGCTTCCACCAGGTCTTGTTCAAGGGAACCCTCAAGGTCTTCCTGGATGTGCTCCATATCCACTTCAAATGGACTATAAAGGAACATTTTTGGTAAATACTCTGATTTCAAGATGCACCTCTATTAAGAGAATTAGAAACTCCTGACACCCAATATTAAAATAGTAAAAACCCCAACCAGGCATACACGATAAATGAAGAGCGGAGTGAGCTGCCTGAAAACACCTTCAGCTGTAAGCTTCGACAAGATTTTACAACCCTGGGTTAAGTGCACCCCAAGCCATTTCTGGAGAGCTCTCCAGGCCAAGAGGTACAGGTCGGAGGCAAAACATGCTGCTGATGCGTTCAATTAAAGCTGCACTTGCAAGAACAGGCAAATTCACTGTTGCACAAGCGTGCTAGGGCCCGTGGACATAGAAAAGGTACTACACTGGTCAGAGAGACAGGCGTGTCCCGCTCCACAGTATAGGACTCTTGTGGCGAAGCCACCAAGTTGGAAGGCAAAGATCGCTCCCTCAGTAAAATAAAACGCAGATTAAGCAGTAAACATGAGAGTTGACACACGCTGCAAAATATAACGCCTTTCAATCCTCTGAACTCACAAAATAGTAATTATGCACCATACGGCTATTCTTAACACAAGCATCAAAGGCAGGCCCGGCTACAGGAATTTTCATCTGGATGGGCCAAGGGTGCCATTGGGTGGGCCACGACTGGCTCAATTTTTGGTCCTTCTGGAGGTAGCTTACAAGTCTTAGATTACATCATATCTGCTTCCAAACAGGCACCGCGATACAAACTGCTAATTCTGTGTATATACAGAGCATATAGAGGGAAGAGTAATGGTAAATTGAGCTAAGATTCATTTTAGGGTCCAGGGTAGGGAGTGATACAGGGATATAAGCAGTTTTTGTCTTGTAGTCTTAGTTTGCTTCTATCAAATTAATTAGACAAAGATTGAATACAAATGATTTGTGAGTTTGAAGTGTATGACTAAAAACAAATAAAAACATGGAGGGAAGTTATCATCCTACACACACAGGAGAATGGTTCTCGTACCTCCAAAAAGCTTTTTAAATGGAATGACACCTAGATAGAACTGCTGGAATTTGGATTGAAATCACCAACTCTCCAGGCTACAATCCTCATGTCCTTTGCACAGGAGTTTGGGAATGCCATATCACATGGAACTGTTAAAACTACAGTTCCACCATCTCAGACAACTGAGTAAGAGTAAGGAAGATAAGCAAGAGGAGGGTAACATAACAGAAATCTACAAGAATTGGTGGCAATGCAGAGACTCAAAAAGTGATTCAGGATGCCATTTAATCATAATTTCAAAATGAGGCCCTTCAACAAGATGCCACCTTTCATTCCAGACAAAATGGAACTGGTTGCGGGCAGCGTAGCACACAGCCATCTGAGTCTTGGTAGCTCTCTCTGGGACAATCTCTCATTTAGTCTATTAGTGCAACTACACAAAACACTTTGCAGTGATGTTGGCTGTGGGGTAGAGCAACAACAACAGCAACTCAACAACACAAGCACCAGGCCTGCAATTGTCTCACAGGTCATCCTACATCAGCTTTAATGTGTTTGCCTCTTTCACAAGAGTTGGTTGCCACTTAATGTGGGAGATCAAACCCTATGTCCCTAAGCAGGTGCTAGTCTCCTTCTTCCAGGTTTGCAACCACCCTCAATACACAATTGAGTACAAATGGTGACCAGAGAAAATGCATTAAATGATCTGTGCATTTCCCCCAATCAAAGTCCTAAAAATCTGAATAAAACATGTATGTTCTACTTATGACGGTATGTTAAACAATTCATTGAAAATACTCCAATTTTCATTTTGTAATTTACATTTTAGAGCTGTGCCCCAGAACACCTTAATTCCCGCATATTTCTACACTAGTTATAGTTTAGAATAGAATGCTCAGGGGTGTAACCAGGCCTCTGTAGCCTTTTGGTGCAGAGGTGTCCCTGACTCTCTGAGGTGCTGCATGGCTCGACTTTTTGATGTCAGACGCCAAACGCCGAACGCCGCGGGAGGAGGAGAAGGTGCCATGGCTTCCACAGCCTACCCACCCGGTGCTGCCAGTGCCGCCCTTGCCTGCTGCTGACAACGGCCTCGCCTCGCCCTTGTCGGCTTCAGACTCCCTCGCCCCAAGACCTTCAGGTGGCGGAAACACCCACCCCTACAACAGGCCAGAGGTGGGACAGACTGCACACATTCCCGGCCTGAAAGTGAAGGAGGTTGCGCGGAGCCCGCTTTTCTGCCATGCGGGTGCTGCTGTTGGTGTCCAGCTCCAGCTCCAGAGCACCATAGTGTCGTCGGCGGCGGTGACTGGGTACAAGGTAAGGGACCTGAGCTCAGATGAAGTTAGCCCCTTCTGTGGAAGAGTGAGCCGAGAAGCTACGCGGCAGTGGCCCAGCTAGGCCGAATGCGGCCTGTGGGGGTCCCCGAGTACTCCTGCTCGGGCCCTTTTCCTTCTCCTTTTCCTTTCTCCCCCTTAAAAGGCTTTTAATGCCCCTAAGCTACAGGGACAGCAGCCAGTCTCTGTCCAGATGTTCCAGCCGCACTAGCTAGTTAAACATATAGCCACATATACATAGCTACTTATCTTAGCATACAGGCTGTGGTCTGAGGGGGGGAGGTGAAGCTGGGGGGGAGCCCGCACAGGCGCTTCCATAAGATTTCCCTCAGAGCCTCCAGACTAGCCTCCCACCAGCCTATCAGCTCATCAGCCACCCACACTGGAGTCATCAAAGGGCCATTAAATAGTTAATAAAAAAACTATGCGACAGGCTCCAGTACTAGCATCAGGTTCAAAACAGCCAACTCAGCCTCACCCAGTATCCCCCCTGGATCTCCCATCCATCAGCCCGGGCCCTCCAGGGCCACCATTAGCACAACTGCAGACACAGCCCTCTGTCCATCTAGGGCCCCATCACCAAGTCCACCGGAAAAAAGGGGGACTGAAGGGAGCAGAGGGGCTCAATGGGAACAACTGCAAGGAAAGGCAGCACATCATTAATACCTGAGCTATCCGTTTCTACTTCCATATCCTACACCACAACTTCGCCTCCGCAAGCACGTAAAATCCTGCCAAGGGAAACAAGTCCGCGAGACATCGAGGTACAAAGAACTGGACCTCTGAAGCTGCCTCTGACGCCTCAGCTGTTAGCAATCTTCAGCCACTCTTCAGCCACCCTAAGTGATCCTAAGCATCACGGGTTCAATGAAGTCAGGAAGAACCAGAGTGGCCTTGCCCCCCAGGACAGGGGGGAGAAAAGGAAAGCAGCAAAATTCCTGCGCTCAGTACAGCGCCGAACCAAAACTCATAGTAACAGACCTGGACCAAAGTGAAACAACAGTACCGACGGTACCTACCTGCGCAACATATTCAAACCAACCCAAAATTTACACAAAATGTAACTTCTTAAGGGATGCAGGATCCGTCCTCTGCTCAAGCAATGCCACCCTCAAAGGTCTGCAAACTCTGCTTCAACCTCTACAGTCGCATGCGTCTGCCCCAAGCACATAGCCATCAGAGGAAGTCAGGCCGGGCACTAGAGGCATTGGGGTCCTAAAGAGCCCATCTAAGCCTGGCAATGCCATGGCAAACGGGTCAGCCAACCAATTCGTCTTAAAACTTAGCTCAACAGCTTAAGAGGCGAGAGACACTCGGAGATCTATGTGCATGGCCGGCCCTGAACAACCAGGCAGCCCACGGGCCTGGCCCTTCGGCGCAGGACACAACTTGAGTCCAACACGGCTATCGGGTCCTCTTCGACACCCAATACTCTTGGATCACCTACAACAACAACACCAGCAACAGGTCCAGCAACAAGATCAGCAACAAGGCCGGCAGCAAGTCCAGATCAAGCCTCGATCTCCAACGCATCCATTGGGGGATCTAGCAGCAGGTACTACATCCCCTTCGGGTCCCGCTGGAGCGTCCGTGTACTCTGGGCTCTCTCCAGTAATAACTAGCCAACTGGGCTGCTCACAGGGGACCCCCACCCCGGAAGACACAGTCCAAAAAACAACTACGCAGTCACTACTACCTGGTGACAGGACAGGGGACAGCGCCACCAAAATTAAGGAAGCGAGTGATGCCACAGAAGCCTCAGGGAGAGAAAATGGGGATCAAACTATCGACACCTATCTCAGCCCCACACAGAATACGATAACCAGTACCCACAGCACTCCTACCAAAACATCATATTTAGCAAATGCACAATCGCCAACCACTCGACTACTCTTTGCCCAAGTGAGCCCGCTTACTCAACAAGGAGGATCACGTGCAGGGACTCTGGATCCAAGTCAGCAAGAGGAGGGGAAGGCGATTATCTCCTACTTGAACACACAGGAATGAGAAGACATGCTCGCCACTTATTCATCAGATCAGGTACAAAGGGAGCACCCTCCCCAAGAGCTTCCCCGGGATCCATCTTACATGGACCCGACCAAAAACGAGCCAAAGGAGAGTGCGCACTCGAAGGAACAAACTGCTAGTACTTGGACTTCCTTGTTAAATACAATACAACTGGCCATCGAAGCACTTCAATATGAGTCTGAAAAGATGGCGATCCAGCTTACATTACTGAATACGTTGACACTATTCATGGCAGGCATCGACAAGAAAGTAGGAAACCTGAATGGCCTGATAAAGAGAGCTCAATCTGATGCTCACCTCAGCTGCAACTGTGACCAGATCGTCGACAAACTATCCACTTTAACCTCAATGCTAAGTAGCATGATAAAGGACATAAAATGTGCAACAGCCGGAAACACAAGTATTTGCCAGGGTAACCTCAACACCGTGGAGGGCACGACCAATGGTCAATCAATAAATACCTCAAAAAGTAAGACGTACCAAGGCAACTCCAACTAGAACACTGAGAATATAGGCGGGCCCGGCATCAGAGGATCTCACGGCGAATCGACAAAAGCCTAACTAGAAGGGATGCAAGCGCCAAAGCTAAATACCAAACAACGCAGCCAACAGAAAAGGAAAGGGCGCTACCAGAAGCCCCCCATAAATGCAACAGCCTACTTCTCCATCTTCTCAGGTCCTCACAATAAACAGGATATCAACTCAGGCGACTCAAGTCCACAAAATCAAGCACAACGGTCGCCTAACAGCTCCAGCAATTCTCTGGAATAAGGAGGCGTCCCAACACAGACAAATGTAGCCAGAGCAAATGCGGAAATTAGAGAAGAAAAAGGACAAGGAACCATATCAAGGGCTTGTGTAGAAATCAAAGTTGAAAAAGGACAAGGAACCATATCCATCCCCCTAACAACAAAAAACCGACACAGGCCACAGTCAACAGTCACCGCACTGCCAAGCCCTCATAGGAGAGCCATTGGCCTTATCCAACAACCCTGAACACTTCCAACAGCCAAGTGGAGAGGCGGTTAATTCTGGGTCCCCAAGGTTGACAGAAACAATGGGCAAAGAAACTAATATGAGCTCAAACAACGGGCCCAGAAGAGGATGTATTGGAAACAAAGATAGGTCAAACCAGGATAAATTGTTCAGAGAGCCCAAACGGCCTCTCCTACCAACCAACGATTGCTTTAGCTGGAGGTTCCCAGATAAAGAGGCCCAGGACGGTGCGCAATACATAAAACAAGTACCCCCAAGCTAATAACATCAAAGACAAACCCATGGAACACTATGGCAGGAACATCAAGTAACCAAGTGGAAATTTAGTCCAAAGAAATAACCAGCCACATACATTAATCTGCACCGATGGCCACAGCAACTGTACATCTGCCGGCAACACAAACATTAAGAACCACGCAGCAAGAAATACAGGCTTTGGTTTTCCACCCCCTGTACACTTCTAAGGGCCACCAGGACACGTTAAATTGAGGCAATATTATAAGACTAATGAAGGCAATCCCAAATCTTGCTGGTGTAAGTTCAAAGGACCTACTCTTCATAGAGTTCATACGCACTGCTAATCCTCTAAGACCAGAGGCTACAAAGGCAACGTGGAAATCAAGTAAAATTGCAGAGATAATCCTAGCAGAACTGCGCACTTCCCAAGACTGGGGTATTGACATCTCCCCCTTCCAAAAACCAGCCTATCCATCTCCCTTATTGCCACGCAATTCAAGCCCTGGACCCACAATACAGCATGCAAACACAAACTTCGTACTTAGAGGGGCTCAGGGTAGATCGCAACAACAGACTGCTAGCAGACAGCCAGACTCACAAGAAATATTCCGGACAGCATCATCCTCCAAGAGCCAAGTATCCGACAGGGAAGTAATCTCTTGTACTACAATCACAAGCGCAGTGGGGGACTGACGCTACTCACAGGACAAAGGCTACAGTAGTGCAAAGGGGACCCCATTCAGACTATGCTCGTGGAACATCAATGGTTTAGCAACAAAAACAGAGGACCCGGATTTCCTTCGATATAATCTTGCTGCAAGAAACCTGGCTCACGGATCCTCAGTACATTCAGGGTGTTATGTGCTTCGCCACACCAGCTACAAGGGATGGCAGATTCGGACATTGTTCTGGGGGGCTTGCCACCTATGTGTCTACGACGAGCATACCCTCAGCAACTCTCGTGGGCTCGACCTCAACAGCAATAATAGCAGTTATAATTACCATCTTCCTCCAGGGTGAGGAAACAGAGGTGGGTCTAATCAACTCATATATCCATCCAAAACGCAAAGCAAAAGATTAAACAAAACTCAACGACCAAGTGGCAAAATACGCAACTGAGATGAAAACACCAACGTTTATCCTGGCAGAGGACCTAAACCAATATCTCTTTGGCTC
This sequence comes from Triturus cristatus, assembly GCF_964204655.1. Lineage (NCBI taxonomy): Eukaryota > Metazoa > Chordata > Amphibia > Caudata > Salamandridae > Triturus > Triturus cristatus. The sequence goes on along the minus strand of NC_140592.1, from coordinate 353,421,904 downwards.
AGCAGAAGGAGAGGAGCCAACTATCCAAACTGGAATCTACAACATCCCTATCCAATGTGCCCGACTGCATGGAAGGAAGAAAAGTATCGAAAGCCACCTTCTAGATGACCTAGGACATCTAAACCTCAGAGCGCTTAACGCCAGATTCCCTGATGACTCAACTCCAGTCGAAACATTCTATTCTGCAACAACAAGTTCTATACTGGATTACACGTTTGCAAGCCTCTCTCTGTTCCCACATATCCTTGGGTTCAGAATGGGGGACAAGGGGGATAGTGATCACCGCCCACAAATACTGCAGCTAACAGCCACTGCACACAGATCTATTAAGCAAGATCTAACCTTGGGGCCCATCTTCACTTCCAACTTAAGAAGGATCAAATGTTCAGTATATAACACAAATCCTCAGGCAGAAGCTGCAATGGAACTCTTTAAATCTCATGCATCCAGCTCTAAATCGCCCATTGGGGACAGTTCACTGCCACACTATTAGAACATCACGCCGCCACTCTCTCCAAAAAAGACCACTCCCAGATATTGTGCCAAAAAACCACAGTTCAGAAAGGCCAAAGAGATCGCCTTAAGTCCCTCAAAAAATAAATAAATATCACTTTGCGCTGGCTGAGAAGACCTCTAGGTAATCCCAAAGTCAGCACTTAAATTTTTTTAATGAAACATCAGTAGAGATCAAGAGAACGCAACCTTGGCAAAACTTCTACATGACATAAATCGCAACAACAGTGCCCGCTTCTGGAAAACCGTGAATGGGATTATCCACCCTCATCATGAGGGCATCGCGTCATATATCTCGGAAGCAATCTGGGTGGAATTTCTTACCATCCACTTTAACAACCAAACGGGAGGCATTGGAGCACAAATCCCTAATAGCTGGCCACCAGAAGAGCAAGCTGGAGCACGCAACATTGAGAGGGAGCCGAAGTTGCTAGCCACAGAAGACATACCATCATGCAAAGCTAGCAGCCCCCTGTCACTTCTAAAGAAATAGCAGATCGCCAAAGGGAGGAAAGAAGGGGATCCGGGACCGAACGGTATTCCGCCTGCACTGTTCAAAACAAAGGTGGAGGACTGGGCTGACATCCTGCAACCTCTTTTTCTGAAGTCAGGCTGTTAAACAGATTACCCTAATCCTGGAAGGGCTCGACAATTGTGCCAATTCACAAAATGGGAGACAAAGCTGAGCCTATTAACTACCGTTTAGTTGCCCTGATAGACAATGAAGCAAAATACTTTGCGGGCACCATTTTAGAGGAGCTCACATCCTGGGCAGAGGCAAACCAGATTATACCGCTGAACCAGACCGGCTTCCGCAAAATGGCTGGCACGTCAACAAATATTCTCACAATCTCTTTACTGATTGGCGCAGCAAAAACCTCCAACCTACCATTACATCGATGCTATATCGACTTTAGTGCTGTTTTTGATAACGTGGAGAGGGGCAGACTGTGGGGGACATTGGCGCTCTGAGGCATCCCACAGCCTATCTTAAACATTCAGTCACTTCTCCATACAGACACCTGGGTGCAGGTGAAACTAGGCGGCGGCACCCACCTCTCCTCAAAAGTCCCCACAACAAAAGGACTGAAACAGGGTTGTGTGCTTGCACCCACCCTGTTCAATCAATTCATGGCCGACCTCCCAAAGGCACTCGATGCCTGTAATTCCCACTCACCCTAGCTAGGTGGCAAAACATTGACCAATCTTATGTATGCAGATGACGTAGTTCTGTTTAGTCATACTTACGTTGGTCTTCAACATCTATTAACGGAAATGCAGAACTACGCCACAGAAAACAACTTAAAAATAAATCTGAGCAAAACCCGCAGAGGAATTGGTTTTTGGGCGGCACTAAGTACCTAGGAGTTATAATCGACAAGGAAGGGTCATTTATATGCCAGAAAGAGGAAATAAGAAGGAAAGGGATGTTAATATCTCTATCGATGAAAAACCTTGCAAATAAATTGATGGGGCCAACACTGAGCCTGCTTTTGAAGGTAGTCCAGGCTAAACTACTCCCCTCGATCACCTATGACAGTGAGGCAATGCAGGAGAGAGATGCCAAGGTACTGGACAGCACATTGGTCAAAGCATATAGGACCATAGTCTGCCTCCCGCATTATACTTCACAGGCTCAAATAAGGCTGGAGTTCGGTCTTTTACAACAAGTCTTGGCCAGGCACGGATCTTACATCATCTGCTGGCATAAGTTCAGAAGCGCCACTACAAACACGTTAAATCATCTGCTGTGGCACGATATCCAGCATAGGGAATCCTCCCAAGCGAGAAGCTACCTTCAGATAGCCTTGGAAACCACCAGGCTCGAGGAACTCTGGGACACACAACTCGGCTACCTAACTTTTAAAAAACTGGTCTGGAAATGTATTAAACAAATTTCCCTGGTGGAGGACAAGGCAAGCTTCTAAAATAGATCTCAACCCTGGATGACCTTGAACTCCTATTAATCACTTACACCACAAGCATTCTTTAATCAGGGCTATCCCAAAGCTAATAAAATGAATTTTCTAAGGCATAGATTGGGTATCCTTCCGTGTGCTCAGCATCTTCCACCATGGCTGAGGGCAACAGCACAAGACACGTGTAGGCTGTGTAACACCAAGCAAGCAGATACTTGACATCTAATCTGTTCAAGCAAGGAATTGCAGCAAGAACGGCTACAGTTCCTAAAAGCACCCCTTAAGCAGAAAGGCATCTGCACCAGGAGGCAAGCAGTGCTGGCCTGCCTAAACTGGGAGAACACACAACTGAACTGTAGACTGGTAAAATACCTTATGCTGGCCGAACAAAAAATGCCTAAAATGCCGAAAATTTAATACATTTAACATAAGGACGAAGCTCTGGTGTTGCATGGCGGCCTGCAGATGGGAAGAGGATTTTCTTGACCACACCAAGGACAGACCATTAGCACTTTATTGAATAAACTCGGAACAGGCCAAAACAATTGAACAACATGCACTATACAACACTGGTCCAAGGGCAAGTCCGGCTGGAGCTAAAAATTAGTGACTGCACTGCACTTTACCTTGTGAACTGACGACTTTCATCATCACCAGTACTGTCAACTCTGATTTTAAACTGTACAGTATTTTTCGATCTTGGGTTTTAACTGATTTTACTTGAAGACAATATTAATCTTATCACATAGTACTCAAAAAAGGTGGCAATGGTTGATGAAATTATACTGAATATTCGTTTTATATATTTTTTTATTTTTTTAAAGCTTGTTGCAATGGTTTTCGGTAACTATGCAAAATAAAGTAAACTTGAAACTTGAAACTCTAGGGGTAACCTCAACCCTTCAGGGGACCCACGTCATCCCAAAGCCAATGAATATCTGTGAGATATGGGCAGCTCAGGGGCCGCTCATCACATTCTGCATAAGTCACAATCTTTTTAGGCTATGCCATTGGGAATGATCTGGCTCCATCTGAGTGCAGGCGATCCAAACACACCAATCTGCCGACCCCACTGCGGTCTTAAGATAGGTGCACCGTGTTCTCATGTCACAAGACCTCCAACAATTGAGGAAGAAGTTACAGTATTCGGCAATAATATTAAACTCGAAACACAAATGTAAAAAGCCTCACCTCCCAGAGCCTTCATCTCTGGCTGCTATCAGTAGCATAGCCAGTGTGTCTTAGACCCTAGTGCTAGAAACTAAACAGGTCCCCGTTTTGAACTGTGAAATACAGCATTAATCTGTTTTCAGTAGCCCCCTCCAGGCCTCTGGGCCCTGGTGACACTATACCTACTGCACCCTGGTATCTCTTGTCTTCTGCTGGGTGATGATGAATAGTGTGACAGAGAGCAGCATGAGTGGTGCGAGTGTAGGGTCAGAACTGTGCCTATGTGAGTGTCGAGTGAGGTGCATGAATGTGATATGAGAGGAGGGCCCAGGTGAGTGTCAGGTGAGAGGAGTGTGTGCAGAGTGAGAGGAGTGAGTGCAGGGTGGTGTGAGCAGTGTAAACGCAGGGTGAGTAGTGTTCTAGGGTGTGAGGGAAAAGTGAGCGGCAAGAGTGAAGGGTGAACTGTAAGAGTGGCTAGTGAGTGCATGGTGAGAGGAGTTAGCAGTGCAGGGTGAGTGGTGTGTCCCTATGAGTTTCAGCAGACTATTGTGCCTGTTCTCAGGCAGGGTGAACAGAGTGCCTGTATGAGTGCAGGCTGAGAGATGTGTACGTATGAGTACAGGGTGAGAGGAGGGAGTATAGGGTGAGTGCTGTGACTCCAGGGTGAGTGATGTGCTTGTTTGCGTGGTGTGAGTGCAGGGTGAGTGGTGTGCCCATAATGAATGAAAGGTTAGCTGTGGGGGTCCTTATGTGAATGTATGGTGAGTGTTGTGCCAGTGTGAAAGTGGGATGAGAGGAGTGACTGCAGGTTGAGTGATGTGTGAGAGTGAATGTCACGTGAGTGCAGGGTCAGTAGTGTGTCCGTGCGACTGCAGTGTGGGTGCAGGGTGAACAGAATCAGAGGTTGGTGAGTGGTGTGAGTGCAGTGTGGTCACTGTGAGTGCAGGGTGACCAGTGTGCTCGTGTGAGTTCAGGGTAAGAGAAGGATGAACTATGTGAGAGCAGGATAACAGCATGAGTGCATGGTGAGCAGTGTCAGTGAAGAATGATCGCTGTGAGAGCAGGGTGAGCATGAGCGATGAGAATGAGGAGTGAGTTGTCTGAATGCAGGTTGTATTCCCAAACACTTGGAGTAATCAGCATGTTATTGACAGTTGGCGAGTAGGGTTTCAGATATAAGTTAAACTATTGCTATTATAGCATCAATCAGTGATGGGGTGAAGGAAATAAATAATTTGCTTATCCTGCAACAAACAAGATTTCGCGATTAGGGTTGCCAGCTGACCGTATTTCTATCGGCACCACTGGTATTTTGATGTCCCGGTCAGCACAAAAAGCACCTAAAGCCGGCATTTTTAGCCCATATCTGTGCATAGATCAAACAGCACATATAAATAGAAAGTACTTTTAAATGTGTTCCAGAGTTGCATTAATGATGCATAACAAATAATTAAAGGAAACAAAGACAGAAAAGTCATGTTAAAAATAAATACATACAAATTTATTTACAGCCCTATTTTGTATCGCACCCAGGTCTTTGCAGACTCCTTAAACAACAAATGGCCAATATTTTTCTCTTGGAAAGGTGGCAACCCTACTCCTGATATGCCTTTTCACTAAATGGATTCTTCCTCTGTGGCAGTAGAAGTAAAATACAAATGTAAGGAATAGGCAGAGTGGGGGCCCAGTGGGTACTGGAACCAGTGAAAAGAAACCATAGCCTCATTAACCAGTTCACAATGACATGTACATTTTCTTTTAAAGACCTGTGAAAAACTTGGGTGTGGCTGTGATAGGACGCCAGACACAGCCGAGCCCACAGCAAGTCAAGATCACCACAATGTTCGGCCCGATGACACATTGGTTGTATGCCGTGACTGGGAGGGCCGAAGTGATGTTTGGGTGGGCCTTGCTTACCTTCTAGAACCGGGCCTGATCAAAGGTATATCACTTAAAAGGTAATAAAGTGCACTTAACTGACTGAGTAGCAGCAAAGAAAGAGGACCTAACACTGTGGTTTGCAGTTAATATAGGGCTAGCTGCATTATGATTAGCTCATGGTACTGTTGGCATTGGTATGCTCATGAGAAACTTTCATGTTTAATAATTGGCTAATTTCAAATAAATGCAGTAAAGATAGAGAAGCATAATAGTAGCTATCTGTCCGGACATAGGATCTAGTTGCCCCGGAGCCTGTTGCTCCAAGGTAGTTATGAGAAAGACATCAACAATTAGCCCGGTTAGATCTCTACATGAACTTTCGCTGTATGGTGATAATTGAGGGGCCTGTTACTTTGGTATGGTGAGCAGAGTCTGTTTTAACCCCTTCAGCGCGGCGCGGATTACCGCGCTGTGCTGAAGGGTTCGTGCGCGGGCGGGGCCATGACGGAGCGGTTCTGTCATCCGCACAGCGCAACCGATGCGCATGACGCAACCGCTCCATCATGCGCATCGAAGGGGTTAAGCTCTGCAACATTCTGCAGCAGCCTCCATTGTTCTGGATTATGTGATGAAAACTAGCCAAGCTTTCATTTCACGTTGCCACCGAAGTTAAATGTGCGGCTTTAAACACTGCTTTTGGAGGAGTGTACCCAAATCTACCGAAATCTCGGCATGTGCAAAGTTGAAGGCATATCATCAAGGGGCCGCGATAAAATTATCGCCGCTTTAGCGTCCGGTTTCAGGCAAAAAGCGGTGATAATTTTATCGCACCATCAGCAAGGACACGCTAGCGCGTGATTCCATGCCTCAGCGCCCGTTTTCTTAACGCCCAGCGTCGCAATGCTAATAATATGCAGAGTGGGCGTACCTTACTAAAATAACGTGGAAAATGTCGCTAACAAAACTTTCTCCTATTATCAACATGGCCGCTAACCCGCGTAGCGATGACAAAAGTAGCGCTAACCGCGCTTATCGCAGGTTTCATTACGCCTGCTTTGAATCTTACTTAGCCATTATATCCTATGGGAGGTGGATTGTAGGGATGAGTCCACCCTGCCCTATCTACAAGGATTTGCCTATCGCTGTGCTTTTATCGCTGGAATTCCAGCGATAATCGCACATTTTGCCGCTATCGCTGGATTTTTTATCGCACTGGAGATAAGCGTTGATGATAACGTGCTATCTCTGCGATATAATCCAGCGATAGCTGGCGATAATTATACTCGCGCTAAGTGCGCTTAGCGATAATTATCGCTGGCTGTTGCTGATATGCCCCCTGGTCCTTTAAAAATGTATCCATTCCATTTCTGAACAGCATGTGTGTGACCATCACCTGTAGTGTGTAATCTCGATTGCTAGACACTCCATTACAAAATATAACTTGTAATTAATATGCGTTCGATGTTTAATTAATGCATTCCCTATGTTTTCATTCTTCTGCATATTATGTTAGTGTGCAGGAAGAGAAGTGTACTACCTGATAAGTTCAGCAGGTATGATGCACATTTGATCGCTACCAAATTTAGTCACTAAAGCGTAAAGGTTTATAACAATTAAACCATCTACAAATTAAACAAAGGGGTTCTATGGCATATGCAAGGGCCTCTCTGGCTACTGAGAATTGTGGAACCGTGCTACAGTATCTGCCACAGGTAATGCTATTATGAAAAGCTGCCCTTGACTTACCGTTCTGTCGGACAAACAAATGTGGCCCATACGCAATGATTAACAGTCTTGCAAATCCAGCAGAGTCCCAAACTTGTACACACTGCTACACCTACACCAGCACCAGAGTGAAAGAGGTTCTACCCACCACAGGAAACAGCGTTTACAACGCTGTATGTACAACGCAGTGCCATTACAAAGCGGTCAGTACAACGACCGCGTTGTTACCATGCATACCATTACGACGCAAGTCATTACAACGACTTGCTGTAGGGGGCTTTAGGTGTTGGATTTTAAATCCAACACCTTCCATCCTGTTGCACAGACTGGAGTTGGAATAATAAATTATACTATTCCATACTCCAAAGCCCCCTACAGCAAGTCATTGTAATGACTTGCGTTGTAATGGTACGCGTGGTAACAACGCATTCGTTGTACTGATCGCTTTGTAAAGGCATGGGTTGTAAACGGTTGCGAAGTAACGTCATATATTCACCCACCCCACTCATAAAAATGTGGCACACACACACTATTATAACAGACTTGCACAACCAGCAGAGTCTCACACTTGAACACACACCTACACAGCATACGAGAAACTAAGATTCCACTCATCCAACTCAGCTGGTAATCCAGATTATTTTAGGCCATGTCAGTGTGCAGTAGTTGAAGCACTGAAAAGCCATTTCCTTACTACCAGTGCTGGAAACATTGTCCAAAACCTCATTTCTAGGTGTGGTTCTTGGAGATTTTCTTGCTGATTTATGAAAGTATAACAGGCAGGGCAAAAATTAAGACCGTCGGTCTGTTCTGACCTAATGAACACATTGTACATCAGCAACCATCCACGCCTGATTGATGTGGCTTTGTTTTACGCCACCTGTTTCTGACTCAACCAGACCTCTGCATTTTTTTACATCAGTGCATTACTAGCTCAGTCTACCTTTTTTGCATGTAGAGGCAATTTCCTTTCCCACCAGGGCCGGACTAGGAACCAAAACCGGTCCTGGCGAAGTGCTCGGCCAGACAGCCGGGGAGTTTGGGGTGCGGCTGAGCTGTTTGCCAGGGCCGGTTTCGGACGATTTTGTTACAGGGTCCGATATTGCATAGCTATGCAGCTATGCTGCAAAAGCTGCCCTGTAACAAAAGCACCCCCCCCCCCGGCCCAAAACCGGCCCCCAACCTGGCAGCCCACCTGGGAAACGGCCAGTTCCTGCTACGGCAAGTCTGGCCCTGTTCCCCACCATACCCTTGAACAGCAGTCATTTCAGTCTACAAACTGACGATGTACAGTGCAAGATTCTCCCAAACAGCACGTGCAGCATGGCATCAGCAGTGCAAGACCCTGACCAATACAACAGGGACAGCAATGGCAGTAACAGTGCAGCACTACATCTCGCACAGAAGAAGCATTTTAAGCTTGTCTGCCACAGAGAACAGGTACCATATGGGAATCAGGAGTGCAAGCTTCCCTCACATTTCCAAAGAGAACCATATTTCTGAAGTGAACAGGTATTATATCAGGATTAAGATGCCAATATCTATGCTAACCCTCATAAGCACTGTGGGAGGAAATTTAGTGGAAGGGAGATCATGGAGGAGGGTGGTCTGAGTTCTATTTATCTTTTCCCAGTAGGCTTCGCACTGCAATCTTCATGTGCCTTCAAACCTGGTGGTCACTCCCAAATTGAGTTAAACTCCTCCTCCACAGACCACCAAACTGACACTGAATGTTCTTGTCCCCCACACTTACCCACTGCTGAAGCCTGCACTGCCTGCTGTCCACTCAGCCCCAGCACCTGAGATGTACACACCCATAGTTGCCAACATTTGAAATTTCCCGGGACACTTTGCAGCACAGGGCTGCTGCAGATAGAAAGTTCTCGTTTGCGTTCCTTGGTGTAATAAAGAAGAACAGTTTATGCAACAATATTACAGTTTCCAACTTGCCGGGACTGTCCCTTCAAAAACAGGACAGTTGGCAACTATGAAACACCCTACCCTTCAATGGATAGGAGCTACTGGAGCCAAGAGCATTTCTGGCACAAAGTCACTCTTAGCATTGATTTTTCCATCATTCTCTGTCCAACTCATACTATTATCGGTCCTGGTCACTCTTAGTCTCAGCCACTCTCACTCTGAATCTCTTTCAGTCGTATGGTCAGTCTCTCTCTTATTCAGTTTTTTAATCCAAGGGCCTAATTACGAGTTTGGCGTTCCTACAGCGGACGGTGCAACGCGCCTTCCACTGTAGGACTGCCAAAACCGTGGTGCTACCACCCACCAGATTAAGAGTTAAATCCTGGTCTGGAGGGCAGTGCTGCGGCAGTCTGAAACCGACGGTCTGTCAGGCTCATAGAAGAGCCTCGCATGCAGACTGCCGCTGTCAAAGCGCTGACTGCACCTTCCTGCACAGTGTGGCATTTATGCTGCAACATTGAGTGGAGAAGTGTGGCTCAATGATTAGAGCGGCAGCCCCTGATGCAGCGGTCTAGCCCGGGACCAGGGTTCAATTCCCCGCCTCGGTGGGTCTTGGGCTAAAAAATTCCACGGACCTGATAATTCTCGCCTTGGTGCCTATTCCAATCATGGAGTCCCACTCTGCAACTCTGGGCAATAGCTTGCTTAATCTCCACAATGCTAAGGATACCTGGCCTCCACCTTGGGGGTGCCCAGGAGTGGATGCCTCACAGGGAAAGCCAGGATGGGTTCCACAGCGGTATTTGTACAAGTGCCTTGAGACCCTTGCGGGTGAGTAGTGCGCTATACAAGTATCAATTTACATATTTACATTACAACTGGGGGTGAAAACTCAGGGGGGTACTACATGTGCCACCTGCATACATTTCCTGGGCCAAGAGGTGGCAGGGGGCCCTATTAGGAACCCTTTAGTTGCCCCCTTTTCATGGCGGGCTCGATGCCATGCTTATGGTGGTGGTTTGGGAACTTGGAATATACTTGGCGCCAGCATATTCCTGCCTCAGACTGCTCTGCTGCAGGATTCTAGATCCTGGCAGTCTCACCGCCACACTTAGAATGTGGTGCACGGTGCCACAGTGTGGAGGCGGTGAGACCGCCACCACGAGTACGGCGGTCCCTACGTCTATTAGTCTCAGGCATCCTCCAAGTCATACTCACTATGCTCTCAATCTTAATCACTCTCAGTCCCAGACACTGTTGCCCTAGTAATTCTCAGCCACAGTCACCGTTTGTTAAAGTTCTCCTCAGTCTAAATTGCTCTCAGTCATTCTCGGTCCCAGTCACTTTCAGACTCATTCTCTTTCAGCTACTCTTATTCGTCCTCAAGTCCAGTCATGTTCAGTCCAACTCATGCTGAGTGTCTGCCACTCATCTGTCAGATTTAGTGCAAGCCATTATCAGTCAAAGTTACTATGCCTCTTATGGGTCTAGCACCAGTGGGCAACTGAATGCCGTATTTAGCAGCAGGGGTTTAGCCAGGTTTGAGAAATCACCATGCAAGACTTGAAATAGGTAGCAAGTTACAGAGGGGTGTTTTGACAGAATTACTTTCCTGTGATCCATAATCCCCCTTGGATATATACACTGGCACCATAAATAGTGTACACAGTGCAGTGGGGGTACATGGGTTTGAGCCAAACACAATATAGAGCTTGTGCAGTGGTAACTGGCATGTTGGGCATGTTACAAAGAAAACAAAGCACAGCAAGTACTTAAAGCATGCGAATGAAGTAGGGGGCAGAAGCATATTTAGACGCTGGGTGCTTATTTACTAGAGGTCGAAAACATTTTGAATGGGTAGGATGTTACTTTATGTGTTGCTTTGCATTTTAGGTTTTTTAGACCATTGACGAATGTTAATGAAACTACAGTTCCCAGAAAGCAATCTGTTTTTGAGAATAAGGCCAGGCACCTTTTAATTTGATCCCTTTTGTGAGTGTTGAGCTCATCTTATTTGCCCAACACATTTATTTATGCATCTTGTTCACTCAACACAGACTCTCCAAATAGCACACTACCAGATTTCTTATTTTGCTTTCTCCTCACCAAAACATAGCCAAGGGTGGTATTTGCAGTATTTAAAGCATACGCTCGATCCTAGAGCATTGAAGCGATCTACACGTGCACCAAATTACTTTATATGAGATTAAATTAGTTTTTTAAAGCACTGAGGGGGAGATTTTTAAAAAAAACACGCAGCGTAGTGCAGTCCCCAGCGAGGCTGCGCTGCATTGGGCGACATGGAGGGAGCAGGAGAGTGCCATATTTTTAGGTCTCGCCTGACCCAGCGCATGCGCTGGTCTGGCGAGACTTATTGAGAGGGCTCCAAAAAGTGCTACCAGGCCAGCCTAGAGCTACAGTGCATGTGCGCGGGCACGCGCGCCGCGCTTTACCACCATTACTTTCACTTTGATGTTTGATCTTGATCGCGATCGCGATCACTTTCACTTTCGCGGCCACACGCCCGCTTTGCATAGCCGATAGGTCTCGCTTTTGGGACCTTATAAATATTTAGTTATGCAACTGTTGCATAGCTAAACACTTATAAGGTGCCAAAGGCGAGACCTATTGGCTATGGCTGCCAATGCTTGTTAAAGATAGGGCTCTCTCCTCCACTTTCACTTGCACCAGCATTGATTTAAGCTGCCGTGCGCCATGCACACACCTTGACGCCGTAGTGCTAGGGTGTGTGCATCAGTGTAGCATAGGTTTGTACCATGTACAGATTTCACAGAGGGGTTCTGATGCATATGCAAGTGCCTCTCTGGCCACTGAGGCTTGTGGGATAGTGCCACCATACTTGCCACAGGTTATGCTATTGTGAAAAGCTGCCCTTGACTTACTGTTCTGCCTGACATAAGAATGTGACACATACACAATGATTAACAGGCTTGCAAATCCAGCAGAGTCCCAAACTTGTACACACTACTACAGCTACACCTACCACAGCACCAGAGAGGCGCAGATTCTTACCCCCCCCCACACACACTTTAGAAATCTGGTAATCCAGATTGTACCTCTTTCATGCCATGTCAACCAGAGTGCGGTCGTTGAAGCACTGAAAAGCCATTTATTTGAACCATTGCACAAAAAGTATTTTCTCTGTGGGATTCTGGGAGAATGTCTTGGTGATTTGTGAACATATCATAATAGGCAGTGCCAACTTTAAGACGGTCGTTCTGTTCTGACCTAAAGAACACCTGCATCGGCAGCCAGCCACACCTGATTGATGTGGCTTTGTTTTCCGCCAATTGTTTCTGACACAACCGGACCTCTGTGTTTTGTACTTCAGTGCGTTACTAGCTCAGTCTAGTTTGTTTGCATATAGAGGCAATATCCTTCCCCTCCATGCACTTGAACAGCAAAGTCATAACGTCTACATACTGACAGGGTACAGTGCGAGATTTCCCCAAACAGCACGTGCAGCATGACATCGGCAGTTCAAGAACCCCACCAATACAACAGGGGGAGCAAAGGCAGCAAGGGTGCAGCACTACATCTCGCACAGAAGCTAGAGGCATGGCAAGCGTGCCTGGCACAGAGAACAGCTACCATATAGGAATCAGGAGTGCAAGCTTCCCTCACATTTACAAAGAGAACCACATTTCCAAAAAGAACATGTACTATATCAGCATTAGGATGCCAATATCTTTGGTAACCTTCATGTTCACTGTGGAAGGGAAGTGAGTGGAAGAGAGGGGAAATGGGGGAAGGGGGTAGAAGGGGAGTGGAGTCTGAGCTCTCTTCATCTTTTCCCAAGTAGCTTCACACTGCAATCTTCATGTGTCTTCAAACCTGGTGGTCACTCCCAAACTGAGGTGCAATCTTCCACCACAGACCACCATAACTGACACTGACTTTTCTTGTCCCTCACTCGCTGACGAAGCCTGCACTGCCTGCTTTCCAGTCATCCCCAGCACCTGCGATGTACACACCATCCCCTTCAATGGATAGGAGCCAAGAGCATCTCCGGCACAAAGTCACTCTCAGCCCCTCTTAGCCTTGATTTTTCCATCATTCTCAGCACAAATCATACTATTATTGATCCTAAACACTCTTAGTCTCAGCCACTCTCACTGTGTCTTTCAATCTCATTCTCAATCTCTCTCGCTCTTAGTCAGTCTCTTTCTTAATTTATCCTAGTCTCGGGCATCCTACAAGTCATTTTCAATGTGTCACTCTCAGCCCCAGTCCTACTTATTTTCAGTCCCAATTGCTCTCACTCTCAGTCACTCTCAGTCCCAGACACTGTTAGTCCTAGTAATTCTTAGTCACAGTTGCCGCTGGTTCAAGTTATTCTCGGTCTTAGTTGATCTGAATCTCTGTCACTTTCAGCCTCAACCTCCTTCCGCAGCTCTTATGCGTCCTCAGGCCGAGGGAGGTTCTGTCCAACTCATGTTGAGTGTCCGCCACTCACTCTGTCAGACTTGGTGCAAGTCATTATCAGTCTCAGTTACTCTGCCTCCTATGGACCTATCACCAGTGGACAACTGAATGCTGTACGTAGCCGCAGCGAGTACAGCCAGGTTTGCGATGTCGCAATGCAAGGCTGGAAATAGGTAACACGCTACAGAATACATTTCCTGTGTCCTATCCCCCTTGGATATGCACACTGGCACCATAAATAGTTTACCCAGCTAGCTGGGTGTAAATGAGTGTGAGCCAAGCACAATAGAGAGCTTTTGGATTGGCAACTGGCATGGTGGACATGTTACAAAGAAAACGTTGGAGCACTCTACACATGCACCAAATTACAGACCATGAGATTCCATTTTTTTTTTAGACACCAAGGGTTTAGATGATTTGCCCAGACACACCAGCAGTGGCGGCTCCTCCACTAAGGCGGAGGAGCGTCACCCCACTGCTTGTTGAGCAGTGCAAAATAAAAATAAAAAGATAACCAAAAGTTATTATCATTTTATTTTTCTTTGCGGGACTCCGACTCCAGCCAGGTCGGGCGGAGGGTGCAGGAGTGGTTTGAACTCCTCTAGTGAGCTTGCCGGCTTGGCCGGCCCTCTGGGGCCATCCAAACAGTCATGCGCACTTGCCATGTTCTAGACCAGGGGAGAACTTGCCCAGCCTCCTAGTTACTGTCGGAGCAGCCATTTCGGGCTTGTATCTTCAAAGAAACAGAGTGTTTCATGTTCTATCTACGCACATTCGGTGGTGTCCCAAGTACATCACTTGCTGTACCAACGTGATATAGAATCACCTGGAGGGAGTAAAGAAGATCAGGTTGGTATAAACCCTGCGGAAAGGACTATGAAATGTGTCTTCAAGCTATTTTCACTTTCTTCAGTTTGCCTAAAAATTGAGTTGCATCAGCGCCTGTTGCTCCAATGTAGTTATGAGGAAGACATCGTCAATCACCAAGGTCAGGTCTCTACACGAACTGTGTGCAAGGTGATAATTGCAGGTACTGCTACTTTGGGATGGTGAGCAACATTCCGCAGCAGCCTCCGTTGTTCTGGTTTATGTGACGAAAACTAACCTGGTGCCACGGAAGTTGAGTGTATGGCTTGATCAGTGAATTTGGAGTAGTGTACACAAATCTACCCAAATTTTGGCATCTGCAAAGTTGTTCCTTTAAACATGTATTCATTCCATTTCTGTACAGCATTTGTGTGCCTATCATCCGTAGTGTGTAATCTCGATTGCTAGACACTCCACAGCAACAGCTTGCTTTTAATTAATGTGCATTCAGTGTTTAATTAATCAATCCCCATTTTTCATTGTTCTGTATATTATGTTAGTGTGCAGCAACCGTACACCATATACACCATGACGCTGTATGTCACAACAGTCTATGAGACTTTGCTCTGTGCCACCACACTATATGCCACTCCACTGTAAGACACTCTACTCTACGATACTGTATGCCCCTCCACTATATGACATTGTACTCCATCCACTTTATGCCACTCCACAACACTGTCCTCTACTGTATGCCACTGTACAACACTCTACTCCACTCTATGCCACTAAAGGACACCCCCGCCACTTCACTCCACTGTACTGTATACCCACTACTCCAATTTACTGCACTCAGCACCACTCTATGCCTCCCCACTTTACCACGCTCTGCCACACCACTCTACCACACTCTATTCCACTCTATGATACTGCACTCTACAACACCGTACTCCACTCTATGCCACTCCTTTCTATAACACCTACTCCACTCCATGCCACTTAACTCTACGACACTCTACTCCACTTTATTGTAGGTATGGCAAACCCACCAGGGTTCTTGTAAATAAAAGAATTTATTTTGCTAGAGGTGGCAGAGGTAGATGGATTATGTCTCAAAGCCTGCTGGATCATGTGAATGTGGCACTTTGATGTGATTCTCCACTAGAACAGCAATTCAGCGGGGAACACTGTTGTGCTTTCTTATGATTTGAGCAGGAATATTCATTGTGGGGCCTGGGAAACCAATATTGAGGGCTTCAAACCCTAGCAAGGTGCATCTCTATTATTATATTCCATATGGTTTCTAGGCAGACAGTAAGCACGTACCAGCATGACAGTCAATTCAACATTTGCTATTCTCTGTCTTAGACAGCAGACCTATCATTAGAAGATGGGTTATGGAATTCTACATGCCAAGCATGACTCTAGTTTCCCTTTTTTGATGATGTTGGCTTCAGGCAGCAGTGGTTTGCATTATTCCTTCCTTTCTTTCTTTTCTTTTCTCTTCCTTTTTACTTTCACTTTTCACTCTCCTGTTTTACTCCCACATCCCTTCCCTCAACTCCCCTTTCTTGCCAGTCCACCAATGAGTTCTTCTTTCCCATTTCTACTCCACACACCTTTCTCGCTTTACTCCTTTTTAACTCCCTTCTCCTCTGTTTTCCTTTCCCACCTGTCTGTTTTTCCTTCCCCTGTCCAGCTCAATATTGCTTTCATTTTGATTTCCTCAGTTTGATCCTCTTTCGTCACCATCCAATCTCTATCAAATCCACCTCCTATTTGACCTTCTTCCTCCATATCCTTCTCCCCCCATGTTTCATGGTTGTTCCCTAAGGGACTGTTACTAACTTCGCACGAGATAGATATATAATGCGCTTCTATGGAGCTTCCATAAACGTATTAGCAGTGTTCTGAGCGGTTGTCAGGTTTGAATACCAATAAATAACATTCTGTTAAGATAACTAGAACCCCATTGCATAAGCTGTGGCCCAGTAATATCATCGTAAATCACATAAAATGGGATTCAAATCAGAAGGAATTATAGTGTAGTTTCTGATCCAGATAACATCATACAATATAACTTAAACAACATGTGATTACTGTGTCTGGTGATAGAGGGCAGAGGTTGTTGTGTTAAGTTTCCAAGTGCTGTTCATAACAGGTTCGTTTTTCACTTTATTCTGGTATTCGTTTTACCAATCTTAGAAGGATGGAGAGCTAAGTTGGTACTGCAGGGATTCAGATTTATGATCTGAAGAGTACCAGAAGTCAGCTACAAAGTTTTCACTCATTGAACCATCTTGCCATTGTCAGGTGAGGATGTGTGTGAGGAAGAGAGTAGGCTGATTGGATAGCATAATGAGTGTGGCAGTGCCACATGACTGATGACAAGAGGGGATGACTGATGGGACAGGTATGGGCATCTTGCGTAGGTGGTTTATGAAACGGTGTGGGAGTGGAGGGTATTGCAGTACAATACAGATAACAGGAATCAACCTGGAATGCCTAATAGAGTGGTTGAGAGGTGGGGCAAGAGAGAGGAGGGAATGGACCACTGGCGAGGGCAGGTGTTGGATGACACAGAAGGCGTGACTAGAAGGATTGGAGAAGATAAGGTGATTTAAGGGCAAGGAGACTTGGTGGCTTAACTGGAGGGAAAAGAGGTTGGATACCAGGAGTGGACAGACTAAGGCAAAGGGGTAGTGAGCAATCTGATTTCGGCTGCATGTGGGGCACCAGAGGACAGCAATTGATGATGGAATGGGTGGTCGAAGGGAGTGGAAAACACAAGAGGGTTGGGTGGTGATGCAGCGCGGAGGACAAGATTTGCATATTCTCCTTGTCACAGATTCTTATTCACAACAGCTCATTCATACACTCATTCATTGGTGAGGCCCATAACACCAACACACTCGTCATTCAACCAAACTCACTCTAATCTGTACACAGGAGAATAAGGCACTGGACATGTAGTTACCTCATTACCTATCAGGATTAAATTGCATTTACATTGTATACACCTTCTACATATACATCTTCAGAATCCTGACCTTAACATCAAGGCACTCCACCACTTGGTCAATGGACCGATTAGTTGGACTGGTTGATGGTGAACTAGAACCCGCTAAATCACAATTAAAGCCTGGGAAACATTTGGCACTCTGTAATTAATTAGAGAACCACAAACTTATTTCTTATTATTTCAATTGTTATTTATCTAATCAATAAAAACTTCTTACGTGTGCATTTATTAACTACAGCTCATAATATTAATTTTTAGTTTTATTAAAGAGTAATCAAACATTTAGAAAATAATAATTAATTAGGAAAAATGCAATTAGTCAGTTACCAATTAGCAAGCGATGATGGTCTCAGATCAAATAGAGAGTTCTCAGGTAAAATTCCCTGGACAGGCTGTCTGACCCACAGCAAAGGATCAAACCGTCAGGCAGAAATATAGGATGCACAACAAACTCTTCTCCCAAAACGCCAAATAAACCCAAGGCAAACCAACGGATCAATACCAGCTCAATGTAACCCAACGCCACGAATGATCAACCCAATAGACTACACCCAATGGCGGATGATGGCTTCTTATACCCTTTTTCCCTCTTACTTCATACTAACACGGCAACATTTACGGGCAGAGAAAATGTTCTGATTGGACGGTTCGGGGTTATCTGTAGGGTGTTGAAAGTTTTCTCAGCACAAAACCGGTTCTTCATGATGACTTGGCATGAGAAGGTGCAAATTGTTATGTTTTGTTCGGGCTCCCACGCGGGGACAGCGAATGTAGCACTTCAAGGAAAAGAAGTCATCATTTCACAGGTTCTGTTTTGTCCTTTCCACTGTTCTCACATAGTCATGTATTTGGCTGGCAGTCAATTCCAATTCCTGTCCTTGGTAGGGAACGCGGTGTCAGAAGTTCAGGCTACTTGGTGATCTCCAGAGCCATCTGGGCATGCGCAGAAATCATCGCGCTCACATGGTGGCATCTACTTCAGAGAACGCCATCTTGGGTACTGCGACCTAGTAGGCCCAAATGCCAACTTAAGCAAAAATAGACATTAAAATATAGAAATGAAGATGCTAATGTTTAATCCCACACTAATACCATTATATATTAGTATTTTCCTAGGTTTGGCAACATTTAAAGCAATAATACTTACCATTTGCTGAATTTACAGCACAGACAATTTAATTAATTAATTATTCTGCCATGCAATTAGCAATTTAGCCCCACGTGCATCTCGTGTTTATCAAGGTGCAAAAGTTGATTAATAAATTTTCACTGCAAACATGTTACTTAAATAAATTTTTAGAATGATTACGTAATTAGTTAAATGCAAATTAGAGGAGGTATACAACATTTTGTTTTACCTGCTCCATCAATCCCCCCTTCGGTGATTTTTAAACATCACCACTACTCACTAATTTCACTAAATTTATCTACAGAAATGGTTTTATTCAGTTCCACTTGCATTTGTTAGTTTAAATCATAGTGCTCTCCATACTGTTTTCTTTTGTTTTCTTGTACACATTATCTTGCAACTCTTCTAATTCTATTTCTTCTATCTCTCTTTCGCTTATTTCTTTCTCTTTCTTTTTCTTGTTTTCTCTTTTTATCTTCTTTTGTAATTTTCTTCTTTTTATGCACAAACACCCTAATCTCAATATTAACACTACAATAATCACAAAGGTCACAGGTATCAGTATTTTTCCCACATAGGTGCTACCTAGTTTTGTTAAAAGATTCTTAATAGTGGAAAAAACGTTTCCAAGTTTCTCCCACACACCTTCAACCTTCATTGGAACATTTTCGTCATGCAAATCAGTTATATTTTTAATACATTTCTTCAGGTTCTGACTTTCGTTAGGAATATAAGTACAACAATGTTGTACTTTTAGAATTCCACAGACTCCTCCCTCTTTTGCCAATAAAATGTCAAGGGCAAGTTGATTTTGCATTACCATAGCTCTCATGGCAAACATTTCGGTATTTACCATTAAGAAGCCTCCAGCTGTGCTTGTTAATAAACAATCCACAACTGTAGACAATTTTCTAATTTTATGTGCATTCAGAGATATTCCAACTCCTGGTATCAGTGCTCCAAAGATATCCCCAATAATTTCTGACCAACTCTCCCTCCTTCTACGTGTTAGTTGTCTACCTATATCATGCAATCCGTCATTTCCCCTTTCCACGTGAAATATTTTTGGAAGGGCCTACATAACAAGTCCTGTACCAAGGGTCCGGCAACCTATAATAAGCTCTGTTCCCACAAATGTAATATATTCCAGGGAATACTGGATCTTTTCTATCTTTAAATCCCCATTCTCCTATGATTCTGTATAAATCATGGCACTCATTTGCTCCTACAAAATAATTATCATATACAGTATTATCTCTACTTATGCATAACTTCCCTTTCCGGGGGCCAATCTAAAGCCATTGCTGGGTTTGTTTCTCCCTTTAAATGATTTTCCTTCCCAACATCCCGAAATGTTGTTTCCATCTTTTCCCCAGTCACCCTCTTTTACATTTTAATTCTCCTCTCCTCTACCATATTCAGGAAAGTTTTCTCTTCTTTTCTTAAACTACAAGTAAGGTTATTCTTAAACACTTCTTCTAAAGTTAATTCTCTTTTCTCTAGGAAGAATTCACCAATAGTTTTACCAGGCTTCACCCTGTTTAATTCAGGAACTACAGGAATTTGTGAGAAAATATTATCTATATCAGTATAATAGTATTCTAATTTTCCTGTTTTATAAAACAAACTGGCTAAAACACTACAAGTTATCCCATATGTCAAAGGAAGGTGATGATAAGTGACACCTTCTGATACAGATGCAGGTAACTGCATGCATACTTAGAAGTCTCTAACATCCATTGTTTTTACATATTCGTACAGCAATTTTGAAAAGACATTGTTAGAAAAATTATTTATAGACTTATCTTTGTGAAAATCTGTTCTATCTACCAATTTTTTGACATGACTGTCATTTGCCTTTTCATCATTATTTCCATTTACTGTGTGTCCACCTATATCTTCAAATGTTACTCTAAATGAAATTGTTATTGTCAATATAATTCACACACGCATTAATAATCCTGTACAACAAAAACACATTTTACACCATCTTCGGAGAAATCCACATGTTGAATTTCTAGTCTCATTGTTTGCGATTTTGGTAATGATCAGTGTCTTTTGACTTAACCTCTTTCTTCAACGATTTACCTTTGTCTAAACCTAAGGCCATAGTTGCCTACTTGGTTCTTTTCTGGTCACGTGTCTTGTCCGGGTTTTAATTCTTTTCGATTTCTTTTTGTCATTCAATCCATGTGTGAATCATCCTTATCTTTAAGTTCACAGTCCTTGTTCAGAATTTCCTGATCATCCGTTTCTTCTCTAGTGTCAGACAAGATAACTCTCAGGATTTCCGAATCTTCTTCTTCTTTGTGCACCTCTTGCACTGTCACTCTTAGACTTTCTTGGCTATCAACTTCCTCTTGTATATCAGGAAGTGCCACATACGTCCATTCCGGTGACTTGTACTTTAGGTTTGGTTTCTTTATCCTCTTTGTGCTTTGCAAGTGCTTCTGATCTGTGTCCTTTTGTTTCTCTTGACTAGACTCTTCATTCGCTTGTTCAGCATTATCAGGATTTATTCTGGTCAGTCGGTATCTCAGCCTCTTGATTTTGTTGGGCCAAATATCTTCTTTCAAAGGCCTTTTTAATTTAGTTCCTTTCCTTTCTCGCACTGTTTTCCAAGCTCTTTTCCTCAAAATTCTTCCACCTTTACTCTCTGTTTCATTTTCTTCTATTCTGTCTCCGTCTGGATTTCACTTTCTTTGGATTTTATCCTCAATATTTCAGGTTCACTGTCTGTATCTATCCCTCCTCGTGTTTCTTCCTCACAATCTTCCTGCTAACTATCTGTCCCTTTTTCTACCTGCGTGTGTCGTGTCCCCACAACTCCTCGGGGTTCTTCCGCAATTACTTCACCCTCACTCTCTGTATCTAATTCCTCACCTTCTATCTCTATGATTTCGGGGGGAATTTCTCTTGTGCTTGTACTCAGGATTTCGTTTCCAAAGATTACTTGTTCAGTTCTTCCAGTATCTTGATTTGTTCTTTCTTGTATTCCCACTGGTTCTGTCTCAGATTCAGAGCTTGTATCGGAAATTTCAAGTTGTCTTCTCAGTGGTATATTTTCTTGTCCAACAATTTCACTTGGACCCTCTTCCCCTGTTTCTGGGTTCCGTTTTGTTCTCGTTTCTTCCGATTCTGATTCGGAACTAGTATCTGATACTTCTCGTTGTTCCTATTCAGATTGATCTTCCGGATTTGGGACTCGAAGAGTGTGACTGGCATTAATCCAGTTCTTCACCCTTGCACACTTCACAGCAGTTGTTGTTGTCAGAATCACTTGTCGTGGTCTTCCCCAGCGTGGAACCAGACAATTTCTTATTCGGTGTACCTTTGTGCGGACCCAATCTCCAGGACTCAAGTCATGAGCTGGCTTCTTTTCAAGAGTGGTCGCATCTGGTCCAACCTGATGAAACACAGAATGTACGATATCAGCCAATCCTTTGCAATAATCAAAGACAAAGTCATCAGATATAGGCAGCAATTTGTTGACAGGAATGAAAACATGTCTCATTGCTCTACCCATGACAATTTCATGGGGGCTCAGACCCGGTTTCCTATCAGGAATTGATCTAAGGCTCATTAGAACCAGAGGCAAGACATCTGGCCATTTTAGACCTGTGGCCAAACACATTTTTCCCAATCGGTTCTTTATGGTGCCATTCACCTGTTCTACCACTGCAGAAGCCTCTGGTCGGTAGGCACAATGCAATTTTTGTTGTTTTAATGCTTCACAAATCAATTGTATAATTTCGTTCTGAAAATGTGACCCTCTATCTGTTTCAATCGTTACTGGAAAAACTGGTTTCCAGCGATAATCTCACGTTAGCCAGTTAGCGCTAGGATTTTTATCGCTATTGAGATAAGCGTTGCTAATAGCACGCTATCTCATCGATAAAATGCGTGCTAGCCGGCGATAATTATCATAGCGCTAAGTGCGCTTTGCGATAATTATCGCCGGTTGTTGTAAATATGCCCCTTAATTCTTCAGATGTTGATCCTACAGGGGTTGTCGCTATTCTCATTTTATCTGACATTCCCTCTGGGGTTTCAGTCGCTGATTCTGTTGCCATAGGTGTTTTACTTGCTGGACTTTGATTTACAGTTAAATTTTTAGGGGTACTTAATCCTGATATTCCTGCAGTAACCTTCCACTCATTTTCTCCTGAACTACTCCTTTCTTTCTCCTTTTGCACACTGCCATTATATGGAACCGTTAAACAATGCTCACTATCATTTTTGTTTATCAAAAACAGGTATCACTGGTCCTATAGTTACAGGCACAGTCACTGCTTCCATATTCTTTGTTAACTCTCTAATCTTTTCAGTTAATTCCAGTGTAGTTCCAGTTAATTCTGCAGATTTTTTGTTTTCAATTCTTACTGTCTGTGTCCCTTCCGCATCTTTAAACTGATTATTTTTCCCAAAATTATTCGGCATTTGTTCAAATTTTTTATTCGTTACAGTCTCCTGTGGTGGTGCACTTGGCGTCATCAGCGCAGAATCGTGTTGATATGGAGGGGGGGTTTTTATAGAACATGTTCTCCGGCACTTCATCCTCTGATTCACTCACTCCATATCTGTAGCCTTCTGACCCTGTGTTATTTCTCTTTTCTGTGCATTTTCTGCCACTCATCTCTCCTGCATTTCTCAAAGGAAACATACTATCTGTCATGCTTGCATTTCGCCATCTTTTCATTCTGTCATCATGACTTTCTTGACCACAATGTCTACCAAATATATAATTATACCTTCTCCCACACTGATGCCTTTCCCTTTCATACATCTCTTCTTCCCATTCAATCAAAGCCTCAAATTGGGTAGGTCTGGGTTTTCGGTTCTAATCTCATCATTCTATCTCTTAAATTTCGTAGTACTGCCAAACTAAATGAACCATTTTTCGGAAACGCTAACACTCCATCATCTTTGGTATACTTTGCCCAATTCTCCAACCAAATACATATATGATAACCATATTTCGCTACCATAAAAGATTCAGGCGTTTTCAGTGGAGGAAGTATCTGTCCTTCCCTAGTTACAATTGGCTTATCCTTTTTAAATAGGCCTTTGATTTTTCCAAACCATGATGTTTTCTCCTTTTCAGGGTAGTACATAATTTTTATTTTCAAAAGTTCTTAATCAACTTATGCTTCGCAAATTCCCTCTCTATGGCTTCTCCTTATTCTGAACAATCCCAGCACGACTCACACTAATGCAGCAATCCGGAGCGTCTACGTCACTCTGGTATTTCTCCAATCCCAGCGCGACTCACACTAACGCACCAATCCTGTACATCTACGTCACTCTGGTAATTCTCCACTCCCAGCGTGTCTCACACTAACGCACTAATCAGTGAACGCTTCGTCTGTCTGTAGCTGACCAATCCCAGCGCGGTCTTTCTGACGTCAGTCTCCCTCACTACTCCTGCTCTTGCTGACCCCTCCTTTATAAAAAATGTCAGCAAACTTTTCTTACGTTTTCTTTAATCAAAACCTGTTAGAAACAACATAAAACATCTCCAATGCCCGTTTCGCTAAACCAAACAGATAGCTTTTATTAATTTATGCAAGAATTCTGTCTTTCCAGTAGGCAACGCTCACCTCTAGCCTACCACAGAATTTTCCGTTACGCCGATAAAGTAGCACTTCCCTCTACCTTACCCTTCTATCAAGCAAAAGGTAAACCTGTTTCTCTGGGGATAAAACACATGTGGAGACTACAATGCTCCTGAGAATTAAGGCCAGAGTTTCATAGAGAACCTATTACTATACCATTCACACACATTCATACAGACATTTCCCTAACATAACACAATTCCGTGTTATCACAATTCTTGAAACCAGACAATGTTCAATTCCATGTGACTTCTCTTGCCACATAAATCCACTCCCTACTTCCCGGAAGCTTCAAATTTCCGACTACACTTAACATAAACAATACTCAATATAAAGTGTTAAACATAAATCGATAATCACCAAACCAATACAATAATAACCATCCTCTGCTATCAAGAAATCTGATGCAGCGCGGAGGACAAGATTTGCATATTCTCCTTATGTCACAGATTCTTATTCACAACAGCTCATTCATACACTCATTCATTGGTGGGGCCCATAACACCAACACACTTGTCATTCAACCAAACTCACTCGAATCTGTACTCAGGAGAATAAGGCGCTGGACATGTGGGTACCTTATTACCTATCAGGATTAAATTGTATTTACATTATATACACCTTCTACATATACATCTTCAGAATCCTGACCTTAACATCAAGGCACTCCACCACTTGGTCGATGGGCCAATTAGTTGGACTGGTTGATGGTGAATTAGAACACGCTAAATCACAATTAAAGCCTAGGAAACATTTGGTATTTTCTGTAATTAATTAAAGAACCACAAATTCATTTCTTATTATTTCAATTGTTATTTATCTAATCAATAAAAACTTCATACGTTTGCATTTATTAACTACAGCTCATAATATACATTTTTAGTTTTATTAAAGAGTAATCAAACATTTAGAAAATAATCATTAATTAGGAAAAATGCAATTAGTCAGTTACCAATGAGCAAGCGATGATGGTCTCAGATCAAATAGAGAGTTCCCCGCATTCTCAGGTAAAACTCCCTGGACAGGCTGTCTGACCCACAGCAAAGGATCAAACCGTCAGGCAGAAATATAGGATGCACAGCAAACTCTTCCGCCAAATAAACCCAAGGCAAACCAACGGATCAATACCAGCTCAATGTAACCCAACGCCACGAATGATCAACCCAATAGACTACACCCAATGGCGGATGATGGCTTCTTATACCCTTTTTCCCTCTTACTTCATACTAACACAGCAACATTTAGGGGCAGAGAAAAATTTTCTGATTGGACAGTTCAGGGTTATCTGTAGGGTATTGAAAGTTTTCTCAGCGCAAAACCGGTTTTTCATGATGACTTGGCATGGGAAGGTGCAAATTGTTATGTTTTGTTCGGGAGCAGCGAATATAGCACTTCAAGGAAAAGAAGTCATCATTTCACAGGTTCTGTATTGTCCTTTCAGCTGTTCCCACATAGTCATGTATTTGGCTGACAGTCAATTCCAATTCCTGTCCTTGGTAGGGAACGCGGTGTCAGAAGTTCAGGTTACTTGGTGATCTCCAGAGCCATCCGGGCATGCGCAGAAATCATCGCGCTCACATGGTGGCACATCTGCTTCAGAGAACGCCATCTTGGGTACTGTGGCCTAGTGGGCCCGAATGCCAACTTAAGCAAAAATAGACATAACAGTAAATAAAATATAGAAATGAAGATGTTAATGTTTAAACCCACACTAATCCCATTATATATTGGTATTTTTCTAGCAGTGGCAACATTTAAAGCAATAATACTTACCATTTGATGAATTTACAGCACATACAATCACAAAGCAACATAAATCATGCAATTCTACTATTTCATCACAATCTAAGATTAGTTTGCGTACCATAGTTAATTAATTAGTTTTTCTACCATGCAATTAGCAATTTAGTCCCATGTGTATCTCGTGTTTATCAAGGTGCAAAAGCTGATTAATACATTTTCACTGCAAACATGTTACTTAAATCATTTTTTTTAATGATTACGTAATTAGTTGCATGCAAATTAGAGGAGATATACAAAATGTTGTTTTCCCTGCTCCTTCAGTGGCAGGCAGATGAAAAAGAGGTTTGACAGGAGGGCATATGTAACCAGGGGAGTACTTGTGACACGATTTGGTGTACATCATGTTCATTTATAGAATTTACTGCTGTAACTATGTAAAATATTTTCCACTTCCAGCACATTTGTATAGAAAGCTGAAGCTGCATATCAAAATCAAAGGAGTCTTATACAGCAGCATTCAAAGACAGGGAACAGAGCTGTGTGCCTCAAAATAGTGAAGTGGCCACAGCACACGCCCAGTGTCTTATATTAACACGGAGGAGGGTAAGTACTACTTGGCAGCTAGCCTTGCCTGTGAATGAAACCTCTAAAGTGCCATTATACCATGATCCGTTAAGCTTGGATTACAAGAAGCTCCCCTCCAAAGTAGGTGTTCAGTGCGAGTAACCAGATTCTTGGACTCTCTCACTTGGTCACAAGGTCCCAAAGAAAGTGGTGGCAAATGTCACGGCTTCCGCGGCTGGACACACTGATGTAGCTGCTGATCAGCTACTAGGACAGTTGTCAGTCTCTAATAGCCTCTACAATTAGATTGTACTAGGTTTTATTTTATGTTTTTTCACTGTGAGAGGGAGTAGTGGAGCAGGAACAGTAGTTGCATACTTTTTAACCCTTTTGCTATTGACGTTTATAAATAAAAAGGCCATGTACAGTGTGGGGTTGGCCTGTGTGCAGCGGGGATGTTGACTGTAGGTCGCTCAAGGGGATTAGGCATATGCACAACTTTAAATATGATCAGAACAACCCAGAAATTCACTGGAAAAAACAAAGATTAAAGTGACATTATAGTTGGGTATTAAAATATTATAAAAACAAATGTTTTTTTAAAAAACAATGACATTCCCAAGTTAGTTTACTGAGATAAATAAATTGACTTCACTAACGACATGTTGGATGAGATAATTGATTTTATGTATACCTATATATGTACATGTAGCTGCCCAATTCTTTTTTGACAGCGCACCACTCCTTAATGAAATGACCCTGTGCTTACTTCTGTTCTCCCTCCTTAATATGCATGTGATCAGATGTCACACACATAACAGATGGGGCACAAATGGATTCCCTAGCCCCTCCCAGATTCATTGAAAAATGTAGCTTGTGAGCGGGGGTATAGAAGGGGTTATGGGCAACTATTGCTGGCATCAACTCCTCCCTACCCACCATCACCAGCTGAAGGCACTGTTTTTCTGCAGAGTAAGGCGGATGGAAGAAAGGGTGCAAGAAGCAGCTCAGCTCCACCCATTAACCCTCCTACCACCCAACCAGAAAATGCGGATTAGAACAGGGTGGATGAGGATTGTTCCTCGCCCCTCCTTCCAAACCCCACTTCCGGATTCAGTTTTAGAGAGCTCCTTTGTCGCCCAGCGCTATGCTATCTGTAATCTGCAGTATCCTTAGAATGTACTCCTCACCGTCCCTCCCATCACCCTTGTCCACAGAGAGCACTTAAATGTCTTTGCACAGCACCTTTTCACAATCCTCAAACCTTATCCACTTCTCTCTCTCTGTTCCTGTCAAAGACTGCACCAAGGATCTCTTGAAAACATTCATGCCCACCATCATTGCTTCTCCCCACAGCTTGTTATAGTATCTCTCACTCACAATATCATTCATCTGCATTATTTTGAACACCACTTGTTTTCCAGCTACTTGCAACAATATTGGAGCATAGCACTGTTAGAGATATGGGTCTCTACTTGGCAGAGGTATGCACCTTGTTCAAGTAGGGATCCTTCCTTCTAATCAGGTTAAGGGGGATTACACTTCTAAAATAACCCATGCTCACTCCCTTGGTAGCTTGGCAGTAGCAGTCAGGCTTATCTCAGAGGCAATGTGTAAATTCATTTGCACATAACACACAGTACTACAGTGAAACTACTACAAAAGGACACCCCACCAGTTTTAGAAAAATAGCCCCTATTTATCTGTCTAAAACAAGACCAAAATGATAAAAACTCCAAAATATAGCAATCCAAATATTAATATTGCAAGAGTAGCCTTTAGATACAGTGCCTTTAAGTCGATAACTCTGGCCAGGGTTATCACGGTGCTGTGAACAAACAAATCCAACAGTTCAGGCCGACCGCAGCATTGCCTGCCAGCTACGGTGTCGGGGAAACAGTACTTTGGAAATGCCTGGTGTTGTGGACCCTGCGATGAGCTCCACAGAGGCAGCGGCAGGCGGTGGTCCCTGAGGTCAGTGGCAGAGTCATCGGGCCCTTGGAGTCACACGTGTTGCAGATCAAACTCCTTAAGGTTGAAGTTAGAAGCTCTGGCATCGGCAGGTGTAGGGGCTGTGGTGGGAAGTGGAGAGGTGCGGTGCCCTCAGGTCGTGGTGCAGGCAGTGGCTGGGTGATGGCATAAAACGGTGTCGGTGAGACCAGGACAGTGGTGCAAAGTGGAACAGTGTTCGGCGCTGTGCTGGCAGGTCACAGTGCAAGAAGCAACATCGTCGTTGCTGAAGCGCTGTTGTGAGTAGACGGTCCGGAGTCGATGGCACCGGCGGGCCAATGCTGCAGTGTGGGATGGGGCAGTGCATCAAGCAACTTGCAAGTGGTGCCCCCAGGCTACGGTGCGGGCAGCATCAATGTCAGCGTGGAGTGACATCATTAGGGATACCAGGACGGTGTTGTGAAGTGAGGCGGTGTGAGGTGCGGTACCTTCAGGTCATGGTGCAAGCAGCTGCTTGGTGGCATCGTCGGGTGGCATCGTCAGAGAGACCAGGGTTGCAGTGCGAAGTAGGGCGGTGCTCTCTGCAGTGCCAAAAGGTCACGGAGCTGGCGGTGGCATTGAAGGCATTGGGGGATTTTTCCTTGATGGCAGCTAAAACACACAGTTCCCTATGCGGGTATCCAGAAGATGGTGAAGTCTTTGGTGTGCCTGAGACTTCCAACAGGAGGCAAGCTCTAATTTAAGCCCTTGCTGAACCTTTAACAGCAGGATTCAAGAAAGTCCAGTCAGGTCCAGTCTTTCAATGCCCAAGACAGAAGCAGCAACTGCAGGCCAACCCAACAAAGCAACACACACAAAGGGGCAGTACTCCTCCTGACAGCTCTTCCAGCTCTTCTTCTTGGCAGGGTCCTTAGTTTAAAAGTGTTCTTAAGTTCTGGTGTCAGGGGCCCAATATTTATACTACTTTTCATCTTTGAAGTCTTTAGCAGAAAGTCTCTGTGGCTCAGTAAAAACCAGTTCTGTCCTCCGTGGTCCAGCTTGACTACAGGAGATGGAGACAGCATTGTGGAAGTTAGCCACGGTCTATTCGGGTGCTGGTGCCAACTCCTCCCACCACTCTAGCCCAGGATGCCTCATCAGCATATGCAGGGCACACCTCAGCTCCCTTTGTGTGAGTGTCTAGAGTGAATACATGAACCAGCCCCTGTCAGTCTAAAACCAGAAGGTGAATCCACAAATAGGCAGAAGCACTCAGGATGGTTCAGTAAGAAAATACCCACTTTCTAAAAGTGAATATTTAATGAACAATGGTTCAGGTGTGGCCTAAAAAGGTCCAAGAGTAAGAGGGGTGACCCAGAGAGGGGCCCTGTTTTCTTTCTTTAAGAAAAGATTAAATCAATTCAGTGTGGACCAAAGTATGAGTCTGTAGAGGGTCATTTAGGTCACAGAGGTGACGAATATTTATTTCCACTAAATCAATAATCACCCAGGCGGTTTCCCATACTGCCCAGCTGCTCCAATTTAATTAGGTTTGAGTTTCCTACATCCAATCACCCGGAGCTTCTAAATAGCCTTCATCCCCGACTTGCGCACTGGATTTTTCTTTTAAAAACAACCGATTCTTCCAATACAACTTGCTCACTTTGTCCTGAAGATGAACTCCAATAATTGGGTTCGAAACGCCGTCGACCACTCCACAACATGATTTCCGTTAAAAATTGCATAAATCACTTACGGAATACTACTGTATTGTTGTCAATGCGATGTGTTTTTAAAAATTCACCATCACTATTTCATATCACGCTTTCCATTTTTGTGAGCACCCTATAATTGATTTCGTGGAAATAAATATTCGTCACCTCTGTGACCTACATGACCCTCTACAGACTCATCCTTTGCTCCCTACTGAATTGATTTCATCCTTTCTTAAAGAAAGAAAACAGGGCCCCTCTCTGGGTCACCCATCTTACTCTTGGACCTTTTTAGGCCAACCCTGAACCATTGTTTGTTAAATATTCATCATTACACCAGGTTCACATATTGGGGTACCCTTGTTTCCCAAAACCACTTTCTAAAAGTGGCATTCCCAAACACACCATTTAAAAACCACCTTTACTAAAAGGTGTATTAATAAATTCTGAGTTCAGAGAGCCTAAACTCCAAATCTCTAGCTGTTCTCAATTGAAAGTTACTCTTGTGAAATGTTACAAGGCAGCTTCAATGTTAGCCCATAGGAGAGCTAATCCTTACAATAGTGAAAAACGAAATGCACAGTTTTTCACTATCAGGAAATGTAAAAGACACTACTACATGTCCTACCTTTCACATACACTGCACCCTGCCAATGAGGGTACCTTGGGCCTACCTTTGGGGTGCCTTACTTGTAAGCTAAGGGAAAGTTGTGGCCTGGCAAGTGGGTGCACTTGCCAGGTCGACATGGCAGCTAAAAACACTTGCACTTTAGCACTGGAATAGCATTGAAAAAGGGCGCAGAGACACTAAACTAGCACAAATGAAGTCGAGAATACCATAAAAAACAGGAGGTCAGAAAGCACAAAGATGGGGGAAACACGCCAAATGATTTCAGGTCTAATAGGCACTCAGTCACAGCCCGTCGTCGTTCACTGTGCTATTGAACTACACACTTTGATATATTACAATGTCCCTCCCTCTCAAACACATACACAGCCACTTGCATCACCTGCTCAAAATAACTCTCATCTCTTACCACACGTTTGTCTATGCATTTTACACCATATAATGATAACTTTCAGCTGTTTATACTACTCACACCTTCATTCATTCACCTTCAACCACTGCAACAACATTTGTGTGAAATGAACTGCAGGACCCCTCACTCGCCACTTTCCTCACTTTCTTTATCACTGGAAATTCTACTGACATAACGCATGGTTACTTTGAAATAATCAATATGAGGGAGTGAGATGCAAAAATGTGGGTTCACTCTGCTTCCTTAGGTAATAGAAAATATCAAAAGGAGTGGGCCCACACCATTCTTAAAAGTTTGTGTCTCTTCTAAAATTAGTAGTGAGACCCTCAGCAATTATTTCTTTCAGTGGTATGTGTTCTCCATCAAAGCACAACCTTCTACTTACATCTCTCTTACTGCAAACTTATAATCGCTTAGAACCTTTACCTAAGCTACTTGTATTACTCATTCAACACATCCATTTGCAAAGCAGCAGCCACTCATCCACAGCATCTACCAATGCTCATATATTAACACCTTACCAATATATACACTTATGCTCATTCAACATTCTCCAATGCATAGAGGCAACATTGGAGAAAATGTGGCCTTGGGCTTCTCGTTGTTTATACCAAAGCTCCGAACAAGCTGCGATAGAGAATAGCTGAGTTGCAATTTCTCAACAAAAATAAGCATGCTGTATGATCCATTTGAAGAAACCCGAGCATAGACTTGCTATTTATTATTTTAGCTAAAGCTTAACATAGTACTTAGAAATAGCTTGAGGGTGTTAGGATGAACAGAACTAAACAGCCATGTTGGAGACTTTCTTATTGTTTTTGCTGATCATGACATGCTTTGTTGTTTTCCTTTTTGCATCCAGTGTAGTTATCATTCATATTTTATGCACCAGGATGGATTTTAAAATAAATATTTTACATACGTATCCTGCTTCTTAGTGCAATTTTGAGTGTGTTATTTATTTACGAAAGAGGGTTTGGAGTTCCACTGTGTCCCTGAAGCTATCTTGTAGGGCTGCAATCCAAATTGATTTCTAATTTTTTATTGGGTCTTTTCGGTTAGAACTCTGAACCCTGTGGTTCTGGGTGGGGGCCGTCAGACCGTATAAAATCAAACCCCTCTCCGGCGACTTGGTGTTACTTGTATCACTCTGCCATCTATATTGTCCACAACATTCATCCACCTTCACAAAACAACCATGTTGCATTAGTCACATGCTAAACCATTTACTCACACCATCCACTCAGAACATAACTCACCTTTAAAACACGCTTGCTTTAACTCACGTGCACCATGTAGCCATACTTAGTCATTTACACTCACACTATCATCCACTCAAAGCACACTCACCATTTCATGCAACACCTTCTGTTCACCTTTCCACCAATGACCACTCATCCAAAGATACTCGGATGCTCACTCTGTTCTCACAGTATTCAGCCATTCAACCATATTACTTAGTTATGCATGAAAACTCCCTGACACCACATTTCCAAAGTCACTCAAAATACCAGTGAGTCACACAAACAGGTCTTTCCCCACTTGTAGGATCCAAAGCCACAGAAATTAGAACCTGATCAAGCAATGTTTCGCCAGTTACTGCCAACCCCTCACCACTACAACACCAATCACCCACTACAGACATGAACTTTTTACAATATCTTCAAACCCAACTCCATTTAACTGCAGTATCCTACTCTGCCATTTACAATATTACATTGAAGCTCAATTAAAGGCCTCAACAACAGTTCATCACAAGATCCCCATCCCACAGACACACACACCTTGACTCTCTCCACACAAATTCTCCACCTGTTGCATTATTGCAGGCCCTTACAATCACTCATTTTCCCCTGCCCATCCACTACTACCGATAGGAGTCTTAGAAGAACATTTCTGAGTAGAGTGGAGGCAGGATCACAAGGAGTGGAGTAGTGGCATAGCTGGGTTTTGTGTTTCTTCTTGCTGTGCATTAGCTTAACAGTACTTCTTTGCTTTTACGTTGTATTAGGATGAGTGGTAGTCATAGATCCTAGTAATTGTAGAATCATCCTGAAGTAAAACTACATATGCTACAGTCCTCATGAGGGGGTCAGGGTGAATTTTGCATGGTAAGTGGCAGCCTAACATTTCCTACGTCCTCCATTTAGGATGCACAGAAAAAGTGCAAGCAGCTAATGATATCCTCTATTGAACAAGGAGTCACTGCAAGATTGTTTACCTGATGGAATAAGCAGGCAGGGACAGGGCTATTATGAATGGGTTCTGAGGAACTAATTGCAAAGGTATAACTATTGAACTCCCTACTGTTTCAATAGATCAGATTGGTTGGCATCAACCAATCAGTACAGGTATCTGTTGTTAGATATTCAAGATTAGCCACTGGAAAACCTTTCAGAATAACAGTGGGTATCCTGTGACTTCTTGGATCATTTTGCAGCACAGGGTAATGCAAGCAGCTTGACATGTGTTTTTCCCATATTTGGAAAAAAGTTAATCCACCCTTTTTCTAGGTCGCCTGCAAAGCGGTTCTAGGTGTTTCTGAGGCCATGATCCACTCTTTACACAAAAAAGACAGGTTTTTATAATTTTTGCAAAAGTGTTCACCCAGTAGAACTCCTGAGATCATCCTGGAGTAACATCCCCATCTTGAATTCATTATCATCATGGAGTAAAATAACCACTTCGAAGAGTTATCGGGCACTATCCTGAAGCAATAACATCCTCCTCCTCAAATCATCATTTTATCATTCTGGAGTAAAAAACCTCACCCTGAAGTCTTCAAGGAATAATCCTGGTGAAATACCACTCCATCTCGAAGTCATTCTGAGGTCATCCTGTTACAATCCTGAAGTAATACAAGTGTTCCCTGAAGTCATCAGGGAATCATCATGGAGCAGTAAAAGATCATCACGTTTTCCACTGAAGTAATCAGAAGGGTATCCTAGAGTAGTAAATGATAATCACCTTGACGTCATCACAACACCATCCTAGAGTAGTTTTCCTGATGACCCTAGAGGCCTTTCATTTAAATATTTCGCCTTATATACATATTTCGAATGGCCTGGGATTACTTTTTTTTAAAATATATTTTTATTGAGTTTGTACAGTACATTACCACAAACCAATGTATAAATGAATGTATATATGAACAAAAATGCTGGCAGGACAAAAGAAAAGAAGTCAAATAACATTATGAATTGGGGCGCTAGGTGGCGCACGACCAAGATAACCACATGTCCTTGAGGCTCCGGACACTTGGTAGCAGAATTTGGTATTTATCCTCCTTCATCCACGCGACTTCTCTACGGAAAGTGTCTGCTGTGTTTCCTGACGCCGGCGGCTCTACTCCGGTGCCAAAATCAGTACAAACGAGCTCCGCTGGAGGCTGCTGGGCGACACGGTGCTCCACGCTCGGAACAGGAGCAGCATCTGACGGAGGTCCTCGGAGGCTGGAGCGGGTAAGCGAGCGCCAGGGACTCCGCGTGGTGCCTAGGCCTCAGCCGCCCCATACTGCAGCACGCTCGACTCACCAGCGGCACCTTTACCTTCCCGCACCATCGAAACGCCCTCATCCGCTCTCATCCCTGTGATACATGTGGGCCCCCCCAGACGTCCGGTGGAGGAGGAGATAACGCAGCTCTGCGCATACATCGGCCAGCTGCACGGACCAGCGAGATCCCACAACCCGGGAAATACTACTGACTGATGTTGTGCCTGACCAGATCTTCCCAGCTTTCAGCCATAGATCGGCCCTAGCAGTCCCTTACTCACCGGTGCCAAAAAATCCTTCAGCACTCGCAGGATCACTCTGGCCGCCGCTCCCGCCGTCTCGCGGAGTCTTACCTTCATCTTGCTGCTGCGGCAGCCTCATTCCTGCCAGTTTGCGTTGGGGATCTCCACCGTGCCACGGACACTACGCATTGATGATAACCACTAATTGCAGTAAAGCTGGCACAGAGGTTCCCACTCTCATATTGACCCAGTGATGGTGGCCACATCACTGGAGGTCGTACGAACAGCGAGATCACACGGGTGCCGCGGCCTATCACCCGCTACACACCTACAGTGCGAGACAGGGGCCTGGCAGCACACTGCCACTACACTTTTGTATACCCACCACTATCCTTAGTGGCGAGACATTTTGGACACCCTGCAGACTGAGACTGATTCATCTGTGCCATTCGTGTCACACTACTTTCCAGCCTCTCTCTATGCTAACCTGGTCCTTGGGGCACTCATTCTCCGTGATCTCGCTGTGCTGGACAGCTACACTGCTAAACAGCTTCTCCACGTGGTGATTCCTGCAGTCTTAGGCTGGTGGCCAATACCGAGATGTGGGCGCCGCGTTCCTTCTACATCACAACAAGGGCACAACCCTGGGCACTCAACTCCCACGCAATCGCCGCATGTGGAGGTCTCTCTGGGGGAGCTCACCTTGGCGGTGATCGCTGCACAGGTGTCATTATCTGTCTCTCTCTGGCACCTTCCCACCACCATCTCACTCCTCTATCACCATGGGGAAGCTGGATGGTCATCAATCCAAGCTTCCTTTCGACACAAAAAAGGTAGCCACACTATCCAGCTCCGAAGAACCAGAGACGTCCATGGATGCCCAAGCGCTACATGCTCCACCAACTCTAGTTGACGAAGTTAAAACTGTCCTCTTGGCCATGCAGCACAGCCTTACGGACCTCTCAAGCAGAATGGACTCCAGGAACAATCGCATGGACTATATAGTGTTGAAGGTGGAGAAACATGATAAACAAATCAAGAAAGCAGAGAAACAAATTTCTGACAATGAAGATGACACGACTCGCGTGACACAACAAGTGGCGCAAATGGACAAACTCCTGAAAGTAATTGTGGCCAAGA
The DNA here is from genome assembly GCF_964204655.1 of Triturus cristatus. Classification (NCBI taxonomy): domain Eukaryota; kingdom Metazoa; phylum Chordata; class Amphibia; order Caudata; family Salamandridae; genus Triturus; species Triturus cristatus. The sequence goes on along the minus strand of NC_140592.1, from coordinate 353,385,894 downwards.
ACGAAGATTTGGAGGCGCGCAGTCGGCGCAATAACATTTGCGTCGTTGGGATCCCTGAGAGTGCCAACACTGGGCTCATGGAAGATTTCGTGTTGGCGCCTGTTGTGCACCACCTTCGGCGCGGAGGCATGCTCCACTCAGCTGATTGTGGAACGAGTACATCGCTCCCTTGGCCCTCGGCCTCCCCCGGGAGGAAACCCACGCTCGATGGTTGCTCGTCTTCTCAACTACAGGGATCACGACGCCACTCTAAAACTGGCTCGAGACAACAAAAATCTTCACTTCGAAGGCAACGAGTTCTCCATATATCCAGATTTCACAGTTGGTGTCCAGGAGGCGAGACGCAAGTTCCTACCTGCTAAGCAGAAACTTCGCAAGGCGCAAATCGAATATGCCTTATTATATCCAGCTCAACTGCGGATCACATATCTAGGCAAGCAACACTTCTTTAACAACGGGCAGCAAGTTGATGATTTCCTTCGCACTGTCAGAAATAACTCACCACCCAGAGAATCCCAGGAATGTCTCTCCAGATCCCCGTCGCTTGGCTCTGACTGATAACCAGCATCACACCTTTCATTGTTCTTCACTCCTACTATGATGTCTTGTTGACGCCCACGGACTTCCTTCTGGTCCAGATGTTCTGCATCTGGGTGAGACCCGGGCGACTGATGGAGAGCGGTGGTTCTCCTCATTGGTACTCGTTTGGTACCTCATCCCACTACATCACAGAGGTCTGATTTTCACGGACTACTACGCACCAGCAGATAAGTGATATGAAACTTATGCTCGTCCTCTGTTTTCCCTTTTTTTTGGCAGTGGGTACTTGCCCTTGATGCTCCTTTTGGTTAACAAACTGAACTATACCAAGCACTCCCCCCCTCCATTCCATCTCCCCCTGTCATCGGGGAATTGGCTATGTACCTATGGGAGAGGGGAGGTTATCGTTGCACGCCAGCGTTCCCCACACGGGTGTTCCCCCAGTATGTACTGTATGATTGTTTCAATTTTTGTACTGTTAAAGTTTTGTTTGGGTTTGGGGAGGGGCAACGATACCGGCACATTTGGGGTGCTGTTGTGGGTGGGGGTGGGTTGGGACTCATTTGCAGTGTTTTCTCACCACACTCTTCATCCAGCAGGTAGACTTAGGATTCATATTCAGAGGCACAATTTCTTCCTATTCTCGCAGAGCATGCAGCGACATTATCATATTACTCGTTCACGTCTACAAATAAATCTCCTCACTTGGAACATCAGGGATCTGCGAGATCCCTGGAAATGCAGACAAGTACTTGCATACCTTGAAAGGCATCACGCTCACATTGCAATGTTACAGGAGACTCACTTAGATCCAGCTTGCACTCCCACCTTTGCCAGCAAATGGGCCACAGAGCATTTATTCTCCTTGTATACTACTTACTCCAGAGTTACCGTGATACTTGTAAAAAGAATACTCCTTTCATATTGGGTGGCACACAACAAGACTCTCTTGGGAGGAGTTGTATGATGTGGGGCACATTAGGTACCCAATCGGTCACGTTGGTGTGATGCTATGGGCCCATCATTGATGACCCAGGCTTTTACACAACATTATGGGGGCGTTTACTTCAAATAGGCTCCACTCATGTCATCTGGGGGGGAGATTTTTATGCCGCACTCCATCCCGCCCTGGACAGGTCTAATCCCCTACCCTCACATTACACTAAGACACAGGAAATGCTGACGGGCATATTCTCTGCTCATGGGCTCATGGATGCGTGGCGACATATGCATCCAGATGGTGGGAAAGGCACCCATTATACTGCAGCGCATTCATCATGGGCTCGTCTAAACTACTGGGTGGTTTCCCGGGGGGCTGTCCCGTGGGTCACTCAAGCCGTCCATCTCGCCAGAACTTACTCTGATCATGCCCCAGTGCTCATAACGGTTGCCCCGCTCAATTCAATCGCTTCCCCCAGATTCTGGAGATTAATGCCAGAAGCCTTACTTGATAATGTCTTCCGGACTGAGTTGGGTACAGAAATCACTGAATTTTTCCAGTGTAACATAGACTCTGTCGTGCAGGTGGGTACGGTCTGGGAGGCCTTTAACCCCTTCAGTGCCCATGACGAGATAGTCTCGTCATGGAGCGCGGTTGCGCTGTGCCCATGACGAGACTATCTCGTCATGAACCCCGCCCGCTAATGCAACGCCCGGCACAGGGCGTGGAAAGGGCGGGGCACTGAAGAGGTTAAAGTTACAATCTGGGGATCTTGCATTGCTAAAAGTTTCGGAGTCCTGCAAGACCTCCGTCGCACCTTACACACACTTGAAGGCAAACTTAAAAAACTGGAGAGTGACCTTTGGAACAATGCCTCTGGGCAATGCCTAGCTACATTCAGAGATAAACTCTCAGACTACAAACAAACGGCTGACCGGGAGGCCCGCTTTAGGGGGAAGTATTACACGGCGCGCAGATATGGCAAGGGCGAGCACCCGGGCAGAGCATTAGCGCAAGACATCCAACTACCCAGGTTCTCCAATTATGTTCTCGAAATCCAGGACGTTGCCGGCGTGCGACACAGAGACAGCCTGGAAATTCTGCATAGCTTTACTGTATTCTATATTGATTTATATAGTACCCATTGAGACAGACCCCCGGACTTTACGCCATACCTACAAGATATAACCCTCGGCTGGCTAGGGGACTCACAGAGAGAGTTCCCTTGCCACGCCCTTTGAAAACGACGAGATATGCGAGGCAATTATGCAAATGAAGTCCGGAAAGGCCCTTGGCTCCGATGGCCTCCCCATCGACTTTTATAAAGCATACCTTGACCAACTGCTCCCCATCCTCAAGCAAGACTTTAGTGCAGCGCAAGAACTGGGATATCTTCCTCCGACCATGAGGGAAGCCCTGATCTCCTCACTCTTAAAACCCGGCAAGTCTGCTGACAGCTGTGATTCATACTGCCCTCTCTCCTTAATCAACACGGATGCCAACATCCTTGCCAAAATTCTGGCTAACCGTCTCAGCCTACTCATGGAGAAACTTGTTCTCCCAGACCAGGCTGGGTTTATCCCTGGCCGGGCAACATCACATAATCTCCGCACGCTCTTCTCAATTTTACAGTCAGTTGACCCTCAGTTGCCTTTGGTGGCAGTCTTTCTAGACGCTACAAAGGCCTTTGACTCTGTTGAGTGGGACTACCTCTTTACTATCCTCCAAAACATGGACATGCCTAAAGGGTTTCTCTCGTGGATTCGCCTGTTGTATACCAACCCCGAAGCTAGGGTTCTCGTCAATGGGCACTCCTCTCCCCCCTTCCCCATCACCCGGGGTACTCGACAAGGCTGCCCACTCTCTCCCCTTCTTTTCGCCCTAGCTGTCGAACCACTTGCTGCCAAGATACGACAGTACCATCATGACAAACCACTCCGTTGTTTCCTCCGGCCTATTCTAATTTCCCTTTATGCCGACGACATCACCCTATATATTCGAGAGCCGTACCTTAACCTTAATCCACTACTCCGTGGATTTGTTCATTTTGGTGGGCTCTCCGGCATTCATATAAATTGAAAAAAGTCCCAAATTTTCCACCTCACCACATCTGTTACGGTGTTTACGCCAGACTTCCCCATCGAATGGTGCACTGATGAGTTGAAGTACCTGGGGGTGTATGTTACCGCTGACCGGGACGAACTGATGCGGCTAAACTACGGTTGCACCTTGGAGGGGATCAAGGATAATATCACCAGATGGATTTCCCTCCCCTTCTCCTTTGCAGGGCGCACCTCCCTCATAAAAATGGTAATTCTTCCTAAACTCTTTTATCTTTTCTTGAACATGCCATATGACCAGGGCAGTCATTTCTTTTCTGCGCTCCAATCGGAGCTGATACGACTTCCCTGGGGAGGTAAGCAACCTAGACTACAATGGGACATGAATACTAAACCATACTCGCAAGGAGGGTTCGATGTACCCAACTTCGAACTCTATTATATTTGCGGGCAGGCCCTCTATGCTCACTTCTGGTTCCACCCTCTCAAATACATGCTGCAGGTAGCTACCGAGCACTGGCTATCTGATCTTACACCACTTGAGGGCGCCATACTGACTGCCATTATACCACGAATGCTGGACCCATCACCGATCACTAACCCAGTGAAAGCATGGGAAGCCATCGTCACACGCTCCCAGGCCCCCATGCTGTACTCACCGTTTCTTCCTCTAGTTTGTCACCTGAAAATGCCTGTTCTGCAGGAGGGCGTTTTCAAAAAAAACAAAGCTAAATACAGCATTACATCCTGGGGGATCTATACCTCAACGGTAAGTTTCGCACAACGCAACAACCCTTTTCCAAACAGCTGCCCTCTCCTTTGGACATTTTCCTTTATACCCGGTTGAGACAGGGCTTCAAAGAGCACACGCCTACATATGCGCACCGGGGACACTCCGAGGTCAGGGCTGGAAGCATAGCATGAATATGTCGGGGAGTAAAATAGGCCCGATGTAAACAAAACACCAGATAATTACCCCCAGAGGTCGCCCCACTGCGCATGATAATGCGTAGCAATGCTGCGCCACATTTAGTCTCCTCACTCTACCATAGCCTCTACAGTGCCCTGGGCCCAATACAAAGTGCCGCTCGAGATAAATGGGCCGCTGAGATGAGACATGTCTTCACAGAGGAGCAATGGACCTACTGCTGCAAACAGACGGAACAAAGCTCATCCAGTAGCCGTCCCCGCATCCTTCATTACAAATTACTACATCGCACTTATTATACCCCAGCCAAACTGTACCGGTACAAACTACGCGATAGCGACAAGTTTGATCGCTGTGGCATCACGGGGGCAGATTTCCTACATCTAGCCTGGGACTGTGGTGTTGTACAAGAGTACTGGCACCAGGTCCTTACAACCCTAGAACAAATGACATCATTGCACCTCCCGTTCTCTCCCCTACTTGCCTTGCTGGGATACACTGTGAAGCTGGCTGTGACACACCGGAAATTTATCTCCTTCAGTCTCCTTTTGGCTAAACGGCGCATAGCATCCAGATGGGGACGGGGCAGGGCACCTAAATTTAAGGAATGGATCAAGGACATGGTATTCTGGCAGGAACAAACATACACATTTGCTGACCTTCTCCCCCCTACCTCACGACCCCGTGATATCTGGGTCCCCTTTACGGCATACCTACTCTCTCACCCGACTGATGATGCCAACAATACCCAGACTGTTAATGCCACAGACATCTAAATTACGCTTCCCCATTCAGTTTCCTTGCTTGCACTTTATTAGAATTTATTGAAGCCTGCCAGTATCCCCGTGGCAATAGAGAGACCTCAAGTGAGTGGACCTTATCACAATAATCATTAAATTGCCTATTCATTCACGCGCTGCTCTGTAAATCTCTGTTACTGTATCGTCCCCAAACTCTACCTTTTCATTTCGATCATCCTGATTCTGCCTGTACATTGTATATGCTATACTGATTGTACCTGTATTTGGAAAATTTGAATAAGTAAATAATAAATTACATAAATAACATTATGAACATACAGTGAGTAGCAATAATAGTATCAACAGACACAGCAGGAGCCCCAGACTGGAAATGCACAAAGTATAGAAATAAGCAAGACCTCCCCCTTCCAATAAGCCCAACATTCAAGAATCCGGGACGGACTTAGCGCTCCAGCATCTGAGGCTAGCGCAGAGCAACCAGAAGAGCAACCAGCACAAGCCAACACAAGCATCTGGCCCCAGTGATCTAGTAGTGGACAAGCTAATAAGATGGTATCCCACGCAGGTAATATCGGTACTTTCAGACCCCCCAGCCTACGCCCTTTGAATTGGCTCCCTTTCACAATCTGCCCACTTCATCAACTCCAACCCCCAGCAGTAGACATCAGGACCCCGGACCGACTTCCAATTCATGGCCAACTTCCTCCTTGGCGTAATGTCCTGCGGGATACATTCTAGTGTTCCACAGGAAGTTGTAACCCCAGCCACTCCCTCAAGGGCTGGACACACTGCACCCCCACACCCATCCATCACGGGTGCCACCAGTGACATGGCCCCGTCAATAAAAGGGCCCGGGTGCACGTGCTTGTGGCCAGTTACTGCTATACGTCTCCTGGTGTCTGTGTCCATCACTACTGTAATTTAGGCCTGAGGCCCAACACCACACTTGGCAAGAAGCAAGGCCAGATCCTAAAACCGATCAGTACCCTTATGAGCCGCTGAGCGTTCATAACTGCCAAGCATGCATAATGAAGGACTACAAGGAAATTCTCTATCTGAGCCCCCCCCCCCCAATCACCTGGAGCACCGTTGTTCAATAGGGGAATAAGATCGGGCAAGACCAAACCATGTGGAAAAAACCTGCGTTCTCAACAGCGCACCGGGGACACTCCGAGGTCAGGGCTGGAAGCATAGCATGAATATGTCGGGGAGTAAAATAGGCCCGATGTAAACAAAACACCAGATAATTACAGGAATAACCCAGCTGAAGTCTTTGGATGACTTCAGACTGACTCGTGGAAGATCTTACGTTTTGACTAGAGATAAGACGAAGCAATTAATTAACTCTCCTCTTGTTTTTATTAGCACTTTTTAGTCATGAGCTCCAGCTGTGTTCAGGGCGTGAAAAAGTGGTTTTACCTTTGAGCCCGGTTGCTGCCACTCTTACTGTATAGCGTGATGCAGTAGGAGTGGCAGACGGATACTTGCACCACTTGTGCGTCACTTTCCCATGTTAAAAGTGATGCAAAAGTGGCGCATGGGGCTTGTAAATCTGCCCCTTACTGTACAGCTGACTAATCGACTACCTTTTTGCCTGACCGAAAACGTATGCTTCCTGGAACGTGGCTAATGTTTCAGTTGTCTTTAATCTCATCCAAACACCGGGCACCAAAAAAGCCTGGAGACTGCACCATGTATCCAAAACTTACCAAGCAAAGAGCATGCTGTGGAGAATCTTGCAAACTGCGACCAATGAATGAAAGGAGCGTTTTGACGTCTGTCTGTGATAGCCAATGGGAGAAAGTCCTGTGGGCGGCCAGAGTTGAGTAAGTGGAGGTTTAGGATCCAGGATCCGTCGCCAGATTGGGTACTTTACTGCACAAATGGGCACATTTTTTCCCATTTGTGCAGGGTAAAACACCCAAGGTGGGTTTGACAAACTTGGGCAATATTTGCCCCGTTGTGCGCAAATTTCAGTAAATGGTGGTGGCCCCCCAGACACTTTAGAAAATGTATGCATGTTCTGCTTAGCACAAGAACTTATTGGTGGCTGTCAATCATTTGTAGCGCAAAGGCACTACCACTGACAGCCCAGCTTCTTGTGATTGGTATACCCCAGAATAGCTGGACCAATGTTATTACGAGGGGCAGGCTGGTCGTGTTTCTTTTTATTTTTGTGATTCCTTTCCTGGAGAAATACTTGTGTGTGGTCTGGTCAGACCTGCCCTTGAGGGAGGAGGAGTCAGAAGACTTGAGGGCGGTTGACCTGCCCATCAGCCTGAGCCTGCTAGTCTTTGTGTATCAAGCAATTTTCAGGTAATTTAAGGTACCAGCCTGCCAAGTGCCACGGCATAAGAAGTTAAAATAATGCATTCCATTGGGTGTTCCTGCATCACCGCACTGAAAGGCAAAGTCACGCAATTAGAGATCTTCAGTGTCTGCTTTTATTCGAGCTGCTTCACCAGCAGGAGCTGTGGGACTACTCGGAGTGCAGGAAGTGACTGTCAACCCAGGATTCGAGCAGTGGTGAGCTTGCCATATACACAACAAGGCTTGGGCTTCTTGTGATGATGGTTACATGTGATTAGCCCCCACCATCACCCTCTGCTGTGACTTAAGGGCGGCCCTGCACTTGTTTGACATCAGACCCGCGCCCATTCAGAGCTCCTATTGACTTTTTAATTTTTTTAGTTAAAGTCCAGAAACAGTGTGCTGAGGTTTTGTACAACAGATTTGTGAAAGGCCTGTGACCTGATCATCATGCGTTCAAGTAATTTTCTTTTTTCTAATCTCTAGAAGGATAATCTGGCCATTAATCCCCGGAACCCTATTATGATGTATGTTAAATACAATCATAGTCATGCTTGTTTGCTTTATTTTCGTAGTGTTGTGTCACTTAGCATTTTCAAGATGTGAATGTTTAAGCTATCTTCAAGGCAACACTTTCCCTGAACTTTTATCCCTGTTGTATGCATTGTGCCACTTTATGTAGCACTTAAGTCTGGAGTAGCAAGATATGCCATTACTCTTTTGGTATATGTCTTTTTACTTGCTATTGTACCTATGTTGAGTGTGCTTTGAGAGCGACTGGAAGATGATAGCTGAAGGGCTGATGTTACCTTGTTCACCATTACCAGTGTGCAAGTGTGTGGGGGTGAGGTGCTACGTATATGTTGTTTTATTCTCTTTTCGACTTGTAATTTGTTTGAGGTGCACAGTTTGAAGTTTCATGGCTTATGCAGTGGGTTGTGGATCTTGTTCTGTTGTGTGAGTAAAATTTTCCTCAGGTGCTTCGAAATAATTGTGGTTGGTGACATGCAGTGCTTTAATTTTTTTTTTTTTTTTACATTTATTCAGCGCACGGCTACCTCCAACTGAGGTGTCCCGGCGCTAGCAGCTGATTCGGCAGAAAGAGAATGGGGGGAGGGAGGAGAACTATGGTAGGCTGAAAAGCCAGATTTTCAAAGCTTTCCTAAACATTAGTTCTCACTCTGAATTACGGAGGTGGTCAGGCATAGAGTTCCAGAGAGATGCAGTTCTCACTGAGAAAGCTCGACCGCCAATCCTGGCTTTAGAGAAGCGAGGAATCCGGAGTAATTCCTGGTGATTAGATCTCAAAGCACTAGTTTATATCAATGTTATCTCATTCTGCTACTTTGTCACTCAAAGTGGTACTCATAAGGTACTGAAATGTCACACATAAGCACACAGAGAATATGAAAATGTCACACAGAAGTAAAAGAAAACCTTGGCAGCTATGAGGTTCTGCCTGTCACAAACACTCTAATTTTATCAGCCGATAGTTAACAAATTTGATGTTAGCATGATTTTGATTGGCTAAAATGTACAGTGCGAAAGTAGAAAATCTTGGATTAATCCCAGCTTCCCTTCTTGACGAAATTGTATGATCCCTGTCAAACACTATATTTTACCGAGCCTCCTTTCTGGTTCACTGTTACAGAAGGGCTCACCTTCAAATATGTGAGCTCGGGATGTCAGCTGTTCAAATACTTAGCTTGTGTTTGACTAAATAGCTTATAATGTCCCGCCCTCTATAGTAAGAATCTTGACCACATATAAGGTACACACAACCCCTGCTTTGATTGTCAGTTCACTAATAGCGTTGTCATCAGGGCGAAGGGAGGATTGCTTCTCAGTGCATGTTTAAAACTCTCACTTTGAATAAATACTTCTCAATGCGGTGATATAATTTAATGTGATAAGGTGTAATACTTTGAATGTTAAAAAAAGTACTTTTTTGAATGGTGAAGATATCTGATCATATTCTAACATGTTGTTTGTGTCATGATACACATGCCAAATATGTTCATGACTGGGCTGACCCACAGGCTTTCAGAGCCAGAGCCAACTTTTGGTTTAGCTCTGGCTAGGCACTCCCTGTTCATTCGGTGGCTTGCCCACCCACCTCTATTGTATGTAGATCACCCAGGGCCACATGTCTCAAGCTAAATTGCGATCGCAAATGCTGAAATTCGCAGAATGTCAGCGTTTGCAATTTAGCAGTGTGCAATGTATCACACAAAAACCCATTCGCAAAATAAGGAATAGCAACATTTGCGATTCCCTGTTTTGCGAATGCATTTAAGGAATCGCAAATTGCGATTCCTTAAATGCAATGTAAGAAGCACAAAAAAGTGCGATTTGGCCTTAAGGAAACGCAAGTTACCACCAACTTCAAGTTGGTGGTAATTTGCGGTTCTCTTTAAAAAGCACTTTTTTCATTTTTTAAAAGTGTCATATGTCGCACATACATGCCCTTAGGGCATGTGTGTGCAAAATGTGCACACATGTATATTTCAGGGGGCAACAGGGTGTCCTCTTGGCACCCTTGCAACCTTGAAATTGCATTCTCAATTTGTGATTCTCTAATTGGTAATCGCAAATTGAGAATGTCTTCCCATTCATTCCTATGGGCCTCCAAGCCCATAGGAATTAATGGGAAGGTATTCCTTATTCGTGAATCTCAATTTGTGATTTGCAAATAAGGAATATGTAGGATTTGCTAAATTTTTAGCAAATCCTACATACATTGCATTTTGCGATTCTCTAATTGCGATTCGCAAAAAATCGCAATTAGAGATAGGCAACATTATTTTTGATAAATATGGCCCCCAATGGGTTACTGCTTTTGTAACAGACAACTTTTTATTATTACCAGTTGATAAGTCACAATCCTTCTAGTATAGCGCAGTGAGGTATGAAAAAGCATCAAGTACCTACATGTGAAGAGAAAGGCATGGCTTTCGGGCCATGTTTTTATCCTTAATTCTTCAATATTCTAAGGTTATTAAAAAGAGTTCCTTTGGATAGTAATGAAGCCTATTAGCACAGGCAACAACTACATTACATTTAAATCCTGACTTTGAATTTCTCCACACAAAGCGGATTTCACATATAATGCATACCAACACATTTTAGCCCTCATTGTCTTTTGTAACACTCCTTAAACCTTGATTTACACAAGTGCATGATTCATTATATCTGTATAATAAGTTTCATAATGTAAAGCGCTCTAATATCCTAAATTACAATTAATAGTGCTAGAAAAGAAAATCGAACAAATTATTAAGTGCTACTTACATTAATACTGTAATTACACAGATGCATCTGACATTCGTACAGAGCATACACATCTCTTACTCATAGGGATTGAATAAAGTCAAAAACTGCAAATCATAGTGTCGCCGAAGCACTTGTGACATGATAAGCTGAGTGTCTTTGATCCTCATCTTTGAACTGATAACTAAGTGTTAGGCTTCAGCTACCATTAAACCAGGATGAGATTCTAACAAACTGAGGGCTGATGGATCTTTAAGTGAGACCTCTTCTCCTACAGGTTGTTGCTCTGAAAGAAAAACAGACAGTGTGTGGATGATTCTGAATAAATCAAATATAGCAGGCTACAACGCATGCAAATACATTGTGTTCCGTAACAACGCAGTCGTTACAAAGACCGCGTTGTTACAACGCGATGCCATTACTACGCAAGTCGTTACATCGACTTGCAGTAGATGGCGCTGTAACATTAGTAATGTATAACTTACTATTCCAATTTCAGCCTACGCAACAGTAGGGAAGGTGTTGGAATAGTAAATTATACTATTCCTTATGTTAGAGCGCCATCTACTGCAAGTCGATGTAATGACTTGCGTAGTAATGGCATTGCGTCATTAACAATGCAGTCGTTGTAACAACCACGTTGTAAAGGCATTGTGGTCTAATGAACGCGACGTAAAGGTTGCTTCCCGAATAAGTCCCAGTGTCATTAAATTCAGCATATTTCACTGATGCTGGCCCGATCCAGATCAGGCTCAGCAATAGTTGCTGGGTCCTGCTGGAACCTCATTTCCTGCACTGACGAAAGGATTTCATAAAGATTTGGGGAGACACAAGACCCTACAGCCCTGTTCTTACATCGGCCAGATGGAAATGCGAAACTGACCATGACCCAACCCTCACCTGCACGTGCATAGTTGTCTTTTTCTTACAATTGTCATTTATATGACCATTTCTCTGGGTGCCCTCCAGAGAGGCCAAGGATTGCATGTGCATTAAGTCTGAATGACCTACTGGCAGGCACTGTGAGAAACTCGTACTGCCCTCAGCCTCAGGGTTTTAAATAAAGCTCACCATAAACACCCAACCACAGTCAGAACTCACCAAGATCTGAATTGAAGGTGGCTAGGTTTACAATTTGTACTACATTAGAGTAATATGTTGTATGAAAAATACACATACACATATTATCTGGAAAAACGAAATCATGGAATCGAAAATGGATTAAATCATGTGAAGTGTAAACAGGGACTGCTTTGCTGACCTGGATTACGTTAGGGATTTTAAAGTAATCTTTGAGAAATGAGCATGAATACTTAAAGCACTGGGAGGGTCATAGGAGTAAAGGGACTGTAAAGGCTCATGAGATTGCCCAGGCCAGCAGTGGTATGAGAGCGGGCCAGCGCTAATGATGAAGGGGAATGGAGTGGGATCGGACAAGAGGGGTGATAACAGTATCAGGAGAATTGACGGAGTGTTAGTGTTAATTTTGAGGAAAGGGTGTCGCTGAAAGGTCTGGAAAATGTTTTTTTCCCTTTAATCTCCAACAGCCTTACATTTATTTGTTTCCCAAACAAACCCATCCGCCGCTTGCAAAGACTGAGTGTGTTAGTCTAGTATTTGCTGCAACATGAGGGTAACAAAAACCCCTTCTATAACGTTTAGCAATAGAGTGAGTGGTCATAGTACAGGACTTTGGAGTGGAGAGCAGGGAATTGGTCAGTGGCGGACGGTGCCATTTGAAAGTGATGAGGCGTAAAATGATTGTCATACTTCACCATAGCGAGCGAAGTTAGCGAGCGAGCCCGAACAACCTAAGGGGGGTTCGGGGTGTTTTTCCCGCCCGGAAAATTTTGAAAAAAGAGTGGAAAAATGGTGCATTTTCAAGCAAATTTGAGAAAGCAGGAAGGTTAATAAAGCAATTGTGAAAGTGCAGTTATTACATTATTAAAGAGATGTCATATAACATAGGTAGCTGCTTATTCAGTATAACCACAGAGCTTCATAACAGACTTTGAGATATAATGCATTTCTGAGTACCTCACAGATGTTTTTTATTTAACAAACAACTAAACAGGTCGCAAACTAGCACCATTCAACATATGCACCTTTTTAGAACGTCGGAGTGAATCATCCTAATACCGCAACAACACACTGAGGGGGCAGGCAGGGTTATATTCTGTATATTCAACAAGTCAACCAGATAGCATTTCAAATTAGTACATTTAGAGCAAGCAAGGGGAAAATGACAAAATGTATGGATCCCAGTGTACTCCTTTCTACAAGTCGAGTCATTAATCTGCAGTTTTATCGTAAGATCTCTTCTTGAAACATTATGCACTGCTTTATCACGTATCTTAAAACAGCAAAGCTATCTTCCATGCTCAGTCAGGTCTAAGGCTGTCCAACAACTCTACTAGAAACAGCAAAGCTATCTTCCATGCTCAGGCCTAAGACTGTACAACAACTCTTCTATATTAAGAACTAAGACATTGGGCAGAAGAAACAAGTCTCATTTGCATCTGACTGATCCCACTCTGGCGAGGCACTGTCTGTGAGTGGAAAAATAATGGACTGGTAGGAGGCCCAGATCGATTAGAAGTGGCAAGCATTAAATCATCACCTCTTTGGTAGTTTGAACTGAAATGCTCCTACAGGGGCACGAACAAGTGTGCTCTGTATAGAGCTGCTGCTCATAAGCGATAGAAAAGTAGTGAAAAAAACAAGGAACTGGAAGACGACCTGAGCAATTTGCAAACACTGACACATTTGCAAGCATTTTGCCCATTACCTTTCCGTTTTAGTTTGGACAATAAATAGAACACAGGCTAAACAGATACAATTGACTTAGAACAGAAAGAAATATCTCATAGGAGGCACACATACTACAGAGTCAAACCTCAGATAAATCTAATTCGGGCTATATAGCTCAATGGTCCTTGAATTACATATTTAATATTTGTTATATAGAGAGGCATTTACCCTGCCCACCCTTTGCCCTCTCCCTTTACTGTACTCCAGTAGACGCTAAAAATGTGTTTTTTCCCTAAATTGTTATATGAGGGGTAAAGTATGCCTTCCACTGAGACTTCTGAGTCAGCTGTTGGGACTGGCACTCCCGAACACGCTAAACCAAGTTGCGTGAGAAGCATTAGGAGCAGCTCTGCAGAAACAAATCTATGGATCAGAATCAAAACTCGCCTGCCTCACAGAAATGCAACTAAGACTCGCAAATCGTGATCACTTGTTTCAGAGGACTGTGTGTTCCGGACCGCGGTACAGCGTGTAGGTTCGAGAATCACAAGTCATTCAATGCACACCTGAAACGGAAAGCAAAATGCTTTGAAAAGAAAAACAAGCTGTAATATTGCAAACCTTACATTTGAATCTAAAACACAACAAGCTGCAAATTACGAGGGCCGGCCAGAGGCTGCGCCACAGCACTGGCCCGGGTCACACGAAATAGATGGGTGGGAAGGCATTAGGAGCGTGCGTACTTTTAAAATATTACCAGGTTCAATTCAGCAAGCAAGTCAAGTAACTGTAGGGATTCTGCATCAATCAGCATCCCGTTTCCCGAGGCCTAACTGAGGCAGGCTTATACGCGGACAATTGGGTCCCTGACACACTCACATCATTCATGCCATGGACACACACTGTACACAGTCACTGACTGTTTGTGTTAAATACTTACGTTATCTAATGAGGAAGTGTGTAGACTGACTCACTCGACTGACTGTGTAGACAAGACACACTGGTGGGTGGCACGAGGTCTTCAGTCTGTGACACAGAGTGTGAGGTACGACGACTCTCGTGACTCTGACTCATGTGGCACTGGCGCGCCAGGCACGGTGATGTGCCGACAGCGTAGAGGAAATGGCCAATCACCACTGCATGGCTTCACATAAGCCACAGTGTGATTGGCCATACAAGTGTGGCACTGTGCAGTGCTGCCCACCACCCACGCGCGGCACCATCCTGTAGGCTGCGCGGTGTCTCAGCCAAACCTGGCACTGCATTAGCAGCGCCTCTGCGCCAGGATTGGCTAAGAGCAGGGTAACTGCCTGCCCATAATGAGACCCGCACACGCACTGTACACAGTCACTGACTGTTTGTGTTAAAAACTTAAGTTATCTAATGAGGAAGTGTGTAGACTGACTCACTCGACTGACTGTGTAGACAAGACACACCGGTGGGTGGCACGAGGTCTACAGTCTGTGACACAGAGTGTGAGGTACGACGACTCTCGTGACTCTGACTCGTCGTGTGGCACTGGTGCGCCAGGCACGGTGACGTGCCGACTACGTAGAGGAAATGGCCGATCACCACTGCATGGCTTCACATAAGCCACAGTGTGATTGGCCATACAAGTGTGGCACTGGGCAGTGCCGCCCACCACCCACGCGCGGCACCATCCTGCAGGCTGCGCGGTGTCTCAGCCAAACCTGGCGCTGCATTAGCAGCGCCACTGCACTAGGATTGGCTAAGAGCAGGGTTACTGCCTGCCCATAATGAGACCCGGGGGCCTGGGTCCCTCGCCAGTCTGAGTCGCTATAGGGGAGAAGGAGAGAAGGTACTACTGCGTGTGGGCATGCGCGGGCCAGTTATAAACAAGACTAGCCCAAAAATTGACATGCGCACACTGCTGCTGCGTTATTTCTGCTGCACTGTCACTCACTGCCGCAGCCCCACCCACACACTCTTCCGCGATGTCCGATTCAGTCAGGCTTGTCCCGGTAGAGCTCTCTGAGCTAGAACATTGCTGCAGACTGTGAGTGCGCTCAGATTATTTATTTTGAATCCTAAATTGAATGTTAGGCAACGCCCAACGCCCCCAATGGACGCACCGCCACTGGAATTGGTCAGAGTTAGTGACTGTCTCTTTCCTGGCCTCTTCAGGGCATTTTAATCAAAATGGAGTTGATCTCTTGTTTACTGCAGCATCCTCGCATCTGGCAGATAGGACACTTCTTCTAGTATTTTAAGTTTTCACACTGTTGCTTCACATTTACATATGTGTCCTGCATGAAAACTGCTTTTCAAGTTGGCTGCCTCAATGTTTATTTTAACTATTGTCCCATACTATAATTATAAATTGTATACTCGTCTTTTTTTTAGTATCTTCAGACAAGTAGATAGAATGCAAGCCTTGCCAAACAAGTTGTGTTGAAATTCCTTTAACAGGAGAGTTGTTTCTTAAAATGCATCATTGTGTGGTTATTCTACAAGATCCGTACAATATTCTTATTTAGAGCCACACTGCTGAAATAGCATTGACGTTTTTGTTCTTAGACTTCATTAAGGTGGATTATAATCTGGTCTTGTAGAGTTACATCATGAATGCGGGTTCAGATTTGGGTCTGTGGTGACAAAAGTGCAACTTAGAAGGTCACACTGGGGCCTGGTGTTGAAAAGGAGTAGTTATTATTAGAACTTGGCCATGACTGAAAAAGAGCACAGGAGCACAATAATCTCCTCCCAGCATCTTTATAATTAATAGAAATTAAAAGTATCCCTAAAATGTTTTCTGAAGGCTATTTTTGCCTAACTTGAGAGTTGCAACTTTGGGCTGGTTGTGGGTTGATGGTGGTCTGCGTTGGGCTGAATTTGGGCTTGTATTTGGACAGCGTTGAGCTTGGGACGGGTCACAAAATCTGGAAACACAGGAAGAGAAACTGTTCACTTCGAAACTGGAGTAATGACGTTCAGCAGCGTGATGCGCACGCTAATGATCACGGTCCTGCTGCCTGGCTCTGATATTGTAGTTCATGTGCCAAGAGCAACTCTACCATTGTGTAAGGGAGACTGTGAAGGTGAGGAGGTTAAATTACTGTAGGAAAGTGCAGGTGCTTGATCTTCGCCACCTGAAGAGACACCCCCCTTCAGTGTGGTCAATTTACTGTGAGTTCAGAAATCCCACCTTGCGTCTTTTGAGGTGCGCTTCCAACGCCAAACTCCAGCTATCCCATACCTTGTTGGTACGCCAAGGATCTACCTGCAGTGGTATCTAGGCCCAGCCAATATTCGCCTCCTGCAAGAGACCTCCACCTTAATCAATCAATCAATCAAACAGGATTTGTAAAGCCCTGGTTATCACCTTTGAGGGTACCCAGGCACAGGGGGTGGGGGGAAGTGGGAGTTCAGCTCCCTTGGGATGACATTCGAATAGACAGGTTTTAAGGTCTCTCCTTAACTACTGCAGGGTGGGGGGCCATTCGGATGTGGAGGGGAAGGCTGTTTCAGGAGATAGAGGCCAGGTAGGAGAAGGCTCAGGTGCTGCTCCTGCTTCTGTGTTTGCGGGGCATGCGTGGGCTAGGCAGAGGGATGTGGAGCGCAGTTGTCTCGCGGGTTGGTGGAAATTCACCATGTCAGACACATTAGCTACCAGAGATTCCACCGTCTTCTAGAGATCCTGCCCCCCACAGCCCAGCCACTGCCATCACAGCCTTTCTGCAGCCAGATATCATCACAACAAACCTGCTTCTGGCTGGCTCTACCACATAAACCTGCTGCTGGCTAGCTCCCCCACATGTACCTGTGGCAGAAACTAAACACTGATGTGATGGATGTGAGTCAATGATTGAGGAGATTCTGAGTGTAAGCAAGGATATTAGTCATCGCAACTGGAAATGCCATTGTGCAGCCGCTGAATTTTTTCGCATATGTATGGATTTGTCACATTAATCCATGATCTGCTGTATAATCTGCACATTTTAACAAGAACATTTGTTTCTAGCTCTAGTGGTTCAAATATAACTAAAACTGTAGTGACACATGTTGCTGCCTCTTGGAAGGCCCTTTGCAAAGGTTTACTGGTCACCTTTCTATTGCTTATTGTTATATTTAGGTATTAAACAGGTACCAATGAAGTACAACCTTTGCCAGACAGTCTTAAGTGTAAAAAAAAAAAAAAATATTACTAACACAAAATGTGATGCATTACGTCCCATAACTTGTCTTTTCTGGCTTCGTAATTTAGTCAACCCTGCCACATAATTCTAGTGGCCCTGCTAATAGTTGACCTTGTGAAGGGGACCTGTAAACTAGTTGGAATGGGGATAACAGCGAGTGATCTGGCAACTAATTTGGCTGTAAGATGGGGGTGATCAGCTAAGTGAACTTGTGGCCAGATGCAAACTGTACTTGCTTGGAGTGAAAAGGCAAATATGAGCATAAGTAAGTACAATTAATGCACATTCCATGAACCCTTTAAAAATAAGTCGAGGGCTAGCAAAAGAAACCACGTGGAAATGGTGATAAATATGAACTTGTAGGATAGCATTGGTTGAGACTTTGTAAGTGGTTGTGGTGTTACTTGCTGGAGAGATCACTGGTTGAGCCTTCAGCAGGGGACTGATTGATTTAGTGCACCTGTATAGTGTGTTTTACCTCTCTATATTTATTTAATCCACATCTATCCACATCTATGCCTCAAGTCACCCCTTCTGTCTATACTCTGAATATAGACAGTAAAAGGCTACACATAAAGTAGTTACCTTCAGTGTCACAACTAGCATGATAATTCTATGTCAGGACCGGAGGCGAGGATTATGCTCTATCTTTCTTTAATTTCAATAGCAGCACTTCAAAGTTCAATCAAACCACTGTTCCCATGAACCACAGGGAACTTAACACAAAACAATAGAGAGTGTCCATGGGTAGACAGTCCAACATCCATGCACCAATCACAGGGCTCCTGGGGGTATGTAGTCCTCTGTCCCTATCCATTCCTCCTCTTTCTTTAATGCTGGCAGCCTGAGATAAGTGTTGTTTCCCTTCTTACATTGGTTGTGGGGAATGTCATGGTTTCATGTAGTAATAGGTTTATGTTTCACTCGCGCTTCCCGCGCAATGTATGCTAATGTGATTTAGTGATCAGCTGGCTTTATTTAGCGCGTTCATTTACGCGTTCTTTTGCGGCGTTTTTCCTGTCAGTTTCGGTCAGGTTTCCGTCTTGTTTTCTTTGTCTTGCTGCTTCTAATCTTATTACCTTCAGCAGCTGTGCGAGGAAGCCGCTAATCGGTTTTCCCTCGCTCGCTCGGCCGTGGGAGCGTTCTTCCTCCCTAACGGCCGGTTCTTGTGGTGCTCAGGCTCGCGGTGCTCCTCCTACCGCTAGATGGCGCCTGGCGCGCGCCTCATCGGCGAAACGTCTGGCATTCTGCGCATTCCTCGCGCGTTTTTCAATGCCTGAGACGTTTCGCCGAGGAGCCTGCCCTGCCTTCTACACCAGTGCGGTCTGTTGTCCTGCCCTGAGGCAGTGTTTATTTCAACGCCCCCCCCCCTCCTGAGCCTTTTGAACGCTCGCTTTGCGAGTCTGTACCTGCCATTAGGCAGCAAGTATTTACCTGCCATTAGGCAGCAAGTCCCTTGGCGATTCCAATCGCCTTGGGGGTGGGGTCTGTATCACTTATACTTTACTAACGCTCTGCAGAGCCAGTATTGGGTCCCATATTGTTGGCAGGGTGCCCTAAATTTTGCATCGCACCAGGGCTGTGGGTCCCAGGGCTTGTTCCCTTCTAAATCGCGAGCACTGCTCGCACCGTATTCAGGCTGACACCCAGCCCCCCCTACACTATAGAGGTTACCCTCTTTTGTCCCACTTACCTGCTTGACGCCCTTCATTGTTCATGGAGTCATACGACGAGGAGGCTTATCAGCAGGACGGTCAGTGGGAGGAGGATCCCCTAGCAGACCTACAATGGGAGGAGGACTATTATGACGCGGTGGACGACTCTGTCCACAGGGCGGTTGAGCAGGCCATGGGGCCCTTGGAGGATCGCCTTTCCCGTAAAATAGAGCAGGCGTTAGCCAGGGCGCAAAACCTCCCTCCGCCCTCCTCCGTTTCCGGGGGTACTCTTGTGGATACCCAGCCTACCCCTGCCAAAAGGCCTAAAGAGACTGGAGTGGATGTGGATGCCTTCGCTCGCCTTAAGCAGGCGTTCTTAGCGAGTAATCCCACACCGGCAACTCCTGCACCTTCGGGGGAGGTAGCAGACAATGCGGACGACGAGGCCGGCCCATCCCGTCCCTGGCGGCCCTCCCGTCCAGAACCGACTACCGAGGCGCAAAACCTTTGCGCCGACATGTTAGACCCTGATGATATTTTGCATCCCCGCTCCTCGGACTGGGCTCCCTCAGAAAAAGTCGCCCAGTATGTCGCCAGCAGAATCCGTCGGCCGTTAGAGGCCACAGCCAGGAGCTGTCTTCAGGTGGAATGCCCCCGGCCTTCTCTGGAGGGCAAGGTTGCTGCTACACCTGAGATTGACCCCCGCATGGCGACGTTCCTGCAAAAGTTTGTCAAGGACCCCAAGCGGGGTATTGACAGGTCCTGGCGAGCTTGCCAGGATAAACTCCTTGATGTTCTTGGACCTGCCACAAAGATTCTTGACATGGCCGAAGAGGCCAAAGTATCAGGCTCTCTAATTTCTCCTGATACCCTCTCTAGTTGTGCTCAGCGCGTTGTGGTGTTCCTAGGAAACGCCAACTGCGCACTCTCTACGGAGAGACGCCGAAGCTTGCTCATTAAGGTGGACCCCAAGCTTGGCGACCTCGCTGACTCTGAGGCAGGCTCCGTGGCCCAGGGAGGCCTTTTCGGAGAACCCTTTATTAAGGAATTGGGTAAATTTGTCAATACTTTCACCTCGCTAGATAAAGCCCATTCTAACATTAGGAAAGTTTTCCGTCCCCGTGTTTTCCGGGGGGCCGGACGAGGCAGGGGCCGCTCGTCCGGCCGTCCTAATCAGGGCAGAGGGCAAGGCTCCGGTAATGGCAACTACCAAGATCAAGCCAGATTCGGAAACTTCTACCCGACCAGAGGTCGCAGAGGAAAAGGCAGAGGCGGTCGAGGCAGTGGAGCTTCCAACTCGTCCGGTGAGTGTTCTCCCTTCTTCCCTTCTAAAAGTGGGGGGCCGTCTGGCGCATTTTTTCCAGGCCTGGACTTCTGTCACGGGGGACGCGTGGGTGCTGCAAACGGTCCGAGGGTTCCACATAGAATTCCATGGAGAACCTTTCCAGTCGGCTCCCCCTCGCCCTCTTTCTTTTTCGGCCGCCGACATGGCATTGGTCGACCTAGAGGTCTCCGCCTTATTGGACAAGCACGCTATCGTCGAGGCACGGCCTCACTCCAGAGGTTTCCTCAGCAATATTTTCTTGGTCGACAAGGCCGACGGGACCCAGCGTCCGGTTATCAATCTGCGGGAGTTCAACGAGTGGCTGGTTTACCGCCACTTCAAGATGGAGGGCATCCATCTCTTGCGCGATCTCCTCAGGCCCGGCGATTGGATGGCGCGTCTGGACCTCAAGGACGCTTACCTGGCGATTCCGATTTTTCCTCCTCACAGGAGGTTTTTGCAATTCCAGTGGCGGGACACGGTGTACGAGTTCACCACCCTCCCGTTCGGTCTGTCATCTGCCCCTTGGTGTTTCACCAAGGTTCTTCGGCCCGCAATCGAACGCTTGAGGGCATCCGGCATGCGCATGATCGTCTACCTGGACGACATTTTGATTATGGCCCAATGTCCTCGGGTTTTGTCGGAACACCTTCAAATGGCGGTGAATCTCCTTCAGAGTTTAGGCTTCATTATCAACGAAGCGAAATCCGTCCTGATTCCGGCCCAACAAGTGACGTTCCTGGGATTTGTAATCGACTCGGTGGCAGCCACCCTCAGCCTGCCCTCTCGCAAAATGACCAAGATTCGTCACGAGATCAGAAGGTCCCTCGCACAGTCGCGCCTCTCCCTCCGCCAACTGGCCCGCATAGTCGGTCTTCTCTCAGCCTCCATCCAGGCGATTTTTCCGGGCCCATTGCACTACAGGGCTTTACAACGCCTAAAGGCCCGGCACCTTCGCAGAGGCCTCTCCTACTCCCGGAAAGTCCTCCTTTCGGCCGAGGCCAGGGAAGAATTGCAATGGTGGCTTGCCAATATGGAAGCCTGGAATGGGCGGGCGATCTTCGGTTCCGCGCCCGATATCGTTATCGAATCCGACGCCAGCAGGTCCGGATGGGGCGCACGATGTGGCGAGTTTGCTACCGGAGGTGTGTGGTCACCACAGGAACAGCGGCTTCACATCAACTGCCTAGAACTGTTGGCGGGATCTTTTGCGATCAAATGCTGGACCAAAGACTCGGTCCGTTCTTGCGTCCTCCTCAGGATGGACAACGTTTCCGCGGTGCGTTACATCAACCACCTGGGGGGACCCGCTCTCGAGCGCTATCCGACCTGGCGGCGAATTTTTGGCAGTATTGCCTCGACCATCATGTTTCCGTCACGGCGGAATACCTTCCGGGCCACAGCAACCAAGTAGCGGATTTCCACTCACGGCATGTTCAGGACGTGAGCTTGTGGAAACTTCATCCGGGGGTGTTTGCGGACCTCCAGAGCATCTGGGGCCCGTTTTCGGCGGATCTGTTTGCATCCCGGTTGGATCACCAGCTGCCCCGGTTCTTCAGTTGGCGGGCGGATCCTCTGGCGACGAGCACGGATGCTTTTCTCCAGGATTGGAGACAGGAGACGGGTTATGCCTTTCCCCCGTTTGCCATGCTAACGAGAGTTTCAGCGCAGGTGCGTCGCCAGGTGGCGGACATTGTGCTAGTATCTCCGATTTGGAGATCTCAGGTTTGGTTTCCAGTTCTTCTGGAACTTTCCTGGGATTTTCCAATCCTACTACCCCGCTTCCCGACTCTTCTCCTCGATCCCGACGGACTTCCTCATCCGCTCATAGCGCAAGGATCCCTTGCCCTGATGGCCTGGCGGATTACCGGGGACAATGGGCGATCCCGGGCCTTTCGGGAACAGCTGAGAAGCTCATGTCAAGAGCTTGGGCCGATAGTACGGTCAAGCGATACCGATCCACTTGGAGACGTTGGGTGCGTTGGTGTATGCGCCGGAATCTCGATCCCGTGGCGGCAGATGTGACTTCAATTGTAAATTTCTTAGCCGCTTTGGCTGAAGACGGGTTGGCTTATAGAACCATCAATACCTTTCGTTCAGCCATTTCGGCCAGCCACTCCTTAGTGGACGGCTCCCCGGTGGGAGAGCACCCTTGGGTTTGTCGCCTTCTCCGGGGCATCCGTCTTTCATTGCCACCGGAGCCTCGTTACTCCCAGCTGTGGGACGTGAACCAGGTCCTAAACCTTTTCTTGTCGTGGCAACCGAATCGTTATTTATCTCGGAAAGAGCTTTCTGCCAAGCTGGCCATGCTTCTTTGTCTCGTATCTTGTCGACGGGTGTCGGATGTGCGAGCGCTGGATGTCTCAGGAAGGATTTTTACCCCCTTTGGGGTTACTTTCACTATCCGAAGGCGGACGAAATGCAGTACCACCTCCATTTCCTACCCGGCTTTTCCGGACTCTCCTAAGCTCTGCGTGGTGTCCTGCCTCAAGGCTTACGAAGAAATGTCGGACGAGTTCCGTCCTCCCGGAGAACGACAATTGCTTATCGCGCTGAGGAAACCGCACAAGGCGGTCTCCTCTCCCACGATAGCCCGCTGGGTTCGTTGGGTTATGCAGGAGGCAGGCATTAACCTCCGTGTTTTTGGGGCCCACTCTACCAGAGGGGCCATGGCCTCTAAAGCGTTTACCCTGGGAGCTCGTCTAGAAGACATTCTCAATGCGGCAGATTGGTCTTCGGACTCCACCTTTAAACGGTTTTATTTCAAACCGGTGCTGGATATGGCACATTTGGTGGTGAGCAAGCTTTAAACGAGCATAATCCTCGCCTCCGGTCCTGACATAGAATGAAAAATTTCCTAGCTAACGTAACGGAAAGTTTCAATTCTATTAAGGACTCGGAGGGGAGGATTATCCCACCCAGGGTATCAGTTCTGGGGATACCTTTGCCCACCCTCGTACTGTGGTAAGTAACAAATCTTTTGAGTTGCATTTTGCTTGTACCTCTTCAATGTACCGGAATTCTTTCCTTGCAGGACTAAACCTTAGCCAAGGTTCTCGCTTACGCTGTCCTTTGCTTCCGCAGGCGATTCTGGCAAACAAGATTCGTGAGGATCTGGGACTGGCTGGCCTTCAGCATCGAAAGAGGAGGAATGGATAGGGACAGAGGACTACATACCCCCAGGAGCCCTGTGATTGGTGCATGGATGTTGGACTGTCTACCCATGGACACTCTCTATTGTTTTGTGTTAAGTTCCCTGTGGTTCATGGGAACAGTGGTTTGATTGAACTTTGAAGTGCTGCTATTGAAATTAAAGAAAGATAGAGCATAATCCTCGCCTCCGAGTCCTTAATAGAATTGAAACTTTCCGTTACGTTAGCTAGGAAATTTTTCATTCTTTCTTAGACCAAAATGTATGCTTTCAGACAATACATAGGCCCCGCCTGATGTAACATTTGGAGCTCTACAAAAAAGGGAACCAGGAGCTATTCAGGACCCTCACACATGCTCCATGAAACAACAATCTTGCGCTCAAAAGGGTGTGAAGTTCCTAAAGGCAAGAGAAGTGCAGAAGAATAAAGTTCCTGGAAAAGGAATGTGCTCCAATAGGAGCAAGGGCCCTCACACACCCAAATTGGCCTCATGCTTCATAATTGGGCTAGATCCTTGTCGGGCCGGTGCTGCAATGCCCGACAGACACCCACGAGGAGGCTCTTTGACCGAGATCATTTTCTTAGCCGTCTGGTGTAGAAGAGTTACTTTGCCCAGGCTAAGGTACAATATTACTCTTTGCCTTGTTGCGTGACTGATTACTATAACACTAATGATTTCTATTGAATTCAGTCACAATGTAGTGTAGGTTTTTTCCTTAGGTCCTGAAGAATCGCCACATGATCGCTCTCTGACATTTATAGGCAAGAAACATGCTCACCTTGTTTTAGACGAATTTACTCACCAATCTAACTGGGTCCATTATACCCTAAATTAGCACTGAAATTTTAATTAGGCTAGTTACTCAATCATTAAATAGTCTGACCCTGACTATCACCACACTCATTTTAACCCACTCTTTACTACCACTCTACACATAATTGTCGAGCCCACAAACCCCCACTTCACTAGATGGCTAAGTAAAAGATCTCTGACAAAGAGCCCCCTAGTGGGTTCGATTCGGGCATTGCAGAGCCACCCGACTGGGAGCTAGCCCAATGATGAAGCATGACACCAATTCGGGTGTGTGAGGGCCTGTGCTCCTATTGGAGCACATTTCTATTCCTGGAACTTTATTCTTCTACACTTCTTTTGCCTTGAGGAACTGCACACCCCTTTGAGCGCAAGATTGTTGTTTCATGGAGCATGTGTGCTGGTCCTGAATAGCTCCTTGTTCCCTTTTTTGTAGAGCTCCAAATGTTACATCAGTGAGCTAACAGCTGTGTGAGGGTGGCAAAGAAAGGAGGCATGAGGCAACTATTCAGCCAGCTTCTGGCCATATTCAGGAACCAAGGTGAGTGCATTGTTTAACTCCTGCCCCAAGTATAGTCCTGCACCTCTCCACTACCCCTTTCTCCACATATCCCACCCTTCTTTCAAACCCATCTATTTTTACCCCCTGTATAGCCTCCCATCTCCCTACAGCCCTCATCTTCCTCGGTCCCGTCTGTTTCCCTAGACTTGTGTCTCAGCCTTTTACTACCTGGCTCCTTTGCTTCGCTTCAACAGCCTTACTCCCCTTTGTTCTTAGTTTTTCAACCTCCTTTTCTGATCAATACATCAAACTAAACTTCCATCAATTGCCTTATTTTGCAACCCATTCTTCCCCTTTTACGTCCTTTAGGTCCAGCTTCATTTTCGCTCCAGAAGTCTTCGCCTGGTTTACCCTCTTCTATTCTCAGAGACTTCATTTTCTGCTTGCTCTCCTTTCATCTCCATGCTCATGGAATCCACTCTGGTGGAGAGTTGGAGCTACACATGAATGTGCCACTTGTGAATTATCATTATGTTGACCTATTGCAGGCACTCTGCATTCTTACACTTGGGTAGCGCTATGATTTACTGAGAATTGCCTGAGGCCATATTGGGTATCGTGGACATCATACACAGCCTGACAGCATGAAAAAGCCCAACTAAAATGTTTTTTTATTCCCAACTATATGATATTTAGACAAAGCGATAGGTCAAGTCCTTTGTACTTAGGACAAAGCTTGCGGGATTGACTGAGGCACAGAGGTGCCCCTGGGGCAACTGTAGTCAGGTCATAGAAAATCATTGGAAAACCTCAAGACATGGGGCAGAATTTAAAAGGGATCATGCAAGCAGTGGCTAGAAATGCTGCGCTGCGTGACAGGGAGGGAGCAGGAGAGCACCATATCTACAGAGATATGGCACTCTCCTTCCCTCTCCCTAGTGCTGGCGCCGATTTCAGCTGCTGTGCGCCAGGCACACACCTTAGCGCCATAGTGCTAGGGTGCATGCCTGAGTTTAGCATAGGTTTTGCACAGGAAGAGTACCCTTCATGTACAAAATACTGTGCCTACACAAGTTCAAACACTTTCCCCACTTTGTATGTGTGCTGCACAGTGCAGCTTGTAGGAAAAGAAATAACTGAAAACATTTCTCCTCTTAACGCTTCTTTCAGATTGCGCTAACGTTTGGCGCTAATACCTGTCTACAATTGTTTGTAGATAGGGTTTTGTGTCAAAAGCAATGGGTGGTTACATGGGAACGCCCATGTACCAGCCATAAAAAGCCCCCTTGGTGCTAAGTAATGCTAAGCAATGCTTGGCACTGTTTTGCATTACTTGTAGGGTACTTTCCAACGCAAAAAAAGTTTTGCACTGGAAAGTAAATTGGTAAAAAACATTTTTTGCTGGTTAACGCCACTTTTGTGATGCTAACCTAGAGCAAAATGTTTGAAAATCTACCCCTCAGTATGGCAAAATATCTGAGTATGTGGTACAAATCAATGCATCTGCTCCTGGCAGCACTGGGGGCTCAGACATGCACCCGAGGGGACAAATCAATGCATCCGCTCCTGCTTCTTATTTTAGTGTCCTGTATTATTGCTAAAGCAGCTTTAATGCTCGCATTGATATAAAACAGCTTCTTGTTGACTTCCTCCCCGGTGACTCCTCTGTCTGCTCCCCCAAGAAACACAAATATAACTTAAAAAAAAATCAGCTTATTATTGATAACATAGGCGAACCCTAAGACATTTACCAATGCTTGTTTTATATATATTGGCATGAGCATGGCAGCTCCGCCAAAAAAATATATGTGTTTTAAAAATGGCAAAATAAAACAAGCATTGACAAAGTCAAAAGGCTGACAGCCAATGCCAGACCAACTGCCTTTGCAAATGCTTATTTTAAATATGTTGCTCTTTTGTGCCTTAAGATGCACTTTACAGTAGAGAAGAGCAAGAGAAAATTAGGTTTCAGTTTCTTTTCTTGCCAGAATGCATCTCCTTCCTCTCAAGGATTATTTATCTGTCCCTGAAAGACAGCCATGTGGAGTTCTCTTTAGCCTTTGCCGAGAAAGAGCTACTGAAAACATGCAATGAAGCCAAGGGGAAAGAAAAATGATTTTTAAGTATGAACTTTTTTTAACTTTTGTAATAGCAGTTCACACAAGGGAGCGCTCTGTGTTCACAGTCCTCTGAGCTTTAGTGTAAACAGGGCCATAATTGTTATCTCATCGCATTTGCTGTTCCGGCAAAGACCGAGATCAAATGTCGGAGGTGCTTTCCCCCAAGTGCGTGTTTAGTTTTCTTTATCTACTTCTGCCCCCATCTGGCCCTTCCTCTTCCCCCTGCCCACACACCCTGGCATCTTCTTGCTTCTTGCGCTGATGTGTGGGATCACTGACGAAATATCGAGAAGAAGAATATCGAATTGCCAAAATATCGAAGGAAAAATATAGAATGCCAAAATATCGAAGCCCTATCTCCAAACAGGTAAGTACAAAAATATAGAATCCTAAATATCGTTGTAAAAAATATAGTTAGTCACAATATCGAATTTTTGTAAATGTCTTAAAATTAATGTAAAATTAATGAAATAAAACATATAATTAACTGAAACATACTTAAAATAGTTTAAAATTAATAATTAATTAATGTAACTAAAAAAAAAATAATAATACATATATATTAACATAATATTTATTACAAAAATGCTATATTTTTTACGTAGGATAGCGGGCGGGTAAAATTTACTATTACCACTCCAGTAAGTGAAATAGTAGAGAAAACGTTGGATAGCGGTAGGGTAAAAATTACTATTCCCACTCCAGAGAGTGCAACAGTAGGGAAAGCGTTGGATAGCGGGAGGGTAAAAATTAGTATTCCCACTCCAGATAATGTAATAATAGGGAAAGCATTGGATAGCGTAGGGGTAAAAATTACTATTCCCACTCCAAAGAGTGCAACAGTAGAGAAAGCGTTGGATAGCGTAGGGGTAAAAATTACTATTCCCACTCCAGAGAGTGCAACAGTAGGGAAAGCGTTGGATAGCGTAGGGGTAAAAATTACTATTCCCACTCCAAAGAGTGCAACAGTAGGGAAAGCGTTGGATAGCGTAGGGGTAAAAATTACTATTCCCACTCCAGTGAGTGCAACTGTTGGGTAAGCGTTGGATAGCGTAAGGGTAAAAATTACTATTCCCACTCCAGAGAGTGCAACAGTAGGGAAAGCGTTGGATAGCGGGAGGGTAAACATTACTATTCCCACTCCAAAGAGTGCAACAGTAGGGAAAGCGTTGGATAGCGTAGGGGTAAAAATTACTATTCCCACTCCAGAGAGTGCAACAGTAGGGAAAGCGTTGGATAGCGGAAGGGTAAAATTTACTATTCCCACTCCAGTGAGTGCAACTCTAGGGTAAGCGTTGGATAGCGTAGGGGTAAAAATTACTATTCCCACTCCAGTGAGTGCAACAGTAGGGAAAACGTCAGATGGCGTAGGGGTAAAAATTACTATTCCCACTCCAGAGAGTGCAACAGTAGGGAAAGCGTTGGATAGCGTAGGGGTAAAAATTACTATTCCCACTCCAAAGAGTGCAACAGTAGGGAAAGCGTTGGATAGCATAGGGGTAAAAATTACTATTCCCACTCCAGTGAGTGCAACTGTAGGGTAAGCATTGGATAGCGTAAGGGTAAAAATTACTATTTCCACTCCAGAGAGTGCAACAGTAGGGAAAGCATTGGATAGCGGGAGGGTAAACATTACTATTCCCACTCCAAAGAGTGCAACAGTAGGGAAAGCGTTGGATAGCGTAGGGGTAAAAATTACTATTCCCACTCCAAAGAGTGCAACAGTAGGGTAAGTGTTGGATAGCGTAGGGGTAAAAATTACTATTCCCACTCCAGAGAGTGCAACAGTAGGGAAAGCGTTGGATAGCGGGAGGGTAAAATTTACTATTCCCACTCCAGTGAGTGCAACAGTAGGGAAAGCGTTGGATACCGTAGGGGTAAAAATTACTATTCCCACTCCAAAGAGTGCAACAGTAGGGAAAGTGTTGGATAGCGTAGGGGTAAAAATTACTATTCCCACTCCAGCGAGTGCAACAGTAGGGAAAGCGTTGGATAGCGGGAGGGTAAAATTTACTATTCCCACTCTAGTGAGTACAACTCTAGCGTAAGCATTGGATAGCGTAGGGGTAAAAATTACTATTCCCACTCCAGTGAGTGCAACAGTAGGGAAAACGTCAGATGGCGTAGGGGTAAAAATTACTATTCCCACTCCAAAGAGTGCAACAGTAGAGAAAGCGTTGGATAGCATAGGGGTACAAATTACTATTCTCACTCCAGAGAGTGCAACAGTAGGGAAAGCGTTGGATATCGTAGGGGTAAAAAGTACTATTCCCACTCCAAAGAGTGCAACAGTAGGGAAAGCGTTGTATAGCGTAGGGGTAAAAATTACTATTCCCACTCCAGTGAGTGCAACTGTAGGGTAAGCGTTGGATAGCGTAGGGGTAAAAATTACTATTCCCACTCCAGAGAGTGCAACAGTAGGGAAAGCGTTGGATAGCGGGAGGGTAAAAATTACTATTCCTACTCCAAAGAGTGCAATAGTAGGGAAAGCGTTGGATAGCGTAGGGGTAAAAATTACTATTCCTACTCCAGTAAGTGCAATAGTAGGGAAAATAATAATTTAATATTTTATTAAAAATAAATAAATTATTAATACCAAATAAAAATATTAAAATTAATTACCAATCACACAATATTTAAAAATTAATTTATTATAAATACCAATGTTTTTTTATTAATAACCTTTTAATAATTAATTAACAACCAATTAATTTTCAATACCAAAAATTAATAAATACAATTAATACCAATTAATAATTAATTAAGAATAAATTAATTAGCAATATACAAAAATTATTTCAATAATTAATTATTTACAATTAAATTAATTCCCACAATATTCCCCTATAAACCCACAAACCGCTACAAATAATCAATTAATACAATTAACATAATTATCAATTAAACAATTAATACTAATTAATTACCAATTAATACAAATTATTTATCAATTAATAATTAATCAACAACCAATTAATTTTCAATACCAATTAATAATTACCTAATAACAATTAAATTACTTCCCACCCTATTCCCCTATAAACCCACAACCCGCTACAGAAGTAAAACGCAAAATTAAATTAAAAATAATTAATAAATCCTAAAAATTATTATTTAATGGACTATAATTAAATTACTTCCCACCCTAATCCCCTATAAACCCACAACCCGCTACGGAATTAAATTACACAAAAATTAAATAACATAAAATTCATTACTATAAAAATATTCAAACATACATTCAAAAATGTATACATACTTTTAACACATATACTAACACTTAAAACACTATAAAAAAATTCGATATTTTTAACAACTATAGTATGACTGTCGATATTACTTACTTCTATATTATTTAAATCGATATTTTATTTCTTACCGGATTTTCGATATTCTTCACCAATATATTTTGGCAATTCGATATTCTGTCCATTCTATATTAAAAACTCGATATTCTGTCCTCTCGATATTTTGAATTCGATATTATGTCTGTTTATCGGCTGCAATGCGTAATCCCTACTTCTGCAACTTTCGCCGCTCTGCAGACCTCCTACCTCCTCTCCATCATAGCCACTCCGATGCACATGTGAGCGCTTTACTCAGACTGCGGTCTCAAAAACCTGCAGGCTGAGACTGAGAGAGTGGCAGCTCCGCCTCAAAACACCGCAGTGTGAGGCGGCTGCACCTACTCACTAACAAACATCACACCAGAGGTACTGTGGTAGCACTAAGACTTTGCCCGTGTCACTTCGGGTGCCACATCGCCTTACCCCCAAAACATTTGTCAGCATTCCAGACACTCAATTTCTGGATGAAGTGGCGGCCGGCGTGTTCACTGTAATTACCCTAATTCCCTTAAAGGGAACGCTTGCATGTTTGTCCATTAAAGCTCTGATGTTATCAGAGAGCACTGCTTTGTTTA
Organism: Triturus cristatus; assembly: GCF_964204655.1. NCBI lineage: Eukaryota > Metazoa > Chordata > Amphibia > Caudata > Salamandridae > Triturus > Triturus cristatus. The sequence goes on along the minus strand of NC_140592.1, from coordinate 353,354,691 downwards.
TTTTATGCAATTGCTGTTAATAGTTACAGATCAAAAACTGGGATAAGACAATTGTGTGTTTAGGTCTAGCCTAGCAGTGTGCAGTGCTGCTCTGCGAAGCTTCTTGTAACTACTCTGTGTGGGTCTGACTCCTCCCACAGATTGGATTGGCTTTTGCGTGTGTCTTTCTGTAATAAAAGCACGCAAATAGCTAAAGGTGGGTGCATGTCCCACCTCTTTTGAAATGTTCACTCCCACGGCGTTTTGCCTCGGGAGCGAGCAGCGGCACGCAGGGCGGCAGCTGCAATGCCTCCTTGTTTATTTCCCGCTTTGCATTAGGAGCTCTCCCCCCACCCTCTGAGCACAAACACAGCGTTTCCCTCCCCTGAACCATCCCGTGTGCATCGAGTGAGGCAGGACAAGCCCCGGGCACCCTCAGCAGCCAGCTTGTTAGTTTACTGGTTTTTATCACCATGGACTCGAAACTTGTCTTAAAATATAAGTGGATAAATCATCATGCGAAGGACCGATGCATGATTGGAATGTTGAAGTGTTGCTCGGTTGGAGGAAGCCTTCGGGGCTCTGTTGATTTTCTCAAGACTCCTTTGTGTGGGCTTCTGTTGGATGTGTGTATGGCGTTGCTGCCAAATTTCATCAAGTTGAGTTTTTAACGCACAAGAAATGCAGATGACTAGCGTGCCACTTGAAAGGACATGCAGATGACTAGTTTGCCACTTGAAACATAAAGTCATGTTTTTATACCATAGATACATGTTCCAGAATGATCATTTTTTAGCGCCAAATGACATCTCACTGTGAGACCCTGTGGCCGAGTCTTTATGTGAATGTTCTTACCCATACTGTGCTGCTGATGTGCATTGCCGAAATATGTATGTGACTGTTTGTTGCTTGTTTAGTTCTCCAACTTCTCATCTCTGCCCTTCTGTCGGCCACAGTTGAGAGTCAACAGTGTAAATAAAGGCAGGGAAAGGGTGCCCATCCTACTGCCAACTCCTAATATTCACATTATCCTGCTCAGTTTTATTCCCTATACCCTTCAGACCTTCCTTTTTCCTAATCTCTTCTCATTCTCCTCTTCTCCATCCTATATTCTTCTGCCCCTTTTTCTTGTCTAGTCTCCTCCTCCTTACACACTACTTTGCTCTTTTTCTTCTTCTCCATTCTTCCGCTCCTAATTCCTCTCCTCCTCTCCTCCTGTCCTTCTCTTCTGTCTTAAATCTTCCATTCTTCACTTCCTCTCTCACACACTTCTTCTCATAAACCATTTCTCCTCATATCCCACCTCCCAGGCTTCCACTCGTTTGTCAGTCTTCTATTTGCACTTTGGACTTATGCTTTCCCCTAGCCCCGTTTCTATCTGGCAATGTTTTTTCTCATTCTTCATCCCTATTTTTAGGGTTGAGGCTGCAAAAGCATTCACTAGCACATGTGTCTCGCTTTTGAGACACTGTTATTAACAACAAGCATTTGCAATGCAATAGGTCTTGCAATTGCGAGAATTTGGGCTATTGGCATTGTAAATGACAATGCCTTTTATTTGTGTTTTAAAAACCTACAGTAATAAAAGGCCTTGTCATTTACAATACCAATAGGTAAAAGTTTCTAAAATGCGAGACCTATTGCATTGCAAATGCTTGTTTTAAATGTACACTGGGTGGCCTCTTTAAATGCTGGCACGATCTATAGCAGTATGTGTCAGCCTTTGTGAAATCCTGGTACTGAACCGGACATGCTTGGAATCACGTTTTCATTCTAAGACTGAGCCACTGTTCAATGCACCCACAAAAATCAATAAAATAATAAATGAATAAATAAATAATAAAATACTCATTCAAAGGGGAAAATGAATTTGGATCAACACAACTTTCAGTTTCTACCTCCTACACAGTGCACGAGTACCCACACTTTCATCAGACGCACACATTTGTTCTCTCATTCTTTGTGTTCTGGCTTTCTTTGTCTCCCATGTTTGTGTTTCTTTTTTGTTCTTCTCACAGTCACACACTTGCACGCACAGAAACACACAATAGCTTTCCACCATAAAACATGATTGCTTGTGTAGGATCTGCACTTATGTTGCCCCCACTTTTTTTCTGATGTATACACTGGTTTCTGGCCCTAGTCTGGCTGGGTCCCTGCTAATCAGGGCCCCAGTCTCTCTGTTCTCTCTAAACGACTTGGTGTGCATATTAAATGCACTAGTGATTGGATACTGTGGTACCTTATGAGCCCCTAGTATATGGTACCTTAGGTACCTAGGGCATAGGCACTTCAAAAGCCTACCAGGGGCTGAAGCATGTATTATGCCACCCCTGAGAGGCAGACTCAATCTGACACCACAGGCCTGCTACTGCAGCCTGTGTGAGGTAGTGTTAGCACTCCTCACAGAGATATAGGTTTCTATATCTACCCTGACCCTCCCAGAGGAGTGGTCATAGAGCTAGTCCCTCCCCTATCTTCACTATAAGATAACAAACCTTGCCATTGCAAAACAGATAACCCTAGACGACGCTCTACAAAGAAGAATCCTGGCCCTTCGATGTTCCACTACCTTTGGAAGACAGAAGAATCTCCCCTGGAGTCAAGGAGTGACTCCCCTACTTGGCTGGCACCAAAAACCCTAATCAAGAGTTGCAAACTTTCCCGCTCCCACCAGAGTTCAAAGTCCCTGCAGCCCCAGAAGGGGATTTCCTGACTTTTCGACAGCCATTGTGAGTCCCCAGCAGAGCTGTGGTGAGTGGACCCCACGAGTGACGAGGAACAGCAATACCCGGGGACTGCGCACTATTGTCGAGTGCAACCCCTTCACGACGTTCAACAAACTTGTGCATTGAACCATTTGTGGCCTAAGCCTCCAGCAAGTCGTGCAGCGAAAATCAGCGGCCTAGCCCGTCCCAAGTGATCGTGGGCTTCTGTGAAGCATTTCCTGAAGAGGTGTCTTTGCGCTCCCTTGCCAGTTGGCTTGCGGGTCTCCCGAAGACTTTCTTAAGAACTCAAAGGGCTCTCCTAGTTGCTCCAGGCCTGCCCTCACTTACCCTTGCTGGGTGAGTCTCTCAAATCTTGCTGGTCTGCACCATTGACTTTCTTCACTCCACACAAGATTTGCAGTTGCCAAGGCTTGTTGGCTCCAATCTGGTTGCCGATACCGCCATCATCTGCAAACGTTGTGGCACACTCCGAATCCAGCTGCAGGTCATCATCGAGCCTTCCTGGACCTCGTGAGCAAAGAGTCAAAACACCATCGATGACCTGAAATCACCCGACATCTGTGGTCAGCCATCTTCCTGGTCACCGGTCACTGGCAAGTGACTTTGAACACTGTCCCTTCAATTTTCAGGTCTTCAGCATCTTGAATCCACCCTTTGATTGCACCGGACACTTCTTCAGACGACGCAAGCAGCAATTCTTCTTTGGTCTCCATAGAAAACAGCGACGCGACCCGACACCAAAAGACACCTGTGCACCCTGCTTCCCTGGGTGAGGTAACTCGTGCACTCCGGTGCCCTAGTGTGTGTTGGCCCTCGAATTACTTACCTTGTAAGTGGCTTGCTTGTAGACTTCCTTGAAGTACCCCAAAACTTAAAAAATAAAACCGCGACTTGCACCATTATAATCAATAGGGAACCTGTGGCTGTGTTCACACACTGCACGCGTCTCCCGTGGGCCTGTTACTTACCTGCTAACACTGCAGTAGTGAAGCCCCAGTGATTCCCCAGGCCCTAGGCCTTGTCATTTTACAAGTCGACATCCTTATACCATTTTCTTAGTATATGGTCTGGTACGCCCCTAAGGCTCCAGCCATATTTGTGCTTAATTTATTGTGAAACAGTGACATTTGAATGTGTATCTGGCTTCTAATCTCATAAAGAGATTAGTAGAGTGTGTCAAGTAATAAATACATATATATTTTATATATATACCTGTGTGGTGTCCTTTCATTTGGTAATTCAAGAGATTATAAGGTAAAACAAGCTGCTTTACATTCCTCTGAGACTTAGCCTGAAGGCTGCTCTCCACAGCTACCACTAGGATAGCTTTCTTTAAAAGGCTGTCTTAAACCTATCTACCATAAGAGTCGAATTGGACTGGTGCAAGGTGGCCACTATAACTAGTGACCAGCATATGCCAGGCCAACTTCTCACATTGGTGGGCAGAGTGTGGGATTCCAGCTTGCCATTGTTTTACCAGAGAATCTCTATTTGAATTACTAACTGAAAACCACTAAAGGTACTCAAGGTACATATAAAGTCAAGCTTAGTATCAATAAGTTCTACTGAACTTAGAGCTGTTTGTGAAGGGATAGCACACCCTTGCTACAGCTCAAGCTAGGTTCAGTAGGCCACAAACTAGTGTAGGTAGTACAACACTGCATAACACTAGAATGTCCTCAAGTGATGGAGCCAGTGGGTCCACCCAGCCTCAGTACAAGGACATGACCTACTTTGACTTGAAGGCCATGTGTGTTGCAAGACACCTGAAGCAAGGACAGAGTCCCTCCACACAACACCTGATAAATCTACTAGTAGCAGATGATCTTAGACTGGCTCTAGAAGCCGGTGGATCTGGATCAGGGGGTGGGTCAATTACAGTGTCTGGGTCTGATGATGAAAATCAGGATGACCAGGACTCTGTGGTTGAGGGGCCAGACCCAGAAAGGTCTGAACAGGACAGAGGAATCCTCCCTAAGAGGACTGATAGAGTGGAGGAGAGGCCTAGGTCCCCTTCAAGTGAATCTGACCATTCATATCACTCTAACAGAGAATCTGACCAGCAGAGGAACTCATACTTTCATAGAGAGACCTCCTCTGAAAGAAGGTACAAGATGCTCCAGTATGAGAAAGCTAGGCTCGCCCTCAGAACCAAGCAATTGGCCTTAGATAGAGAAGCCTTTGAGCTCCAGAGAGCTTCTAGAAAAGAGGGGTTAGATACCCCTGGTGGCAGCAACAGTGTCCCTAGAGGCAGAGATTACATTCCAGACCATAGGAATCTGTCCAAGGTTGTTCCTCCCTACCAGAGTGGGGATGATATCCACAAATGGATAACTGCTATGCAGAGGGCCTGTAAAGTTCAACAGGTCCCCCAGAAACAGTGGGCAGCAATCTTGTGGCTCTACTTTTCTGATAAAGGTAGAGACAAACTCCTCACTGTTAGAGAAGAGGATGCTAATGACTATGAAGCCCTAAAGAGTGCATTAATAGATGGGTTTGGCTTAACCACTGAACAGTACAGGTTGAAGTTCAGAGATACCCAGAAAGCACAGACTCAGGATTGGACTGACTTTGTTGATTGCGCAACCAAGGCTCTAGAAGGTTGGCTGGTTGGTAGTAGAGTTACTGATTTTAAGGGATTGTATAATCTTATCAAGAGAGAACAGATCCTTAATAATTGCCAAAACCAGTTGTTGCATCAATACCTGGTGGACTCTGATCTGACCTCTCCCCAAGAATTGGGAAAGAAGGTAGACAAATGGGTCAGAACCAGGGTGAGGCAGAAAACCCAGAACCAAGGGGGTGACACCAAGAAGCAAGATCCTAAAGGCTCAGATAAAGGTGGGGATAAGTCAAAAGACCAGAAGTCTTCACAAGGGCCCCACAAATCTGCATATGGTGGGGATTTACAGTCTACAAAGGTAAAAGGCCAAAAGAAGCCCTGGTGCAAATTCTGTAAACAGAAAGGGAACTGGACTTCTGATTGTACCAAGTCCAAAGACCAAACCACCACCGCTCCAGCCCCTAAGGCACCTGTTCCCCCTAGTGCAGTCATTGGTGGAGGTGGTAATCAGAATAAGGGTGTAGTAGGGTTATGTTATGTTATGTTATGTTAAAATGGCTTTTATAGAGCGCACGGCTACTCAAAAAGAGTGTCCCGGCGCTTTTATTTAGGGTAGGCTGCAGTATACTAACATAACACATTAAAAAAGAAAGTGTCACAGACAGAAAGAAAACAACGAGCAAAAAAAGACCTACTGGGTGAACAACCAGGTTTTGAGGTCCTTTCTAAAAGCTAGTAGGCTGGTGGCTCCCCGAAGTGTAAGAGGCAGAGAGTTCCACAGCTGTGGCGCCAGTAGTCCAAAGGAGCGACCTCCCAAGCGTGCTCTCTTCGCTCGCGGGACGGTCGCCAGAAACAGGGATTCTGATCTCAGAGAGCGAGCCGGTCGGTAGAAGGCAAGTCTCCTTTGGAGGTACTTTGCTCCCGTCGCATGGAGGGCCTTGTATGTCAGGGTCAAAGCCTTAAAGGTGATCCGCTTGCGGATTGGGAGCCAGTGCAGGGTCTGGAGCAAGCCCGCAGCACTAGCGCGTCTATTCAATCCAAAAATCGCTCTCGCCGCAGCATTCTGCACAATTTGGAGCCGCTGTAGCAGGTACTCTGGCAGGCCCAGGTACAGAACGTTTGAATAATCTAGCCTAGAGCCTATCAGGGCCTGCACAGTCAGCTTCCTGTGCTCCTCCGATAAAAGGGAAAGAAACCTCCGTAACATCCTGAGGAGGCCGAAGCAAGTGCCCGACACCCCCAGGATCTGGGACTTCATAGTCAACCCCTTGTCCATCTTGACCCCCAAGTTCTTAGCCATTTGGGAAGAACAAGTTGGGGGGAACATATTGGTAGGCCACCAAGCCTGCCAGTCTGGCTCCGTGTCACACCCAAAGAAAAGTACCTCGGACTTATCGGAATTGCACTTGAGGCTGTTCAGTTGAAACCATTGAAACACAGCCCCAAGGCAATCCCGGATACTCTCCCCATCAAAGTCTCCTCCTCTCTTGCACGAATAGAGGAGCTGGGTGTCGTCTGCATAGGATACGATCCGGGCCCCAAACGACTCCGCCAACGCCGCCAAAGGGGTCATGAAGATATTAAAGAGGGTCGGGCTCAAAATAGAGCCCTGAGGGACCCCGACTCCCAGAGGCGGCATCACGGCGGAATCTGGCGAGGCCCAGACCGTTTGCCGGCGGCCCGCTAGAAAGGAGGAAAACCAGCTGAACACCGTCCCCCGTAGTCCAATCTCATAGAGTCTTGTGAGAAGACCGTCATGGGGGACGGTGTCGAAAGCCGCCGACAAATCCAGCATCACCAGCATGGCTTTGCCCCCAGTATCCAGAACCCCTTTAATAGTTTCTGAGACCTCGAGGAGCGCAGTCTCCGTGCTGAGATTTGGGCGAAAACCCGACTGGGTGGCATGCAGAATCTCATTCGACTCTAGAAAATTGGACAGCACCGTCTGCACGTGCTTTTCAACAACTTTCGTGAGAGCCGGCAGCAGAGAGATAGGCCGGTAGTTGACTGGGGCCTTTGGATCCAGACCAGGCTTCTTAAGCAGCGGGATGACCATTGCCTGCTTCCAAACCTGCGGAACCACTCCCTGGCTCAGCGAGAGATTCAGTAGCGGGTTAGCCAATGGATTAACCACCTCGGCCAACTTCGCCAGAATTTTAGCAGGGCATGGGTCCAGGGGCGAGCCCGATTTCAAGTTGCCCAAAAGTGCTAAAGAGGCGGGCGCAGATATAGGTGGAAATACGCCCAGCGTCAAGCCTGGCGAAGCCGGGGGCGATCGGTTGGCCTCAGAATTAATTCGCTCCACGGGTACAGCCGATGGAAAAGAATCCTGTATAAGTTGGATCTTGCTAGTAAAAAAACTAGCAAGATCAGAGGCCCAGGAGTCAGAGGGTCTCTCCTCAAAGATGTTAGTCCGTGGAGAAATAAATTCTCTAACTATAGAGAAAATCTCCTTACAGGAGTTGGAGGCAGCTTCTATCCTCCCTGCCAAGTAGGCTTTCTTACCCAGGCGAATGTCCCGGTGATACTCCTTAACCGCGCTCTTATAGGTCAACTTAGCATCCGAGTCATATTTTACCCGCCAGGCTCTTTCAGCTACCTTGCACTGCTGCCGCCTGGCCGACAGTGCTGCGGTGAACCAAGGGGCGGAAACTCGTTTGGGAGAAAAACGGGGAGCCAGTTCCGGGGCAAGATCGTTGAGCCTGTCAGAAAGCCATGCCTGCAAGGACTCCAGATCCTTCGTCAGGTCGCCAGAGAGGGGGCAGGGATGATCCAGGGCAGCCTGAGCCAGCATCTCAGGGGTCACTCGATGGTACGCCCTATAGGTACGACCATGCTGGTGTGGGGCGGCAACAGCCGATTTAACTGTGCCTTTGATCGAAAATTTAGCCAGCGAATGGTCTGACCATAGTACCGGGATAATCTCTAGGACCCCAAAAGGGGAAGTCGAGAAAACCTGGTCAAGAGTGTGCCCCTTGTCATGCGTCGGCCCCTGCAGATAGGGGAGCAATCCCAGCGGTGCCATGGCCTCTGAGATTTTAATAGCGGCCGCGTCGGATGGATCATCCATCCGGAAGTTGAAATCTCCGGCCACGATGCAGTGTTCTGCTTTCAGGGCCAGTCCCAGTAAGACGGAGTCAAGATCTTCAAAGAACGTTCCGGGTGGGCCAGGCGGTCTATAGACCAATAATCCCTTGACTGATTGATGCGGAGCCAAAGCGATAGAAAAAGCGAGGGACTCCGAGCCACGAATATCCTCCACTGGCAAGATAGTACAAGCCGTACCTTTCTTCACCACCAGTGCCACTCCACCGCCCCTTCCCTTCGCTCTGTCCTTCCTGAAGACGTTATAGTCAGGCGGAATTGCCATGGCGACGTCTGGATCCGAAAATTCTCCCCACCATGTCTCGGTGAGCATAAGACACAGTGGCTTAGCCGTGTCAAGAAGCTCAAAGATGTCTTGTGCATGTCTGCACGCCGATCTGGTGTTTAGTAGCATGCAGAGATATCCCACACTGGCGAAGTTATTGCCAGGGGAACGAGGCAAAGCACGGGAGGGACGCCATCCGCAACCGGGGCAGATGGACTTACCACGGTGACGCCCAGGAAAGACAGTACAGCAGCCACTGGAAGCAGTGAGGAGAGCGCGGAGCTCCCCAGCAGTATAACGCAGCGCGAGTGGCCCTGTATGACCCTGGGTCCTGATGTGGACTCTGGCCTAGTCAGAGTACCAACACAGGAATTGCTAGTTTGTGAGGGAGACCTTGACATGTCCTTCCTAGTGAGCCCCAGTAATCTGGGCAAGTACAAACAGCAGCCTATCATAAATGGCAAACAGGCTTTGGCATTCAGGGACACAGGTGCTAGTGTCACCATGGTGACAGAGGATCTAGTGGACCCTGCATAGATCATCCTGGGTGAAATGTACCAGGTTACCAATGCAAGCAATGTCAGGACCAACCATAGTCTGGCAGTTGTGAATTTCTCCTGTGGAGGGGTAACTGGCCTCAAAAAGGTAGTAGTCAGTGCAGACCTCCCTGTCGAATGTTTGTTGGGCAATGATCTGGAGACTTCAGCCTGGTCTGATGTAGAATTATGGATTCATGCAGAGATGTTGGGCATACCTGCAGAGGTGTTTGCTGTGACCAGGTCACAGGCCACAATGCATAAATCTGAACCAGCTCTGGATCCTGAAACTATGGACCAGATGCTACCCAAGAGAAGGAGCAGTAAGGTTAAGGCTGTGCCTTCCCCTCTGTCTCAGATCTCAGATTCCCCTCCTGAGGGAGGAGAAGCAGAGCCTGAAGAAGGAACTGCCCCAGAGGAACTTGAGCCTGGTCAGGTTGAGTTCTTGGGGGCAGGAGGACCTTCCAGGGAAGATCTGAGCAAAGAGCAACAGTGCTGCCCCTCTCTTGAACCCCTCAGGCAGCAAGCTGCTGCTGAGGCTGCTGGGAGTGCTAGTAGGTCCCATAAAGTTTATTGGAATTTGGGACTCCTATATTCTGAGGCTAGAGATCCTACCCCTGGAGCCACCAGGAGGTTGGTAATAACTCAGAAGTTTAGGGGGTTCCTCTTGACCCTAGCACATGACATCCCATTGGCAGGACACTTGGGCCAAAATAAGACCTGGGACAGGCTTATCCCTCATTTTCATTGGCCACACATGTCTGAGGACACCAAGTAGTTTTTTTGCTCCTGTGTCACTTGCCATGCCAGTGGCAAGTCAGGTGGCACAACAAAGGCCCCCCCTGATACCACTACCTGTGGTGGGGTTTCCTTTGAAAGGGTAGGGATTGAAATTGTTGGTCCCCTTGACCCTCCAACTGCATCTGGGCACAGATTTATACTGGTGGTAGTAGATCATGCCACCGGGTATCCAGAAGCTATACCCCTAAGGACTACCATAGCTCCTGTGGTAGCAAGAGCCCTCATTGGAGTTTTCTCCAGAGTGGGTTTCCCTAAGGAGGTCATATCTGACAGAGATACAAACTTTATGTCAGGATATTTAAAAGCAATGTGGAAGGAGTGTGGTGTCAACTACAAGTTCACTACTCCCTATCACCCACAATGCAATGGGTTAGTTGAAAGGTTCAACAAAACCCTAAAGGGAATGATTAAAGGCCTCCCAGAAAAGCTTAGGCGAAAATGGGACCTTTTACTTCCCTGCCTTCTGTTTGCATACAGGGAGGTCCCACAGAAGGGGGTTGGCTACAGCCATTTTGAACTTCTGTTTGGGCACCCTGTAAGAAGACCCTTATGTCTGGTGAAAGAGGGATGGGAGTTACCTCTCAAACCTCCCAAACAGGATGTGATGGACTATGTACTTGGTCTCCGCTCCCGGATGGCAGAGTACATGAAGAAGGCAACTAAAAACCTTGAGGCTAGCCAAGAATTACAAAAAGCTTGGCATGACCAAAAGGCTGTCCTGACTGTTTATCAGCCAGGCCAGAAAGTGTGGGTGTTGGAGCCTGTGGCCCCAGCAGCTCTCCAGGACAAATGGAGTGGGCCCCATACAATTGTTGAGAAAAAGGGAGAAGTCACCTACTTGGTGGATCTTGGAACTCCCAGGAGCCCCCTTAGGGTGCTCCATGTCAACAGACTTAAGCCATATGTGGACAGGGCTGACATGGGCTTGCTCATGGCAACTGATGAGGACCAGGAGGAGGAGAGTGACCCTCTCCCTGACCTGCTGTCACAGAACCCTGATGATGGGTCAGTTGATGGTTTTGCTTTGGCATGCAGCCTCACTGAATGCAGGCAAGTTCTGCAACAGTTTAGACATATGTTTAGCCTGACCCCAAGTCAGACTTCCTGGTGCACCCATGAGGTGGACACTGGAGACAGTCTGCCTGTAAAGAGTAAAATCTACAGGCAACCTGACCATGTCAGGGACTGTATCAGGACTGAAGTCCAGAAAATGTTGGAACTAGGTGTTATTGAGCCTTCAGATAGCCCTTGGGCTAGCCCAGTAGTCCTTGTACCTAAACCTCATACCCAGGGTGGTAAGAAAGAAATGAGGGTTAATAACAAAACCTGTGGAGGTACCTCCTAAATTGTTTCCATTGTTTAAGAACTTTGATAATAAATGAGTTTTGAATCCCGTTCTAACAAAGCAGGACCAGTTGACTACAATAGCTCCTTCAATGCCAAATGTTCGGCAATCCACTCTGGCACAGCTCCAGGTTCAAACTAACTCCCTTTCCGGCTGAAGAAGCTCTGTGTCAAATCTTTATGAGCTTGCGACCGTTGATAAACCAAAAGAGCTTTCATCTGGTACGGATCAAGCAACAGCCCAAATACAAGCAGCAAACATAAACTCGCAATCTGTAACGATTACCCAACCCACTCTCTACTTTCGTACTCAAACTGTTCCATCTAGTACTGGAGGTTGCCAACCAAAAGTATCCTTTAAAAGCACTCCAATGCTACCCGAGGACTCCTTGATAACATTGGAAGGGCCTCGGGATGACTCTTTGTCTCACTCTGGAATAGCACCCGATCCTTTAATTGAGAAAAATATTTTAGATGACAAGGGTCACTGTCAATCAACTACTGCCAGCGATTCACAGTGTTCTAAAATTCTCCTTGTCCCTGAATATAAATCAAAAGGTCACCATGATGTTCTCAATAGAGCAAATATTATCAAACTATCAAAAGGAGTTCTGGGCCTTGACAAATTGGCTTCAGAAGACATTGAATATATAGAATTCCTTCCGCCAAGAGGGTCGCAACCCTCCGAAGCTACCTTGGTGACATTTAAATCTCCTACTTGGACTCGAGTACTTCTAGCCTGTAAAGATATTTTCCGGTCCTGGGGAATCAAAATCTATCCCCACTTCAACCCAGGCTATCCTATGGCATTAGCCAAGCAGTCGGCCACTCAGATAAGCCTGTGTCGGACCCTGACCAGTGATAGAAGTAAACCATATTCAATTAAAAAAAATGCTGTAGGAGACGCATCTCCAATAGGAAATCCATGGTCCGTTCTCCTGAATTGCAACGAAACTCAAGACTGGGGGTGGCTACCAGCAGCTTTGTCGTGTAAAAACTCAGCCTGACCATTTGGAAAAAAACTTGTTAGAACTTAATCCTTTGGAGGCTGTAAAAGCTAACATCCCCCAGCCTCACCCTATAAATTGTATAAAACATCAGCCGGAGCCGTGCCTCTCCCTGTGTTCATAGAACATTAGTGGCCTTCACCTTAAAATGTCCTCACTAGAGACCTGAAACTTTATTCTTAGCCATGATCTAATTGCGGTTCAGGAAACATGGGCCACTTGCAGTTGTCCTATTGATGGATTTATTGAATTTTGGAAACCAGCTGTCAGGGTCAGCAACTATGGTCGCCCCAAGGGAGGATTGTCTATTTACATCTCATGCAGCCTAAAGGGCCCAACAGAGCTATTAAACATCGACGAGGATTGGCTGCTTGGAGCTAAAGTTAGCTTGTGGATACAACAGCGACCTCTATTGTTGCTTAATGTTTACATCAATCCAAGCGTCCGGACAAAAAGAGCTCACCTAAATCGCCTCCTTAATATTTTGAGCGACTTGGCTGTGGGCTTTCCCGACGCCGGCTGTCTGCTTACCGGGGACTTTAATACCAACTTGTTTCAGGGAGACCCGTTGGATCTGGAAGATCTCCCCTCATTGTCTCTGTCAGCATTGAAATTCCAGTCCAAACCGTCAAATTATTCATACTGTGCTTAGGGGGAATTCTGTGTGTTGCAACTCCTTAGTGCAGGTTTCATCGTAATGAACAGCAGGTTCATGCAGGATACTCCTCCAAATTGGTCATGGACAAATGGACGAAAGTTTTCATTTTTAGATTACGCCATTTGTAACGTAGCCATGTTTTCTCACTTGGAAAACTACAGTATCAAAGCGCGACCAGAGAGCGACCATCGACCACAAGTTGTCACCATTAATATTAACTCAGTTTACCACAATACCGCCCCAATAACTCATAAAGGAGTCCATTCAGAAAATGTAAAATGCTTAAGATGGAACGAGGAAATTAGTATCAACATCAAGAAGGAATGTTTGTCTTTTACATTAGGAGGCCTCCACACCATAGTTTCTCATATCACTGATTGGTCACATTTTTGCTATCATTTGTTAAACCTTTTTCCATCGCATTTGCATCCTCATACGACTACTTGTAGCTCCCAGTTTTTTATATCAAGTCAAACTATGAAATAAAAAAAGATCAGAAACACCGCCTTGCGGGCAATTAGGAGGCATCCAGAATCCAATGACTGTTTGATCAACTACAAAATTGCTCAGAAAAACTATAGACAGGCATCCAAACAAGATAAACAACTTCATCTCGATAAATTTTGGGGTAAACTTCTTTGGGAAAGCAAAAACCGTAATTCAAGAACATTTTGGGCATTACTGAATGAAACAACTCAACGGAACAACCAGACAGGGGAGTGCAAACATTGCTGAGGCAGAATGGGTTACATTTCTTACCGACCACTTTAAGGCCAATGAAGGTGCAGACTTTTTAGTAACAAACACCTCCTTTACGTCTAAAGATGGGCCTTTGGAGAATCAGCATAATACCCAAGAGCTGACGCAGCCTCAATGTGAGTTGATTTCCGTTACTCAAGCAAGGCTGGTCAAAATATTATCAAAAGCGAGAGCGGATGGAGCACCAGGCCCAAATGGCCTGCCACAGGCCCTGTTCAAAGCAAATGTTCCCTATTGGGCACAACAATTAGCAACCCTCTTTAGATCTGTACTGAGCTGTTCAACTATACCAGACTCATGGCGAGGGGCAGTAATTCACCCAATATATAAGTCTGGCGCCCATTCGTCCCCAAACAACTATAGGTTGATAGCCTTACTTGACAATGAGGCAAAGTTCTTCGCGAGCATTTTACTTGAAGAATTGAGTGCCTGGGCGAACCAAAAAGGCTTGATTCCAAAAAAACAAACGGGCTTTACTGTAAATTCAGGTACTTCGTCTAATTTATTGGCATTATCAGTTCTTATCGACAAATCGCTTATTTCATCAAAGCTGGTCTTCTGTTGTTTTGTTGATTTTAAAGCTGCCTTTGACCGGGTCCCTAGGGAGGCACTTTGGGCAAAGTTAATGAAATGGGGAATCCCGGTCAAACTACTGGAGGCCATTGTTCAACTATATTCCAGCACCTGGATTCAAGTCAAGCTTGGCACTGGCACACATCTGTCTCGAAAAATGTTAACAGCACGAGGAGTGAAACAGGGGTGTGTGCTAGCCCCATTGCTTTTCAACCTGTTTATTGCCGATCTCTCAGCCGACCTGGACGAGACACATAGTCATTCCCCCAAGATCGGCGGGGTGCAGTTAAGTAACCTTCTGTATGCTGATGATCTTGTCCTCTTTAGCCTTACCCGAGTAGGACTGCAACGATTGTTAAACAAACTACATAGTTATACCGTTAAGAATAACCTAGAGGTTAATTTAAAGAAAACCCAAGTGGTTATATTCGGTAGAAAACGTTATGGAGGTGGTGGCTGGTCATACAACAATTCCAGTCTTGTCGTAGGAAAATCCTATAAATACTTGGGGGTTAACTTTGACTCTAGGGGCACCTTCGCCAAGCATCATAGTGACATTTCATTGAAAGCCACAGCTCTCCGATTGAACTTTTCAAAACTCTCAAAAAAACTGATGGGTCCGAGTTTGGCCCCAATGATGGAAGTTATGAAAGCTAAAGTCGGCCCCACGTTGTCATATGGTCTTGAAATTTTCAGGGGTTAAATCAGTACAACATTAAATCAACACGTGACTAAGATCTATAAAAGTGTTTTTCACATGGCGAAATCTGCCTCCGCTGCACAGATTAGATTAGAACTGGGCCTCCAAAATTATGAAATTTCCAGCGCAGGTGCCTACTTAAATCTGTGTCATAAGCTAAGGCGGGCTGCAGCCGGTTCCCTTGAGTCTTTGCTGTGGTTTGATATTGGCACTAATAATCCAAGTGGGTCCTATAGTTAATTTTTTAATGAATGTCTTCAGCAATTTTCAGCAGGTGACCTCAGGAACCTAAACTCCAGTCAAACAGCTTTTAAAACCAGCATTAAGAAGCGTACTCGCATTCTGTCCCACACCATCGACAAAGCTTCTTTTGCCAAACGCAAGCATGCATGGGCAGTCATTAACTCTTATCAGTTGGCATCACCGTCATCATACCTGCCCTGCACATATTCTTTGTATTTAAAATTGCGATTTAAGGCACTTAGACTGGGGGAATGGCACTTGCTGAAACATTTACCTATGTGGCATTGGTCGTCAAATAATCAACAGTGCAGGGGTTGTCGGGCCTCGGTGGAATCTATGGAGCATGTTACATCATGCCACTGCCCCGCTCTCCTGACTCAGCGTAGATTAAAATTGAGGCCAGAATGGAATAGACTGGGAGCTCGGACCTGCAGGCAGGCAATTATTGTGGCCTTGAACCCAGAGAATACAGTTTTAAATATAAGTTTTACTATTTTTATTTATCATGTATATCGTAAATTTAATCAGCAAATTGCAGGCCCGGTAACAACTCTAAGGAGAGTCACAGGTGTCTAAAACAAAATTGTAGACCTACAAGACTTCATTCTGGTCTCTCCTGTGTTCTCAACACCTGCAATATCAGGGTATGTGACTTCGATGATTTTTATCGACACTGCTACTTGATGACTGTTTTAATGAAATGTTTACATTCTCTGGGTTTCCTTATAACTCCGGGCTCCCATCTTAGTCTCTGACAGTAACACTTATTTCTTTGCCACATCATTAACATTCTGCCGCTATATATTTTTAAAATTTGAACTTTCATATAATTCTTGGCCATTTTAATTATCTTTTTTTGTATATGTGTGATGTGTATGTTCTGCTTTTAGGATTATATTTTTTTTTAATCAAATAAAGTATTTTTCACTACAAAAAAAATAAAAAAATGAGGGTTTGTGTTGAATACAGAGGCCTCAATGCAGTCACCAGGACTGAAGCCTACCCAATACCAAGGGCAGATGAACTTATAGACACTTTGGCCTCAGCCAAGTGTCTTAGTACATTTGACCTAACAGCTGGCTACTGGTAAATCAAGTTAGCTGATGATGCCAAGGCCAAAACAGCATTTTCAACCCCTGGTGGGCACTGTCACTTTGTGGTAATGCCCTTTGGTTTGAAAAATGCACCTGCCACTTTTCAGAGGTTGGTGAATAAAGATCTGACTGGTATGAAAACTTATTGCTGAGCTTCTGTCTTTAGTTCCACCTGGCAGGATCACATGGTCCACCTCAGAAATGTTTTGGAGGCCCTGCAAAAAGCAGGCCTCACTATCAAGGCCACCAAGTGCCAGATAGGGCAGACTCAGGTTGTGTACCTGGGCCACCTTGTAGGTGGAGGCCTGGTTCAACCATTGCAGAGCAAAATCCAAACCATAATGGAATGGGTAGCTCCAACAACCCAGGCACAGGTTAGAGCCTTTTTAGGCCTGACTGGGTACTATAGGAGGTTTGTTAAGGGATATGGATCTATAGTGACCCTCTTAAATGATCTGACCTCTAAGAAAATGGCAAAAAAGGTTCAGTGGACAGCTAGCTGTCAAAAGGCATTTGATGACCTCAAGCAGGCAATGTGCACTGCCCCCATCTTGCAGAGTCCAGATTACAAAAAGAAGTTCATTGTTCAAACAGATGCTTCAGAGCTGGGTGTGGCAGCTGTACTGTCTCAACTTAATGATGAAGGTCAAGACCAGCCAGTAGCTTTCATAAGCAGAAGGCTGACCCCTAGAGAGAAACGTTGGTCAGCTATAGAGAGGGAGGCCTTTGCTGTGGTGTGGGCCCTGAAGAAGCTGAGGCCATACTTGTTTGGCACTCACTTCATTGTTCAGACTGACCACAAGCCCCTCCTATGGCTCAAACAGATGAAAGGTGAAAATCCTAAACTGATCAGGTGGTCCATTTCCCTACAGGGGATGGACTATACAGTGGAACATAGACCTGGGACCCAACATGCCAATGCAGATGGACTCTCAAGGTATTTCCACTTAGAACATGAAGATTCAACTGGTCAAGGTTAGTTTAATGTCCCTGCGTTTGGGGGGGGGGGTTGTGTAGGAGAGTAGGATCTGCACTTATGTTGCCCCCACTTTTTTTCTGATGTATACACTGGTTTCTGGCCCTAGTCTGGCTGGGTCCCTGCTAATCAGGGCCCCAGTCTCTCTGTTCTCTCTAAATGACTTGGTGTATATATTAGATGCACTAGTGATTGGATACTGTGGTACCTTATGAGCCCCTAGTATATGGTACCTTAGGTACCTAGGGCATAGGCACTTCACAGGCCTACCAGGGTCTGAAGCATGTATTATGCCACCCCTGGGAGGCAGACTCAATCTGACACCACAGGCCTGCTACTGCAGCCTGTGGGAGGTAGTGTTAGCACTCCTCACAGAGATATAGGTTTCTATATCTCACCATACACACACATATAAACCTATCAGCCACCCCTATGGCAGGCCCTATCAATCCTGAGGGCAGGGTGCGTGGTTTACAATGTGAGGGGGTGCCTCTGCCTGAGCAGGGCCCCTCTGCAGCTACCAGTCTATTCTCTATGGCTGTTTGTGGATGCGGTTAAACCATATACTCTTAAGTGCATTAAAATGCTAACTTTGGAATGACTGCATAAAAACATGTCGTGTTTGGTGTCAAACAACTTGGAATCATTCCCCCACATCAGTCCATGATGTGGGAGCATGATCCCACCCTTCTAGAGGGGACAACATGTAAAACGATAGAAATCCTATAGAACCCTGCCATCACAAAATGGATGCCACAAGCACAGACACTGGGCTGCCCTCCTGCTGCTGACTGAAACTCGCAGTGGAGGAAGCCCAACAATAGGCATCCTGTCACAGGGAGGTGTCACTACCTTCCAGACAGGATTTAGTGTATTGGGGCTGGGTGGGTGCACTTCTAGATTGCTTGGAAGTCCTGCACTGGGGGAGCAGTAGGCTCCTCTGTGCATATGCCAGCTCAAATCGGTTCAGGGGCTACCTGTCCCTGCTCTGGCGTGAAACTTGACAAAGGGAAGTGGGTGTAACCACCCCTACCCTGACCCTCCCAGAGGAGTGGTCATAGAGCTAGTCCCTCCCCTATCTTCACTATAAGATAGCAAACCTTGCCATTGCAAAACAGATATCCCTGGACGACGCTCTACAACGAAGAATCCTGGCCCTTCGACGTTCCACTACCTTTGGAAGACAGAAGAATCTCCCTTGGAGTCAAGGAGTGACTCCCCTGCTTGGCAGGCACCAAAAACCTTAATCAACGGTTGCAAACTTTCCCGCTCCCGCCAGAGTTCGAAGTCCCTGCAGCCCCGGAAGTGGATTTCCTGACTTCTCGACGGCCATTGTCAGTCTCCAAGCAGAGCTGTGGCGAGTGGACCCCACGAGTGACGAGGAACAGCAATACTATGGAGACCAAAGAAGAATTGCTGCTTGCGTCGTCTGAAGAAGTGTCCGGTGGAATCCAAGGGTGGATTCAAGATGCTGAAGACCTGAAAATTGAAGGGACAGTGTTCAAAGTCACTTGCCAATGACTGGTGGCCAGGAAGATGGCTGACCACAGATGTCGGGTGATTTCAGGTCATCGATGGTGTTTTGACTCTTCGCTAACGAGGTCCAGGAAGGCTCGACGATGATCTGCAGCTGGATTCGGAGTGTCCCACGACGTCTGCAGCTGATGGCGGTGTCGGCAACTGGATTGGAGCAAACGAGCCTTGGCAACTGTAAGTCTCGTGTGGAGTGAAGAAAGTTGATGGTGCAGACCAGCAAGGTCTGAGGGACTCACCCAGAGAGGGTAATTGAGGGCAGGCCTGGAGCAATCAGGGGAGCCCTTTGAGTTGTTAAGAAAGTCTTCGGGGGACCCGCAAGCCAACAGGCAAGGGATCGCGAAGACGCCTCTTCAGGAAATGCTTCACAGGAGCCCACGGTCACTCGGGATGGGGTAGGCCGCTGAATTTCACTTCAAGACCTGCTGGAGGCTTGGACGATAAATGGTCCAATGCACAAGTTCGTTGAATGTCGTGAAGGGGTTGCACTCGGCAATAGTGAAAATACGAGACTAGAGTGAGTGAAAGGGAAACAAGAGGGAGACAATGTGGGGGAGAAAGAGAAGCAATGAAGAACGACAAACGGGGAGGAGATAGAAAGAGAAAGGAGAGGAAGGAAAAGAGAAAGAGTAATCAGGCAGAAAGAGCTACAGTGCTGCAAGAGACAGGAGAGGGAGAAAGAAATGAGTACCTGAAAGAGAAAAGAAGAGAGAAAAAGCAGGAATCGGAGTTCAAGAGAAATAGAAACAGCAGAGTAATGATTTGGGATTGGAAAGTACGAACAGAGGCACAAAGTCAAAAGCTCAATTTTTAAGAACAAAGACCTTATGATCTCAGTGTAGTGCGCAAGCATAAAATAATAACACATGAAGGAACAAAATACCTTTGTCAGGTGGAGAAGAATATAGTATATATATTTTTCAAAGAAAATATTCTAAGGGATGGATGACCTTTCAAAGGAAATGAAATTATTTGATATGTCATGTCAGAAAGAGCAAGGAAAAGAGTAGACGAAAGTAAATCAAAAGAAGCACTTTTCCTTTTTTCCATTTTTGTCACCAAAAAGGCAACACTATCAACACAGTTCCACACCACACAATTAAACTCCACAAGCATGCGCACATGCAAGACGTACAACGTAGGCGTTGTCAAAGAAGAAGGAAGGCGAGGGCGAGGAAGGAGAGCGGCCATGACGAGGAGGAGGAAGCCACGGTAGGTAAGTGCCTTTATAATTACTTTGGGGGGGAGCGGAGCGGAGTTCCACTGAGTTGTTTTCCAACTCTGTGGAACTCCGCGTAAAGACACTACACCTGCTCCACCTGAGCTTAGCCAGGGGTTGCTTTTATTTATTCCAGGTTGGCTTGGATGGTATTTTACCAGTCTAAAGCTGTAATACTGTGCCTGGAGTGGTAAAGGCGTTTGTCATTTTACAACTTGCTGTGGATGACACCGTACTAATAATAAGCTTAAAGTCTTTGCTGTAGAAATGGCTAAATACTTTGTCCCTTTCTATCTCGATGTGGATAGTAATGTGCCAATCCTATTATGCTTAAAAATGTTGATAGAAAAGTAAACATTTAAGGTGAGCAAATTCAGAGTGGCGCTGGTGTTGTAGGGTGCTCTATACAGGACCTGCTCTCCACCTAAACTTGGGAACTTTCCAGAGTTCTCTGCTTCTATTTTTGCATAATTTATACAGCACTTTATGCCTGAAAAAGTATTGTTTTGATATATATATATATATAAACATATACACACACACATATACATATAAATTATTTATATTTATTTAAAAAAAAAAAACATCTAATACATAAGTAGTCACTGTGCATTATATATATATATATATATATATATATATATATATAAATATAGATAGATATATACAACTGTATATATATATATATATATATATATATATATATATATATATATATATATGAAACAACCAACACGTAAAACGTGTAAAGCGGAGAGCACTCCAAAGCAAAATCCGGGAACGATGTTTCTTTTTAAAGCATGAGTGCTTTATTCAGCAAGTTCCCCCCCCCCTTATTCCATACCCCGAAACGCTGACAGACGCGTTTCGCCGACTGGCTTTTTCAATGTCAGTTTCCTTAAGATTACGCGGTCACATTTAAACTTAGGTCTAATGTCACATGGTAAAAAAGTAATAACATAGAAGATGGACTTTCAGCAGCATTGTTCGTAAATCCATGGTTGCCATCTTGTAGTGACATATATTTACAAAGTAATGTGCCTTACAATAATATAAACAATATGTTTAAGTGTTTAAAAATTTGGCAACAGTGCAATCTGACAGATGTTTTTCTAGTCAAGGAGATTGTGGAGAGGAAAGCAGATGGTATATGATGATATTCAAAAATAATAATATGCATTTCCCAAAAGTACAAATGTATAAGTCCTAAAATAGCAGGAACATCTTACATTATTCTCCAGATCAGTGCTGTGTGGGGAGTAACAACAGTTTGTGTCAGAGAGAAAGAAAAATAAATATTTCTCTTAGTCTTAAGGTGCAAATAAATACCCCATTGACATCTCACTCATGTTGCCTAATCTATCATCTCCTTGTATACGAAAAATAGAGCCCTGAATGGGCATAGAGCCTATTACTGTGAGAGAGTGTGCATAGATGTTAAGGCGTGAAACAAGATGTGATTTGGAATTTAAATCCAAAAGGCAGACCAAAGAAATGCATCAAAGGGTATCCAAAGTATGTATTACGAAATACCCTTTCGTATCAAAGTATGTTCTAATCCTCATAGATGGACCCATAGTTCTTCTTCATTGTTAAGCCCTATTGGGGTCTTGGTCTGGAGATCAATTATGTAGGTCGATACCAGGATGCGGAGTTTCCGTACCCTATATGCGGGCAATTACTAACAAAGATCCCGCATATCCGGTTGCCCGACATTTCGAACAGTACCATCAGAGCAACCGTGATTTATTAAAATTTCATTGTCTTGATCAAGTTGGTAGGTCGGAAAGAGGAGGTGACAGGGTACGGAAACTCCGCATCCTGGAATCAACCTACATAATTGATCTCCAGACCAAGACCCCAATAGGGCTTAACAATGAAGAAGAACTATGGGTCCATCTATGAGGATTAGAACATACTTTGATACGAAAGGGTATTTCGTAATACATACTTTGGATACCCTTTGATGCTTTTCTTTGGTCTGCCTTTTGGATTTAAATTTCAAATAACATCTTGTTTCACGCCTTAACATCTATGCACACTCTCTCACAGTAATAGGCTCTATGCCCATTCAGGGCTCTATTTTTCGTATACAAGGAGATGATAGATTAGGCAACATGGGTGAGATGTCAATGGGGTATTTATTTGCACCTTAAGACTAAGAGAAATATTTTTTTTTCTTTCTCTCTGACACAAACTGTTGTTACTCCCCACACAGCACTGATCTGGAGAATAATGTAAGATGTTCCTGCTATTTTAGGACTTATACATTTGTACTTTTGGGAAATGCATATTATTATTTTTGAATATCATCATATACCATCTGCTTTCCTCTCCACAATCTCCTTGACTAGAAAAACATCTGTCAGATTGCACTGTTGCCAAATTTTTAAACACTTAAACATATTGTTTGTATTATTGTAAGGCACATTACTTTGTAAATATATGTCACTACAAGATGGCAACCATGGATTTACGAACAATGCTGCTGAAAGTCCATCTTCTATGTTATTACTTTTTTACCATGTGACATTAGACCTAAGTTTAAATGTGACCGCGTAATCTTAAGGAAACTGACATTGAAAAAGCCAGTCGGCGAAACGCGTCTGTCAGCGTTTCGGGGTATGGAATAAGGGGGGGGGGGAACTTGCTGAATAAAGCACTCATGCTTTAAAAAGAAACATCGTTCCCGGATTTTGCTTTGGAGTGCTCTCCGCTTTACACGTTTTACGTGTTGGTTGTTTCGTGTTGAGGCGGCTCACCACTGCCGGGAGAATGCACCCAGGACGGAGACGGAGCGGCGGCGGGGAAGTGCTGTTGAAGAATATATATATATATATATATATATATATATATATATATATATATATATATATATATATATATATATATATATATATACATATATATATATATATATATCACAAACAGAAGTTCCCAACATGGGGAGCCATGTACAAATGTGTAAATCATTTATTCGTACGGGCAGCTCTGTACAGCAATCACTAAGGCACACAGGAACATCATGCCATCAAGTCCTGATGCGTTTCGGGCGTCCTTGCGCCCTTGGTCACAGGTGCTGGCAGTATAAACGTAGGCAGAATACGTCCCTCTTTTTCATTAGCTTATGAAGTTCCGCCTGAAGGGTGTGTCAGCCAGTGCATGCTGGTGAATGGAGTCCCTTTTAGTGTAAATCACAGGTAAGTAGCGGCTGCCGACGTATATAACACAGATAATCTCCCCAGTGGGACTGTGTAACTTGCATGAATGCCGCAAAGCTGGTATCTCCCAGCCGAACACACATCGTTCCTTCACCCGAAGCTTCAATGACTTCAGCGGACCCGCTCATCCGCAGGAGGGCTCTCCACGACCTGGGAGGGCCGCAAAAATTTGCATCACAAACAGAAGTTCCCAACATGGAGAGCCACGTACAAATGTGTAAATCATTTATCCGAACGGGCAGCTCTGTACAGCAATCATTAAGGCATACAGGAACATCATGCCATCAAGTCCTGATGCGTTTCGGGCGTCCTCGCGCCCTTGGTCACAGGTGCAGGCAATATAAATGCAGCCAGAATACGTCCCTCTTTTTCATCAGCTTTTGAAGTTCCACCCGATGGGCGTGTCAGCCAGTGCATGCTGGTGAATGAAGTCCCTTTTAGTGTAAATCACAGGTAAGTAGCGGCTGCCAACGTATGTAACACAGATAATCTCCCCAGTGGGACTGTGTAACTTGCATGAATGCGGCAAAGCTGGTATCTCCCAGCCGAACACATATCGTTCCTTCACCCGAAGCTTCAAGGACTTCAGCGGACCCGCTCATCTGCGGGAGGGCTCTCCGCGACCTGGGAGGGCCGCAAAAATTTGCATCACAAACAGAAGTTTCCAACATGGAGAGCCACGTACAAATGTGTAAATCATTTATTCGGACGGGCAGCTCTGTACAGCAATCACTAAGGCACACAGGAACATCATGCCATCAAGTCCTGACGCGTTTCGGGCGTCCTTGCGCCCTTGGTCACATGTGCTGGCAATATAAATGCAGGCAGAATACCGTCCCTCTTTTTCATCAGCTTATGAAGTTCCGCCCGATGGGCGTGTCAGCCAGTGCATGCTGGTGAATGGAGTCCCTTTTAGTGTAAATCACAGGTAAGTAGCGGCTGCCGACGTATATAACACAGATAATCTCCCCAGTGGGACTGTGTAACTTGCATGAATGCCGCAAAGCTGGTATCTCCCAGCCGAACACACATCGTTCCTTCACCCGAAGCTTCAATGACTTCAGCGGACCCGCTCATCTGCGGGAGGGCTCTCCGTGACCTGGGAGGGCCGCAAAAATTTGCATCACAAACAGAAGTTCCCAACATGGAGAGCCATGTACAAATGGGTAAATCATTTATTCGGACGGGCAGCTCTGTACAGCAATCACTAAGGCACACAGGAACATCATGCCATCAAGTCCTGACACGTTTCGGGCATCCTTGTGCCCTTGGTCACAGGTGCAGGCAATATAAATGCAGGCAGAATACGTCCCTCTTTTTCATCAGCTTATGAAGTTACGCCCGATGGGCGTATCAGCCAGTGCATGCTGGTGAATGAAGTCCCTTTTAGTGTAAATCACAGGTAAGTAGCGCTGCCAACGTATATACCACAGATAATCTCCCCAGTGGGACTGTGTAACTTGTATGAATGCCGCAAAGCTGGTATCTCCCAGCCGAACACACAACGTTCCTTCACCCGAAGCTTCAATGACTTCAGCGGACCCGCTCATCCGCGGGAAGGCTCTCCGTGACTTGGGAGGGCTGCAAAAATTTGCATCACAAACAGAAGTTCCCAACATGGAGAGCCACGTACAAATGTGTAAATCATTTATTCGGACGGGCAGCTCTGTACAGCAATCACTAAGGCACACAGGAACATCATGCCATCAAGTCCTGACACGTTTCGGGCATCCTTGTGCCCTTGGTCACAGGTGCAGGCAATATAAATGCAGGCAGAATACGTCCCTCTTTTTCATCAGCTTATGAAGTTCCGCCTGAAGGGTGTGTCAGCCAGTGCATGCTGGTGAATGGAGTCCCTTTTAGTGTAAATCACAGGTAAGTAGCGGCTGCCGACGTATATAACACAGATAATCTCCCCAGTGGGACTGTGTAACTTGCATGAATGCCGCAAAGCTGGTATCTCCCAGCCGAACACACATCGTTCCTTCACCCGAAGCTTCAATGACTTCAGCGGACCCGCTCATCCGCAGGAGGGCTCTCCACGACCTGGGAGGGCCGCAAAAATTTGCATCACAAACAGAAGTTCCCAACATGGAGAGCCACGTACAAATGTGTAAATCATTTATCCGAACGGGCAGCTCTGTACAGCAATCATTAAGGCATACAGGAACATCATGCCATCAAGTCCTGATGCGTTTCGGGCGTCCTTGCGCCCTTGGTCACAGGTGCAGGCAATATAAATGCAGGCAGAATACGTCCCTCTTTTTCATCAGCTTATGAAGTTCCACCCGATGGGCGTGTCAGCCAGTGCACGCTGGTGAATGAAGTCCCTTTTAGTGTAAATCACAGGTAAGTAGCGGCTGCCAACGTATGTAACACAGATAATCTCCCCAGTGGGACTGTGTAACTTGCATGAAGGCGGCAAAGCTGGTATCTCCCAGCCGAACACATATCGTTCCTTCACCCGAAGCTTCAATGACTTCAGCGGACCCGCTCATCTGCGGGAGGGCTCTCCGCGACCTGGGAGGGCCGCAAAAATTTGCATCACAAACAGAAGTTTCCAACATGGAGAGCCACGTACAAATGTGTAAATCATTTATTCGGATGGGCAGCTCTGTACAGCAATCACTAAGGCACACAGGAACATCATGCCATCAAGTCCTGACGCGTTTCGGGCGTCCTTGCGCCCTTGGTCACATGTGCTGGCAATATAAATGCAGGCAGAATACCGTCCCTCTTTTTCATCAGCTTATGAAGTTCCGCCCGATGGGCGTGTCAGCCAGTGCATGCTGGTGAATGGAGTCCCTTTTAGTGTAAATCACAGGTAAGTAGCGGCTGCCGACGTATATAACACAGATAATCTCCCCAGTGGGACTGTGTAACTTGCATGAATGCCGCAAAGCTGGTATCTCCCAGCCGAACACACATCGTTCCTTCACCCGAAGCTTCAATGACTTCAGCGGACCCGCTCATCTGCGGGAGGGCTCTCTGTGACCTGGGAGGGCCGCAAAAATTTGCATCACAAACAGAAGTTCCCAACATGGAGAGCCATGTACAAATGTGTAAATCATTTATTCGGACGGGCAGCTCTGTACAGCAATCACTAAGGCACACAGGAACATCATGCCATCAAGTCCTGACACGTTTCGGGCATCCTTGTGCCCTTGGTCACAGGTGCAGGCAATATAAATGCAGGCAGAATACGTCCCTCTTTTTCATCAGCTTATGAAGTTACGCCCGATGGGCGTATCAGCCAGTGCATGCTGGTGAATGAAGTCCCTTTTAGTGTAAATCACAGGTAAGTAGCGCTGCCAACGTATATAACACAGATAATCTCCCCAGTGGGACTGTGTAACTTGTATGAATGCCGCAAAGCTGGTATCTCCCAGCCGAACACACAACGTTCCTTCACCCGAAGCTTCAATGACTTCAGCGGACCCGCTCATCCGCGGGAAGGCTCTCCGTGACTTGGGAGGGCTGCAAAAATTTGCATCACAAACAGAAGTTCCCAACATGGAGAGCCACGTACAATTGTGTAAATCATTTATTCGCACGGGCAGCTCTGTACAGCAATCACTGAGGCACACAGGAACATCATGCCATCAAGTGCTGACGCGTTTCGGGCGTCCTTGCGCCCTTGGTCACATGTGCTGACAATATAAACGCAGGCAGAATACCGTCCTTCTTTTTCATCAGCTTAGGAAGTTCCGCCCGATGGGCGTGTCAGCCAGTGCATGCTGGCGAATGGAGTCCCTTTTAGTGTAAATCACAGGTAAGTAGCGGCTGCCGACATATATAACACAGATAATCTTCCCAGTGGGACTGTGTAACTTGCATGAATGCCGCAAAGCTGGTATCTCCCAGCCGAACACACATCGTTCCTTCACCCGAAGCTTTAATGACTTCAGCGGACCCGCTCATCCGCGGGAGGGCTCTCCGCGACCTGGGAGGGCCGCAAAAATTTGCATCACAAACAGAAGTTCCCAACATGGAGAGCCACGTACAAATGTGTAAATCATTTATTCCGACGGGCAGCTCTATACAGCAATCACTAAGGCACACAGGAACATCATGCCATCAAGTCCTGACGCGTATATATATAATACACATTGGCTACTGATGTATATTATTTTTTGTAGTTATAAAAATAAATATATTTTTCGCCGGTTAATAATAGTGTGCATATTCATTATTCACAAATAATGTTGATATATATAAACATAATTAATATATGAGCCAAAAAGGGCATTTTATAAATGAGCTTGGTACCATGTTGCTACAAGAGGTTTTTAAATGTTAGTACATGCCACTCAAATGAATGCACTTTTAGAGTAAGGGGGTGCTTGCAGTTGCGTCAACTGTCTCTGTTCGAAAAGGAGTGTGGGCATGATGTAAGATGAGAGGGGTTATCAATACAGTGCTGAGTGAGCAGTTGCAGGGATGCAGAGTTATAAGAAGTTTGTGCACGGGAGCAAGACAACTCGCTGCTCTGCGTCAAAGGGAGAGGCCAGGAATGCCGCTTGTAATGAAGACCGATTTGGGATCGGACAGAGTTATTCAAGGCTTGGAAGTTAAAGAGAAATTCATTGGACCGATTTGTTCTTATAATCATGCTGACGTTGAGAGTCTTTGATGCTTGCGCAGATTCATTATGCTGAGATTGATCTCTATTCACATAACTTTCCATGTTCTCCTTCTTCATATCTGAGTATTTGTTATAGCGTCGCTTTCCAGTGAACGCTACCAGCCACTTTTTCTTGACTATTTTTCAGGCAGATGTGTATATAGGAATTCATCCTTCTTCAAATCCTTGGTGACTTATGTCGCTCCCTCCCATTTTGTTTGTCGCCCTGTAGAAGGCTGACCTCATATTGTGCTCTATACCGAAATGCGCGTCGGCACTCCAGTTAAGAACATTTAGACCAGGACCACCAATGCAATTGAACCCAATTGGATGTAGGAAAAACGGGTCACCCTACAGCTATAAGCCATAAATGATTGGAAACACATACATATATATATATAATATATATAAATTCTTCTTGAATTTGGCGTTGGAGGTGCCGTGATTTTAACAGACAGAATCTCCTCCGGGGGCTCAATGGGGGCTGAATAATTTGTCCTTGATGTAACGTGAGCATTTGAACCCACTGGAGGGTTAAATTGGTGCACAACAAACTAGGTAGTCCAGCATGCAATGGAAATGTTAAATGGAATTATGGGCACACCGGAGGCCAATTGAACAGAATTAATGAGCATGCAGGGGCTGCTGGTTACGCACTATACCTGGCAAGTGCTCACGGTGGCCTCTGAAAAAAAGGAGAGGAATTCATTGCAACGCGTAAGGCCAGCAGGACACAGATACGGGAGGGGAAGCTGTCTGTTATGAATAAAGAAAGATGTTATCGTACCTTCAATGGAGTGCGGCCTTAATTGCTGAAGCAATTTTTTGGGAACATTAGTGCCAATATCGGCAACAGTTATCACAAAGCACATAAGTACATAAGTGCATAAATAAAACACACGACACTGTAATGTAAGTGGAGAAATATTGCTGCAGGTGTATTAGCATAACCAATATGCAAACAAGGTGGGTTATCTTACGGGCGATCCCAGGGCAGGCCAGCCCTATGCCGCCTGCCCTCTGATAAGCCTAGAGTCACCATGGCAACGCCAACTGGTGTATACCAAATATTGGGAGGGTCCACCCCTCCCATCCGTGGACCACCAGTCCACATGCTTCACACGCCCCCCCGTGATGGGTGGGCGGAGCATACATGGCAGCCCCCGGTTGCTCAGACCCACAACCGCCTTTCGGTTAACGGGGCGCCGTCGTTCTTCCAGGGGACCCGCTAAACATCCCTGGGTATCCTGGCTTAGCACCCCGCGGTGCTGCTGCATGCTGTACCCCTTGGTATGTGCAGACCCTGGATCGCCCTGTAACTCCTCCTGCAACACAAAGTAAAATTGTTAGAAAAAACCTGCCCCCCCCCCCCCTTTTGTCCCTCCGGACGCCGGGTAAGCGGAGGGGCGGGCAAGGCGAACGAGCGGACAAGAGGACGAGGAGGGGGCGGAGACAGTATAAGTACCCCTGTCTCCTGCCCGCCCTCGCCGGAAACAGCTATCTGTTGGGGTCTCCCCCGGACTAGCCCAGGGACTCGACCTCCCACCCCTGTGCCTTCCTGTGGCACTAAGGCGGCCGCCCTCCAAGGGGCGGGCCGCTGCGCAACCCCCCCCCCCCGGGCAGCCTTACATAGTGCCAATATCGGCAACAGTTATCACAAAGCACATAAGTACATAAGTGCATAAATAAAACACACGACACTGTAATGTAAGTGGAGAAATATTGCTGCAGGTTTATTAGCATAACCAATATGCAAACAAGGTGGGTTATCTTACGGGCGATCCCAGGGCAGGCCAGCCCTATGCCGCCTGCCCGTCTGATAAGCCTAGAGTCACCGCCAACTGGTGTATACCAAATATTGGGAGGGTCCACCCCTCCCATCCGTGGACCACCAGTCCACATGCTTCACACGCCCCCCCGTGATGGGTGGGCGGAGCATACATGGCAGCCCCCGGTTGCTCAGACCCACAACCGCCTTTCGGTTAACGGGGCGCCATCGTTCTTCCAGGGGACCCGCTAAACATCCCTGGGTATCCTGGCTTAGCACCCCGCGGTGCTGCTGCATGCTGTACCCCTTGGTATGTGCAAAATCCATTACAACGCATTGCATTACAACGCATGACACTACAACGCATTTCTAAAAACTACCTTTACAACGCATTCCATTACAACGCCTACTACCTTTACAACGCATACCATTACAACGCATAATATTAAATTGCATTTAAGGTAAGTATTAGATAGTATAGGGGTTAAAATTACTATTCTAACTCCAGGGGGTGCAACAGTAGGGTAAGTGTTGGATAGTATAGGGGTAAAAATTACTATTCTAACTCCAGGGGGTGCAACAGTAGGGTAAGTGTTGGATAGTGTAGTGTAATATTATGCGTTGTAATGGTATGCGTTGTAAAGGTAGTAGGCGTTGTAATGGAATGCGTTGTAAAGGTAGTTTTTAAAAATGCGTTGTAGTGTCATGCGTTGTAATGGAATGCGTTGTAATGGATTTTGCGTTGTAAAAAATGCGTTGTAAGTGTAGTGCGTTGTAAAAGTTGCGTTGTAAAGGTTGTTCCCCGTAAATTGTCGGTCAGAAACTCGTCTTCATTTAGCGAGATTTGAATGCCAAGATATGTGAACTTATACTTGGGAGTAAGCGGTACTGCTGCAATGAACCGCTGGGGGATATTTCCCTTTAGTGGAAAAATCAGAGACTTGTTCCAGTTAATCGTATAGTCCGAGTAACTCCCAAACAGTTGGAAAATGTGTAACACCCTGTGTACTGATTTATACGGATTGGTCAGATATAGCAGTATATCGTCGGCGTACAGAGATATCCTGTCCTCCCATCCACCTCCCCCCTCAATTCCTGAGAGGACAGGATAATTTCTCACCCATGCTGCCATTTGTTCCAGAGCGAAAGCCAAGATCGTTGGCGAATGTGGGCATCCCTGATGGGTGCCCTTCCGGAGCGGAAAAGGACGTGAAACTACCCCATTAACCCTTACTCTGGCCTTGGGATCTTGGTATAGCAGTTTAACCCATTCGCAAATCTTAGGGCCAAAGCCTAGTCTGTGCAATGATTCAAACATATGTTCCAATTCCACACTATCAAATACCATTTGTGCATCCAGCAATAGTATACGTACATCTTCTTTTTGGTCTGTCTTATCCCAGTGTAGCACCCCATATGGCCTCCTAAGATTCAGTATTGTGCTTCTTTGAGGCATGAATCCCCATTGGTCTGGGTGGACCAGCTCGGGGATCACTGTCTGCAACCTAGTCGCCAACGCTCTTGCAAAAACTTTCACTTCCACATTCAATAGTGAAATTGGTCTATAGGATCCACACTCTGTCCGATTTTTCTCTTTCTTTGGTATTACCACTACGGACATCCGCTGGGAGTTGCCCTTTTTCCAGAGACTCCTGGTACATATTAAGTATGTGAGGTGCGATCCTAATTGCTACACATTTATACATTTTCACAGGTAAGCCATTCGGGCCCGCTGCCTTCCCAGATTGTAGATCCATAAGGGCATTCATTATTTCTTCAATCGTCAGTCCAGTTCTAATGCATCTCTGTCCTCAGTGGTCAGTGATGGCATGTTTATTTCTCTAAGTAGTTCTGTGCAGTCCTCTGTCCTTGGAGTCGACGAGGGGATATAGAGTGTCTCGTAGTATCACTCAAAGGCCTCCGCTAGTATTATGGGTGCCTCCATCTGGATTATATCTCCAGTACCCAGTTCCTTTCCGTATCCGTCTTTTCAAGACAGGCAAGCATTTTATTTGTTTTATCTCCCATGTCATATAGCCTCCACTGCATTTCCTTAATGTGGCTGTGAGCCCTATGTTCACTCAGGTGTCTAAGTTCTTGCTGTTTGAGCTTAAGCCTGCAGGTTTCTTTAGAGTCCAGATTGTGCACTCCACTGATGCCCTTCTCAAGATGGCTTATCTCCTTTTCAATCGCCTCGAGATCTTCCAAGTTTTTTTTTCTTCTGTATCCCTATTTGAGCTTGCACATGTCCCCATATTGCGGGTTTATATGCCTCCCATAGGGTGGACGACTCCTCCACTGAGCTTTTAATTTCTTGAAAGTATTGTGTCACGCATTTCAGCAATTTCTCCTTGCTCTGTTTGTCCCTAAAATACCGGGGGGTAGGTCTACAAGGAAGTGCTCCAGCATGGCAACGCAAGCCCTTTGGCTGCCCCACACTCCGGCACTTCTGAAGCCCAGGAATGCGACATATTTACAATAAAATGTGGCATTCCTGTGCTCTCCCCTGCACTGGTGCACAAACTGCAGCCATGCGCCGGCGCAGGCACCCTTGCACCATGTAAGTGTGTTAGTGAATGCATTATTGCATGGATGGGTGTGTCAGTGCATGTAGCGGTTTGTCCTCCATGTGACAATGTGTGTACGAGTGAGTGTGTGAGTATTTTAGTTACTGTATTAGTGTGTTCATGTGTGTGTCAGTGTATGTATTAGGGAGTCCTAGGCTGTCTCAGGGTGTGTAGAAGTGAGTGTGTTAGTGAATGTATTAGTGAATTCATCGGTGTGACATTGTATATATCAGTTAGTCCTACAGTATGTCAGGATGGATGTGTGTGAGTGGCTGTTTGAATACATTTGTCAATGGATTGATGTGTCCATGGGTGTGTTAATGTATGTATCAGTTTGTCTTCAGTGTGTATATGATTGAGTCAGTGATTTAATCAGAAAATGCATGTATATCGATGGGTGTGTTAATGTATGTATTAGACCTTGGGGTATGTCAGGGTGCGTAGGACTGAGTGAGTATGCCAGTTAATTCATCAGTGTGTCCATGGATGTGTCAGTGTATGCATTAGTGAGTTGTAGAGTGTGTCACTGTGTGTATGAGTGAGTGAATATGTCATTTCAATCAATCAATCAATAAATAGCTTTATTCGGAAGTATAATAACAACCATAAAAGCACATGCAACATTACGTCATGTAAAGCATAAAACAAATAAAACAATAATTATAAAGTTAAAACATAACTATATGCGTTAAAATAATTTTAGAGCAACATAGACCTACGAGCTTGCACATCACATTTTAATGAGGCCCCACCATGCATTGTCCAGTACTTTGTAAAAACGTTTTTTAAAACGAAATTAAAAACAATCTTGTAACCTTACATAAAAATTTACATAAGAATATAAAATGGATCATTGAATAACCTGAATCATTATCACAGGGACACGGTACAGCCTCTAAATTGTGGACAAAACCATGGGGGAAGCACAACAGGTATTTTATTGTGTATGCTCTAAAATGTAATAGCAAAGATCGCTCCCATCTATTCCGTGCATGCCAAATGTAATCAGAAGGGCAATCAGATTCACATAATCGAATATATGTAGACACATTTGGCTTCACCATTATATACCTTAGATGCAGTGATTGTTCATAATCATAAAGTGCTTGTGCTACTATCTTTTTATCTACATCTATACACGATGTTGGTTCAGTGAAAGCAGTGTGCATTCCAATTTTACGATATTCGTCTTTCACATAGGCCAGCCAGGGAATAGGTGAACCCTTATACAGAGAGAGACAATCCAAAATGATGTCTTTGGTTAGCCCGCCCTCAGTGTTTTTTCTGATTGCAAGCCACAGCAATACAGAACGAACCTTAATATGGTCAGCTAGATAAAAAAGACTTAGGGCCATATGTATGTAGATAGCATTTTGCGATTCCCTAATTTCATATCACAAGGATTGTCAATTAGGAAATCTCAAAATGCAATGTATGAAGATGTATAGTACACCTTTTGCGATTCCTAGGGGGTTGCAAATGACCTACCACATGAATAATAATTAGGATTGGGCGGTAAACTTTGCTCTGTTCGCGGAGTTTGCGATGTGCAGCAGAGTCTTTTCCCCGCTCGTGATCGCAAACGGTAAGTTTGCGATCACGAATGGTAAGATCGTGAGCCGAAAGTTCGCGAGCGCAAGCTGCCGCTCAGGTAGAATTTATACCCGAGCGGAAGGAATACCAACACAAACTGCAGTTCGCACTACACTCTGCCACTCGTGGAACTTCGCAGAGTTTTTTTGTCACTTCACGTAGCAAAACTCAGCGAACTACGCCCAGGCCTATTATTAATGAGGTAGGTTGCAATTTGCGACCCCCTAGGAATCTCAAAAATCACAGGG
The DNA here is from genome assembly GCF_964204655.1 of Triturus cristatus. Classification (NCBI taxonomy): domain Eukaryota; kingdom Metazoa; phylum Chordata; class Amphibia; order Caudata; family Salamandridae; genus Triturus; species Triturus cristatus. The sequence continues at coordinate 353,320,586 of NC_140592.1, read as the reverse complement.
ATGGTGGCCTGCTGAGATCAGCAGACCACCATGTCCGTTATTGCTTTTCAATAAAGCAATCTTTTTTTTTTTTGCAAAGCAGCCTCTTTTCCTTAAAGGAAAACAAGATGCTTTACAAAACAAAAAATGTAAAGTTTTCTTTTAATTTTTTAAGAGCAGGCAGTGCAGTAATACACTTGGTGGAGGTACTTAAACTGGATGAGCCTGTATCTAGCAGACACCGCTGAATACCGAGGGCTGGCCAAGGCTTCGGCCCAGTCATCATCTGTGAGGGCCGGCGAACTACGCCCAGGCCTATTATTAATGAGGTAGGTTGCAATTTGCGACCCCCTAGGAATCTCAAAAATCACAGGGATGGTGGCCTGCTGAGATCAGCAGACCACCATGTCCGTTATTGCTTTTCAATAAAGCAATCTTTTTTTTTTTTTGCAAAGCAGCCTCTTTTCCTTAAAGGAAAACTTTACAAAACGAAAAATGTAAAGTTTTCTTTTAATTTTTTAAGAGCAGGCAGTGCAGTAATACACTTGGTGGAGGTACTTAAACTGGATGAGCCTGTATCTAGCAGACACCGCTGAATACCAAGGGCTGGCCAAGGCTTCGGCCCAGTCATCATCTGTGAGGGCCGGCAGATCCCCAGCACATACTGCTCTAGTTTTATGGATAGTTGTCTTAGCGTGTGTGTTGAGTGTCTGATATATTTGCCTAATTTTGTGGTCCCCGATGTCCCCCATCAATAGGCGACCCTCTAACATGTGGAACTCAGGCAGAGCCTCCAGTTGGCATATCTGGGGGTCTAAGGCATGTCGAAGCTGTGGGTAGCGGTGAAATTGTGATTTATGGAGGTCATAATCCAACTGCAACCTTTGAAAGGATTTAAGGGTGGTGCCCCGCATGACATCCCCCAGCGTGGAAATCCTGATGAGGTCCCATTTACAGAAACCGCAGAGCCCCGCAACAGGCCGAAGAAAGGTGCCATGCCATAGGGGAGTAGAGCAAGTCAGTCTACCCCACCATCCCATGGACCGAACTGCCCGCCTCCAGATTTGTATGACTATCCTGCAAGCCGGAGGCAGAGTGTCTAGAGATGCATTACTATACAAGAGGTGTAGCAAGGGGATGCCGGACATGGCGATCTGCTTGACTGCGTAGGCCGGGTCCGACTGGGGCCCATACCACTACTCATTTATCACCATGAGGTGAAGCGGAATAATATGCTTGGACATCTGCCGCTGCAATACCCATGCAATACGCAGATTGCGTGCACATGGAGAGCGCTACGCGAATCGCACTCCCCTGCCATAGGAACCTGTTCAGAAGAGCATTAACCTGTGGAGGGATGGAGTATGGAAAGTTTTGGAGCCGATATAGTAGGCGCGGTAAGGACACCATCTTGAAAATGGCGGACCTTATGTATAGAGACCGAGGTAGCTGGGACCAGACCGTTGTCTCGTTATGGACAGCAGGGAGCTGTGGAGCGATATTGTGTGTCCAGGAGACTGTGGGACACGGTGAAATGAAAACCCCCAGGTATTTGAAGCCAGTATCGACAATGCACAGTTCCGAGGCCCAGGCTTGACTCCTCGGGTCCCCGTAAATAGGAAAAGGTGTGAATTTGGATGGATTGGTGCACAACCCAGTGGTTTTGCCGAAAACACGAAGGATTTGGAGGACCCGTGGCCCCGATAACCATGGGTCTGACATGAAGAAGAGAGCGTCATCCGCGTAAAGTGCGCTTCTATCGGAGTGCTCCTGTGTCCAATCCATCCCCCAAATCAGCGGGACCTGACGCACCCATGCTGCCAGGGGCTCTATCGCAAGGGCAAACAGCAGAGGGGACAGGGGGCAACCCTGCCTCGTGCCCCGACGGATGGGAAAGGGAGCAGAAAAATGTCCCGCAGCGCAAACCGATGCAGTGAGGTCTGTATACAGCAGCCGCATATAGGCTATAAACCCGCCTGGTCAAGGTGTATAAGGTCGTGGATGCAAGACCGGAGGCGGTCCGCCAGGACCTTCCCTAGGAGCTTAGGCTCAAAGTTCAGCAATGGAGGCAAACACTTGCACCACCGCTTCAGTGGGGGTGCATAGTGTGCCAATCGGGGCCCTCAAAAGAGGAACCTGTACTGGGGCAGATCTAGCTTTGCTGGGTTCAGGAGCATAGGCTTGAGGCCCTTGGTGGCCTGACGCCGGCTCGTGGAGGCCTCCCCCGTGCTGCCTGGTCCGGGACCGCTGGGCGAGCCCAGGGATGGGTTAAGCCCCGCCATGGGCCCGGTCAGAGGTCTGCCGGGGACCCCCATTCTCAGCACCGGGCCTGAGGCCCAGCTGGGGTCTCCAAGCCCCCTTGGACGCAGAGTCCCCGAGCCCTGCATGGGCAAGCGAGAGCCCTCCGGCAAAGGCTCGGGGCGTGCAGATTGGCGTCCTTCAGGCCCCGCCATCTGTTCACACCTTCCCCCTCGGCCATCTGGTCATGCACAATGCTTTCCAATGGGGCGACCAGATGACTGGGCCAGCCTGGAAGTCCCGATGAGAGCTCGTCCACCTCCCGAATCCCAGCCAGGGCTCCAGGAGGTCAGCTGCCTCCGCGCCCTGGGTCCTCTCCATCACCCAGTGCACACGGATTACCAGGAAGAGGGATAGCTTTCCTCTGGATTACTAGAGGCAGGGTAAGCCGGAACCCCTCTCAGGCTGGGGGTTCTCCGCCGGGGACCAGATGACCTAGGCCTGGACAACACCTCCCCACCATCTGGGGCTCCCTCGTCTGGCCAGCCACATGGCAAAGTACTTGGGACGGGCTCCATCAGGCCCCAGCCAGCCCTCCCCTAGGTGTCTGGGCCCGAGAGCTCCTGCGGGCTCCCCATCCCTGAGGCCTAGCTGGGGTCTCCAAGACCCGGGACATGGAGCCCCCGAGCCCTGCAAGGGCAGGCGGGACCCTACCACGAAGGCTCGGGTGGGCACATGGGCATCCTTCAGTCCCAGCCATCTGGTCGCGCCTTTCCCTTCGGCCATCTGGTTGCACACAATGCTTTCCAATGGGGCAACCAGATGGCCGGGCTGGCCTGGAAGTCCTGATGAGGGGTCGTCCACCTCCTTGATCCCAGCCAGGGCTCCAGGAGGTAAGGCGTCCGCGCCCTGGGTCCCCTCCATCACTCAGTGCGCACAGGTTACCAGAAAGAAGGGTAGCTGTCCTCCGGATTGCTTGGTGCAGGGTATGCCGGAACCCCTCTCGGGCTGGCGCTTCTCTGCCGGGGATCAGATGGGTTCAGCCCGGACAACACCTCCCCACCATCCGGGGCTCCCTCCTCCAGCCCTCTGCATGCCAAAGTGCCTTGGACGGGTTCCATCAGGCCCTGGCCGGTCTTCCCTTGGGCATCCGGGCCCGAGAACTCCTGCGGGCTCTTCGTGCCTGAGGCCCAGCTGGGGTCTCTGAGGCCCCGAGAAGCAGAGCCCCCCCGAGCCCTTCAAAGGGCAGGCGGGAGCCCTTCTGCGAAGGCACGGGCGGGCAGATGGGCATCCTTCGGACCTGGCCATCTGGTCGCGCCTTTCCCTCGGCCAACTGGTCACTCGCAATGCTTTCCCATGGGGCGACCAGATGGCCGGGCCGGCCTGGAAGTCCTGATGAGGGGTCATCCGCCTCCCCTATCCCAGCCAGGGCTCCAGGAGGTCAGGCGCATCTGTGGCTAGGGTCCTCGCAGTCTCGCAGTGAGCACGAGTTAGCAGAAAGTGGGGTACCCTTCCTCCGGAATACTAGGGACAGGGTACTCCGGAACCCCCCTAGGCCTAGGGGTCCTCAGCTGGCAGCTAGATGGGCGAGGATGCCCTCTAAGCCGGGGTCTGTCCTTGTTTCTGCTGCGTGGGATGGGGTCCTGTGGGCCCGGGGAGGCTTCCCCTGTGCCTCCGGACCCGGGAGCCACAGCTGGGTCCAGGGGCCCTGCCTGGCCATGGGTCAGGTGCTCCAGCCCTGGGCCCCGTCGCCCGGCCTACCAATATGTCAAAGGCCCGAGACGGGATTCTGTCATGCCCGGGGAGCCCCCCTCGCTTGGCTGGGTTCAGGAGCTCTGTCCAGGGCCGAGGGGCCCTGGGGAGGGTGGCCTCCTCACTCTGGGTCCATCCTCAGGCCTGCCGTATGGCATGGTTCCCGGGATGGGGTTCCGTAGGCCATGGGAGGCTCCCCCTGCACCTTTGGGCCCAGGAGCCCCTGCTGGGTCCAGGGGCCCCGCCGGGCCCCATGTTGAGTGCTCCAGCCCTGGGCCCCGTCCCCCAGCCTGCCGCTATGCCGAATGCCGGTGATGGGGTTCTGTTGTGCCCAGGGAGCCCCCCCTTGCTTGGCTGGGTTCAATACCTCTATCTGGGGCCCCTGAGGGCCCGAGGAGGGTGGCCTACAAACCCCAGTCTCCGTCCTTGGGCCTGCCGCGTGGCAGGGAGCCCGGGATGGGGTCCCGTGGGCCCTGGGAGGCTTCCCCTGTGCCTCTGGGTCCGGGAGCCCCAGCTGGGTCCAGGGGCCACACCGGGCCCCAGGTTGGGTGCTCCAGCCCTGGGCCTTGTCCCCCGGCCTTCCGCTATGCCAAAGGCCCAAGACAGGGTTCCGTCATGCCTAGGGAGCCCCCTTCGCTTGGCTGGGTTCAGGAGTTTCATCTGGGGCCCCTGAGGGCCCCGGTGAGGGCAGCCTCCCCACCCCGGGCTCCGTCCTCAGGCCTGCCGCATGGCAGAGTGCCCGGGACGGGGTCCTGCGGGCTTGGGGAGGCTTTCCCTGCGCCTCTGAGACGGGAGCCCCTGGTTGGGTCCAGGGGCCCCACTGGGCACTGGGTCAGGTGACGCTCCCTGGCCTGCTGCTATGCCAAGGGCCTGGGACGGGGGTCTGTCAGTCCTATGCAGACCTCCCCCACTTCGCCTGCTTGTCAAGGTGTCCACGGGCCCCGGGCCAGAGGGCCCACCGGTTCCCCCTTGCAGCCCCATGGCTGAGGCCCAGTTGGGGCCCTGGCCCTCTGGCCCCCCTTGACTCAGATTCCGCTCACCCTTTCGTTAGGGCACAGAGCGACTAGATGGCCGCACTTCGAGCCCAGGCATCTGGTCGTGCCTTTCCCCTCGGCCATCTTGTCGCACCTATCCCCTTGGCCATCTGGTCGCGCGCAATGGTTTGCAATGGGGTGACCAAGTGATCGCGTTTCCCTGGAAGTCCTGATGAGGGCTTATTTTCCTCCCCGATCCCAGAGAGGGCTCCAGGAGGTCGGGCACGTTTGTGCCTTGATACCCCTCTGTCACTCGGTGTGCACGGATTACAAGAAAGGGGGGTAATTTTCCTCCAGATTACTAGGGAGAGGGTCAGTCAGGCCTCCGTGAAATCTGCAATTCAGAGACAAGGAAAGGCAGGACCCGGGCCTGCCTGCCGTGGCCCCCAGGGGCCCAGCTCCGCACCTGCCTCTCAGCCCCTTCCGGATGGGCCTTTCCTCCGAGCCTGCTTGCCTCGAGAGCAGGCAGAGACACGAAACCAGCATCCCCTGCGCAGGGCGGACTGCCAGGGCAGGCCTCGGCCGTACTCCGATCGATTGGGTACTCTTGGTCCATTTAGGGATGGACTGCTTGGCCAGCCTTGGCTATTGTTTCAATCAAAGAGCTTTCTCACTGCAAGGACCGTCTGACTCGAGGGCCTGCCACCTGGCGGCAGGCCCTTCACCCTACCCAGCAGAGTGGAGGCCAAGCGGCCCGGCCCCGGCAGCTTGTGCTCCCTCAGTGGTCCGACCCAAGCGGAAGGGGTCGGGTGGCGCCAGGCCCTTGGATGCTGCAACCCGGCAGGTCCGTAGGCCACACCTGCCATGCCGTCACCCCTCTCCACCCAGCACATTTCTGCAGCAGCTCGGAACAACCGTTCCAAGGGGTGCCGCGGCCACCAGGCTTCGGCACCCCTGTGTCTCGCACCCCTTCAGCGAGCGCTCCCACCCAGGCGGGCGGGCTCCTTTCCCTACCAGGCTCCCAAGAGAGAGGGGTGTGCGAAGATTGCCGATCAGGGACCACCCCCCACCCTGAAAAACCCTGCTGCCCTGGGCCCTCCCGTGCCCGAGTCCTGGCCGGTCCGGGCTTTGGACGACCGAGGAGCGGCCATTCCCGTGCGGCAGGGCGGCCTGGAAGAGAAGGAGCTGAGGGCCTGCGAGGCGACCCCAGGCTGCACTCGGTGGGAGGCATGCGGGATAGGGAGCCACCTGGCTATCCCCTTCCGGGGCCTCCGACCTGGGCAAGGGTGGGGTGGGCTTCTCACCAACCCGCCGGCACTGTTCGGGGCTGCCTGGCGATGGACGGCTGAAGTGCAGTTGGGGTGACCCTCCTCGTTGCCAGGTACCCGGTTTGACCCAGTCCCATGCGACCGGGCCAAGGGGTTTGAAGACTTGCGTGGTCCCTCCTGGTTACCCCGGGAAGGACCGGTGGCAGTGGGGCTGCAGCCTGCTCCCATCGCTATGGAAGCCCCCTTCACCCATGGGTGGGTGGGGGGACTTCTGGGTCGAGCACCTGGTAATGCTTTTTTCTCCCAATGATGCATTCTGACTCCCAGAGGGGAAGCCTTGAACAGGGCGCCCAGGCTGTCTTGCCGCGTGGGCAGTGGATGGACAGCGTCGCCTTCCTCCCACCTCTCCTGCGCCTGCAGGTGGGTGAACGTTTTCAAAA